>NC_072478.1:29832820-30522820 GCF_027574615.1 Eptesicus fuscus
GCCAATCAAAGTCCTTCCCTGAGATTTTTCAGTGTCCTCTTTTACTCAAATAACTTGAAATCAGGTTAACATCACCACCAGCACATGGTAAACATTTGATACTATGTGACAAATAAATAACCACAACTCCCTCAGCCTTCCCAATCTCCCTACCACTTAATTTTTCTCCACAGCTCACGTCACCTTATATGTGTAATATTCACTTATTTCTTGTCTGTCTGCCCACTAGAATGTCTGATCCGTGAAAGTGGACATTTTTGTCTGTCTGTTCACACTGTCTCCAGCACTCAGAGTACCTACGGGACCGGCTATGTGCTTTGCAGGGCTCACTGCAAACTAATAATGCAGGGCCACTTGTTCCCAATGCAAGAAACAAGGTGTCATTCGAGGTGCTAAGATGTAAAGCTTTTTCCTTCTTTAACTGTGTCTCTCTCTCTCCACTTGCCATGGTTTTTTTCCCCGTCTGCCATCCCCTGTCATTTTACATAAAGAAAAATTAAAAATGTGAACAAGCAGCAGAATGGGACAGATTCTGTCTGCAATATCAGTCTTAAATGCAAATAAATTCATACAAGAGCACAGAACACATGTGGGCAGATTCACCGACATTGAACCACTTGTGTTTCGTAGGTTGTATGTGTGTATCTTGTTCTCATCAGTTGCACTGAAGCACGGTCCCAAACCAAGCTGTTTTTGTTTCACTTGTGGTCATTCAAATGTTCTTCTAACACTGTGGAAGCTGGTGGGTGCAAATGGAGCCCCCCAGGACCGAGGGGGACACGTGTGTTGTGCATGTGTCCTGTTCTCCATTGTCCCACCAGACTCCACTTACAACACACAAATTCAGAGATTAAATTAGCAAGAATTTCAAGATAGCGACAGCAGCGCACTGAACCTCACAAAGCCAGCCCTGCTACAGAGGTCTGGTACACAGCAGGTGCTCAATAAATGCTTATCCAGTAAGTGAGTGACGGGAGATCATCTCATCTCAGAGGCTCACACTGTTCCCTATGAATGGTGTCCTAGCTCCCAGGTGGAGCGGGAGTGGAGGAGGTTGACAATAAATGAACTGTCAGAGAATAAATGTTTGTAGCTTAAACCCTGATTTGTGGTGAGTTTTTAAAGTCTCAACAGAAAACTCACATGCCCCCGAACCTGCACCCCTCTTAGAGGAGAGGACCCCTTTTAATCACACTGGCCTTTTCCAAACTGATGTGTTGAAAAAAGGGTTCTGCCACTACATGCAAAGATTTGAAACCCTGGTGCCCCTTTTAGCCCATTTGTCAGATGGGGACACTGAGGCAAAGGCTGAGCATGACTTGGTGGAAGTCTGAGTGATGGTCTGACTGAGCTGAGAGCCCCCTCATCAAGCCTCTTGGTTTCACACCCTATTTTCTCAGATGACTACTTTTCCCAGAGGATGAAGGTGAATTCAGGGCTGTAATGAGGCAGCTGCTGTGGAAAATAGTCTGGAGTTTCCTCAAAAAGCTAAACATTGCCCTAGCTGGTTTGGCTCAGTGGATAGAGCATTGGCCTGCGGACTGAAGGGTCCCAGGTTCTATTCTGGTAACGGGCACATGCCTGGATTGCGGGCTCAGTCCCCAGTAGGGGGCGTGCAGGAGGCAGCTGATCAATTATTCTCTCTCATCATTGATGTTTCTCTCTCTCTCTCCTGCTCCCCTCCTCTCTGAAATCAATAAAAATATATTTAAGACCTTATTGGTTTGGCTTAGTGGATAGAGCATCGGCCTGCGGACTAAAGGGTCCCAGGTTCGATTCCGGTCAAGGGCATGTACCTTGGTTGCGGACACATCCCCAGTGGGGGGTGTGCAGGAGGCAGCTGATCGATGTTTCTCTCTCATCGATGTTTCTAACTCTCTATCCGTCTCCCTTTCTCTCTGTAAAAACTCAATAAAATATATTTTTAAAAAGCTAAACATGGAATCACCCTATGACCCAGCCATTCCACTCTCAGGTGTATATCCCAAAGAACTGAAAACAGGGGCTTCCACGGGCATTTGTACACCAATTTCCACAGCAGCAGGATCCACAACAGCCAGAAGGTGGAAACAACCCACCTGTAAGTCAGGCGAACAAACAAACACAATGTGTCCACCGCCCCGTGGATATGACTCAGCCGTGAAAAGGAGTGAGGCACCGACGCTCGCCACAGCACTGCTGGACCCTGAACACATGGCGCTCAGGGAGAGGAGCCAGGCACGTGCAATGTCCAGAACAGGCGCATTTACAGAGACAGGAAGTGGTTTCACGATTGTCAGAGGCTCCGGAGGGGCCTCTGCTGATGGGGATGGGATTTATTTTGGGGTGATGGGATGTTCTAGAACTAGAACGAGGTGCTGGTTGCACAGCATTGTGAACTGACTTGTTCACTTTAAAATTATTAGCTTTATGTCAATTTTACCTCAATTTAAAAAAAATCCGGTGTTGCAGAGGAGGCTACCGCCACCCACACTGCTAGGTTGTGTGGTGACTCTGTCTGACTTTTCCAGAAAACGCCATGCTGTCCTCCGTGGCGGCTGCTCCATCCAACATCCCACCGGCTGTTGGGAGTGAGGGTCCCAGTTTCTCCACCGCCTCGCCAACACTTGGCATTTCCGGTTTCTCAAACTGACCATTTTTTAAAGCCATTCTACTGGGTGTGAAACCTGACATTTATTGCAGCAATCGGACGCTGGGAAGTTTCAAGTTATGACGGACAACCCATTAGTGATTTCTGAGGGAGGGCTGACATGCCTGGGGATTAGGGACATACTGCTGCTTGTGGGGCGCGGGGGCGGGGGTAGAAGAAGGGGGGTGCAGAGCATGCACGAAGCCGAGTCCCCTCATGGAAGACCTCACCAGTGAGGCTCAGCAATAACCTAAACACCCAGTCGCCAGGCTGTGGACCTGAGTCCAATTGAATTCCCCCTCTCACCCCACAGTACCCACCAGCTCCGGCTCCTTCCGGAGGGACCACCTGGATTTTCAGGCGATGGCGGGGGCAGGGGGGGGGGTCTGCTCTGGGAGCAGCAGGGAAAGGTGATGTTCCTTCTTTTCTTTCCAGCATTTCCACCCCAATACTGAGGCAGGGGCTCCCCCTGTGTCTCAACCCCCCCCCCCCATCATTGCCCAGCAGATGTCCACAGACCTACCTTCCTTCTGTGGACACCTCGGATGACCTGGGGTAAGTAGGGGCTCCCCTGCTGGGGCCCAGGGTGAGACCCCAGTCGTAAGAAAGATGCAGCTGCTCAACCTGGACCTCAGGGGGCCCCGCTGTCTCCAGACTGCCAGCAAAGACACCTGGGGGGTCCCCCAGGCTGAGCTGTTTCCTAGAGGTGGGGACCCAGAGACACCCCACTTTGAAGGGACTGCTTCTATCCAGCGTGACCCGTGGGCCCAAACAGCTGGAGAGCAGTCCCCACTTTTGTGCACCGTGGGTGTGAGTCCTGGATCCGTAGATTGTCAGCCCAAAGGGAGGGGGTTACAGGATGATAAGGGGCAGGGGATGAGTAAGCCCTTACTTAGCTCGGAACCATGAGGGACACTGGGGAGGGTGGGGAGTGCATCCAGGCGTTGGGGGGAAGGATGGGGCCCCTGGGGTCTGGCAGGAGGTGAGAGACATGGGCCTGGCATAGAGGGGTGCATGTGGGAGAGGGGGGACCTCAGGGCAGCCTGGGGCTGGCCCCTGCTGCCGGTCCAAGCCCCCTGCCTGCAGTGCCCACATTTCTTCCCGAGTCCGTGGGGAAGCATTTCTGAGAAAGGAACAGCATCCCTCAGGGTCTCGGGGTTTCTGAGAACTGTCTTCACCTCTTCTCAGAACTGCCTCCCCCAGACCCATCCCCGGGCCCCCGCCTGACGCACATCAAGTCTCCACCCGTAGGCCCTGTGGAGGGGGTGAGCGCCTCATCCCTCGGGGGATGTACCAGCAGAGCGGGGGGCTGAGCTGGGAAGAAAGGCCCCTCAGAGTGGGGAAGGGTCTGTTCCTGGCTCCGACAGAGGCCTGCTGGTCAGTGGCGGCCATTTCAGAGTTGGAGAAACTGAAGTACGAGACGTGGAGACCTATCGCAGGCCATTCCTGTGAATTTACAGAGGACGAGGCAGCCCTAGCTCCTCTGTCCCTCCCTCCCTCCCTCCTCTCTTCCACATTCAAGCTCTGGACACGGGGTGGAGGCGGAGGCGGGTGGGGGTGGGACAGCCTTCCCTTTAGGAGGTGGGGTTCTAATGGAGGGCAACAGGCAATAACTCACTTTACCCACAAAAATCTCACTCCTGGCACCCAGTTCAGGACTTGATGTCTCAGAACTGCGCCTCGTGTCACCAATCACCCCCACCTCCCAGGTAACTGAAGCCCAGGGGCGTGGCAAAGTGCCCACCCGTCTGTGGAGACTGGACGTGGATGCAGGGCTGGCACGTTTGCAGAGGACCCTGCCCAGCTGCGCCCCGACCATCACTATTCAAACAAAGACAACATTTTTCTCAAACCTCCAGCCTGCTGCCTGCCAGGCCCAGAGGGAGAGGTCAGTTGGCCCAAGTAAGGGGGGTGCCTGGAGGCCCCCCTCAGCCACCCAGGAAAGGGATTATTAACGATATTTTTGTTGTTATTGTTTGCCTGGCAGTCAAGCACACCCACCCACATGGGGAAACTGAGACCCTAAGAGGGAGACCCCTATGCTCCCCCTCAGCAGTGCCTCCCCTGTCTCCTGCCTTGATCTCTGGGACTGAGAGTCTCTGTGTAGTTACCCCCCCCTCCCCTGTCTAGGCGTCCCCAAAGGCAGATCCACGCCCAGCTGCCTGCAGATCTCCCACTAGCAGTCCTTCTTCTGTCGTGGTCTGCATGAAGCCCACTGCACAGATGGGTAAACTGAGGCCCGCTAGGTGAGCTGCCTAGCCTGGGCTGACTCTTCGGTGCTGGGCCAGGACCAGTTTCTTCCATGCCTGGCTGAGCTCCTTGAAGCCATCAGACATGGCGGTCAGAGTGCAGGTCTTGGATCCCAGCTCAGTGGCCGGCCTTGAAATATGTTTATGGATAAGAATTCCAGGACACCTGAGCCACCATGATTGAAGAGGCCTGGCAGGCTCAGAACACACAGGGTGGGGGTGGGTGGAGGCGGGGACAGACCACCATCTGTGCCTCCCCCACACCCAGCAGAGGGTCTCCTGGTTCTTCCAACCTCCCCTTCAAAATCATCTCTAGCCCTGGTCCATGTTTCCCGGTGGATGGAACATCAGCCTGCACACCTAAGGGTCTTGGGTTTGATTCCTGTTCAAGGGCACGTACCTGGGTTGCAGGTTCCACCTCAGGCCCCAATCAGAGCCCATGTGGGAAGCAACCAATATGTCTCTCTCCTCTCTCTCTCTCTCTCTCTCTCCTCTCTCTCTCTCTCTCTCTCTCTCTCTCTCTCTCTCTCTCTCTCCTCTCTCTCTTTCTCTCTCTCCCTCCCTCCCTCCCTTTCACTCTCTAAAAATCAATGGAGAAAGTATCCTCAGGTGAGGATTAACAAACAACAAAAAAGCATGTCTAATCTGCCCACTTCTCCCCACCTCTGCCTTCCCACAGTCCAGGGCACCCCTGTTTTCTTTCTGCCTGGATCTTTGTCCCCCCCCTCCCCCTTCCTACCCTCCTGCCTCGGACTGCCTGCCCATCAGGTGGTACCAGAAGGGACTTTTCCAAAGGAAAGCTGCTTTGTTGCCTCCACTCACGTGCTAGAAGCCCGCATGGCTCCTTCCTCCTCAGTAAAACCTTTCCACCTGGTCTTTGAGGCTCTCCCACCACTACTCAGCCTGAAGCTAATAAACCTCACACGGTTCCTGCCACAGGGCCTTTGCACATGCAGTTTCCTCTATCTTCTCCCACCCAGCCAGTTCCTCCTTCCTCAAAGCCCCTCCTTGGGGAATCCCTCCCTGTCCTCCAAACAGACCCTCCATTGCCCCTGCAGGCTCCTCCCCCAGTCCTGGGTTCTTCTCTCTGACTCCACTCTGAGATAGAGGTCTCATGGGTCTCAATTTTATTCAAAGATTCCTGAGGGGCAGGGGGCAGTGCTACCTGTGCCCTAGTCATCAAATAGGGGCCCCCAACCTTGGCCCAATTCATGCCCCTGCGGGAAGGAAAGCCAGGCCTCTTATAGACCAAGCCCCCACAGCATTTCTTAGTGTTGGCCACGCCCCCACAAAAGCCACACCCCTTCGTGCCCACACTGCTGCCTGGTTCTGCCCTTTACCAGCGGTTTCATCACTGACTTCCCCCGCAACTCCAGAATGGTTTTAGGTTTGGGGGTCTTTCTGGAACCCCTTCATACCTTTCCCACTCTCCACCCCCTCATGGTGGCATCGATTTACCCTCATCCACCCGTCCCTTCAGCCCTTTCCCCTCCAGTTCTCTATCAGCCCAACACCCCACCTCCAGGCAGCCCTCCCTGAACCCGCCACCGTTTTCTAATTAGACGTCCATTTGTCTCTCCCACAGAAAGAGGCCTCTTCCAGGTGTCATCACCCAGGCCCCAGGATCCCACCCAGGAGCTGGGACTCAGGAGGTAGTCACAGGACTTTTGTGTAGATATGTGGGAATGTGGGTGCCTGGAGACTCCTGCCTGGTCCCCTGGCCTTGGAAGAACAAGTGTGCCAGGCTGGGCTTCTCCAGAGGGGCGGCCTGGAGCTGCCTGCACCCTTTGCCTCCTGGGACCCCCCCGACCCTGTTCAAGCCCTCTGACTCCTAAAGATTTGTAGCGCCCTCTTCCCTTTGAAGAGTTTAGGGTGCAGGGCCTTCTGGGGATTCTAAGCTCCTCCTAGCCCCTTCCTCGACACAGCAAGGGCACAACCCAGGGACAGGTGACCATCCACAAAACCCCAGCCTGTAGAGCCAGAGACACCGAGGAACATGGTTAAACTAAGTCCTGGGGCTTGATGCCCGAGCTCCCTCGACCTCTTCCAGCCTCAGGTGACACATCTGGAGAAAAGCTAAGGACAACAGGGATGCCTTACGGGGCCCTGGCCCGGATTAAATGAGGTGGCACTTAGCACCAGGCTGGTCCTTCTTCCCCTCCAGGCTCATGGCCGCCTCACCTCATCTGAGCACCCCATTTCACAGATGTGGAAAGTGGGGCCGAGAGTGGGACACTGCCTGCCCAGACCCCCTCCGGCCGCCAGGGCCTGGTTGGAGAAGATAAAGCCATGAGCCGTTATCAGCCAGAGTGACATGACGGATGAGCCAGAGAATTCCTCGCAGCCGTCCAGCTGCCCATCGATCGGGCATCCCAGCCTCCGTGGCCGGCCACGATTAATTTATGTGGGACTGGAGAACACTAATTAAGTCTGTTTAAGAGGAAGTTAACTTTAATGCCCTGGCCGTCTGCCTCCCACACTGTCAGAGTGGCTGGTCGGTTCCACGGGTGGCAGGGAGAACCCCGACGTGTGGGTGCTTCCCCGGTGGGCCAGCCCGTGTCGGGTCAGGCCAGCCACCCACCGCCTGGCCACCAAGTCCAGCTCCCGTGAGCTTCAACAGCCTCCAGCTGTGCAGAAAGGCCCAGGAGGAACCCAGGCTGGCCTGGGAGGCCACCCTCCTGTGTGTAGACATGAGGCACGTGGGAAGACAGCTGCCTACACGGAGTGGCAGTTCTGGCCTCTGCCTGATGTCACCTCTGAGAGAGGGAACAAAGGCTGGGACGCAGTAGGTGCTCAGTTAGTGCTTGCCATGTCTCCGATGCCCAGTGGAGCTCTTATAACCCAGAGTGGACTTGTAAATCTGGAGGGCAAATCAGGCACGTCCCTCCCTCGCTTGAGACTCTCTATGGCTCCCCAGTGCCACAAGAGTGCAGAGACCTTAACAGGCCCTGAGCCTCTGTCCACGGTTGGATGGGATTTCTAAGGTTGCCCTTCCACACCTCTGAGCCTTTGCATGTGCTGGTCCCTCTGCCAGGAATTCCCAGGGATTCCAAGGGACTCGCTCCAGAGTGGTACTGCCACAGGTCAAGGACAGGCATTTGTCCATCAGGTCATGGAGGGACATTGGCCCTTCACCTTGGGGGACGGGGGCCTTGGGGAGCAGAGACTTGGAGGGAGAACAGACCCTCCATTGCCCCTACAGGGCAGCTGCAGCTGTGCTGGAATGAGGTGCCAAGGGGCGGATACCCAGGCCCCACAGTGTCTGCTGGGGGGGGGGGGGGGCGTTTGCTCAGTGCCACCCACTCTCTGGGATAGGCAGGGTCCCTTTCCTTACCCAGGTGAGGCTGCTGGGGAAATACCAGGGTCACGGGTGATAGAGATGTAATGGGGGCCCTTGGCTTGGGGAGGACCAGGGAGGTCCGTGGAACAGATGGATGTGGATGTTTTCTGCAGGGCACTGGCGAGCCATGAATGGCTCCTGAGCAGAGGAGGAATGTGATCTGATTTTTGTTCTTAAATGTCTCCTTGGACCAGCCCACCGGGCAGGCAGGGAGACTAGAGAGGAAGCGCCAGCCAAGGGCACAGCCCTGGGAGGAGAAGGCCAGCCTTTAAGCATGCCAGCCTGTAGCCCTCCGGCTGGTGTTTAGGGTCCAGGAGCAGGGCAGCCGGGAGGGGGTCCTGTGAGCAGGGGCGAAGTGTCCAGCGTGGTCAGTCTGAGTTCGCCCCGCCCTCCTTGACTGATATGAGGCCTTCAGGCAGGTCACCTCCTGCTCTGGCCTCAATCCCCCCATTGGCCCAGCAAGGTGTTGGCTTAACCCTAACCAGTGGGGACATTTAACCCAAACCCTGCAGACCCCCAGGCCCTGGTCTGAGCCCCCTCCCTGATTCCCGGCCCCGCCACCTGCCGGCCTCCCTTCTCAGGCAACATCTTCATTACGGAGCCGAGTTGTTTAAATAAATGAATTAATATTGACGAACCATCAGTGCCCTAATAAATGATTAGTTAAGGCGCACATACATCACGCCGCGGGGACGCCACAGCCCTTAATTACTGCTTCAGAGGGGCCAGCGGGGCCACGGCTGCTGCCCCAAACCCCTTCCTGAGCCTGGACCCCTTCCTGGCCAGCCAGCTCCCCCCTGGGTCTCAGGAGGTGGGCAGGAAGGCACACCTGGCCTGTCTCTCCCATCTCTCCATCTCAGACCTAGTTCAGTCCTGCCTGGTGTGTGTGTGCACTCTGGGCTCAGCTTCATCCCAGATTCCTCACCTCTCTGCCTTCCCCCGCCCCCCGCCCCCCAACATCCCTACCCTCCCAGGAGCCCAGGTTTAAAATGGCTCCTTCCTCATCCCTTCCTTATTCTAAAGCCTCCTGTGGCTCCCGGTGAACTCCAGAAAAAGACCTGAATCCTCCCATGGATCACGACCCCCTACCCCCACGAAGCCTGGCCAGCTTCAGAGCCTTCCCCCCCCCCCCCCCCATCCTGATTGCTGCCTCAGGGCCTTTGCAGCTTCTGTTTTCTCTGCCAGAAATGCCTTTTCCCCTCTGGGCCCAGGCGTGCCTGCCCACCTGTCAGCCTGCAGCTGAGAAACCAGAGGAGGGAACTTGTAGGGAGAACCTGGGTGAAACCTGGGGGAGAACCTAGGGGGGGACTTGGAGAGGAGCTATGTGGGGCGGGGGGGGGGGGGTGGTAGGAGGGACCTGAGGGGGAAACCTGGGGAGGACCTGGAGGGAACTACCAGGTGGGGATGGTCCAGGCCCAAGCCCCTGGCCTGAGAAGTCTCCACCACCCCTGGGAGCAGCCAGGGGACACCCAGGCCTTGGAAGCGTTTGCCCTCCTCTGGCACCCCTACCCTGTGTCTCAGTTTTCCTAGGACGTGAGGGGAGACCCCTGAGGGCTCAGGCCCCACCTGGGGATTTGGCAGACGGCAGGTGAGACCTAAGAGGTGAGCAGTTGGTTCACTTATTCTCTTCCTTTCCCCCACCCTGGTGTCCCCCACCATGGACTCCCGCATCCTGCATGAAGTCAGGGCTGGGCCAGAGGGAAGGATAGGGCCCTGCATATCCCCTCTCAGATGCCCAATGACTCAGCCCTTTGGGGTCCCCGCCCCTCCCCCAGCCTGACTGTTGACAGTGTGGTAACATTGTCCAGAGCGGGCAGGGGCCCAGCCAAGCGCACACACCTTGGCGGCTGCAGACCTGGCTCTGGGAGGGTCAGGGGGCCCATGGAGCCTCTCGTCTTTGTGGCCCTGAGCGTGAGCCAGCGTCTGCGCTAAGGGAGGTGGTGGTGAGCCCCCCACACCCCCTGCCAGCAGGCTCTTCACAGCTGTCCAGCAGGGACACCTGGAGACACCACAGCCAATGGCTGCTGAGAGGGAGTGGGGAGGGTTCGAGCAGAGCTGAGAAGTAGGGAGAGATGTGGCTAAGGACACAGGGAGAGTCATAGGAGGGGGAGGGGGAGATAGAGATGGAGAGAGAGACAAAGAGAGGTAGAGATATACAGAGGGGGCAGAGAGAGACAGAGGGACAGGGAGAGAGAGGAGAGTTATGAGAGGGGCAGGCAGGTGGGGCCCTCTGGGGGTGTGCAGGGAAGGCTCTGACAGGACATGGGGGGCCCTCCTACCCAGCCTGCCCCTGCCCCTGCCCAAGGCCCAGGGCCAGCTCCCAGGCAGTCCCTCCCATGGTCATTGCTGAGCCCTCACTCGGCCTCTATTAAGCTCCTGCTCTGAAGGGCCCTTCTTTCTGGCTGGTCTAGGACCCCTGAGGGAGGCCAGGGACATGCTCCCTCCCTAGACCTCCCTGTACGGAGATCTCACCCCCCCCACCCCCACCTCCACCACGGGCAGGCCCCTTCTCCATGGTAGCCCCTGGTGAAGTGGGCAAGGTCATACTATGTGGCTGTGGCCCAAACCTGGTTGATCTCCAGCTTTTGCCTGGAACCTCCTCCTGACTCCTCCTGGAAGCTCAGGGAGACCCCCAGGCCCCTCTTTGGCTCTGTGCCTCAGTTTTCTTATGTCCAGCGCCTCAGAAATACACGCTCAAGGCCCTTTTTGTAAAGGCAAATTCACGGTCAGACATAGACGAATCTGGGTTTAGACTCTCATCTTCTGGACTCTGAACACGTCCCCCATCCTCCCTGAACCTCGGTTTCCCCCCTTTGTAGACCAGGCCAGTTATGTTTCCCGCCTCACAGGGCTGTTGGGATGAAGGGGGTACCAGGGACATACAGTTAGCACTCTATAAATGTTGGGGATGATGGAACGATAGAGGTTTGTGGAGACAATGAGACTGGGAAGGTTATCACGAGTAGAAGTCCAGTCTGAGTGGTTACAATTTAATTTACTACCACCACCATTATTGCTAAGTACTATTGTTTAGTCAATTGACAAACGCTAGCTGTGGGAGCATTTGGAACAGGGCCTCTGAGGGCGTATCTGGGGTGAGTGTGGGTGGCCACCCGAACCAGCTCCTAATGTGCCTCTGCTCACCACCTCCTCAGCCCACACTGGAGGCTAAATCTGCCTTCAGCCCTGCCCCCCAAGGTCAGGCACCTCCCAAAGGCCTTGCAGTACAGAAGGGGGTAGGATGGGTGAAAGAGCTGGGCCCTCCAAATCCAGTTCCTTCCCCCCCGCCCGCCCCCTGCCCCCTGCCGCAAGTCCTCCCCAGGTTTCCCCTCAGGTCCCCCCTAGTTTTTCCACCAGTTCCCCCAGGTCCTCTCCAGGTTCCCCAGGCATTCCCCGCCCCCCACCACCCCCGCTAGGTTCTCTCCTAAGTTCTCCCCCAGGTTTCACCCCGGTTTTCCCCACAAGTTCTCCGCACTGTTTTTTCAGCTGCAGGCTAAAAGATGAGCCGGAACGCCTGGGTCCAGAGGGGAAAAGGCATTTCTGGCAAAGGGAGCAGAAACTACAAAGGCCCTGAGTCAGGAATCAGGACGGACGTGGGGGGTAGGGGGGAGGCTCTGAAGCTGGCCAGGCTTCTTGGGGAGGTGGGGGCGCTTCGTATGAGAGCTCAGGCCTTTTTCTGGAGTTCACTGGGAGCCACAGGCTTTAGAGTAAGGAAGGGGTGAGGAAGGAGCCATTTTAAACCGGGCCCTTAGGCTCCTGGGAGGGTAGGGAGGTTGGGGGCAGGCAGGGAGTCTGGGATGAGGCTGAGCACACACACACCAGGCGGGACTGAACTGTCTGAGATGGAGAGATGGGAGAGGCAGGCCAGGTTTGCCTTCCTGCCCACCTCCTGAGACCCAGGGGGGGAGCAGGGTGCCCAGGAAGGGGTCCAGGCTCAGGAAGGGGTTTAGGGCAGTGTTCTAGGCTCAGCCCTCTGGCTGTGGCAGCTCAGGGTCTCAGTTCCCCCACCTATATGATGGGATCACGGACTCCCCCACCCCATGTGTTGCAGTGACCAGAAACAGACCCCTAAAGGACAACAGGGCCAATCATGAGCCACAATTATTATTAATTATAATAATAGCCCCAGCTGGTTTGGCTCAGTTGATAGAGCGTCGGCCTGCGGATTGAAGGGTCCCGGGTTTGATTCCAGTCAAGGGCACATGTCTGGGTTGCGGGCTCGATCCCCAGTGTGGGGTGTGCAGGGGGCAGTCAATCAATGATTCTCTCTCATCATTGATGTTTCTATCTCTCTCTTCCTCTCTGAAATCAGTAAAAATATTTAAAAATTTTAAATAATAACAATAATAGTGACGATTGGATTAACGTGCCCCCGCATACACCCCACATACGCCTGCCACACGAGGCACTCCACAAATGCAGCTGGATAAATGGGTCTTCCTGGCTATGGCACCCCTCACGGAGCCTCCATCTCTAAACCTATAGAATGGGGGCCCCAATGAGGCACCCTCCTCGTCCCGGGAGCACCAGAACAGGGCACGCAGGGAGCCCCCAAACAAGAGGCCACCCCCTACCCCCAACCCCTCCCTCGGCCCTGCGCCCTGGGGAGCCCTTTACAAGAAGCCTTGTGCTTCTCCCACCGCCCCTGCCTGGCGGCCCTACCCAGCCGGGGTAATCTAATCCTGTTTCCAAGACTGCGATCAATAACCCCCAGGCGGCGCCAAAACGAGGCTCTTAAAGGGCCAGCAGCCCATCCCTGGCCAGCAGGGAGAGGGAGCCCCATAGTCAGGCCTGGACCCAGCTCAATGCTGTGGAAAGACAGGCTCCCTGCATCAGCACAGCCCATGGTAACCCCCACCCCCAGGCTGTGTGGTCCTGAACCAGCAGCCTGACCTCTCTGAGCTGCCTCCCCCTTGAAAGGGTCCCAGGAGCCCCACGTGCCCATCTGCTCCCATTGCCTGGATGGGGAAACTGAGACTCAGAAAGGGTTTATCCTTTGCATTCTGCTCTCCCTCAAACCATCACCTCCCCACTATCATCCCCACTCAGCACCCCTGCCCCAAGGTCCCTCTGCATCCCCTCCCCGTGGGCCCAGGCCCAGGATCCATACAAACATACTTAGTGATCAATGTCTGTGCCGGACCTAGCTCATCGACCTGTATGTAGGCCCCCTGTGGCCCCCACCCTCCCATGCTGCCTTCTGAGTTTATCCCCATCACCCTGCCAACAAGGGAGAAAGCCTATTCCTCCTGGGGTGTTTGGGAACCTTCCCCTGCCCCGTCCTATAAAGGAAAAACCCGAAGGCCCCTGACTGCTTCCCTGGGACCTGGAACGGTGAGGTGCTCAGAGTTTGAACGGTGGGTCTTCCAGAAGCAGTGATGGCAGCCAGCTCAGGCGTTAGAATGTGAATTCGGTGTCTGCTGTGTTGGGGACACAGCCCTGGTTTCTAGTGCCGGCCCTGACCAGTGCCTGGCTCGGTGGCCTTGTCGTGGGCTGTAAATTGTGAGGAGGACCTAGCCTTCCTCCTGGTGGGCTGAGGAACTGTGCCTCGCACACAGTGAGCGCTCCAAAAACTGGCCTGGGTTGGATTTGGAGTCTGGACGTGCTTTGGGAGAAACTGAGGCCCATGTGCATACCATCCCTGTGTGCCCAGGGCTCACTTGACCTCTGACCCTGCTGACACGACGCCCAGGGACCCACTCACCCTCTCTGAGTCTCACCACCTTTGCTCTGGCTGAGGGACCCTTGTCCTAACCCCACGGTGTTCCCCCCACATCGAACACCCAGGCCTGACCCCACTTCCTTGTCACCTTCTGGGACCAGAGTCTGGGCTGCAGGGGTGAGAAAAGATTGATGGAGTGGAAGACCCTGTGGCCGCCGTTGCCAAGGAGATGGCCCACGAGGGCTGAGTGGAGGAAGTGGCCAGGGCCAGGGGGTGACAAGGAGACTGAAAGAGGGAAGACAGGGAGAGAGGGGAGAGAGGGGTAAAGAGAGAGGAGAGAGGGAGGGGAGAGATGGACAGAGGGAAGGACAGAGAAAGAGCAGAAAGGAGCTACAGCAAAGGGCCACGGTCTTCACATCAGAGCCTCCTCGGGAGCTTGTCAGCTATATTAACAGCCATGGGTGGGGCCCAGGAACCAGCATGCACCCATCCCTGGAGGTCTACCTTTGAGGAACCACTGATGACAGGCTCTTGTCTGCAGGCTTGGCCTGGACCACCTGAGGTCACCTGGCAGGGCTGGGAGCCGGGTTGAGCTGGCACCTGCCTGCTCTCTATGGTGGTGTTGCATCTATTCGTGCCCAAGAGACTAGGAAAGGTGTCCTAGAAGAGGGGCCAATGGCGCAGGGCCCTGCAGGATGAATAGGAGTTTGTGAGTAGAGACGGACCAGTAAGAAGGAGGGAGGCAGCTCCGCATCCAGCCCTGGGAGTGGAGAGGAAGGAGGAAGGGGGGGGGGGTGGATGGGATTACAGGGAGGGTCCCTGCTTTGCTAATGACTGTCTGTAATGCTGGAACCTCTGTTTGGGGCTGGCTGACTGTGGCTGTGTTGTTGGAGCTGGGCATGGATCCCTGTTTTCACGGAGAGTCGTTGGGCTTGTCCTTCAGCCAGGTGCGCCGCCACGCACATGCCTGAGCCAGACCCGCGCACGCTCAGGGGCCCGAGTGCAGCGCTGGCAGGCACGTGCGCTGGTCTCAGCCGGGCTCAGCGGGCGTCCCCGCATTTCTGGGCGCTGAGCGCCCTCTAATGGGCAGTGGCCGCGGGGGGGGGGCACTATAGGTTCATCCCTGAGAGCTCAATTGAGGGTCCTGGTTGGGGTGGTCCCTTCTCCAACCAGGTCAGGCCGGGAATCGGTGTGGGAGTCAAATGGTTACATGAAAAATCAGGCGGGAGGGTTCCCAGGAATTAGCCGAGTAGGGCCCCCATTTCCTCCCTCACCATTCAGCCCCTCCGTCCCGCCCTTTGGAGCCCATGTGCCCTGGTCTGGGGGAACCTCTCTGACTTGGTATTCCCCCCAACCTGGGCACTTCCTGGGGGTCCCAGAGTGCGGGTTGGGCTCCATGGGGCGGGGACTCCGAAGAAGTCCCGCGGCCTCTCCTCAGGGCGCCACCAGGTGACAGCAGGTGCCCAGGTGCACACCTCCGCTAAACATGGAGCACCCCACCGCGCTGCGCTCTGTTTCCCAGCTTGCAATGGGGACGTGCGTGGTCCAAGGTGGCACAGAAGGCCTCTGGGAAGAGGTGACCTTGTATGAAAAAGACCAGCACACAGCCCTAGCTGGTTTTGCTCAGTGGACAGAGCGTCAGCCTGCAGACTGGAGGGTTCCAGGTTCGATTCCAGCCAAGGGCACATGCCTGGGTTGCAGGCCCGATCCCCAGTAGGGAGCGTGCAGGAGGCAGCCGATCAATGATTCTCTCTCATCATTGATGTTTCTCTCTCCCCCTCCTCCCTCTCCCTTTCTCTCTGAAATCAATAAAGAAATATACATTAAAAAATAAAAAAATAAAAAGACCAGCACACAGGCAGGGGAACAGCATGTGCGAAGGGCTAAAGGTAGGCCATCTGCACAAGTGGGAGCTGAAAGGCATCCTGAGGCTGAGCCAGCCAGAGGACAAATGTAGAGGCAGGAGGTTTGGAGAGAGAGACCACACCTGGGGCTGTGAAGGGGCCCCCGGTTCTGGCCTGAACTCAGGAGGTTGGGTTGATAGCATCCTTCAGGTTCAATGACAGAATCCAAAGGTTTGAAGATAGATTTTGATCCTAAATTCTCAACTTTCCCAATATGGGATCCTCAGAATGGAGCCCTGTAGAAATTTCTGTAATCCTGGTCCCCCTGGCTGATGCCAAGATTGATGCCTTTATGGGGGGGGGGGGTGAGGGGAGTGGGGTCCCTGTGATCCCAGGGACAGGGGTAACACTAAAGGGCAAGGATCTTGTACCCACAGGCAGGGTGAGGAAGGCCCCATCCTCACCCCCTGGGTAGCTCCAGAATTTCTGTGGCTTTTGTTTGTTTTCAGAGAGGAAGGGAGAAAAAGAGAGAGATAGAAACATCAATGATGAGAGAGAATCATCTATCGGCTGCCTCCTGCACACACCCCCCACCAAGGACTGAGCCGGCAACCCAGGCCTCATGGGGAATGGAACCATGACCTCCTGGTTCATAGGTTGATGCTCAAACACTCAGCCACTACAGCTGAGCAGAGTTTCTGTGCCTTTAAAATAATGCAGCAAAATTAGCAACTCTGCCATCATTAATATGCAGAAATGCAAATCAGGGGGTGATTAAGCCACAGCCCCCAGAGGATATTTCTGCAGTGATGGATTCTATTGTCAGTGAGGTTTGGCATATTGATGTGCTAGGGCGGGAAAGGGGCTGTAGATCTGGGGGGTGAGGGCCCTACTTGATGCTTGCAAACCCCTCTCACCCTCCTTCCCTTAGCCTGACCTTGGGACCTGAAAGGGGAACAGTGGGCAGGTTCTGCCAGGCCAGCTTGCCAGGTGACCTGGGTTTAGGGACTGGAACTTGGCTGAGGATGGCCCCCGGGCCTCAGGGCCTTTGCACTGGCAGTGTTCCAACCAGGATCACTTCTGGCCTTCATCTTCCCTCCCAGGGACCCCCTAGCCACCCAGCTCTGACCCCACACCAGCTTCAGATGCCTACAGCAGCGCCTTCAGGATTGTTTCCCCCTTATATGCCTCCCTTCTCCCCGACCCAGGGCACATATCACCAGCCTGTGGTCCCACCAGGTGCCGTGCCCAGCACTTGTGGGCCCAGAGAGGGTTCCCACAAGCACTCTACAGAGAGACAGAGGAAGAGACAGACAGACAGAGACATAGACTATGATAGAGAGAGACAAAGGCAGACAGAAAGACAATAAAGCGAGAGACAGACACTGAGAGAGAGAAATAGAAAGACAAAGAGAGACAGGGACAGAGACAGAGAAAAACAGAGAACGACAGACTGAGAGACAGAGAGATACGGAGACACAGCCCTCCGACAACCCCTCCCAGCAGAGGCTCCGAGTTGGCCCAGGGCCAGCTGCCAGCTGCTGCCTCCCTTCCTCCCTCCTCGGCCCTCCCTCCGGCACTCCTGGTGGGGGCTGGGCCCCAGAGGAGCCCCAGCTGCTGCTGCCACACACACAGGCACACGGGCTTGTTTGGTGGCCCTCCCAGCTGCCCTGGGACCCCACAGTCCCCGGGCTGGGGAACGTGCCCCTAGGCAGGGGCTTCTGGGCACCACTAGCTGTGGGACAGGCCTCTGAGCCTCACCTGTGCAATGAAACCACCTTCAATTCATCCTCTCCACCCATTGGTGCCCACTGTGTGCCAGGCCTAGGTGGGGTGCTGGGGACGCAGGGGTGGCCTGGCTAGGCCCAGGGGCTGTCCTTGTGAAACTGGAGGTTTACAGGGTGGGGGGGGGGGGAGAGGCACTGAACAAGCCAATCAGATGGTTTGGGATATTGATAGGTAGAAGGGGGAAAGGTAACAATGAAGCCTGATAGGCTGCAGAATGAGGAGAGAGGGTGTTCTTGGGAGAGGGCCCAGCCGTGCAAAGGCCCTGAGGTCAGAATGAGACATCAAGTCCAAGGAGCAGCGAGAAGCAGCCAGTGTGGCTGAAGGAAGGTCAGGCCTGAGCGCACAGGGTATGTGCTTTATGCTCTCCCCCCCCCGGCCCCCCGACCCCGTTTCCTTCTCTCCCCAGTTTCTTCCTTTTCCTCTGGTCCTGCCCAGACCCCATCCCTGGCTGGGGGTGTCTGCCCAGTTCTGGGGCCCTGCTGGGCCCCTGCATTGCTGACATAACCGAGCCACAGGTGGGGAAGGAATTAGAAACTGGTGGGTGAATTTTCTTGTTCTTCTTTGTGCCCGCTCTGCAACCCTATAAGCAAGGCACAGAGAGGTCACAGGCTGGCCTGGGATCCAGCATTCCACTGTGCTCTGCCCTGGGGCTAGCTTGGAGTGGAAGAAAACAGAAGCAGAGAGGGAGCCAGGTTCCCCCCTCCCCCACCAGACAGTGTGGTGATGGGGAGGCCAGGCCCAGGAAACCAGAACTGAGGGACTTACAAGGATTGGAGGCAGGCCCTCAAGACAAATGGGGAGCCAGGCCAGCGTGGCTCAGTGGTTGAGCATGGAGCCAGGAACCAGGAGGTCACGGTTCGATTCCTGGTCAGGGCACATGCCCCCAGGTTGTGGGCTCAATCCCCAGTGGGGGGCATGCAGGAGGCAGCCGATCCATGATTCCCTCTCATCATGGATGTTTCTCTCTCTTTCCCTCTCCCTTCCTCTCTGAAATCAATTAAAAAAAAAAAAAAAGATAAATGGGGAAACTGAGAGCAGCAACCTTCAGAGAAGAGAATCTGTAACCCCGTTCCCCCCGGGCAGTGCTTGGGGCTGTCCCTGTCCTCCCTTAAGGAGCCCCCTCCTGTTCTTGCAGCACCTGGAGACCCAGCCTTGACCCTCATGGGTGTTGTCACTAATCCCCTTCCATTTATGAGAACTCCAGCCCTGAGGAGGGGATGATCATGCTGGGCTCTCTTTGCAGTGCTCCTTGTGCCCTGCTCATTCTCAGGATTGCCCTGGGGCGGGGGGGGGGGTGCTTCTCAGGCACCCGCGGTTTCCCCCAGAAGACCCCAGGGCAGCTAGAAGCCTGCCCCACCCAGGGAATACCCCGTGAGCATTGTCACTGAAGTGGTTGGGGGGCCCTCCCAGGGGAAACCCCACCCCCCATTCTGTATCTCTGCAGGGTTACACAGCTTCACATAGAGCTGCAAAACTAAACTTTCTTTCAATTAAAAAAAAAAAATAACAACTCCCCACACACAGAGAAAATAAAGCCCACCCTCCGTTAATCCCACCTCTTAAATATAAATATAAAGTAAGAACTGAAAGTCCCCCCCAACCAGAGTAACCACTGAAACCTTGGGCATTTCCTCCTGCACGTTTTTAATACATGCTTTCTTCCTTTACAAAAAAAAAAAACACACACACACACACACAAAACGCCACCCCTAAATGGTGCCGTGGTAGCAAACTTGTGTTGTATCTGTGGCGTCTGCCTCAGACATCTTCCTTGCTCAGAGCACATGTGCAGACCCCTCTGCTGTCAGGGGAGACAGTGCTCGGCTCTCAGCCATGTCTTCTCATACATCCCCTTTGCTGGGCATAGCGTTTTTTTTCCGAATATTTGCTGCCATAAACCACATTCAAATGAACATTCCTGCCTGTGCTACCACTTTTATTAGGTTAATGAGTGTTAGCACTGGAATTGGGAGGGGAGTTCAAAGGGATGTAGAGTTTCTTAATCCCAATGAGCACCCCACAATGGTCCCTACGTCTACCGTCACCGTTGCAGGAGGCGACCGATCGTTTACTGTTTTACCAACGATAAGGACAGAAGGTGGTTTCTTGTTTCTGTCTCTGCATTTCTGTCGTCATGAGTGACTTTATGCTTTGTTTTCTCTGTCTCTCCATTGGCCATTTGTATTTCTTCTTGTATGAACTAATTGTTCATTTCTTTGCCCAGTTTTTTGTTTGGTTAATTTTGTTTTGTTTTGTTTTGGTGTGTGTGTGTGTGTGTGTGTGTGTGTGTGTGTGTGTTTGCTTTTTTGGCGTTTTTATTGATTTGTAGGAAGGATACAAATCTTTCTTCTATTATGATGTTGCAAATATTTTCTTCCCAGCTGTCACACCTCATCTAACCTCATCTGTGGGTCTCTTACAATTCAGAAGGGTTTTGTTTTTATGTAGTCAAATTTGAAGGTTTTCCTCCTTTTATAGCTCGGGGCTTTGTGTCTTTTTCACCCCCAAGAAGGCAAGGAGGGGAAGGGGGAGGGTGGCAAGGCCAGTCTTTGCATATTCCCCTCCAATACTGGGAGTACAGGGAGCTCAGTTGAGTCCAGGCACCTCCTGCCCTCTGATCCTGCCTCACGTACACTCTCCACCGACCGTTTGAAAGCTGCCACCCACGCAACAACAAGCAGGGGCCAGGCCTGAACCCAGACGCCTGGGGACCCAAATAGATCTGCCTCCCTTCCTGGGCTTCGTGATGACCTATTTGTGCAACTTATTTATTTTCTCTGCAAACACACAGCCGGGCCATGTCAAGCCCCAGCCAGGAGGGAGCATATGGAGTTGGTTCAACTTCTTTAGGCCTCAGTTTCCTCCCCTGTGATTTGGGGCCAACCACAGCCCCCATCCCCCACCCCTACCCCCACTCACTAGGCGGGCAGGAAGATCACAGGAGATACTGGGCACAAAAATTGCATCCCAGGGCCAGGCACAGAGCCAGCACCTCGGTGACCCCATTGACCCGTTCCTTCTGTAAAACTGGCCTGTCGCTTCTCGGCCTTTTGGCTAAGATCAAGTGTAAAACTGGCCTAAACACCCACCCAGGTTCCACGCCCTCAGGAGGTCCTGGGCGCAGAACCCTGCCTAGACTTACCACCCAGTTGTGCGACTTGGTTTAATCGGCTGCATTCCTTTGTGTGTCAGTTTCCCCATCTACAAAACGAACGGTTACCACCTCACAGGGCAGGGGGATTCAATGAGATGATACGCCAAGATAAAGCACAACGTGGCATCTCTTGGGCCCAGCCTCCTGATTTTCACAAGGGGAAACTGAGGCCCCAGAGGAGCAGCCCCTGCTTAGAGTCATACAGCCAAGACAAGGTAGAGCCAGGATTTAAACATAGATCTGTTGGTGAGCCGGGCCAGAAGGCTGGGAACAGAACTCATTCTCCATTTCCTCCCCTGGACACCCACCTCTCAGGCCCCAAACCTTCCCATAAAAATCAGGAGGCTTCCTGGAGAAGGCAGCACCCAATCTAAGGGCCAAAAATACGAGGAGGAGATAGTCAGGTACAGCAAGAGGAAGGGTGGCCTAGGAGGAGGGCACAGCCAGGACAGAGGCCTGGAAACTCACGGGTGTTTGAAGGACAGTAAGGAGGGGAATCCGAAGGTCTGTTGAGGCTTTGAGGGGGGAGGTGGGCTGAATTGGAGCGAGGGAGGAGGCCAGGGTGGGGTTGGGGTCCAGACAGGGTGGCCGGAACTTGGGTCAGTACCACTAACTGCCACAGGCTTCCCATGGCCCTCAGCATGCCCAGGGGATGGCTTGCCATGCCATCTCCCCGCCTTTACCCAGCTGTGCCCTCTTTTTGATCCCCGTCACCAGCCCAGGGACACCTCAGCATTTCAGGCTCGGTTCCCAGGCCCCCAGTGAGACCACGTCACCCTCCTGGCTTTTTCCCAGGGCCCTTGAGTAAGACCCACCCACACGCCTCAGCCTAGCAGGTGCTGGCAGTCCGGAATGCCCTTCCCCCATTTCTGGAAGGCACCAGGGAGCTGGTGAGGAGCTTGGGAGGCCAGGTGAATCCAGTGTGGAAGCCTGGCCAGCCTCAGGTGGAAGGCCTAAGCCTCAGTTTCCCTATCTGAACAGTAGGTGACTCCTGCTTCCTCGTTTGAGGTCAGGGGATCTGGAGAAATCTCAGGAGGAAGGGGGACAGGAGTGTCTTCCATCTCACCATGAGCAGAGGTCAGCGAGGCTACTCTGTGGGTGGGTGCGTGGGCAGCAGGAATCCAGCCTGGCTCCCTGTCGCCTACCCCTCCCACCACCCCCCTACCACCTCAGGGAACTGGGCCAGACAGTGCCCATGGGGAAGGTGGGGAAGCACCCCATGTTTTCACAGGCTGCCCCGGAATGCAGTGGGACAAGCCCTGGGGCCCCTGACTCAGGAGCTATGGGCCGCCTGGGGCACCAGACCAGCAGGGGGGAGGGTCTGCCCTCAGCAGGTGGCTTGGGCCTGAGGATGGATGCTCACAGGGTAGGTGAGGGGGTCCAGGGGAAAGAAGCAGTGCCATGGTCAGGCTCTGTCTGGGTGAGGGGACCCAGCCTGGTTTTGGGTTTAGTTCAGGTCACTGTTTGTCCATTCACTCATTCATTAATTCATCTACCCATCCATTCACTCATTCACTCACTCACCACCCTCTGCCACACATCCCTCCTGGCCATCCCTTGTCATTAACTGGCCCCAAGATGTCCTTGCTAGGAGAAGGGCACCACTATTTGTTGATGCAGGTCCCAGCCCCACACTCCACACTGTTGGTGGCTGTCTCCTCCTCCCCCTCCCAAGGGTGACCCTTCAGTTCCCCCTCAAATCTATCCCAAATTTACCTGATTCATCTGCCCAGGGCCAGCCCTTATCTTCCCCAATGACCATCCCGCCTCCGCCCCATGCAGCCACTGGGATCAGGTCCCTTTCAGGCTCAGACCTCCCCCATGGCTCCCTAATGTCGTCACCATGAAGATCTGACCCCTCCCTGTGGTAACCGAGGCCTTGGCCTTCCACCTTGGCTCCTTTGCCTCCATTCTGGGGGCTCCCGCCCCATAGCTTCCTTAAATACACCCTGTGCAGTCCCACCTCCCTACCTTTGCCCCTGTTCTCCTCCTGCCTAGAGTGCTCCTCTCTCTTTGTCCATCAACTTCACTCCTCCTTCTGGTCACACCCAGTGTCTCTGGGTCAGGGGATCCATCCCAGAGAGTCAGGGTCCTGTAGAACACATTCAGAGAATCTTCTGGATCTTTATCTGACACCCGGCAATGGGAGGCATGAGGCTGCGGCTCCGGTCACCCTCAGAGCCCCCTGCCCAGCTCTCATGGGCCAGCTGCTCCCCAGTACAAGTCCAAGGTGAGGGGCAGGGGCCAAAGCATTTTGGGGTCCCCTCCCTTCCTTATACTCACACCTGGGAGTACCAGAGAAGTCAGGCCTGGTGGAACTGCTGCTTCACCAACCACTGAACACACTATGGCCAGCATCCCCTCCCTCATCTGGAGAGGTTAATAAGCCTCTCATCCCATCTCCAGGGAGACCCCCAACCCCAGGCCCAACCAGCAGGCCCAGAAGGAACTCCCAGGGAGAATGAATGAATGAATGAATGAGCCCTGATCCAGGCCTGGGTGGAGGGATCATGGTGAACATGGACTTGTCAGCACAAGCTGGGATGAGAAAGTGAGGTGTGTGTGAGGGGTCTAGCTTGAGTGATAAGTGTTTCTCCCTCCTGCCACATCTGAAATGCAGAGGGGAGCTGGGTGGGGTGGGAGAGTGAGGGTGTCTATTCATACTCCAGGAGAAGGTACCCACTTTAGAGACAAATGAAAACAGATGTCAGGAGGGTGGCCCTGAAGTCCCAAGTCCAATTACATTCTCCCCATGAACAATTGTGGCCCAAATACATATCGGGACTGTCTTCTAGCAGGTTCTACCACCATGCCACATCCCCTGACACATCCACACACACACTCGTGGGAATCTGTCCATGGCATTAATTTTTTCCCCCTAATCCTCACCAGGAGATATTTTTTTCCCATTGATTTTTAGAGAGTGTGGAAGGGAGGAAGGAGGGGGAGAGAGAGAAAAAAAAAAAAAATGGAAGTGAGAGACACAGCAATTGGTTGTTTCCAGCACGAGCCCCGACCAGGGCCCGGGATCAAACCGCAACCAAGGTACATGCCCTTGACTGGGAATCTAACCTCAGACCCTTTGGTAACATGGGTCTGTGCTCTAACCACTGAGCACACCAGCCAGGGCATGGCATTAGTTTTCCAACCAGAAATGGGGTGACCTCTCTCACCACAGGGTCCCCTACTGGAGCTCTCTGGCTCCAGCCCAAGGCATCCAGATAACAAAGGCCAAAGTCAGGTGGATGGGCGTGGGCTGTGGGCCTACCTAGAGGACCCTGGCACCAGCCGTTGGCTGCCTGTCCCTGTGCCAGAACCCTGTAGAGTGCACCCGAGGCTTAAGGCTGGGCAGAGGTAGCAGCCTCTTGGGGGCCCCCACAGGCTGTTCCACCCAGTGACTCAGCCCCACATCAGGCCTCCCCAGGGAGGACAATGGTGGCTTGTGGATGCCAGGAAGACCTCTTGGCAGGTGTGAGCCCTAGAGGGTGGACTGGCCTGGCCCCCAGGGAGGAGCTCTCTGAGCCTCAGTTTCCTCATCTGGACAAGGGTTTAATCACCCAGGTATGTGTGAGGACCTGACAGTCAAATGTATAGATGGAAAGTGCCACATTTGGAACTAAAGGGGGAGCTCTGATGGCCCAGCTTGCCTTGGAGGACAGGGACCGGACAGACCAAAGGTATCACTGTGCCCTAATGTTAAACACTAAGCCTGGCATATAGTCTGTGCTCAGTAATTGCATGGCCCATGAATGGACCATCACCCACTTCTGGGGGTATGTCCAGGGCCACCCCAGGAACACTGGCTAGACTCTATAGTTTAAAATCATAGCCTTAGGAGTCTGGCCCACCCTCAGCCCCAGCTTGGTCCTCCAGAAACCACTCCCAGGCTGGGGAAGCCAGAACAGGCCACAGAACTGTGGGGTCAGGGTTGGGCCACCGGGAAGGGCTGGGGGCTATGGGACCCTCACTTAAGAGTCCCAGGTCCATTAGTGTGAAGAGGCCTAGGGATGCAGGCAGGAGCTGTGGGGGCCTACCCTGTGCCCATCACTGCACCCTTCTATTTTCCTGATGGAGAAACTGAGACCCAGGGTGTGGCAAGAATTTGCCCAAGGTCACAGTGAGGTGGGAAGGATGAGGGTTTCAAACCCAGAACCCAAGACTCCCCTTCCCAGGCCTGGGGCAGGTGGGGGACTCTCTGGGCCAGAAGGAAGACAGTGTCAGGGTGAGAATCGGCTTACTACAGGTGTATTAGGAGGGGCTTGTGACTTTATTAGGAACCCCTGCCTCTCCCTGGGTTTTCACCCCCTTATTCCTCCTTTTTTTTCCTTTCAGCCCAGCTCCCTGGACTTCCTTAACTAAGGTTGCTTCAGTGGCTGCAGGTGGAGGTGGAAGAGCATTGCAGCCAGGGGTTTACAAGGACAAAGGCCCAGAGGTGGGAATGAGCCTGGCAGGTTCCCGAACAGTGAGGAAGCCCTGTGTCCAGGGGCCAGGGGGATGGTAGCCTCTTCCCAGGCCTGGAAGCAGTGTAACTATTTCTCTGGGGGCACAGGGAGCCATGAAAGAGTGTGTTAGTTAATTTATAATAGTTATTACTCCTATCCTATAGGGTCTGCGGTCTTCAAAAGCTGAGGAGCCCCTGGCTGTGGGGGGAACTTTGGACCTACAAAGCGAATACGGAGAATCAGAAGGCTTGGTTTGGCCTTAGTCCTGTTCAAACGCAAGTCCAAATTCTATATTACAGATGGGGAAACTGAGACCCAGCGAGTCAGAGGCACAGAGCAAGTCCCACGTGGGGCTCTGACCCTGAAACAGAGCTGGCCTTGGTTTCCCTGCCCATGACATGGGTCTGATTCGTTCGCCCGCTCGCAACACCCAGCACCTGGGCTAGCCCTAGGAACGCAGACTCGACGACGCCCGAGAGGCCGCGCGGGCGCCCACGCAAACCTGAGAATGAAACTGCAAAGCCCACCCCCGCCGTTTCTCGTGGCCTCTCTCTTGGAGAGTCCCGCCTCTTTCTTCGCTGTCCGTAGAGAGAGGGCGTGGCCTCTTCACGAATGGCCGAGGGCACCGCCAATCAGGCTTTTGCGCCTTCCGATTGGCCATTACCGCTCTGCCTTATTTTTCCATCTCACGGTCCTTTCCCGCTGGTGTCATGGATGCTACGCACTCCAACCCACGTGCGCCTCCGCGCTAGAAGATAGTCCCTGTCCGCTCCCCGCACCGTTTGCCGACGGACCTCAGGGGAGCCCCCACTCCCAGACTCCGGGCTTCGCGACGCTGCAACCGCCTCCTGCGAGCGCAAGGGAGGTAGAACCGGGGCAGGGGGCCCACTCGGTCGGTGGTGGCGGAGGGATTCACGGCGTCCCAGGACGGGGCGGACCGTGGGCGGGCCCTGGAGTGGGCGTGGCCGGCGCGCGGGCGGGGGACGGAACATGTCTCCCGCCGCAGGAAGATGAGGCAGCGGTGGCGCCCGCGGACGTAGCGGGCCGGACAGAGCCGACCGGACGCGGCAACGGGCACCGCGTACTCTACGTACGCCTCCTCCTCCAGTGCCCCGACCGCATACGGGCACGCGGGGAGGGTCCCAGGCCACGGGCCGCCAACGCGCGACCCTCGGGGTCGGCGGGCACCCCTTTGTCGGGGCGGGGGGAGCCGTACGTGCGCCGCTTCCCGTGAGCTGCGGGCCGGTCCGCGCTGAGCAGGTAACCGCACCGGGACCCGGGGCCGCGCGGCGTCGAGAGCCCCGCATCTTTGTGCAAAGTTGTTTCGGGCCTCCCCACGACACGGGAGCCGGGAAGTTGGGGCGGGAGGGACGCTCTGGGGTGCGCCCCCCCTCTCCCCGGCCCCTGTGGGCCGGCTGCTGGGCGGCGGCCCGGAGTCATTGTTCTCTAACTTTGCGCGCCGGGAGGTTGGGGCGGACGACGTGGAGGGTCCGGCGCACGCGAGGCCCGCGCGCACCCCCTCCTCGGCCGGGCCGGCCACTTCAGGAAACTTTGCAGACCCTGGGGAGGTGGCGCGGGGGGCGCCCGAGAGGCCGCCCAACTTTGTGGCGAGGGCCCCGGCCCCGACACGAGGGCTTGGGGGCGCCCCCTCCCCTGGGAGGGGCAAGCCGGGGCGCTGAAGTTTGGAGGGAGAGCGCGGGAGGGAGGGAGAGTCCTTTTGTCTGAGCGGGGAAGGTGCGGCCGCGCGAACTGAGGCTCAGGTTGAGGGCTGGGGGCTGAAGGGGGGGTGCGGAGGGAACATCTGCTCCGCGTTAATGCGGGGAGAGGCGGCAGCGGCGGCTCGGTGTTGCGAGCAGAGGGGCGGTGGCGCCCCAGCTTCAAAGGGCTCCTGGGCCGCGCCGCCTGCACCGGCTGTGGGGGGGTGGGCGGTTGGTTTCCCAGGCCTCCCCCTCAAAGGAAGACGTTCCGATCCCCCTCTTTCCAAGTGGTTCCAAATACTTTCCGAGTCCCCAAAAGTCTTGTGACACCCAAAAGTCTTAGCTCCCTATAAAAGCCCGTTTCAGCGCCCCCCCCTCCCCAGTCTGCCTTAAAATCAGTTTCACCTATCCTACAAAAAAATTGCGGTTTCGTACTCAAAAAGTCAGTTTCACATGGCCTCCCCAAAAGAAAAAAGTTAGCGGGGGAGGGGGTGCCCAGGGGCAGCCGTTTCACACCCAGTCTCTAGTTGACAAACAAAGCGGGGAGTTCACCACTGAAGTTGGGGCTCCCTCGGGCTCAGAACCCCCTCTTCCCGCAGCTTCCGCGGTGTCCCCGCGGCCACCCCTGCCCACATCTGGGGACCCGGGGAGGAAGCCAGAGGGGTGTCTTGTCCGTCTACGGGACAACGAAGACCTGCTCTGCGCCTTTCTCGGGGGTGGGGGAGGGTGGGGTGGAGGGGGGATGGGTTCTGGCAGGTGGATCCCCCACCCCGGGTTCTAGAATGGAACCCCTGGGACCATGCGGAGGATCCTGGTCTAGGAACCCGCTTTCCCCAGTGGCGGGTGGCAGGAGATGTTTTCAAAGTTGCTTAAAAATAATTCCCGGATACATCAGGGTTGTTACAAGCTAGGGTTGTTTTTTGTGGGGGGAAGAGTTGGAGGGGAGCTTTGAGGGTAGGTCCCCGTTCTTCCCCCCCCCACCCCAATTCAATCATGAAGAGGGCAGAGGGCCTCGCCTTGAGGGTTCTTTTTCTTTGAATTTGGGGGTGACCGAGGCTTCAACGTGCTGTGACAGCTGCTTGGGAGGGGGTCAGCAAATTTCCTCGGGGCGGGGTCTGAGTCGCCCCTCCCCCTTCCCAGAGGCGGAGCCAGGGTTAACTTGGGGGTGGTTGGAATGGGAGATGTGGCGGGAGAGGGGCCTAGTACGTGGAGAAGGGACTACTCCCACTCTGCTGCCAGTTTAAAATTTGCGGCTTGAGTCCCTGGTGGTCGCAGAGGGAATTAGGAAATCTTCATTTGCTTATTCCCCCTCTCCCTCATTGTTCAAACTCAGAGGGCTCTGGGCAGGGGTCTCTCCAGGGGCTGGAATTCTGGCTGCCCTGTGCCACCCCCCCAGCGTCAGGAAGGGACTCAGTCTAGGAGGACCCAGACCTCAGGATGGTTAGAGGGGCTTTTAAAACAGCTCCCGCATTCCCCATCTGTCTACTTAGGCCACAGTCACTCAAAATTTTTTCCTCCTGTCCGTTTCTCCTTATGTGTCTGTCCCTGCCCCTTCTGCTTTCACTACCACCACCATCCACCACCATGGGCTACCAAGCAGGGCCATCTCTAGGACAGAGGTACCCACCTTGGCCCCTGAGCCCACCATTGCAGCTGGAGAATGAACCAGCCACAGAGGATGGCACCCGTGGGCACAGACAAAGAGCTCAGTGACCTCCTGGACTTCAGCATGGTAAGCCAGGCTCCACCCATCTCTCAGACACCCCCTTCACCCGCAGGATTCCTGGGAAAGAAGCACCAACTGAAACGGCCCCAACAGCCAGACCTCACACTTGTTTGGATGGAGGAGCCCCTAGGTAGAGCTGGGGGAGTTGGGGTGTCCCGCTGGGGGCAGGCTGACATCCCATGGCAGTGGAGCCCTCGTCAGCTTCTAAAGGCACCTGTTACCCAGGCGTTTGTTGGGGCATAGAGTGGGTCTAGTCTACCACTCTACGGGTGGGGAAACTGAGGCCCAGAGAGTGGAAGGGACTGCCCAGAGCTTCCATTGTCTCCAAGGGGAGGCTCAGCCCTGATCTGTAAAATGGATGTGATCAGGGTTATTTGCTACATTATGGATTTTTTTTAAAAAGTGGGGAGGTGGTGTCCATGGTTTTAACTAGATATTTAGCCACAGGGTGGCTAATGCAGTCAGGTGACAGGAGGAGACCTTATGAACCGTGTGAGAATTTGTGGGCAGCATTCAACCACCACTACTATTACTGCCATTGTTACTGTTGGTGAGAGGCAGGCCCCATGGGGGAAGGTGAGAATCCTTATACTTTAGGCAGTTTGATCCACCCTGAACTGCCCATTTCCCTGCCAGGTAGGTGGAGGTTCAGGGAGGGTACTGGCTTCCATAGGTCACACAGCTCAGACAGGCCCAGTGAGACCAGAGCAGAGCTCCCTTGGGTGCTGGGAGCTGGAGTGCACCTTGGACCAGGGTCCTGGGCTTGCTCATCTGTGCAGTGGACCACCCGTGTCGGGTATTAGGGTGATCGGTGTTTCCACACAAATCGAGGAACCCAGTGTGGACAGCTCCCTAAGTCTCACCCCTCCCCCCCACCCAAGCACCATTTTTGGTTTGAAATAGGTTGGGGGAGGACACTTTCGGTCTGAATTTAACCCTCCACTAGTATGAGGCTCAGGCCACTGAGGTCTGTCAAAAACAAGTCCCCAAACTGAAATATCAGCCATCCTGCAGAAAAACAGCCCTTGAGACAGCGGGCCTCTGCTCAGGAAGGGCCAGGCTCATATTTTTAAGCCGTTTTATTTTTGCCTCCCTGGCTGAGTAACTACGGGCACAGTACAGCTCACTTGTTGTTTTTTGTATGTGTGTGTGGGGGGTTTTTTTTTTTTTTTTTTTAAACTGACAAGTCACAGACTACTGGGCCAGAACAGACCCGCTTGGGGATGAGGGAGCACAAGTTTAGAGCTGGCCCCTTTGCCTCCTCTATCTGAGAACCCCGAGCCACTTGTCAGCCTCCCTCTTCTGTCCAAAGGGTCTGAATGTTTCCCCTTCCCCAGCTGAAAAACAGCAACTCATTTCAGGCTGAGAGGGTGAGGTGCCTGGTGTCTCCTCTCAGAGAAACTCAGAGCTTGATTTTTCATTGTCCCTCCTTGTTATAAGAGAGTGGCCTGGCCAAGTCGGCGCAGAGGCAGCCACCTATTTTAGCGCAGGTCCCATCTTCTCTTCCTCCATAGCGCCCTCTCTCACCTGCCCCACAGAAACTGAGTTAATTTATTTCCTTGAAACACTTTGTTTTTAGACTGAAACAAAGAAACTTAAAGGGAAGCAGCTCTTTTTGGGGTTAGTTTCTCAAAAGTAGAAAAGGCTACAGTCAAAATTAAATACAAAGAAACAAAGGAAATTGGCCCTGAGTTTCCTGAGTTAGAAAAGGAAGGTGTTGAGGTGATGACCCCTGAGTGGGCTAGAGATGGTCCCTCTGCCTGATGAGGGGCTGGGAAGACAAGGGGGTCTGGCAGCCCTTGTCCTGGACCTAATTGCGTTCCCCTCTGAGCTTGGCATGTGTACTGAGGCCCCCAGGTGCCAAAGACACCCATGTGCTTTGGGGTTTCACAACATCCCATGTGGTCAGAGCCCCAAGTCCATTTCACAGAAGAGAATACCAAGGTTCAGGGGTATGGGGCCTATCTGGGCTGATGAGGAGGCCCATAGTGCCCAAAGGACACAGCCCATTGCCCCAGGCTCTCTAGGGGAAAAAACAAAGACAAGTCCCAGGGGTTGGGAGACCTTTCTAGACCAGGGTCTTAGGCGACTCTGCTAGCGGTTCTCAACCTGTGATTGAGAACCGCTGCTGTAGAGCCTAAGACCATCGGAAAGCACAGATATTTACATTACGATTCATGAACAGTAGCAAAATTACAGTTATGAAGTAGCAACGAAAATAATTTTATGGTTGGGGGTCACCACAACATGAGGAGCTGTATTAAAGGGTCGTGGCATTAGGAAGGTTGAGAACCACTGATCTGGGTCATGCTGTCTGTCCCAGTGGTGGGGCCTGACTGTCTTCCCCATATCGCTGCCACTCAAGACAGGGATGTGCACATGGTGACCTTTGGGCGGCTGGAGGGGCTAGGCAGGGTCTACCTATTAGGTGTAAATGGTTTCACTTTTTTTAAGTTGAAACTTAAAGAAAACTTTGTGTCACATCTAATAGCAGATAAATTTTATCAAGTACCTAAGTAATTAGTCCATCTAAAAAAAATGCAAACCTGGAAAAATATAAACCTTGTGTAAACAACAGGTTTTAACTTCCATTGGACATTGTTGCCAGTGGTGGGCTGTGTTGTCAGGGGCCTTGGTTAAGGGCTTCTCCAAGAGAGCCTTTCTCTGCTTAGGCAGGTGTAGTGAGCTTGGCTGCCTTTTCCTGCCTGGGCCTCTGATGGGATAGGACCCCTAGGTACAGCTGCATCTCTGGTTTGACCCCCCGCCCCAACCTCATTTACCTCTCTTTGCCTCCCCACAGATGTTTCCCCTGCCAGTGGCCAATGGAAAAGGCCGGCCCACCTCCCTGGCTGGTGCCCAGTTTGGAGGCTCAGGTAGGATCCCACTGCCTTGGGGCTGCGAGTTTGCATAAAAAGATGAGCTTGTGTAGAGGGTGGGCTGAAGCAGAGCAGGAACAGGGTACAGCACCGGACCTGGAATGTGGAGTGGGGCTGAGTTTGGCTGCAGCCTCATGGACAAGGGTGCCAGAGGAGGAGGTGTTGGGGGAGTGGCGCTCAGGTCCAGCAGCTGGAGTCGGGGCTAGAGAACAAGCTGCTGTCGCGGTCGCACAACCTGTGTTGAGTATAGCGAAGGGAGCCTGGAGGTCAGCATGTCATCCTTTGTCCAGCACTTGGAACCTAGGCCCCTGGACTGGGGATGGGGAGCATCTGTGTCACTCACAAGGGAGTCCTGTGTGAGACAAGGACTTGAGCCTCTGAGGTCTCTTGGCCGCAGTGGGGTCCTGGGTCTCCATTCCATCCCCAAAGGGGAAACTATGGTCTAGAAGGAGCATGATGTAGAACTTTAGCCCTTGACAAATCTTGCCCATCCTGCAAGCCCTGAGAGAGGCCCAGCTCCTGGCCCTTACTGTATACAGGAGGATTCAGAGGGTTACTGGGACTTAGAGCATTCAAATTGGGCATATCCAGGCAAACCTGTATGAGTTGGTCACTCTACCTGGCACTGAGTGCCATTGACATGCCTGTGGGAGGATGGACAGTATGGCCTGAAGGAACCTACAGCAGGGGTCAGGAAGCAGAGCAGCAGGGAGGGAGCTTCTACAAAACCAGGCCAGTTGTGGTTGGTCTCCAAGGAGAAGTTTGAGCAGAGACAGGGTGAAGGAGTTCAAGGCAGGGAGCATAGCACATGCAAAGGCCCTGGGGCAGGACCTTGCTTGGCGTCTACTGTGCTGGAGAAACAGGGAGGAGGCCTGTGTGGCTGGAGCAGAGTGAACAGGAGAGAGGGAGATGAGGGAAGGGAGAGGACGGGGCAGGTCATGCAGTACCTTGTGTGCTATGGTGAGGATTTGGACTTCCATCCCAAAGGAGATGGGAGCCCTGGAGGGCTGTGAGCAGAGAGTTGCCATGTGCATGTTGGGGAGTCCACTCTGGCTGTCGGGAGGATTTGCAGGGAGCCTTTGGGGAGGCTGGCTGTTCCAGTTTCCAGCACCTCCGGCACTCTGTGTGGACTTTGGCGTCTTTCTGGGATCCCAGGATTGGTGCCATGCCATTCCGCATCTCAGATCCAGGACAGAAGGTTTTGTCTTGGAGTCATTTCTGAATTCCAATGGGATATCCAATGAGGTCTGGCTGGAGGAGAGGGGGGTTTTGTGGGGGTGGTTTATGTTCATGCACTACCCCAAAGGGAGAAATATTGTGTTGCCGCCCCCATTGCCCTGCACTGGCCTTCCTCTCTGCCTGAGGAAGTGGCAGCAGGGACAGCCGGAGTCCTCCTTGAGGTATGGAAATCCCCACATCCCTCCCCCCTGAAATAGCCGCCAGGAGTTAGGGTGCTTCCACTTCCCTGCCTCAGGCAGAGGATCAGACCCTGGGGGGGCTTCTTGGAGGAGGTGCCTTTATCTCGCCCTGGGTCTCTGCCCTGAGCTGTCTTCCCTAATTTGGTGTCCACTCACAAGGCCAGCATCCCTTAATAGCCAAAACCGCCCTAGCTGGTTTGGCTCAGTGGATAGAGCGTCGGCTTATGGACTGAAGGGTCCCAGGTTCGATTCCAGCCAAGGGCACATGCCTGGGTTGCGGGCTTGATCCCCAGAGAGGGGCGTGCAGGAGGCAGCTGATCAATGATTCTCTCTCATCATTGATGTTTCTATCTCTCTATCCCTCTCCCTTCCTCTCTAAAATCAATAAAAATATATATTTTAAAAATAGCCAAAACCATGGCCCAGGGTATAAAGGTCCCCTCTAGGAACTCCTGTAAATATTTGAAGATAGATTTTCTGTGATTTCTGCAGCCCCTGCCCTCTCTCTGGACAGGGAGGGTCTTGTTCACACACACACACACACACACACCCTTTCATCAGTAAGTGGGTCACCCTCTTTCCAGACAGACTAGGTTAGTTTAAAGGGGACACCACTATTTACAAGAGTTTTCAAATGTGCTTGATGGTGTGGTTCAGTGGTAGAGCATCGACCCATGAACTAGGAGGTCAGGGTACCATTCCTGGTCAAGGTTGCTGGCTCGATCTCCAGTAGGCGGTGTGCAGGAGGCAGCCAATCAATGATTCTCTCTCATCATTGATGTTTCTGTCTCTCCCTACCTCTCTCTGAAATCAATTAAAAACATATATAATGTGTGTGTGTGTGTGTATTTTAAAATATATATATATATGTATGTGTGTATGTATATATATATATATTATATGTATTATATGTATTATTTTTTTTGTTTTAAGTTTCCAAATGCTAGTAGGTCCTCCAGCCACAATTTCCTCACACCTCCTTGTAAGTCCCGGTCTGGCATTTTCCTGGTGTTGGCTTTAAGTTAACTTGCTTCTGTTAAGTTTATTTCAAAAGGTCATTTCCTATCAGAAAATCAGCAGCCTGGCCTTAAGGAGGAGGTGTCTCTGAAAATAACTGAAATAGTAGCTGAGTGGCATGTTGAGGGTCTGTGGGCAGCCTTGCCCATGGCTGCCTGGGTCATCTCTGCTTTGAAAAAATGGTGTCAGAAAGGCACTGATGGCCAACCAATGCCAGGCCGAGGCTTTCTAGTTGTTCTCTGGATTGGAAGACATTTAAAACAATAATTTTTCCAGTTTTTCCCTTTTGGGAAACCCTGAGGCACAGATCTCTACGTGACAGTGCATTCTCTGCCAAAGACTACAGGGCTCAAGGCCACATGAGACATCAGGGAGGGCTCATTGTCAGACTAAAGGAAGTGTCTCTATTTTTAATTTATCCACAGTTTTCTTGGTTTGTGTAAACCTGGCATGCTTTGGTAAAACATCTAACACTTAGGAGAGGTGGCTTCCATATTGGATCTTTGTAAGGACCCTGCAGCATATGTGTGTGATTGTCCTCTGGGGAAGTCACTAGCTGACTGGCCGTGTATTTACCATGAAATGTCCTCACCCCTTAACCAACATTGGGTCTTTTGAAATCATCATGGATTCACAGGACATTGCAAAGATTGTACAGAGAGGCCCCATGTTCTCCCCCCGTCCCCCAGACATACTGCATGTCTGTAATATAATACGGGATTGGGAAGATGACCTTGGTACAGTGCACAATTTATTCAGGGCTCGCCAGTGCATGTATGTGTGTATGTATATAGTTCTATGCAATTTGTCCTACATTTAGCGCCATTAAGCCACCACCACAATCGAGACACAGAGCTGTTCTGTCATCCCACTCTCCTCTGTTGCCCCTTCACAGTCACTTGCATCCAGTGACCACTAATTTAGTGTTCTCCATCTCTACATTTTGTCCTGTTGAGAAGGTTAGATACATAGACCCATACAACTTGTCACCTTCTAAAGTTGGCTTTGTCCACTCAGCATAATTTACTGGAGATCTATCCCAGTTGTTGGCTGTTTCAATGGTTGGTTCCTTTTTTGCTGCTTTATAAACATTTTAGCAAAAGGAATCATAACACTTATCAACAATAACTTATGTCACCATTTCTTGAACACTGTATGCCAGTGGGTCATTGATTGTGAGTCTTCTGTCCTCAGAGGTCAGTAAAATAGGTGTTATCATCATCCCCATTTTACTTATGGAAAAGCTAAAACAAGTTTAATAACGATCCCAGGTAACCACTCAATGCTGGCCTTTCCATAGTGTGTCGTAGTCCCACCCTATACTGACGTTTTTATTTGCAATAATTTTTATATGAGGATGCTTATCTTTTATTTTTAAAATATTTTTATTGATTTCAGAGAGGAAGGAAGAGGGAGAAAGAGAGAAACATCAATGATGAGAGAGAATCATTGATTGGCTGTCTCCTACATGTCCCCAAATGGGGATCGAGGCCACACCGGGAATCAAACTGTGACCTGGTTCATAGTTCAATACTCAATCACTGAGCCACCCGGCCGGGCAGGATGCTTATCTTTTGTGATCTATATTGCAGCTGTTTTTTCCCAACTTACCAACTATTGTTAAAAATGGAGGTTTTTCATTTGTCTCAGGGGACTATTTATTTATTTATTTTTATCCTCACCTGAGGATATGTTTTTATTTATTTTAGAGAGAGGAAGGGAGAGAGAGAGAAAAAAAAAACACCCATCTATTCCTCCCATATGTCCTGACCCACATCTAGGTATGTGCAACCTTTTTGGTGTACAGAACAAAGCTTCAACCAACTGAGCCAACCAACGAGGGCTGGTTTAATTTTTATGATGTCAAGTCTTTTTCATTTATGATGTATTTTAGACTTGGTGCCATTTCTGAGAAATCCTTAAGAACTGGATGATAGTCCATTCTGCAGTTCAGATGTGACAGCCATGAATGTGTCTGCTTCTTGTTACATCAGGTTGAGGGATATACGGGAAAGATGCTGGAGGGTAGGAAAGCATGCTGTCACTGTCCTTGTCAGAGCAAAGACATAAAAATTTACTAGGGGACAGCAACCTTAACAGTGATTGCAGCTGAGCTAAACATCTCCGGCCAAGGGCACACATCTGGCTCATTCACGGGGCTGCTCAGAACACACATCCCTGGACCCAGTGCCCCCAGTGACAGATTGTGTGGCCTCCAGCAGGGACAGCCCCCAAACCTGGAGGGCAGAGAGGCATGTGGTCTGTGGGGTCCCCACTGCATCCCACAACCCACCGAGGATGGAAGACCTGGCGGCACCTTCCGGACTTTCTTGGGCTGCGTATCTGTTAGGAGTAAAAGGAGTGAGCCACCCCCATTCAGCCTGGCTCCTGCCCCACTCAGCCAGAGTCCTTCAAGGCCCAGGGACACGCCTATCACTGGGGGGTATTAGGAGACAGCCTACCCCTGCACTTTGGAGAAGAGACCCTTGAACTTCCCCTGGTTCTTTTGTTCTTGTTTTGTTTTGTTTTTGTTGATCCTCACAAGAGGATATTTTTCCATTGATTTTTGTTGTTGTTAATCCTTACTCAAGGATATTTTTCCATTGATTTTTAGAGAGAGTGGGAGGGAGGGGGAGAGACAGAGAAAAACTGATGTGAGAGAGACACATCGATTGGTTGCTCCCCACCCCCGAATGCACCCCAACATGGGCTAGGGATTGAACCTGCAACTGAGGGACTAGAATTGAACCTGAGACCCTTCAGTCCACGGGCTAATGCTCTAACCACTGAGAAAAACTGGCTAGGGCTTTTCAATCTTTTTACCTTTTTATCTGTTACTATGTTAACTACCGCAGTACTACCCAGTGTTAATACTGTAGCGTTAGGATGTTCTTATAGTCCTACCTCAGTTGTTCTTTTTTAGGTTATTTTCTCACATATTTTCAGAGATGCTGATTCTTTTCCATGATCTTTATTTTATTTAATATTTTTTATTATTTTTAAATTGTTATTTTTATAATTCTTTATTGCTGAAAGTATTACATATGTCTTTTCCATAATCTTCAGAATAATTATGTCATGTCTCCTTTCCCCACTCCCCCCACCCCAAGAAAACCTGTTGGGATTTTGAAATGTTAAATACATAGATAAGTTTGTGAAGAACCATTTGTCTTTCCGTTGTAAGAACCTGATGTCTTCTCCATTTATTTAAGTTTTCTTTTTTGATCCTTAGTAGTGTTAAGGTAAACTTTGAAGATTGAAGTATAAAGCACTTAGTCATTTTATATAGTTTTTTAAAAATCTGATCATGTACTTTTCAAGTGAGGGTTATTGCTAGGTATTCTAATAATTTCTGTGCTGTGGTTTGGGATCTTTTCCATCATATTTTCCACCTGATCACCTCCTACCACCCATTAATTATTTGCATTTTCCCCTTGGTTTGGTTTTTCAGGTCACTCATCCTAAGACACCTAGCCTCCCCGTCCCAGTGCAGATACCATGTCCCTTTTTGCATTGGCTGGTATTTCTAGAACCATACAACACATGCTGTTTGCTTGGTAAGCAGGACCAAGCCTGACACTGGCTATCGATTAGATATTGATCTTTCTGTCTATGTTTATCTTGTTAGGGCGTTTCCTTCCTGTCCAATATGACCACGCACAAAAAATGTCTCAGAATGGCCCCCAGTTTTCCTCCTTTACTTGGTCGTGACGTCCGCTAATGAATGGTTGTTGTAACCCCCAGACGCTCCTTGAATTTTGTGCATGGCCTATGTTCTTTGTTACCTAGATCTATTTTACATTTTGCCCGTTTCTCAGTCGTGTTGGCCTGTATCTTTAGGCACTGCTGTATATCTGAGCCAGTCTCCAACAAGTGGTACCTTGTTCCTCTGCACTTGGGAAAATGGCCCTGCCCTGTTTGACCCCCATTGCTTATAATCAGCCTGTTGAGATTTTGTTTGCTCCTCTTGTCCATTTTACCATTTCCTTAGGCAAAAAATAATTCATTTCAGACACGTTTAAAAATGCTTAATGTTGCATTCTTTCATCATATGTAAAGTCACCTGTCCTTGTAACATCAGGAGGTAGCAACTGTGTCTGTCCTAAATCTATATGTTTTTCTGTTCTTTTGTCCTTGATTCCGCTTCCTTGTCCTTTATCTGTTATTGATCTTTCTTCCAATCTGCTTCATTTTTGAATCAGTATTTATCAATTGACATTTTTCTCTTACCTCTTCTTCCTTGATGCCTCCTCTTTTTAAAGTTTTTATTTTTATTAATTTTGATTTTTAACTCAAAGACCACATTTGTTTGTTTCTGTTCTCTCTTGTTTAGTAATCAGAGCCCAGGATTATACATTTCCCTCTGAGGACCACTTTAGTTGTATCCTGCCGATTTCAGTAATTGGTAGTTTCCTTAGGTTTTAGAGATACTTGATCATTTAAATTTTTTTTCTCTTTGAGTCTTTATTTTGGAGATTTCTGATTTCGGTTGGAAGTGGAGTATCTGTCCCTGGATTGATGAATTTCAATTATAGGTCACCAATGCAGAAATCAATGCAGCGTGAGCTGCTGCAATTATCCAAACAGTATAGAATGTTCCTGCTCTCGCTGAAATGGAGCCATTTTGTCATTCTTCCCGAGTACTTGAGGGACAGTTGGGCATGGAGCCGTGAGGTCTTTGTTCCCACCTGACCACATTTAGGGTTTTAATTTGTTTGACATCAAGAGAGCAGTTCAGCCCTGGCCGGTTTGGTTCAGTGGATAGAGTGTCGGCCTGCAGACTGAAGGGTCCCAGGTTTTATTGTCAAGGGCACATGCCCGGGTTGCAGGCTCAATCCCCAGTTGGGGGAGTGCGAGACTCAGCCTACCAATGATTCTCTCTCTCATTGATGTTTCTCTCTCTCTCCCTCTCCTCCCTTTCTCTCTGAAATCAATAAAAATATATTTTAAAAAAATAAAAGAAGAGAGAGAGTAGTTCATCTCCCCTCAGTGTTTGTTGTTCTCTGAGTGTTCCCCGGGCTCCTGCTTATTTGATTGTACACTGGGTTATCAGCACATGAAACTTGGGTCAGTGGGGCTTCTTTGTGAATCAAGCCCATCCCCAGCAAAAAGCCATCACCTCTATCCCAGTGAGCAATTGCCTCTAAAAAGTCAGACTTTTAGCCCTGGCTGGTGTTTCTCAGTAGTTAGAGCACTGGCCTGCACACCAAAGGGTTGTGGGTTTGATTCCTGGTCAAGGGCACATACCTCCATTGCAGGTTCCATCCCTAGCCTCTGTTGGGACGCATTCAGGAGGCAACAAATCAATGTGTCTCTCTCAGATCAATGTTTCTCTCTCTCTCTCTCTCTCTCTCCCCCCCACCCCTTTCCTTTCCTCCCTTCTGCTCTTTCTAAAAATCAATGGAAAAAATATTCTTGGGTGAGGATTTTAAAAAAACAGACGTTTAGATGAATATTACAACTCCACCTTTTGGTTTCATGCTTTGGTCCATCTTTGTGCAGCTGATTCTCTCGTCTTTGGATCTGCTTGTTCCAGAATGTCTTCTGTAGGTGCTGTGGCTTTAGTTTTCAAGAAATTAATTGTGAGGCTTACATTTTCAGCCCTTCCTCATACTTTGTCTTTCTACCTCCTCCTGTAGTTGCATATATATGTCTGACATGTGTTTTCTAGAATTGGTTTTGAAAGGTCTCTGCTGGTTTGCAGCTCACTGGTCGTTATTTTCATGGGTGTTTTTTTTGTGTGTGTGTGTGTGTTTTAAAATATATTTTATTGATTTTTTTACAGAGAGGAAGGGAGAGGAATAGAGAGTTAGAAACATCAATCAGCTGCCTCTTGCACACCTCCTACTGGGGATGTGCCCACAACCAAGGTACATGCCCTTGACTGGAATCGAACCTGGGACCCTTCAGTCCCCAGGCCGATGCTTTATCCACTGAGCCAAACCAGTCAGGGCTATTTTCATGGTTTTAAAGAACATGTTGAAACCTCCCATTTCTGGTTTTTTACCCGCAGAAGTGAAGTCACATGTCCCTCCTGAAGGAAAGTGGAGGAATGAGCCTCTGCATCTCTTCCCCACACTGGTATCCTATATAGCAGCGGTTGCCAACCAGTGGTCCATGGGGTCTGAAAGGTTGGCGACGACTGGTTTAAGGAAACCTTTGGAGCAGTAGTTGCCAACTGGTGGTCCGCGGACCACTGGTGATCCATGAGGTCCGAAAGATTGGCGACTGTTGCTATATAATAAAAGCCTAATATGCTAAGTACCCAACTGACCGTTCGACCAGTCACTATGACGCGCACTGACCACCAGGGAGCAGATGCTCCAACCAGTATGTTAGCTTGCTGCTGGGGTCTGGCTGATCGGGACTGGACGAGATGGGCCCGACATGCCCTGGGGCCCTCCCGCGGTCCCCCCTGGCCCCATTAGTGCACCGGTGGGGTCCCTTGGTCTGGCCTGTGCCCTTTCGCAATCCAGGACCCCTCAGGGGATGTCAGAGAGCAGGTTTCAGCCCAATCCCAGCAGTCCAGGCCGAGGGACCCCAACGGTGCACGAATCCATGCACCACACTGGGTCTCTAGTTTAGTATAAACAAATCGACACTTTTTAAAAACATTGTTTTCTCTTCATTGATGAGTTATGTATATTTGTATCCTGCTCAGAAAAACATGTCCTTTTATTGACTCTGCTGCTTATTATGAGACCTTAAGCAAATGACTAATCTTCTTTGTGCCTCAGTTTCTCATCTGTCAAATTGGGATATTAGCAGCCACTGTAAGAAACCTGTGGGATAAACCATGAGAACAGAGCAGTGTGGCACCTGAAGGCCCCTGGTCCGGTCCTGTTGTTGATTCGATGTTGTCTTCACTTCAAGGCTAATGGGATGGGATCACCTTCCCCAGCCCCACTCATCACATCCTCCTGATTCGCACATTCATGTTTGGCCCCTCCCAGTCTGGAGTGTGTCTTAAGAGATGATTTCCAGCAAGGGAACTTGGTGATGTTTGCCTTGCACAGGATAGTTGGGAGTAGAATTCCTCAGCCACCTGCCTTCCCACCTCCACCTCCTCCTGTATCTTTGTCTGCCCATGACATTCAGTGAATGCACATGTTCATCTTAACCTTCTGTGCTTTTTCATTCATTTTGGGGGGTTGCCAGTGAGCCCTTGTGGTCTCCAGCTCAGAAATGCTTGGCCAGCTATGTCTTTCACTCTAGTTTTGGGGTGATAAGCATGTTATAGAAAGAATTTCCTGATTGGAGGAAGGGAGAAATCCAATGTCTCATGTGAACCAATCAGGTGCAAACCTTTCAGTAACACACTTGAAAGTAGTAGTATACTTCTGCAGGAATGATTCAGTTTGTGTTTTTAATATATATTTTTATTGATTTCAGAGAGGAAGGGAGAGGGAGAGGAAGATAGAAACGTAAATGATGAGAGAGAATCATTGATCGGCTGCCTCCTGCACGCCCCCTACTGGGGATTGAGCCCACAACCCAGGCATGTGCCCTGACCAGGAATCACACTGTGACCCCCTGGTTCATAGGTCAGTGCTCAACCACTGAGCTACACTGCCCAGGCTGGTATGTTTTAGTTAGAATACAAATAAGGGATGGTTTCTTAAAATGCATAATCGGTGGGGGGAGCGGCTAATAACTATTAATGGAAGTAGTGAGGGAGGGAGGGTCTGTCCCTATTTTTGTCATTTATAGAAGGGGATACAGGGACTGGGACTTCTTCCAGAAAGGGCAGAGCAGCACCCTGTTGTCTCTGCCAGGCATTTGTGGGGCCCAGGCCTTCAGGAGTGGGAGCTGCTCCAGAGGGTGAGGGGCCAACAGGCAAGTGCACATAGAGGGAAACTGAGGCTCCAGGGTTGGTGGCACTTTACCCAAGGTCACCCCTGCCTCACTGGCTACTCTGCTCTTCTTCCCAGAGCCAAGTGGGAGTCCGGGACCTTTTGGTACAGATACCTCAAACCTGGCAGACCACAGAATGGATTCCTGGAGACCACAGGAGCCCCTTACTAGGTCCCCTACCTGCTGAGGCAGCCCCTCAGCCCCCAGCCCCACCCCCACCATAATCATGTTGGAAATTTTTTATTAGAAAACAAAATCTAAATGCGATGTATGAATATTCATTAGGATGGGAGATTAATATGCATAATCATGAAAATTAGACAGCAATTAAACACCAGTTCTCTGAGGGAAATGATTAACACAATGCCATCGAAATAGAAGGACACAATTTGAAGGAAGCGGGAGGGCAGGAAGTGGGATGCAGGGTTTGGGATGGAGTGTATGGAAAACTCCAACATACGGGATTGGAGGTAGATTGGGAGTGGGGTTGTGCTGGTACAGGTGGCCCCCTCCTCCCGTGTCCCGTCCCGTCCCCCCGTCCCCTTCCCTAATTTTGCCAAGTGGACTTATTCATAATACCATTTACAGAGGAGGGGAACTGAGGCACAGAGAAGGAGGGGCTTGGGACTGCTCCCCTTGTGCTTGTCCAAGACATATGTTCTGATCCCCAAGGGATGGGGTGGGAGCCCTGGCCCTGGAAGGATGCAGGCCTAGGCTTCTTGCTCCGGGGGGAAGATTCTGGGTCCTGGGTGGGTGCCTGGTGCCTAGGAGAGTGTCCGGGAAGATAAGGGCCCCACCCTGCCCTGCCTTGCCCCTTGAGACCAAGATCCTCTCCCCACTCTCGTTAACCCGGGCTACACCTTGGGCCTCTGGCATCCCAGCCTGGCAGGCAGGTGGCAGGAGCCTTGGTGGTTTGTCCCTAACGGGGACTGGGTTCTACCCCAGAAGGGCTGCCAGTCTGCTTAGTGGGTAGTCAGTGACAGCTGCTGCTTTTTCAACAAAGGGATGGCCCACCTCCTGAATTAGCAGGATGGGCAAGGGGAGATTCACACTTTCCCAAGATCCAAGCTGATTACTCATGATCCATTTGCTTATGCCTTTGTGAGCCTTTCTCACATGGTCAAGAGAGACTGAGCCTGACACAGAAGCCCCAGCCAGTGTGATCAGGGCTGGGGGAAGGATACGCAGTGTGAGTGAGGGCTCTGCCCAGGGTAGGCATGGTATATAGGGTTTTGATGAATGGATAGGAGTTTACCAGCAGTGACAGCTGGTAGAATTGTTTATTGAGCTGCAGACCTGGGAATATGCCAAGTGCCGGGGTGTCTTGGACACTTTACCACTGACAGTGGTGTCAGTACAGGCAGAACTAGAGTCGGGTGAGGTTGGATAGGCTACAGGGCTAGTCTGGATTGGGATGGGCCCAGAAGGCATGCCGAATCAAATGAGGGCTCCTCTCTTCTGAGGTGATGAGGACGAGAGCTAGAACTGACTTTAGAGCTGGCCAGGAGTAAGGGTGACCCTCTCTCTCTTCCTATCCTGCAGGTCTGGAGGACCGGCCCAGCTCGGGCTCTTGGGGCACTGGCGACCAGAACAGCTCCTCCTTCGACCCCAGCCGGGTGAGGAGCTACTGCCAGGCCTGAGATCCTCAGTTTCCCTTTTCCAGGAGAGAGGGACATATGAGGAAACTAGGGCTTAGAGGGGGAAGTTGGACACCAACCTAGTCTGCAGGGACTTTGGGCTTAGATACGTGGGTAAAAGTCATGACGCGGGTACTTAAAAGCATGCTTGCCTCCCAAGCCTGTTTCCCCAGCTGTAAAATGTGCCCCAGCACCCCTCATCCCCACCTGTCTCTCTGCAGACCTACAGCGAAAGTGCCCACTTCAGTGAGTCCCATGGCAGCCTCTCTTCATCTACATTCCTGGGAGCGGGACTTGGAGGTGAGTGTCTTTGGAGCACAGCCCTTCCCCCACACCCACGTGGGGTCCCTGGGGTGTGGTCAGTAGCAACACTTCCAGGACATTCACCTGGAGCAGAGGGTGCAGGTGGATATGGCCTAGACGTATAGCTTTCCCCCTGGGTCAGTGGGCCTGACCAAGTCCCCACCAGGAAGTGGACTTGGGCATCCTGGTGACTCAGGAGATTGGAGCCTGCTCTTACTGACCATGAGAATCGGCTCAGCAGACCTGTGCTTGAGTTCCACTCACTAGTCCTGGTTTAGGCTGTCTCCTCTTTAGACCCGGCTTCCCCACCCATAGGATAGGGATATTCTCAGAACCTTTCTCATAGCAAGTTGTGAGGCCTTGCCCAACATTCCAGGTCCCATGGGCGTGCGCGTGCGTGCGCCCCCTTATCTTGCAAATGAGCAAACAGAGGACTAGCAAGAAGGGACCTGTCCAGGGTCTGTGGCTGGTCATTGCTGGCAAGGATTCTGTCCACTGGGACTGTTGGCCTGGACTGTTGTCCTCTGTGCCATCCCTCCCACCAGGGGACCATCCGGGTGCCTTGCTGAGCCCTGGCACCCCCTTTCCAGTTCTGAGGAAGCCTTGGGATGACTGTAAAGCTGGCTTCTCTGGGAGGGTTGGGTGCTGTTGCCCTAGGTCAGCTCCCAACTCAGCCTGGGCTATAAGTGGGGCTTTAGTTCACTGCCTGAGAGTCCTAAGACAGCATCTTTCACACAAAAGTTGGGTGGGATCTGCTTATCTTGGCGCCACTGTTAGCAGTTTATAGTCTAAGATGGCTGCTGGGGGAGTAAATATGTGGACTGTTGGGACCCTTGATGTGACTGACCATTTGGTGGGGAAACGGAGCCCAAAGGCATTTATACGAACCCTGAGGGGACAGCACTTGCCAGACCCCACAAGTCCTGTGTCCCTTGCTGAGCCCAAGAGGGTGCACAGTAGGGTTGGACAGGCGAGTGTGGCCTGAGAAGAATCGTGGCAAGGAGCAGCATCCTTGCACCTTCTTTGCACAGCAAGAGTCTGCACCCATTTCCCAGACCAGGAAGTAAGGCCCAGCCCACGTGGCCTAGGGTAGCCTCTGCACCTGCAGCTGTTCCCCTCTGGTGTTCCTTCCTTCTGCCTCTTCCTGGCCCAGGCAGTTCCCACGCTGAGCCTGGTCAGCAGGACGCAGAGGCAGCTGTGTCCCAGGTCCACCACAAGTCCTGTGGCCAAGGAGTTCAGTGAGTGCAGCATAAAGCCCAGGCCAAGCCCAGTGGGGAGGTGGGTGCAGCCTTGGCATCCCTGGGCCTGTTTCTCACCCCTGAACTAGGCTGGATAGGGCTAGTGTGGCTCACAAGCCTGGTGACAGCCATTGTGGGTGGTGAGGGCCCTGCTCCCGCTCCCCAAGGGATGGGTTTAGTCTGTTCTTACTTGGCCTCCAGCCCAGTGTGGCCCCTAATGAGACCGTGGTGGTTTTATTCTCTGCTGTTTGTCCTTTTCCTACCCTAATGCCCTGATATGCAGGTCCAGCACATAGATTCCTTGCTTCTGCCACCCCACCTCTTTGGAAACCTGTATTTGGCACCTGCTCTGTGCAGAGCCTAAACAGTGGCAGCCCCGACTAGCAGGGAGAGTCAGAGGTCTAGGAGGTAAAGCTGCTTCCCCAGGCAGAGCCCAAAACCCTGGCTGGGCCTGCCAGCTTTGCTCCCACACCCACCCTGAGAGGAAGGAAGCAATAACATGCCCCCTCACCCCTGCATTGAGGGTGAGCCGCCTCTAACTTCCAGGCCTCGGTTTGCTTATCCCTAAGATGACCCAAGGTCACCTGCCCTGAGGGGTCACTGGGTGTTGTGGGTGGGAGCATGACCCTTCTCCCCACCCCTAGCATCCTTTGCTCTAATCAAAATTCTACTTTTAAAATAAAGAAAATGATACTTTTTTCCCCCTACAAGGTGGAGAATAATTCAAATTAGCTAGCTGGGCATTCTGATTCCTCACTCATGTTGAGATTAGCATCCAGGTTAAACCAAAAACAAACTTAAATGTCTCAGCTATTGATTGATTCAGGTACCTGCTTCAGGCAAGGATGGATCCAAGCCTCTGTGCGGTGGCAAGAGTTTGTCCACAGTGGTGGCTATCAGGCAGACAGTGTCCCACAGCCCAAGGTGTCACTTGCCCACACAGGAGAAGGGCTCTTTCTCACCAAGTCACTTCAATCAGCGTTCCCAGGATGTCATGAACTAACCCCTGGCAGGGGCCTGGGCACTAAACCTCACAGACTCAAGGCACTACTACCACCACCACCACCACCCAACATCATCCTGCCCCTGGGATCCCAGCACCCTGGGGAGTTTTATTCTCATGACCTTGAACAGAGGAAATGAGATTCAGAGGTCAGGGGGTTCTGACCTCGGCACTCACCCATCTCAGAGACCTGGTGTGTGTGGTGGACTTGCATGAGCCCCTCTAGGTCATCAGGAAAGGAATGGTGTCTATCCAGATCCCTGCTTGTCTGCCAGGCCATTGGGAAGACCAGAATCCCACCTTGGTTCTCTCATTGTTGTGCACTTGTGGAACCACTGCTGTATGCAGACATGTGCCGGGTGCTTGGGACATGACCTCCCTGGGGTTGGCTCTGAGTGACCCTTTTTCCTCCCCTCCAGGCAAGGGTGGCGAGCGGAGCGCATATACTGCCTTCGGGAGAGATGCAAGTGTTGGGAGCTTGACTCAGGTGAGGTCGTGTCTGTAGGGTGGGGGCTGCTGGGGCCCATTGGCACTCAGCTGTCTGCAGAACCCAGAGAATGGGGGGGGGACCCCACTTTTCAGACTGGAGGGGCATCGTAGATGGACAGGGACTGCCAGAGAGGGAGGGAAGCTAGTGGAGGCTACAGTCACCGCTCCACCCACCCACCCACCTTTTAAAGTTTTAAACAAATTGGTAGCAATTTCCTCCCCTGATCTGCAGAAGGGTCTCTGGCTGAACCAACTGCTGGTCGTTTTTCCAGCAGCTAAAATAGGAGTGGTACCTGGGGCAGGCTGAGCTGGCCAGAAGTGGATGAGTGGGGGCGGGGGGGCAGGGGAGGCAGGGAGGCCACAGCCCTATGGCTCCTCAAAGACACCAGGCCAGCCCAGCAGCCTTGGGGTCTTGCCCTTTGTTCCTCCCAGGGAGCCAACCCCACAAGCCCCCAGCCCTGGGCGAAACTCAGGCCCACCCCAGCTGTGAGGCTGACAGCACTGGCTGGCCACAGTGGTCCCATGTAGCTTTCTGTCCAGGTCACCCCACACACACACCTGAGGGTTTCATTCCTGTCCCCTCCTGTGCCTTCTGAATCTTAGGGTGCAGCCATGCCTTATCCCAGGTGGCAACACTTGTGTGCACACCAAGCCTGTTCCAGGGTGGCAGCAGCCCTGGCTTTTGAGCACCAACTGGGTACCAGGCCCTGTGCCAAGGGCAGAGCTCATAAGGCCCCCCATTGATCTCCACGACTGCCCTGAGCCAATATGCCCATTTTACAGATGGGAAATGTCAGACATAGAGCAGCCACTCAGATGGAGCCTCAAATCCCAGTCACTCATACTCCCAAGGGAAGAAAACTCATTTTAAACTAATCATGCAAAATTAAATTGTCTACCTTTCAAAAAAAAAAAAGACATGCACAAACTAAATCAGCCAGATTTCACTGATGCCCAGATGCACGTTTGCACATTCTGCATCCCAGAATGCAGTTCCTTTTCAGACTTGGCTGGCAATTGTTTTGTTTTGTTTTTAAGTAATGCTGAGGTGTCAGGAGAAAAATGTCTCAAGTAGGGGTTATTTCCATCCTTTGGACTGCCAGGCTGGGTGCTAGATGCCAGCCTAGCCCCTGGTGATGACCTCCACCCACCCCCATCCCACCCCCCTTCTCAGGCTGGCTTCCTGCCCAGTGAGCTGGCCCTCAGCAGCCCCGGGCCACTGTCCCCCTCAGGCGTCAAGAGTGGATCCCAGTATTACTCTTCCTACCCCAGCCATGCGCGGCGGAGAGCTGCGGACAGCAGCCTTGGTGAGTGGGGCTGCTGGTGGGGTGGGGCAGGGAGGGGGTCTGTCCCCACTGTGGGCCTCCCACACTAGGAGATCAGATGGGTAGAAGGATGGATAGTGACCCAAGAAAGAAACAGTGGATTCTTGTTATTTGCAGCAGTTCTGTCTTATCAAGTCACCATGAACACTGATTCCCTGCTTCTGGGGAAATGGGAGGATATGTTCTTGTCAGTCTCTGGTCAACAGATCAACACATAGCCTTGTGCCACATGTATTTTTGGCTAAAGGCATCTTATTTCACATAAATCATTGCTTCATTAACACGGAACTAGCCAGCGGTGCTGTAACTCAAGCCTGAATGTAGCTGATCTAACACATATTTTTCTTTTCCTTTTTAAAACATTTTTATTGATTTTAGAGAGGAAGGGAGAGTTAGAGATAGAAACATTACTGACGAGAGAGAATCATTGTTAGGCTGACCCCTGCACGCCCCACACTGGGAATCGAGCCCACAACCCAGGCATATGCCCTGACCGGGAATCGAACTGTGGCCTCCTGGTTCATAGGTCAATGTTCAACCACTGGCTGGGCCAACACATTTTTCATATCCCAGTTTTTGCACTCAGAGACACTAGCCAGCACCAGGACACCATGCAAGCATGGGGAGAAGTGTGTAAGTCAGGGCTCTCAATAGACTAAGAAAAGGACCCTGGTTTGTAGTCTGAGCTGGAACTGCAAGACAGAATACCACCTGTTTCCCCACTCTGTGCATGGCTGTGAATGACCCCTAACACACTGTGTATAATTTGGGGAAACCAGCTTTGGCAGATTTGCAAGTCTTGGATCTGTGAACAAAGAGGATCGACTATGGGTGTTGGAGTGGGGGTGAAATAGGGGCCTTGGAGCAAGGCCCTGGCTCAAGTACCCATTGACTCCCCACTTTCCAGACTCGCTGCTGAAGACCCCCTCCCGCCCATGATTCTTGCACAGTATCAGTCCCTTGCATGTAGACCCAAGCCCTTATTTAAATTAAAAGGGAAGCTCAAGCCCTACCTGGTTTGACTCAGTGGTTAGAGCATCCCCTCTGACCTGTGGACTGAAGGGTCTCAGATTTTATTCCAGTCAAGGGCATGTACCTCGGTTGCAGGCTCGCTCCCCGGCCCATGTCAGGGTGCATGTGGGAGGCAACCAATCAGTGTGTCTCAGTCGATGTTTCTCTCTGTGTGTCTGTCTTTCCCTTTCTCTTCCACTATCTCTAAAAATCAATGGAAAAATATCCTCAGGTAAGGATTAACAAACAAAAACAAAACAGAACATGGGAAGCTCAGGGGTCTCCTCTCCAAGGTGCAGGGGTAGGCTGTCTACTGACACTCCCAATGATAGGCGCACATGTCCCTGGGCCTTAAAGGACTCTGGCTGAGTGGGGCAGGAGCCAGGCTGAATGGGGGTGGCTCACTCCTTTTACTCCTAACAGATACGCAGCCCAAGAAAGTCCGGAAGGTGCCGCCAGGTCTTCCATCCTCGGTGAGTTGTGGGATGCAGTGGGGACCCCACAGACCACATGCCTCTCTGCCCTCCAGGTTTGGGGGCTGTCCCTGCTGGAGGCCACACAATGTGTCAGTGGGGGCACTGGGCTGTGTATGCTGCTGCAGCCGGAACATGTAGATCCACATGGCCTCCTGAGTGTAGGCATGTGGGTTCTGGGACAAAGCCTCCAGCTAGACTGGTCAGTCAGCTGGGCTCTTGCCCCCAAGGACTCAGCTCTGACCAGAGACTACTTCCTAGGGAGTTTGGGAAGTTCTTCCTGAGGTTTAGTCTCGATCCTCTTTAAGAAATCATGTCCTGTGATGTCTTAGAAAGGGTATGGATGGGGTCCTGGGAGTGGGAGCAGGTGGGGGCACCCTGACAGCCAGTTAGGTCTCCTCACCCTGTCCACCCAGGTTTGAGCCACCCTGTATCCCCACCTCATTGCCTGCAGGTTGGCAGGGTGCCAGGCCCAACAGATGGTGCTGTGCCATTCGAGATTTAATCATGGGAAGAAAAGGCAATTTGTCTGTTTCCTCAGTTTGGCTCTGCACCAGCCTTCAGGAGCCCCTGGGCCTAGGGGTCAGGCAGAGCCCCCACAAGCTGACCTAGCCCATTCCAGGCAATAGGCTTGGGTGTTAGTTGACATTCTACAGCCAGGAGGTGCAGTCAGGCTCAAGTCTTAAGGCTTGACTCCTGGTGTCATTTATAATGGCATTAACTCCCCATTTTCCTCACCTAAATCCCCACTCCAATTTCCTGGAGCTGACAGTTCCCCGGGGCCCACCTCATCCTGCCAGTACTCTGTACCCCTTTTTCTACTCCAGTGTTGGGGCAGACATAACAAGTTGATCCCAGCATTTTCTCCTGGGCCCTGCCTTAGTTTTAGGCAGTACCCAGTGATCAGAGTTGGCACTGATCCTAGAAGACCTTTGTTATCTCTCTGCTCTGGGTTACCCTGGATGGAAGTTAGTCCAGGACCCTGTCTCTGAGGCTTCTGGGTCTTGCATGTTTAGGGCTGAGGCCAAGGGAGGTTCCAGCACTGGGGGAAGAAGGAAGGGCTGGGGGCATCACAGCTGGGCTTTGATCAAAGGAGTTTGCTGGATTAAGGAGAGAAAAGGAATTCTGTGCAGGAGATTCAGCTCAGGGAAACGGGGTGGTGGGGTAGACTGCTGTCAAGTGGAGGACAGGACTGGAGAAGGGGCCGGCCAAGGGATGGAGGGTAAGTTAGTCCTACCCCTTCTATCTGACCATGTCCACCTACCTGTCCACAGGTGTACCCACCCAGCTCAGGTGATGACTACGGCAGGGATACCACCCCCTACCCATCTGCCAAGACCCCCAGCAGCACCTACCCAGCACCCTTCTACATGGCAGGTATATGGGGGCTCAACCAAGATGGCTGGGACAGGGCCCAGACTCCTCTGCCTGCTCATTCCACTATCTCCCCCTTTTTGCAGATGGCAGCCTGCACCCCTCGGCTGAGCTCTGGAGCCCCCCAGGGCAGGCGGGTTTCGGGCCCATGCTGGGTGGGAGCTCATCTCCCCTGCCCCTCCCACCAGGTGGCGGCAGCTCCGTGGGCGGTGGTAGTGGCGGTGGGTTTGGTGGCCTGCATCAGCACGAGCGCATGGTAGGCCCCTGGATATGGGGCGGGGGCGTGCGTTTGGGTAGAACCCTCTCTGACCCCTCTGACCCCATCTCATCCCCTCTGACCTCATCCCACCACAGGGCTACCAACTGCACAGTGCGGAGGTGAATGGTGGGCTCCCAGCTGTGTCCACTTTCTCAGCCCCCACAGCCACCTATGGCAGCGTTGCCAGCCACACGCCCCCTGTCAGTGGGGCCGAAAGTCTCATGGGTATGACCCCCTCACCCCACCCTGATGTGGCCCTTGTTATTAACAACGTCCTCCCTCTCCTGGGATCAGCTCGGGCTCCTCGGCCCCATGGTCCCATCTCTGATATTTGAAAATGGCTTGTTACCTTGAAACACTTTCCATTTAATTCCCTCTCCTGCCTTTTGTGCTATTGTTGCTGTTTTTAATGATACTTATATTTTAAACTACACACACACAGAAATTGGATCTTTAAGGAGTGGATTACCCCACTTTACATTTGGGAAAACTGTAGCTCAGATTACATTTGGGAAAACTCCAGGGCCCACAGTCTTCCTGTCCCCAGAGCTTCCATGGAGGCAGGTGGCAAGACATCAGACAGAAACCAGTCCATAATCAGGGGCTGCTCAGTCCTGGGCTTGGGCATCCATGCCTAGCAGCTGAGTTTAGAAGGGAACTCCCTGTCAGTTGGGGCATCCAAGCTAAGCCCAGGTACTGGGGCACCAAGTCCCTGAGGTTGGGTCTCACCTCTGTGCACCCACAGGCTCCCGAGGGACCACAGCTGGCAGTTCTGGGGACGCCCTTGGGAAGGCGCTGGCCTCGGTGAGGCTCAGGGCAGGGGGTGGGGTGGGGTGGGTGGGGGTAGCAAGGGTGGCTGGGCCATGACTGTGAGAGGCCAGCCCCTGACTGGCTGCCTGGTGGCCCTATCTCTCTTCCCCATTGCAGATCTACTCTCCGGATCACTCAAGCAATAACTTTTCGTCTAGCCCTTCGACCCCCGTGGGTTCCCCACAGGGCCTGGCAGGTCTGTACAGGGGAAGGGGGAGGGGGAGGGAGAGGGAGGGAGGGCACTGTGTCTGCTGCCTCCAATCTGGAGCAGGTGGGAAGGAGTCGTCAGGCTGCATACATGAGTTAGGGAGCTAGACACACCACCTGCCTTGGAGTGTATGTTCCCGTGGGTATCCAGGGAGGCTTCCAGGAGGGAACTTCTAGGCCAGGATTCTTAGGTCACGGCACGGGCAAAGGCCCGGAGGCAGTACCCAGCAATTTGTGTTTGTGAGCATAAGGGCACATGAGACTCAGTTGGGCCAGGTCAGGGGCACCCAGAATCAGAGCAGCCGACCTGAGACTCTCACCTGGGTGTTTGTCCACCCAACAGATAATTAGTTGGGCACCAATTGTATGCCCCATGCTTGCTCTGTCAAAGGGGTCAGGTCTTCCTATTCCCCATTCCCTGCAAGGATGTACCTGAGGAGCATCAGAGACGGAGGAGGGGGGCAAGGAGGAGTGAGAGCAGATTTCTGGAAGACCTGTGTGGCGTGGCAGGACTGGGAGGAACTGGCCTCTAGGGCACCTACTGTGTGCCTCTGAGCCAGCAACCTTCCCTGTGGGGGAGGAGGGGTTGTTGATTCTGCATATGGGGAAACTGAGGCTGGGAGATGTGAATCTGCCTGGACCTGGCTGGACTTATGGCCCAGAACAGGTCTGTAGAAGTGGACGCCCCCTTGTGGCCAGCCTGTGTATCATAGATCTCTGTTTTCTCATCCCTGCCTCCCAAATTCCTTCTTCCCTCCCTCCCTCTCTGGGTCAGGCTACACCAACATCCTGCTTCAAGTCCTCCCAACCCCCATTCATGCGTCTCCTAACCTTTCCAGGGACGTCGCAGTGGCCCCGAGCAGGAGCCCCCGGTGCCTTATCTCCCAGCTATGATGGGGGTCTCCATAGCCTGGTGAGCTTCCTGCTTGTCTGGGGGGGAGGATGTGCCTTTGTGGGGACACCATGGGGAGGGGATGGAAGTGTTTGTGGACAAACACAGGATGCATGTGGAGAGCCTATTCCCGAGGCAGGGGAGGCAGCCCATCGGGGGCAGCTCAGCATGTCTGCTGTGGCCATGTTTCACGTGGCTTTGAAACTGCGTTCCATAAGAGCCATTGGGTCTCATGTGACCAGCAGAATTTGCATTAGGACCTAGATGTCCTTTTGACAACAGTGAATTTTGTAGTTAATATCTTGGGAATAAGGTCCAGCACTATCTCTGTGGCCAGCCAAGGCTCATATTTCAGGCCAGACCACACAGGGCTAGGTGGGGGTATGGCAGCCAGGTCACTCACCTCCCACCCTCACAGCAGAACAAGATGGAAGACCACCTGGATGAGGCCATCCACGTGCTCCGTAGCCATGCCGTGGGTACCTCGGGTGATGTGCACGGGTTACTGCCCAGCCATGGAACACTGGCCTCAGGCTTTGCCGGCCCTATCATGCCACTGGGTGGGCGGCACACCAGCTTGGTAAGTGCTAGACAAGGGAGGGGCGAGGTGGGCGGCTGGTGGGAACCTGACCAGCCCTGACTCACCCACTCCTGGTCTACAGGTTGGAGGCAGCCATTCCGAGGATGGCCTCTCGGGCAGTGGCAGCCTCATGCACAACCATGTGGCCCTCCCCAACCAGCCCAGCGCCCTCCCCGACCTCTCTCGGCAACCTGACTCCTACAGTGGTAAGTCCCAGCATTGTGCCTGAGCAGGGCAGCCAGCATCTCAGAGTCATCTGTGCTCTGGCTCCTTCTATGATGCTCAGTCATTGGGCATCACTTCCTCTGGAAAACAGGGATGACAGAGAGGGCTTGTGACAGACTGCATCAGCCAGGCTGGGCTGAGTGTTTATTCTCTGTTGGGCTTGGGACTATCCCACCTCCATTTGCAGTTGAGGAAACTGAGGCACAAAGGGAACTGGGAACGTTTTATGAGTGGAGGCCAGGCAGGTGTGGTTACTGTCGCAGGCACCTGGAGTCCTAGAAAGGGTGACAAAGTCACCACCCATCTTCCAGAAGCAAGGTGGAGCCCAGGAGTCTTGGCATTGGCACAAGGGTGATGCTGTGGCCACCAGGGCCCCTGCCTTTTTATTGACTCACAGTATACTGAACTGAGCTCACCCAACAGGCACATATTCAGTGCCAAGTGTCTGGTGTTTCTCCAGGCTCTGGAGAATAAAACAGCAAATCCAACAGAGAAAGCCACCCCCCACAACCCGGGGGTGGGGGGAGGACACAGATGGGTATGAGAAAATGGGGAGGGGATGCAGGTGGATTGTAGATTTTTTTATTTTGTTTTTTTAATGTTTTTTATTGATTTTTAGAGAGGGAAAAAGACACACATTGACATGAGAGCCAATCATTGATTGGCTGCCCCCTGCATGCCCACCACCGGGGATCGAGCCCGAAACCCGGGCACGTGCTCTTGACCTGGAATTGAACCAGCAATCTTTTGGTGCACGGGACGATGCCAAACCAACTGAGCCATACCAGTCGGGGCTGGATTGTAGTTTTAAAGATAATGAGGGTAGCAGGGTTGTGACATGTGAGCAGAATCAGGGAGGAGCAAAAATCAGAGAGGCCTAGAGCAGAGAGAGGGCAAAGGGGAAGGTCATGTGGGACCTTAGGCCACACAGAAGTGTTGGGCTTTTATTCTGAGAGAGACTGGATCCCTGGAGGGCTCTGAGCAGAGGAGGGCAGGTCCAGACTGGGATACCCTTTGGTAGCTTTGGTGAGGACAGGCTGGGGAAAGGCTAAGGCAGGATCTCACTCAGGTGCTCACTGGTGCCCTTTGGTGACTGCTGCTAGGAGGACAGACTACAGGGACAACATTGGGAGCCAGGGACCAGGGAGGAGTGTTGTGCTGGTCCAGGAGGAATAACCGGGGCAGATGCTGGGCCTGGCCAGGGCGAAGTGGGTGGATTTTGGGTATTCTGAAGGCAGTCCACAGGACTTGCTGATGTGGAGGTGATGATGGGAGTTGGGTCTGGAATTCAGGGTGAGGCCTAGCCTAGGTGTCATCACATATGATGGAGTTCAAAGGCAAGAGCCTAGATGGGGGCGATAGGCAATGTGTAGACAGAGCAGAGCCCAGGCCTGAGCATCAGGCCAGATGGGGACAGGCAGCTGAGTGAAGTGAAGGAGGGTAGACTGTCAGACACCAGAGTGAGGACCCAGGCTACACTAACTAGGGGTCAGTGACCTGGACAGGGGCAGCACCAGTGGAATGCTGGGGCGTTACTATCCAGGGACAGGAGTGGAAGGGGTGAGGTCTAGAGGGTTTCTTTCAAGACTGAATAGGTAATGTGTTTGAAGGTACTGGGGCCAGGAAGAGGAGGCCCTTGGTAAGCAGGACAGGTGTCCATTTGGTAGGAGGTCTTCACAGAAGAGGAGGGAGGAATGTGACAGGACTCAGAAGCACCCACCAGGGATCAAGGGCCTGGGTCTCATTATGGCCAGTTCCAGGATCAGTTGATGCTGGTGCTGCTGTAGCGGGGGAGATCGAGGCCCAGTGAAGGTCCAGGGATCCCCCACCAGGCAGTGGCCAATCCCTGACTTCCACCTACCCCATCCTTGTATCAACCTAGTGAAAAATATACATCATGTGACACTAGTGTGATGTTGGTATGTGACAAGACTGCCTAACATACCAAGCACCTTGGGAACCACAGTGCAACCCAAATTATATAAAGCAGCGTCTCTTATGCCTACCTGGGGACCTTCCCCATCCTGTCCCACCCCCAAAGCCAGCCTGGCTTTTAGAGAAAAAGTCAATGCTTTCATGTTTCTTAACTTTGTCACTCCATACCCAGAGTTTCACCCAGGGGGCACCTGGCAATGTTGGAACATCTGTGGTTCTCACGACTGGGGGTACTCCCTGGCATTGAGTGGGTGGGGGCCAATGATACTGCTCACCACCCCACAACGCCCAGGACTGCCCCACAGAGAATGACCCAGCCCCAGTGTCCAGTGCTGAGGGGGAACCCTAAGCTTTTGTGCGCAGATTCTTTCCCCTTCCCCTCGGCTCATCCACGGAAGAACCCTGAGCTATTTCCTGTGGTCAGCATTTTGCCATTTGCACCTCAACGTAGTTGAGTTCAGTGTAACCGTTTCCCCTGAAACCATATATTTTGTTTACATGGTTTTTGGACTTCCAAAAATCAGCATCCTGCCAATGTTCCCTTGCATCTGTTTGCTTGCTCATGCTGTCTGTGAGGTCTGCCACCCTGCAAGTGGCTAAGAATGGGCCCAGGCCCGACCTAGGACGATAGGTCGCTTCTCACTCTGCTTGCATCAGGTGCTTTCTGGAACGTTCTCCTGGTGCACATGTGCAAGAATTTCTCAGGTGTGGTTCCAAGTGTGGAGTTTCTGGGTATGCACATGTCTGTCCATCTGTTCCAGACAATGCCCAATTTTTCCCCAAAGTGGCTGTACCAATATGCTATCAGAAGCAGTACTTAGAATTGTCAGGTCTCTCTGTTCTTCTTAGTGTGTGTGATATGTAGCTCATAGTCCTCAAAAAAAATTTTTTATTATTGATGTTCGGGGGGGGGGGAGTTATTGATTTGTTGTTCCACTTATTTATGCATTAATTGGTTGATTTTTGTATGTTCCCTGATGGGACTGAACCCAAAAGCCTTGGCATATCAGGACGACATTCTAACCAACTGAACTACCCAACCAGGACCTCATTCGAAATTTCTTAACTTCTTGATGTGATAATGCAGATTTCTATATAGCAACATCCGTTTCTGTGTCTATGAAACACCTGCTCCATTCTTTGCCCGTTTCCCTGTTGAGGAATCTTCTTTTCCTATTGATTTGTATGAGTGGAGATCTAGCCTTTGCTGACTTATATGTGACAAGTATTTCTATCATGTGGCATGTCTTATTTTCTTAGGTATCCTGGTGATCTGAAATTCTTAATTAGAGTACAGCAGTCAGATTTATTGATTTCTTTTGGAAACAGTTCTTTAGTGCAGCGGTCGCCAACCTTTAGGACCTCATGGACCACCAGTCGGTTGGCAACCGCTGCTTTAGTATTTACGAATTCTTTCTCTCTCTCGAGGCCACATTGAAACTCCCATGCACTCCTAAAGGTTTCCTTTAATTTTGTCTGTAATTAGGTGCCTGTATGTGGTGTAAGGTAGATGGTTTGTCCCCCATTTTGCAAAGGAAGGCCAGGAGAGCTCTCACCCCTCATTAGAGAGTCTCAGGGGACTTGCCGAGTGGCCCTGAGGTGGCAGTACCTTAACCCCCAGCCTCTTGCAGGACTTGGTCACAGGGGCTCCGCCTCAGGGACCAGTGAGATCAAGCGGGAGGAGAAGGAGGACGAGGAGAATGTGTCGGTGGCCGACAACTCAGAGGAGGAGAAGAAGGAGCTGAAGGCCCCCAGGATCCGGACCAGGTGCCAGCCCCTCCTTGGTCCCTACCCCACCTATCAGGACTCAAGCATACGCACACAGTGCTCACACCAGTGGCGTTCACACCGCGAGGCATCCGGCGGGCCCTGCGCCTGTTCCCCGTCTCACTGTCTCCCTCTGGCCCCCCGGCCTCCCCCACCCCCGTAGCCCGGAGGAGGACGAGGACGACCTTCTCCCCCCAGAGCAGAAGGCTGAGCGGGAGAAGGAGCGCCGGGTGGCCAATAACGCACGAGAGCGGCTGCGTGTCCGAGACATCAATGAGGCCTTTAAGGAGCTGGGGCGCATGTGCCAGCTGCACCTCAACAGTGAGAAGCCCCAGACCAAACTGCTCATCCTGCACCAGGCCGTGTCGGTCATCCTGAATCTGGAGCAGCAGGTGCGAGGTCAGTGGGGGCGCCGCTCCCCTCCCGTCGCCTCTGCCCGCGCTCTCTCCTTCCCCTCCTAGAGCCCGCCTCTCCTGCAGTGACTGCCCCCCTGCAGTGACTGGCTTCTCGTAGTGACCTTCTCCCTGCAGTGATCATCCTCTTCCAAGTCACTGTCTCACACACACACACACCCCTCGCCCCCCAGTGACCATCCTCCCACCCTGAACCAGCTGCCTTCTGCCTGGCCCCAGTGTCCCCTCTGGAACGGGAGGGTGAGACTCTGGACCCCTAATCCTACGGACCTTGGCACTTTGGCTCTAGGCACCCCGGCCCTTCCACCTCAGGAAAGCCCCAGAGCCTGGCCAGCAATGGCCTGTGGTCCCCGTGGGCCCAGAGGCTGTCACTGTCTCTGAGCAGACACCTCATAGGACCCCATCAAACCCCATCTGCAGGTGGGGTTTAACCCCCTTCCCCAGGGTTGGGTGAGGATCTGGAAATCGCCCTGTCCCGGCCCCCCTCCCACCCCACCCCATCCCAGGTGAATCCCTACCCCCACCAGCTGCTTCCTTAACTCCTCCCCGTCCTGTGCACCCATTAACCCTTTTTCTCCTGCAGCACTGTCGCTTGTACTGGAGCTGGGGCTCTGGCCCACCCTGCACTGTCCCCTCAGCTCTCAGGTTTCCGCATCTGCACTTGGTGTGGGCATCATGCCGTGTGTGTCCCCTGCATCCTCTTCTCTGCTCTCTGACTTCTGCGCTCTTCCCCCACCCAGCCTGTCCGTCTCTGCTTCCACCGGCAGCCCCTCCTTACCTCGCACTTGCTGCCCAAGCACCGGATGGCTAGTAGCAACCTCGGGCCCTTTCTTCCCTCAAAGCCACCTGTGGAGACTTGAGGGATGAAAGGGGACCGAGGAGCACCAGCCTCTGGGCCTGGCTGTCAGTTTGGTCTGCGCGCTTGTCCTGGGCTCCGGGGCCAGCAGGCAGGGTGAGGGCAACAGCCCCCCCCCACCCCCAGCACAGGAGCAGGACAGGGCACCAGCAGTCCAGATTCCCGCATTTCGGGCACACCATGTGCCAGGCCTTCTTCATTTGTCTTCAACTGAGTGTGGCAGGTGTCCCGATTTCAGTTAGCCCCAGTCCTACCCAGAAAGAAACAGGCACAGAGTGAGGTCACTTATCCAAAGCCACATGGCCACGCAGCTCCTCGGGCCTGGGCTGAGTGTAGACCACCGGGAGGGCAGGTGTCTACGCTCCCATTTAGATTCTTATGTGGGCAACAGGCTCAACTCAGTGCCTGGCACACACAGTGCTCCATAAACTGGAGCCGCCGCGGAGGCCCCAAGCCCAGGGAGCTAACTCTCCCACCTAGAGTCGGACCTATGGGCAGGGTTCATGGTGGGCACTCGAGGGCCAGCTGTCAGGGCAGCCAGAGTCTAGTGTGGGGGTCTTGGAGGGTGTGAACTGGTTGGCTCCTTGTGGGACTGAGTGTCCTGGACCATTCCCCAGCCCTAGAGGTCTCCCCAGGCCTTTGCCTACTGTGGCAGTCTCCTGATCCCCTCCCACCCGGCTTGTCAAGCCAGGCAGAACCAGCCCTCCCTCACCCAGCAGGTGACTGCTCTGAATGGGGAAGGTCGTCATCCCAGGAGGGGCAGCGGGCCAGTCCTGGGGTACGTGGGATGGGCAAGCGATAGATGGAAATCAAGACCCACCTCCATTCCCATGAAGCCTCCTGGGGACAGTTGGGCTTTGGTCATGTCTCTTGAACACAACCACACATACATAGCCTTGCCTGGGACTGGTCACAGGCACACTGCTTAAGCTTTCCAGTCCAGGAGCACATTTTCATGGACATGAGCATGCACACACCAGGCACAGGCACTTACCCTATGGTGCCCACCCACAACACAAGCCACAGACCTGCCCCTGCACTGCTGTACACCCACCCACACACACACACACAGAGCCAATGGGTGCCCTCTCCACAACCCTGGCCCTGCTCACCCACCTGCCCACTGTTCAGCCAACCCCTGCCCCCGCACATAACTAACAGAGGCCCTGGTGCTGTGACCCAGCAGTACGGAGGAGGTGCTGTCCCTGGAAGAGAAAGACCTGAGGGACCGGGAGAGGCGTATGGCCAATAACGCGCGGGAGCGGGTGCGTGTGCGGGACATTAACGAGGCCTTCCGGGAGCTGGGGCGCATGTGCCAGATGCACCTCAAGTCGGACAAGGCGCAGACCAAACTGCTCATCCTGCAGCAGGCCGTGCAGGTCATCCTGGGCCTGGAGCAGCAGGTGCGAGGTAGGCGCCCAGGCCAGGAGTCCCCACCCTATCCCCTTCCCACCTGCATGCCAATGGTGCTTCACTGGAGACAGGTGTGCACTGGCTCCTGGGCTCCGTCCACATCTCAGACTCTGATGTCCCCCAGAACACCCGACCTGTTCTTTATAATTTACAACGCCCCAGCCCTGTACAGCCTTCTCAGTGAATGGGAGAACAAGTCAAGAAATGGAGGCAGCCACATATATGAGGGCCTTTTGCCTCTCCCTCTGGCGCTCTGCCATGCTCCCCACACCCTGCCACCTCATGTTCTCCCTCTCTGGGGATCATCTCCCACAGTGCTCTCCCTCTACCACCAGAACGTAACCTCAACCCCAAAGCAGCGTGCTTGAAGCGACGAGAAGAGGAGAAGGTGTCAGGCGTGGTTGGAGACCCCCAGATGGTGCTTTCAGCAGCCCACCCGGGCCTGAGTGAGGCCCACAACCCTGCTGGGCATATGTGAAAGGTACGCCACCGTGGGATAAGTGACCTGACCTCAGTCTAACCTGGAATGGTCACACAGCGTGTCGGGTCCATCCTCAGCGTGGGCCAGCCAGTCCACACCTCACATACACCTGTGGTCAGCATTGAGCCAGCACCAGCCTAAGGAGGCTTCAAGTGATGGGGGCCCTAGAGGCTGACAGTGGGGTCCAGGACCCTCCTGGGGACCCTGCTGTCCCCACCCCAGGCCTCAGCTACCCCCACATGCTGGGACTTGCCTGATGGATCCTGAAATTGCATCTCAGCCTTGCTACACAAGCCCTGGCTGGAAGGAGCTTTCTTTTTTGTTTTTGTTTTTTTGGTAAAAACTGGAACACAAACAAGAAATATACACTTCATTCGAGAAAAAAAAATGCCTTAAGTATAAAACATGGAAAAGTTAAAACATATCACTTGTTGGAGAGACGCTGTGAAAAACTGGCTTGTTCTTCAGAAGCCACCAGCAAATTGTGCCTATGCCCGATTTTTTTTTTTTTAAAGAAAATAAAAACGCTAGTTATGAGATTTTTTTTAATGTAGAAGAAAATTAGCAAGGAGGTTGCCTTTGTTTTTTTGTTTTTGTTGGTTTTGCATATGTTTTGTAAGCAACAAATGTTTTGTATAAAAGTTTCGTGTCTCTTGTATTTCTGCTGCTGTTTCTAGAACTGAGCATTACATTTCACGATCAACCAGATTAAAAGTTGTATTTAAAAGACTCCACTGTAAACCTGAGGTCCCCGCCCCTGTCCCGGAAGCCTAGCCGTGGGACAAAGAATAGGTGGGTGGGTCTCATTTCTTTAGATGTTTGGATTTTGTTTTCTTGCTTTGGAGTAAAGTGGGCCTTTCCCCAGTGGGGGCCTCCCCACCCCATCCTCTCTCCCTCCAGGAGAGAGACCCTGCTCTCCCGGGAGGGGCAGAGGCACACCTGAGGCGCCGCCCTCCCAGGTGAAAATGCCAAAGGTCCTCCTTCAAGTGTCACTTTGGACCCCAGGCACCTCCCCACATCTTCCCTGGAGCCCACAGTCCTCCAAAGTGGGGAGTTTTGTTGTTACCCACATTCCAGGGCACGAGGACTGCACTGCTGGAGCACGATGCTGTGGGTCTTCCCAGACTCTGTCCTTCATTCCTTTGACCTGGGGACCCAAGCCCATCTCTGCACTCTGGCAGTGGGGCAGTAGCTCGAGGCCAGCCTAGAAAACTCATACCCCCTGCCCACCCCACCAAGTGGCTGTCCTGGTGTGGTGTGGAGGGACCAAAGATAAGGCATGGACAGAGCAGGGAGAAGGTACAGGGTCCCTATGCCCAGAAAAACCCCAAGGCTATGCACCTGCCAAAATTGCTGCCCAGCTGCAAAACCAGAGGGGGCACCCTCAGGCTTGTGTGCCTGGTGTCCCAGGTCTCCCCAAGTCCGCTCTGGTCTTCCATGTCACGAGGAGGACTATGTCATCCCATGCTGCCCAGGAATGTCCCATGTTTACATTGACCATCTGCATCCCTGGATCCCCTGCAGTTCCCAGGGAAACCGGAATGGTTGGTCACCCTACATGTCACCCAGGTATAGGCTCAGGTCTGCTGGAGTCTTGGTTTCCTTTCCTTTATTTCCCCCCCCCCCCCCCCCCCCGCCAAGAAAAGAGGCCTTAAGGACCCCCAGGCTGGCTGCATTCACCCCACCAATATCAGCCTCTCCCCAATTTCCAGAGCCACCTGACTCCCACCCCAAGTGCCCCCCCCTCCACCCCACGACTATAACACCCCAAGGCTGGGAGCAAAGTGCCCTGCGGGAAGTTCCAGGGAATCCCATGGCCAGCACCAGGCAAGACACTGGGCTTGAGGCTGGGGCCACCTCCTGACCCCTGACATCACCTAGGTTCTCCTCTGGGGTCTTCTTTCCAAAGGCCATCAGGACAGCGAGGAGCCATCAGCTTGCAGGGTGGCGGGTGGACTGCCTGGTGACTCCCCTGGTCAATTGGTTCCTGTCTCTTGGGGAACCTGCCTCAGTTTCCCTCTTAATTCTGCTTTTGGTCTTGCCCCTTGATCCAGTCAGGCAGGAGCTGAGGGCCCTAGTGCCCTGGAGGTCTGCAGACTTTTGAACTGCGTCTTACATATAGAATTTAAATTATGTAAAATGAGATGAGCCCAGTAGGGGAAGAAGTAGCACTGGGGGAGGGGAAAACCACAGTTAAGGGGGATTGTGCTCCGAGTGCCTCAAGATAACTGGTTTGTTTTTTAAATTTTTTTTAAGAAAAATAATTTTATACAAGTGTCCACACAGCTGGCTAGATTTTTTGGAAGTTTTAAATGACCCCCTTTAAAGTCAATATGGAGACCTGTCCTGTACATAACAGCACTGTAGCAATAAATGTGACGTAAGACAATGCTCCGCTGTCTCCCGATTTCTCAGGAGCTGTGTGCTTAGCAATGAAGGGGGGCAGGGGGCGGGCAGGAAAGTGGGAACCTGCAACCAAGGTATGTGCCCTTGTCCAGGAATCTAACCCTCAACCCTTTGTTCTGTAGGCTGGCGCTCTAACCACTGAGCAAACCGGCCAAAACACTCACTGCCTATTAATTTTTTTAAATAAATAATGCAATACTTGCACTAACTGGTTTGGCTCAGTGGATAGAGTGTAGGCCTGTGGACTCAAGGGTCCCAGGTTCGATTCCAGTCAAGGGCGTGTACCTTGGTTGCGGGCACATCCCCAGTAGGGGTGTGCAGGAGGCAGCTGATTGATGTTTCTCTCTCATCGATGTTTCTAACTCTCTATCCCTCTCCCTTCCTCTCTGTAAAAAATCAATAAAATAAAAATAATGCAATACACCCAAACCCATGGAATTGTGCGTATTAAATGGGTGAATGGCACAGTATGTGAATTATATCTCAACAAAGGTGTTGAAAAATACTTCTTAGCCCAGCTGGTGTGGCTCAATGATTGGGTGTCAACCATGAACCAGGTCAGGGTACCATTTCTGGTCAGGGCACATGCCTGGTTTGTGTGCTCAGTCCCCAGTAGGGGGCGTGCAGGAGGCAGCCGATGGATGATTCTCATGGATGTTTCTCTCCCTCTCCCTTCCTCTCTCTGAAATCAATCAAAACATTTTTTTAAAAATACATCTTAAAGGTGCCTAAATCCTCACCAAGTGAGGCATTCCTTCTCTGTCTCAGCAAGGGTTGGCTCCATGGAAATTTCTGGAAGGAGAGTCTGCTTAGCTCAGAGAAATCCTGTGGGCAGGTGATGGGGTACAGGGAAACAGAATGATGGGTATGTCCATGTCTTGACAGTAGTGATGTCGGTGTGTGGTTTGTTAGATGCCTATTGCACACCTTCATCCGGGCCCCCAGGCAGCCCTTCCAGTTCTCAGGAGGCAGCCACACAGGGCCAAGGCCTGATGAGAACCCGCTGAGTCTAGCCTCCTGGAGCAGCCCTGTCACTCTCGGGCCAGGGAGGGAAGGGACATGCCAGACTAAGATAGGGAGACCCATTCCGCTCAATGGTGGGTGTCCTCAGAGGTCATACTGTGCTGCAGCAGCTGATGGTGGCACCTGGAACCCATGAATGGGACCTTACAGGCAGATCTTGGAAATACGTTGGGTTCAGTTCCAGACCACCACAATAAAGCAAGCTACAACCATTTTGCTGATGGAGGATCTTGCCTTCAATTTGTAAGAAATGCCCAGTCTGGGGCCTAAAAAATGCCCTGTCTGGTGGCTACATGCCCTTGTGAGATGCAGGAGAAGCCTCTGAAGCCCCGCTGAGCCTGCCTAGAGATCAAGAAGACATGAGATGATGTGTGCATCGTTGAGAAAGGAAGAGTACTGTGGACACCTAATGAAGGTCCATAAGGAATGCGTGAGAACTCTGGGATTTAAGAGATGAAATGCTGGTATGCTCTGTGAATGAGTAATTCCTGAAAAATGGAGATGATTTCCCAGAGGAAATTAAAACTTATGACCCAGGAGTAAATTCAACATTCAACATAAAATAAATGCTAAGAAAAGTAAAAAAAAAAATGATTAATTGGGGAATTCCCTGGTCAAACAAAAAATATGCAACATCTGTGAAGTGCAATCAAGTGAGGACTTCTTGCATTTGAAAACAAAAACAGGCTTTGCATATGTAATCAAGGAAAGGGTCTGAGATGAGGTCATTTTATATTATCAGGGTGAGTCCCAAATCAATGACTGTCCCTATAAGAGACAGGAGAGAAAGAGAGAGAGAGAAGCCACAGAACCAAGGAAACAGACTGCAGTGATGTGGCCACAAGCCCAGAGACACTGTACGCCCCAGTAGCTGGGACAGGCAAAAAGGACCCTCCTGTGGGGCCTCCAGAGGGAGCATGGCACAGCCCTGTGACACCTTGATCTCGGACTTCTGGCCCCAGAACTGGGAGAGGTTAAATCCTGTTGTTTCAAGCCAGCTGGTGAGTGGAGTGGTCAGTTGTTATGGCAGCCATGGGAAACGAATATAGTGTATCCTTGTTAAAATAGTAAAACAGCCTGACTGGTGTGGTTCAGCTGGTTGAGCGTCGTCCCATGCACCAGGAGGTTACCCGTTCAATTCTGGTCAATGCAGGTGCCCAGGCTTTGGGCTTGATCCCCAGTAGGGGGTGTGCAGGGGGCAGCTGGTTGATGTTTCTCTGTCTCCCTTCCTCTCTCTGAAATCAACTTAAAAATAATTTTTTTAATAAAATGGTAAAACATGCAAATACCACAGGACTCTCATGTGATTGGTGTATGGCTACGGCTACTTCAGAAAACAGCGGTGGCACACCTGAAGCTAGTGTAATGTCATTTATCAATTATACGTCAATTTTTTAGAGTTTGGCAGTTTCTTTAACAGTTACATACATGCTTCCTGTGAGCCAGTCCCTCCACTCCCAGGCACCCACCCACAAGAAACCAAGACACATGTTCTACTTGGACATGATCGTCCACTGAAGCTTCATTCGTAATAGAAAAAACCTGGAAACAACCAGCATGTCCTTCACCAGGTGAGTGAAAACACAGATCTACGCACAGACAGAAGACAACTCAGCAATAGAAGGAACCAACCAACCGCTGACAGACGGAACAAATGGATGACTCTCAGAATACTTATGTTCCGTGGAAGAGGCCAGACACCAAAGAGAACACACAATATGACTGTCTATCAAAAAGTCTAGAAAATGCAGACTAATTAATAGCAGCAGAGAGCAGACAAAGAGTGGCTGGAGCTGGGAAAGGGGCAGGGAAGGTGTTCATCCTATCAGCGGTGGTGATGGTTTCACGGATACGCACGTCCAAATACCAACCTGTATGTTTTACGTGCATTTTTATATGTCAATAACGTTGTAGAAATCTAAAAAGAATCCATCCACAGATGCATGGACAAACACAATGTGTCCATTCAGATACTAGAATATTACTTAGCCATGAAAAGGACTGAGGCACTTGTAATAACTATGTGTGGTGCCAGTTGGTGGGTACTAGACTTATGGGGGTGGGGACCACTTCGTAAACTGTATGAAAGTCTAACCCTATACTGTACACCTGAAACTAATATAAAATTGTATTGAATGTCAACTATAATTGAAAAAAGGAGTGAAGCACTAACACTTGCTACAACGTGGATGAACCTTGAAAACATGATGTTCAGTGAGAGAAGCCAGATAAACAACGCCGTACATTGTGATTCCATTTATGTGAAATGTCCAGAACAGGCAAATCCACAGAGACAGGAAGTGGATTCATAGTTGTCAGGAGCTGGGGAGGGATGAGGAGTGACTGCTAATGGGGATGGGGCTTCTTTTAGGAATGAAAATGTTTTGGAACTAGATAGGGGTGGTAGTTGCACAACCTTCTGAATGCCATTGCGCTGTACACTTTAATGGTTAATCGTAGGTTAAGTGAATTTTGCATCAGTAAACACGAGAAAGGAGTTCTGTGTACCCCCTTGAGGGGCAGATAGAAACCCACAGGGAATCCAGGAGGCCTGGGCAGAGGGTCAGCAGGGTGGGAGGGAGGTCAGCAGTCCCTGCTACCCACCATCTCCTCTGGTCACAGAATCTGGTTATTCTCTTGGGGATCCTCTTCTTCCCATTTCAGCCCATGTCCTCATATAAGAAAGGTTGGCTCTGCCCTGTTTCCATAGAAGGTTAACAAGAACCAGCTTTGGGACATTTTCTGCAATTATTGGGAAAGAGGTACCATCTTCTTGCAAGGGCTGCTGAAATGTGAACCCAGAGTTTGCAGGCAATGGTGCCCAGAAAGAGTTTGCCAGCGAATGAGGGTGACACAGAGAAAAGGGCTGAGAGGTGAAAAGGGAGAGATTCATGATATTGCTGAATCCAGCCATGTCTGAAGCTACACAACATGCCATAAAACTTTTCTCTTACACTGGTTTTTGCTTTTCTTATCACCTAAAAGGAAAAGCATTCTGCCTTGTGAGCTGGAATACATTATGCAGAATGAGCAATAGAGGTAGAGCTTCAGGAACTGCTGGATCAAGACTGTAGCCCTAGACATCCATGCCTATTATGTACGCTAGTCTTTTCAGAGAGCTTTATTCTGTCTATTCTCCTCTCTCAACAATCATGACGGCCCCTATTGCCTACTTTTTAAGTTTCCATCAAGGACAGAGACTTTTTCAGGTTCTCTCTCATACTAAACTCAAAAACTCTCAGGCTACTGAAAAGAATGAGAAACCAGACCATAGTCACTACATACTATTGCCGGTTCCCAGTCTCAGGCAGGGAGGCAGGGTCAGGTCAGAACCTGCAGCCCCTTGGGTGGAGAATTGAGGCCACGGCAGGGTTTGGTAACACACCCACGGCACCCGGGGCTTACCTCCAGAACTGCAGCCTCCACGCTGGGCAAGAGAGAGCCTGGGCGGCTGTCAACCATGAAGGGGAGGACCTGGCCCGGTGGCGCATCTATCAGGGGACTCGGTATCCTGGGCGCCTGCATCTCGCCGCCCTCCGCCGCCGGGGGAAGGGAGCACCGCACTCACAAACGAAACGTGCAGAAAATTTCCAACCGACAAGCGCGAGGAGCAAACAGATTTGGGGAAGGTCTGCCTTTTGGCCAACGCCCCATTGACAGCGGGTCGGTAACAGCCCGACTTTTCTAGAAGTGGGTTCACATCGCACCCTGCCGCTTTGGGCAACTCTGGACAAGTCCCCTCCTAGCTTGGCCTCAGTTTCGTTAATTGTAAATAAAGTCTGGCACGTAGTGAAAACACGAAGCTACCAGCCAAAAGTCGCGGGGCGTCCTTAGTTGCCTCAGGCCGTGCAGCCGGGGGCCACTGGGACAGCGGGCAGGAAAACCCGAACTGGAGGGGCTGGAGATCCTGCGTCACGTGTCCATAAGCCCGCCCACTCTCGCCCGCGTCTAAACGTCATCCGCCCCGCCCCGGAAATGACTGTTTATGTATTCCGGGTCTGCGCGCGCAGCGGCCAGGGGTTCCGGATGTCGCGTGGTCTGTCGACCCGGGGCGGGGCATCTCTGCGGGCCTAGGTCGTGCGTCCCGGCCTGGAGCAACTGGGGTCACCCTGAGCTGCGGACCTCGACGCGATGCTGAGCAAGTTCCTGGGCCCGCGCTACCTCCAACTGGCCAAGAACTGGTGAGGTCTCGGCCTCTACCCTTCGTACCCCGCGCCCGCCCTTCCCGGTTCCGCTTCACCGCTGTGCGGCCCCAATCAGTGCGCGCAACGCCGCCCCCAAACCCATAATTGTGCAGGGACACAGATGGGGAAACTGAGGCACAGAGAGGCGGAGCGGTCTGGTCCAGGCACACGCTCTCGTACGTGGTGGGCTCCGGGCCCGTGGCGGAACCGCTCTGAGCCCGTTCCCCCACCTGAGGGCCGCGACGTTGCCCCCCCCCCCCCCCCCGGGAGGCGCGCCCCCTGTCCCGCCCAGCATCCTCGGCTCAGTTCTTCGGGCCTGAAAGATAAACCTGTGTGTTCCCTACTTTGTTTTTGACTTTTTAAATGACCTTGTACTGGGAGCATGAAGCCCACGGCTGCATCTGCCTCTGCACCCTTGTGGGAAGTAGATGGGATTGGGGTGGCTGCGTAAGGAGCTAAGAAAGAGGGGCCTACACTTGGCAGGCGAGTCTCCGAGCTCAGGCAGGAGTGGGAGCGGCCTCTGGACAGTGGCTCTGGCAGAGACCTTCAGGTGGACACTGATGTCGATGATTGACGGCTGGGGTGACCCGGGCCCAGGACGGTTGAAGGCTGTCCCTGGTGCGTCTGGTGAGAACCACCAAAGCCTATGCAGTCTCTCCGGCTGTTGGCTCTGGCTTCCCGAACTCAGCTCAGTTGGTTCATTCTCATCTGGGCTTGGTCAGAGCAGCTACTAACTCATCCAGGCTTTCAGTTAGTAAGCACTTATTGAGCACCCACTATATGCTAGCACACAGCACTGTTGGGTGCCAGAGACACAGCAATAAATGGAACCTTTGTGGCTGATATTCTAGTCAGTGGACAAGAGAAAGTAAACGAGATCTATGATATAAGACTGTCCTCAAGGGAGTAACTCACCCATTCTGTGCCTGTTCTCATCTGTAAAACAGAGACCCTGATATTCATGCCTCCTTCAGTTCTAGGCTGTTGCAGGGGATAGCCAATCACTGTAAACTGTATATATGGTGCTTGCATGCACGTATTAGCTGTTGCAATGGTGGTTACCACTTGTTTGTATGTGTATGTGTGTGTTTCAATTGATTTCAGAGGAAGGGAGAGGGAGAGAGAGAGAGAGAGAAACATCAATGAGAGAGAATCATTGATCGGCTGCCTCCTGCACACACCTGCGCACCCCCGGGAATGGAGCCTGCAACCAGGAGATATGCCCTGACCAGGAATCGAACCTTGACCTCCTGGTTCATAGGTCAGTGCTCAACCACTGAACCATGCTGGCTGGGCAGGTGTGGGGTTTTTTAGTAGCAAATTCCTCAAATAAAATCTTAGGCAGATCCCAATTTGAAAGCAGATAGGAGTGGAGTCACTTCAGAGTCCTCTGTTTGTGCCCACCCTGCAGGATCATCAGCAGGATGTGTTCACACACTGGACAGGGGCCAGTGCATGGTGGGTACTTGATATTACAGTAGCTGGGGATGGGGGAGGGACCCACATGTGCTACCAGGAGGATGAGACCCCTACCAGGAGGCCTGACCCCCACTGTCCTCTCACAGGATCCCCACGGCGGGCATGTGGGGCACCGTGGGCACCGTGGGGCTAGTGTGGGCCACCGACTGGCGGCTGATTCTGGACTGGGTGCCCTACATCAATGGCAAGTTTAAGAAGGACGACTAATTAAAATGACCTCCTCGGACCCCTCTGGTAAGTTTAGCAGCTGTCAGCAGGTGAATCCCGTGATTCTCCCATGGCAGAGGAGTGAACTTCCACAAGGTGGGTTCCCACATTTCCAGGCCTGGGGCAGCAAGGCTGGTAGGCTGGACTGTTCACCCTGGAGAATCTGGCCTAAGGGCGAAGCTCTTGGGTAGGCTCTTCAGGTACCTCCTGCCAGTTGGCAGCCTCAGTTTATGGGACAAGGGAATGGGCACTGTTCACTGCTCAATCTGGGAGAATGACCATGCACCCTGCTTGCCATCTCAATCTGCCCAGCCCTGGGTAGGACAGAAGGATGCCCATTTTACAGATGGGGCCGTGGAGTTGGTGGGCCACAGTAATGACCCTCGAGACTTGTCCATTAGTCCCCAGCGTGACCATCATCACTGTGCTATGTTACTAGCTTGCTCTCCACATGAGTGCATGGCTTTAACCCCATGTCACAGATGAGGACCTGCAGCACAGCTAGATCTGGTTTTGGAACCTGGCTGCAGCATCTGTGTTCCTCACAGCTCAGTGCCTCCTTTCCCATAAGCACTGGAGCCAGGAGACTTCTGCTCACCCTCTTGTTCCCCCTCCAGGTGACTGACTGGTGGTGCCAACAGCTTCCTTCTCAGCACCTGCTGCATCTGGAACAGCCCCAGCCTTCAGCATGGATCGAGAGGAAATCTACAGTGTGACTTAGGACTTTCTATGTTTCTGAAAATAACTTTGATGTGTGAATGCATTAAACCTTGCTCTGAAACCTGCCCTGCCTGGACATGGTGATGCTGGAGACTTGGTAACCTGGTGGCTCGGGAGACCCAGGGGTCCTTTCAGCTCCAAAATTTGCAAATCGCTGAGTTTCCTAATGGCTGGCAGAAATTGGTTATTTAGGTATTTGATGGGTAATACCTATAAAGTGTATTTACCTATTGTTACCTTAAGAAATTACCCCATAATGCCCGGCAGGTATGGCTTAGTTGATTGAGCATCGTCCCATGCACCAAGAGGTTGCTGGTTTGATTCCAGGTCAGGGCACATGTCCAGGTTGTGGGCTCGATTCCCCAGTGGGGGGCCTGCAAAAGGCGGCAGATCAATGTTTTTTTGTTTTATTATTTTAGAGAGGGAGAGAGAAAAAAACATTGATCAGATGCCTCCCACATGCCCCCCTTCTGGATATCAAGCCTGAAACACAGTCATGTGCCCTGACCAGGAATTGAACCAGCAACCTCAACCAACTGAGCTACACTGGCTGAGCAATAAAAAATATATTTTTTTAAAAAAAAGGAAGAAATTACCCTATGACAAACATTCATTATTTTCACTTTCTATGGGCCAAGAATTTGGGAATAACTTCTCGGTTGTCCTGGCTCAGGGTCTCTCATGAAGCTGCAATCAAGGGGCCACCTCATCTGAAGGGCAGACTGTGGAGGGAGGAGCCAGCATGTCCCCCTCATGTGGCTGTTGGCACAGTGAGGCCTCAGCTCCTCTCCAGGTGGCTTGTCCACGGTGCTGCTTGGGCATCCTCACAGTGTGGCCGCTAACTCCCGCACCGCCCCCTCCAACCCCCGAGTGAGCGGTTTAACGGTGACCACGCAGAAGCCACATGTCTTTTATTACTACCCTCGAAAGTCTCCATTCCTCTATTCTATTTTCACTGCACATTCCATTCATTAGGACCACATCCCTGAGTCCAGCCCACACTCAAGGGGAGAAGAATTAGACTCTATTTTCAAAGGAGGAATATCAGAACTCATAGATGTATTAAACCATCACATGAAGGATATAAAAACAGGTAGGCACATAAGGATAAGGCATAGTCCATTCCCTCTCTGGTGCCCCTGCTCAGTTCTCTAATTCTTGCCAAGTTCTTGAAAATTCTAGAAACATTCTATACAGACAGCATATTTTTGAAAATAGCTGTTATATTAGTCTGCATGGGCTATCAAAACACCACAAACTGGGTGGCTTAACAGAATTTATCTTATTTTTAACAGAATTTAGATAATGAAAGGAGTTTCAATTTCCTCACGGTTCTGGAGGCTGGAAGTCTAAGATCAAGGTTCCAACAGGGTTGGCTTTTGTGAGGACCTGATTCCTGGCTTGCAGACAGCTGCCTTCTCACTTGATGCCTGAGTAGAGGGAGGAAGAGAGAGCAACTGGGCTCTCTGGTATCTCCTAGAACCATACTAATCCCAGGGTGCCAGGATCCTACCTTTCTGATCTCATTTAACCTCTTTATATCCTTAGAGGCCCCATCTCCAGACAGCCACACTGGGGCTCAGAACTTCAACATAGGAATTTGGGGGGCAGGAAGTACATATTCAGTCCATAGCAGCTGTATATTTTTAACACAAGTAGTGGCATTTACTACACACCTTTCCACATGTACTTGGTTCATCTAAGGCTTATTTCCTGGATGTATGAATGCATTAAACCTTGCTCTGAAACCTGCCCTGCCTGGATGTGGTGATGCTGAAGACTTGGTAACCTGATGACTTGGGTGACCACTTAAGCAGTATCCTTAGTTTTGTTTTTGTTTGCATTTCACTTCCAGTTTAGAGAACTTTAGTCAATAAATCCTGTCCAGACTACACATTAAAATGTTTATAAAACTCAAGCTTTTAAAAAAACAAGCTTTAACATTTATATCTAGCTTTCCACATCTGTGCAGGCAAGGAATAATACTGCACATAAGTGTAAGCAGTGCAAAAATGTGGAAGTGGAGCGATGTGCTAGAAATTGAATACAGGATTATAAGAAAGCAATGGAACAATCAAAATAGCTAGAAAAAAGGAAAACTATATGGTCAGAATTAGGAAAGGGGAAGAATAATACCATTGTTACTATATATGTAGTTAAATTAATGAGCCCTAGCTGGTTTGGCTCAGTGGATGGAGCATCAGCCTGTGTCAGGGTCTTGAGTTCGATTCCGGTCAAGGACACATGCCCAGGTTGCTGGCTCAATCACCAGCAGGAGGCAGCCAATCAATGATTCTCATCATTGTTTCTAATTCTCCCCTCCTCTCTGAAATCATTAAAAATATATTTTAAAAAGGTTAAATTAGTGACACACATAGCACTTGTGTAATTTATTTTTAATCAGAGATTTTTCATTGATTCTAGAGGAACAGAGAGAGAAACATTGATCGGTTGCCTCCTGTACATGCCCTGGGCAGAGATCCAACCCAAAACCTGGATATGTGCCCTGACTAGGAATCAAACCCAAGACCCTTCGGTGCATGGGACGACACTCCACAAATAACTGAGCCACACTGGCCAGGGCAGCATCCTCAGTTTTTAAAACTGCCTGGTACTAACATTTATTAACTAGTCAGTTAGCCAGGGATGTTCATTTCCTATCATTTGCCATTTATAATATTTGAGAGGTTCTTTCAGACATACATGAACACGTCTGTCATTTAAACCCACGGTGAATTGTGAGATAAATGAGTATTGATCAGTTTTTGTTAACAATATTTAACACGTGCAGCGTGGACAGGCTGTGCAAAAGGAAACATGCCCCCATTCCCATATTTTTAGGCATTTTTATAATGGTTAATGGTTTTAAGAAAAACATCTGAGGAGTGACATCAACATCATAGCAGAGTGCGAAGACCCCTTTGTCCCTCCCCTTAAAGTCAGACAACTGTAATTCAACAAAGGACCCTGCTCAGCACCCAGATATGCCTGAGAGATTGTGCACGGGGACATCGGAAGGTGGCGCATCCGAACGAGCAGGGAATGCGGGATGAGGAAGGACAGAAACAGTGCCACAAGATGCAGGCCCGTGTTCACCACAGCTCTGCTGACAGGGTAGGTAGTTGTGGAGGAGTCAGGTTGTAGCCCCTGAATGGCACGGGGGTAGGAGGAGCAGAATTCTGGCCTGAGTAGCCAGCACCTAGTATAGCTAAACCCGGTGAAGGGTAGCTGTGTGGCACAGTTGGTATGGCAGCTGTGGACTAGGAGCTGCCATTACTAGCAAAACAGCAAAGCTGAAGACTGGAGAACCTGTCTCCCTGGGTCCACCCCCTGCAGCTGAGAGGAACCCGGGAGAGGCACCAGAGGTGAGAGAAAACAAACTTGCACTACAGCACCTCCTATTGGAAAAGAAAAGGCACCTCTACTTATCAAAGCAAAACAGTTTCTAAACAAGAGTTCACTGCCTCAAGTGCAGGGAGAAACAATCCATCAGGTACCACGAATAACCAAGGGCATCACATTCCCTGACTCAGTCACAGTAATTAAACAGTACCGTACTGGCAGGAAAACACACACAGACCAATGTAACAGAACTGAGAGTCCAGAAATAAATTCACACATTGGGCAACTATTCGACAAAGGAGCCAAAAACACAAAATGGAGAAAGCCTCTTCAATAAATGGCTTTGGGAAAACGGGAAAGCCACATACAATAGAATGAAACTAGACTGCTAATACCATATATAAAAATTAACAACGCTAGCTGGTTTGGCTCAGTGGATAGACCATTGGCCTGAGGACTGAAGGGTCCTGGGTTGTGGGCCTGATCCCCAGTAGGGGGCGTGCAGGAGACAGATTCTCTCTCGTCATTGGTGTTTCTCTCTCCCTCTCCTTTCCTCTCTGAAATCAATAAAAATATTTTTTTTAAAAAAAAGCTTCTGCATAGTACAAAAAACTATCAAAAAACAAAAAGAAAACCAACTAAATGAGAGAAGATATTTGCAAATGATACCTCCGATAAGGTTAATAGCCAAAATACAATAGGAAGTCACATAACTCAACAACAAAACATAATCCAATTAAAAATGGGCAGAGGGCCTAAATAGACACTTCTCCAAAGAGGATATACAGATGGCCAATAGGCATATGAAATGATGCTTTATTATCACTCATCACCAGAGAAATGCAAGTTAAAACCACAATGAAATATCACCTCACACCTGTCAGAATGGCTATCACCAATAAATCAACAAACACGTATGGGCAAGGAAGTAGAGAAAAGGAAACCCTCATGCACTGTTGGTGGGAGTGCAGATTGGTGTGGCCACTATGGAAAACAGTATGCAGGTTCCTCAAAAAATTTAGAATGGGCAGCCCTGTGAACATGGTGCTCTGAGTGGCATGGAGGGTGCAGGCTGTGACCTGCAGCCTCCCTGCTGCCTCACCCACCACTCCCTGCCCACCACAACCCTGGGGCCTAAAGGTGGGTGCCCTACAGACACTGTGCACCAGCCCCAATCTGCTATTGGTGTGTAAATTCAGAGAAACATGAATGGGTAACAACAGAAAATGGTATTGGAACAGCGGGAATCAGCAATTTTGTACAGGAAGCTTTGGGAGATTTTGTGTGGGCAGTCAGTCAATGATTCTCTCTCATCATTGATGTTTCTACCTCCCTCTCCCTTCCTCTCTGAAATCAGTAAAAAAAATATATATTTTAAAAAAGAGGTAAAAGGGGTAAAATACAAGGTGACAGAAGGAGACTAGTCCTCAGGTAGTGAGCATATAATGGAGTACACGGATGCTGTATTATATGCCTGAAATTTATATACTGTTGCTAACCAATGTTACCTAAAGAAATTTAATTTTTAAAAAATCTAGAGGTGGGGTTCCATCATGGCGTCAATGCAGAAACGACTGCAGAAAGAACTGTTGGCTTTGCAAAATGACCCACCTCCTGGGATGACTTTAAATGAAAAGAGTGTTCAAAATTCAATTACACAGTGGATTGTAGACATGGAAGGTGCACCAGGTTCCTTATATGAAGGGGAAAAATTTCAACTTCTATTTAAGTTTAGTAGTCGATATCCTTTTGACTCTCCTCAGAGACGACCACCAGATAATTCTTTTTATGTTCGAACATGTAACAAGAATCCAAAGAAAACAAAATGGTGGTATCATGATGATACTTGTTGATGCCACTATTATTATCCTCCTAGCAGAAGATAGTCCTACTGAGAAAATGAGCACTTTGATCATTCAGTCTTTGAACTTTAACCTTTGACTGGAAGTGACCTATAGGCAATGAAGACTACTTCCTTTTACTGCATTTTTACTCGTGTGCATTCTGGGCGCATGTTGATCGCTGGTTCAGTCCAGGCAACTGACATGCTTTTATTAGTCATACAGTATTAATGCAGGTGTCAGGAAATGTCAAATATAATTCCATTTTTTATTTTTATTTTTTTAAGCTTTTGGAAAAGTTCCAGGTCCTCATGTATTGTGCAATAACAATGACTTCCTTGACGGTTTTGGGACGTTCATTGCCGGCAGTGGACGTCATAACAGGAAAAATTTTCATTAACTCCTGCCACCCAGTGATTAATGCATGATAGGGCCTATGAAATTAACGTTAACGGTTCTAGTGGGATTATAAATAAAGTGAGGGATCCAACATTACTTTGAAAGTCACCCCAACTTGTTTCTGTTTGGATTCTATGCACTGTGATCCTAAGGTTAACAGCATGAATTAACATGCATCTTCAAAGGACTGTAATGAAAGATCATTGCGTATTTATTGAATTGTTTATATCTACTGTCAAGTTGTTTTGACATGGAAGGTTTTCAAGTAACATTGGCAGAGAGGTACAATATGTTATCCCTATGGTGAAAATAAATTCATTTGTTGTATATAGTTCCTTAATCTTTGGAGTAAAGGTATGAGTAATAATAGGGTATGAATGGTTTAATCAAGGCTTTATTTTGGAAGATAAATGGCAGTGATGATTAAATTACTGCAGTCCATAATTTGGGCTTGTTTGTACATTAATGATTTTTTCCAAGTAGAGTACACTCTGTTACTTCCTGCTAGCCATCAGCATGAGCCCTACTGCCTAAACACTATTTCATTTATTTGTTTGGAAAACCCCAAACCATTTTTTGTTTGCCATTTTGTTTCTTTTGTTATGTTTCAAGTCAAGTTTGAATGTTACAATATTTTAATTGAAAAACTTTTGTCAATTTTTTTCTTGTAAATTTTCTTTACTTGTAACTATCATCTTGTCCTTCAATCCTGTACCCTAAAATAAGAAATACATTTTTGACAGAGGCTTAATGTTTTATCAAAAAAAAAAAAAAAATCTAGAGGTGCCCTAACCACTTTGGCTCAGCGATTAGAGCGTCAGCCTTCGGACCCAGGGTTCGATTCCGGTCAAGGGCATGTATCTTGGTTGCGGGCACATCCCCAGTGGGGAGTATACAGGATGCAGCTGATCGATGTTTCTCTCTAATCGATGTTTCTAACTCTCTATCCCTCTCCCTTCCTCTCTGTTAAAAAATCAATAAAATATATATATTTTTAAATCTAGAAGTGGAAAAGAAAAAGAAAAAATCTAGAGGTGGAGATAGATGTTTAAAAATATACTGTCCACAACCTGGCCATACCCAGTGGTTAGACCGTTGGCCCACCCACCAAAGGGTCTGAGGTTAGATTCCTAGTCAAGGGCATGAACCTGGGATGCAGTCCTGGTGGGGTGCAAGAAAGGCAACCAATCGATGTGTCCCTCTCATATCGATATTTCTCTTCCTCTCTCTCTCCCCTTTCCTCCCTCCCACTCTCTCTAAAAATCAATGGAAAAATACCTTTGGGTGAAGATTAACCAATATATATATATATATATATATATATATATATATATATATATATGAGTTTGCTTCTGTAAGAGGCAGAAAAGTGAAATTCTAATAAATTCAGGTATGGGTACAAATAGAATATCTAAGCTCCAAGTATACCAAGTTTTAATACAATTTCTTCTCAATATCTTAATACTTTTTCTTTTTTTAGAAAAGATATATTTTTATTGATTTCAGAGAGGAAGGGAGAGGGAGAGAGAGATAGAAACATCAATGATGAGAGAGAATCATTGATTGGCTGCCTCCTGCACACCCGCTACTGGGGATCGGACCCACAACCCAGGCATGTGCCCTTGAGCGGAATCAAACCCAGGACCCTTCAGTCCTCAGACCGACACTCTATCCACTGAGCTAAACCAGCTAGGGCAATACTGTTTCAACGACTTTAATATTCTGGGGGGGGGACTTAATCGTTAAAAAAAACTACATAAAAATTAAATAAATACATTAAAAATAATTTTAAAACGACATAAAAGGGGCATGTCTCATTTTGTCTTGGTCTCCAAAATGGCTTGACACAACACTGTTTGCTCAATTATGTATTTACTTAAAATTTTAACATACTGATACACTGCATGGTATCTGCATTCAGCAGTTTATTCCTGCTGGGTGTTCAAAGGAAAGTGCTATATAAATTCAGAATCTGGCATCATTGGTTTTCTTGGCTTCAAGAATGTTAAACCTGGTAATTTTATTGATATAGTATTAACATTTTTTTTTACATTTTGTTCACAATAAGTTGTTTGCATTCATTTTGAATTGTTAAAGTATTGTTTAAATACCTTCCATTTTGATGACCAAGGTATTTGTCACCCCCCCTAAATTTGGGTCCCAGGAGAGTTGCCTCCCTAGCCTCATATTAGCTTGCAGGGACATTGGCAGTGTCTGGGGTCATCTGTGGTTATCACATCTCAGGGTTCTCCTGGCATCCAGTAGGTGGAGGGCAGGGATACTGCTCAACATCTCACAATGCCCAGGAAGTCCCCCTGTCCCCCTATACACAGAGAATAACTGGACTCCTGATGTAACCAGTGTTGAGGGGGAGACCCTGCCATAGAAAGTCTTAAAGGTTCTTCATATGGCACCTTCTGGTTTAATTTCTATTTTTCCCTTGTGGAGATGGGCAGGAGTGGGTGTCTGCTTGGGGACTGAGCCAGCCTGCCTGGGAAAGGGGGTTTACTTCAAAGGAGCAAAGTGCAGGGAAGGCCCAGCTGAAGGGGAGAAGAGTGGGCAGCCCTGTCCCTCCCTCTTGGGGTCATGCCCACTCTCCTAGTCAGGTACACAGCCTCTGGACCAGCTGCTTGGGTATGATTCCAGGGGCCAAGCTTGGGCCAGATTCCCTGAGAAGCATGTGAGGAGAAAGTGGGGGGCACATATGCTGTATATTTGACAGTGGTTCCTGAGATCAAAATTATGATCCAACACCAAACATCTATAAGGATGATTACTATCAAAAACAAAACAAATCCCAGAAAATAAGTGCTGGCAAGGATCTGGAGAAACTGGAACCCGGTTGCACTGTTCATGGGAATATGAAATGGAGCAGCTGCTATGTAAAACAGGATGGCAGTTCCTCAAAGAACTAAACGCAGAATTACCATCTGACTCAGCAATTTCACTTCTGGAATTCCATTTCTGTATATACCCCAAAAACTGAAAGCAGGGCAGGGGATAATCCTGGGGACCCATGACACAGGGGGGTGGGGGTGTTGTTAATACTTTTTCCTTTATACGTGTTCAAATGGCTTCACTGATTACAATTAATGTGTTGTCTCTATAATTGTATTTCTTTTTTTAATATATTTTTTTTTATTTCAGAGAGGAAGGAAGAGGGTGAGAGAGATAGAAACATCAATGATGAGAGAGAATCACTGATCTGCTGCCTCCTGCATGCCCCCGACTGGGGACCGAGTTTGAAGAAACCTGGGCATGCGCCGGACCTCTTGGTGCATGGATTGAGGCTCAACCACTGAGCCACACCATCTGGGTTGTAATTATATTTCTCATATTAAGAAATAAAGTCGTGGGTGGAGGCATACGTGGGGAGGGGTTTGGGGTGGGAATGGGGGGATGACGACAATTATGTGATACCATAATCAATAAAATAAATAAATAAAATAAAAAAGAAAAAGAAATAAAGTCGTGCTCTGGCCAGGTGGCTCAGTTGATTGGACCCTCAACCCATACACCAAAAAGGTTGCAGGTTCAATTCCCAGTCCTGGCACATACCTAGATTTCGGTTCCATCCCCAGATGCAATCAATTGATGTTTCTCCCTCTCTCTCTCTAAAAAATCAATAAAAACATATCCTCTGGTGAGGATTAAAAAATTAATAAAAAAAATAAAGTCACAGCCACTGGAAAACACATCTAGCAGATTAGGACTAGTTAAGGCCAGGGTCCTGGAGCCCTGGGTTTGGGTCTGAACTCTGCAGATAGAAACCGAAGGCTTCAAACCAGCTTTGGAATCTCGTCACCTCCCATTCCCATTCAGGGTGCCCACTTGACCACTTTGCCTGCACACTTGTCTATGCAGCTACACCCTGGAGAACCCAGGAGGGGAAGGGATATAAGAAATCTTCAGAAGTTGCACTCACCTGAAGACTTTAAACAAATGACACCTGCCTGCTGTGGGCTTGGGCTTCCCCGCCCAGGAATTGCCTCCAACCTGAGCATGAATCGCGTGGCCCAGAGTTGGGAAGATACCTGCTGAGGAGAACCAGGTATGCGGATTACCCATCTCTTACTCCCTGGGTGGAGTCTGGGGCCTTCTCACGCACATCCTCCCCACTCACCCAGAGCAGTGGTCGGCAAACTCATTAGTCAACAGAGCCAAATATCCACAGTACAACGTTTGAAATTTCTTTTGAGAGCCAAATTTTTTTAAACTTAAACTTCTTCTAACGCCACTTCTTCAAAATAGACTCGCCCAGGCCGTGGTATTTTGTGGAAGAGCCACACTCAAGGGGCCAAAGAGCCGCAGTTTGCCGACCACTGACCCAGAGGATTCTAGGACGGCAGTCAGGAGATCCCGCCGGCTCCTGGCGCGGGCCACAGCTGTCCACTCATGCAGTCTCTGCTCTGGGGGAACAATGAAGCCAGGAGAGGTACTGATGGGGCAGCGCCACCTGGACCCTCTGGCTGGGGGTGGGAAGAGGTCATGGGAGGGGGACAAAGGGAGGGCACGACCCCCAACCAACAGATAGTGGCTGGACTAAGGTGGAGGCGGGGAGGAGGCGTATTGCCAGATTCTGAGACGTCAGAAAAGCGCTGGGTGGGACCCGGAGTATGCAGCGGGGTGGCCAACGGCAATGGCCCGGGATGTGGACACCGGTGAGGAGGCTGGACGCTGTGAGACCGGGAGACAGCGGCATAGAGGCCCGCCGCTGGACTGGCATCCTGGAGTCCCTGCGGGGTCGTGGTGACAGGTGCAGGAGGGAGATCCCTCCGAGACAGGGGGCAACAAGCACAGAGAACGCAGACGCGGAGCGCGCGAGCCTCGTGCAGCCTCAGGCCCCGACTCTGTCCGTCCGGGTGTGGAGTGGCGCTGTCGCTGCGGGGCGGGGCCTGCGCAGCGCTTGCGCAGCACGCGGCCCCGCGCGCGGGCGGGTGGGCGGAGCGGGCCCCCCGAGCGGGGGCTGGCGAGCGCGGGGAGGGGGCTGAGAGGGCGGCAAAGCCGGCGCGCGCCCGGCTGGGGGTGGAGGGTGGGGGCCTGCGGGCCGGAACAGCCACGGTAAGTGGCGGCGGCGGCGGCGGCGGCGGCGGCGGAGGCAGCTGAGGCGGCGGAGACCGGGGGTCCGGGCGGCGGCGGCGGCGGCGGGCCGAGGAGTCGGGCGCGATGGAGCGGAAGAGGTGGGAGTGCCCGGCGCTCCCGCAGGGCTGGGAAAGGGAAGAAGTGCCCAGAAGGTCGGGGCTGTCGGCCGGCCACAGGGATGTCTTTTACTATAGGTGAATGAACGTGCTAGCAGGGCAGGGCCCCAACGAGCGCCTCCCAGCGGCCTCTGCGGCGGCCTGGGCACCCTGACCGGGGCCGCGGCCTGGGCCCCCGCGCGTGCGTCGTGCGTGCGTTTCGGCGCGCGGCGGACGCCCAGCCCTGTGCGCGTGCGCGACCGCGCGCGCGGCGGCCCCCCCCCCCGCCCCCAATCTGCCGAGTGCGCGTGCGCCCCCAACGTGGCCGCATGGCACTTGCACCGAACGGTCGAGCGCCGGCCTCTTTTCGGCAGCCATGGGAAACCTGCCAGAGGGCCGAAGGGCGCCGGCCGGTGCAGGCCAGATGTCGCTGGGAGGCAGGGGTGGGGGCTGGGCTAAGTTTTCTCTGATGGGCCCGGGAGGGCATACCTAGGAAAGCAGGTTCCTGGGTTCCCTGGGTAGCCGGGGATGCATGTTTTGAAGGGTCACCCTTTCCGATCTTTGGGCTTGTTTGGAGAGCGGCAACCCCGTTGGTCGTATATCCTCCAGTCACAGAGACGCGGGACATGAGACTTTATGAACCCCGCACAAACAGAGCCCAGCCTGTTGGTGGTGGTCCGAGGTTTTCAGAGTTCCCCCCTCCCCAAAATTGGAAGCAGGGGCTGCCCTTAGCCTGGGAGAAGTGGCCAGATTGCCTGCACCCCCTCCGTGTAACAAAGCATTAGTGGGAGGCTTGAAGCCCATTCCCAGTGGGCCACCTGCTGTTTGCCTTCTCCCTCTTTTTCCCCCTGACTGCTAGAAGGAGCTTTTGTTTCTGAGCCAGCTTTGACGGTTCCCTCCCCTTTGCTTCAGGTCCCTGATGAAAGAGCCGGCAGGACACCTGCCTCCTGTTGAATGCCAGTTGGTGCTGGGGGGTATGCAGCCTGGTTGTGGGCCCAGAAACGGGCTGGGTGAGGCCAAGGAAAAGCAGAACCAATGCTCCATCCTCCAGCACTTGGCGGGAGGGGAAGAGCTAGGCTTTTGCTAGCCCCTTTTTGGAAGAAGGAGGGAAGTGAGCTGGGAAAGGATAGTGACTGGTCCAGGACAAGCTCAGACTCTAGTTTCCGGTTTCCAAAAAGTGCAGGGCAGCGATGGGAGCTAAACTGGGCTTCCAAACGTATACAGAATTGGCTGGAACCTTTAACTTACTCATTGACATAGTGGCGCTGCAAAGGTGTTTCTTAGGGACACATGTGCATTCTCCTTTGCTATCATTTACTGTGAGGTCACTCCATCACAGGCTCTAGAAAACCTAAATCCTTTTAGTTCTGTCCTGGGTCAGTGGGGAGGCTTCAGAGTAGGACCATGTGCCTCATATCCTTCCAAGCATGCTTGTGTGCTTGCTTGCTTTTAAATCCAAGGGCTGAGGCAGGTCTCTCTGTTTCTAGTCCTTTGTTAATTTAACATCTCTGCAGCATCTGCTAGGTGTCTGGCACTGCTGGGTCCTGGCCATTCAGCTGGGAGTAAGACCCGGGCCCTCCCCTTCTAGGTGACAGCTGAGGCACCAGCCCTCACCCTGTTACTCCTGGGTTTCAGGTGGTGACATGCTGAGAAGTGCAGGGATCTGGGAGGGCTGGTGGTAGGGGTGCCTGGCAGAGGCTGGGGCAGGTCAGGGAGGGCCTATCTGAGGAGGTGACATCTAGCTGAGCCCTAACTGAAGCTGGGAGGAAGAGCAGCCCAGGAAGAGCGGCAGTGGGAACACCAGGAGTCTGTGCAGAGGCCTGTGGTAGCAGAGAGCAGTCTGCAGCTCTGGAGCTGAACCAAGGCCAGCATAGTTAGAGCACCCTCATCCCCTCCTGCCTGGGAGCATGTCAGAGCTTCAGCTGAGTGAGGCCCCAACCCAGAACATAGGGGTCCGGAGGTGGGGGAAAGCTCCAAAACGGGCTGGACAGATGCGACTTCAGGTTTCCCGTGGCTGCACTGAAGAGGTGAGGACCTGAGATGGGGGAGGAGGTGGGTACGGAGTCCAGCCTCATTGCCAGGTCTCTGGCCTGAGTGTCCCACCAGTTGTCCTCCTTTCTCCCAGTGGTGGGAGTTCTAGGGGGGATGTGACGTGGAACCATGGTGTTTTCCTGGAATGTGAGTTTCTGGTCTCCTCCCCACTCTCTGGAGACCCTTCTGAACCAAGCAACTGGGCAAGAGCATGGGTAGATTTTCCTGATTGTCTTTTGATTATGGTATCACATAATTGTTCTCATCCCAAACCACTCTCCACGTTCCTGATTGTCTTAATGCAGTGGGGGGCTGAGGAGTCAGATTAGACTGGCCCTGAGTTCTAGCCCTGCCCCTAGAGACATGCAGGCCTTGAATTCTTGTCTTCCTCCTTCAAAAAGTGGTAGGTAGTGAGTAAGTGTCTCTTTTGAAGAATTGGATTGCAAGAGAGGGAGTGACCCTATGGACCATCCCCTGGAGGCTCATCCACCCAACCCTCCATCTTGATGATTCTGCTGAGACTGGGGGTTATGGAGTTCCCCGTGTTTTCTTTGTGAAAACAGTCCCTGCTTGACATTTTCTATCCAGGCAGGAAACTGAGGACTTGAGGAAAGTTAATTCCCTGACCTAACGAATAATTTTTTGAGAGGATTTTTCCAAAAGATCTCATTTAAAAGTAGAAGTAGACTTAGGAAAACCAGAGCAGCAGACTCATCTACTGATGAGAAGCAAAGGTATAGGGAAAGACCAGGTCTGAGGCAAGTGTCTGTCTTTTTGCATCTCTTCAGACCCCTAGGCTCCACACTGGGCACAGGTTCCCATCCCCATAACCAGCTGGGCTCCCAGGTAGGCCTACCTCCAGAGAAGGGCTATGGGGCTCATTTGTTTTCTCACTAAATATCAGGGATGTCTCAATCTGTCAGTACAGATCTGCAAAACCTGTTTTGAAAATTGAGATATAATTTCACATTCCATACTTCCAAAAGCTTACAATTTGGCAATTTTTAGTACAATTGAAAACATTTTGCAACCATCACCATTCTAGTTCCAGAACGTTTTCATTATCCCAAATCAAAGCCCTCTACCCATTAGCATGGCTCCCCATTCCCTCTCTGAGCCCCTGGCACTTGTTTTAAACAGCTTTATTGAGATAGGGTAATACATACCACACAAGTCACCCATTTAAAGTGTACAGTTTTGGTATATTCAAAGATACAGCCATCACCACAGTCAATTTTAGGACATTTTCATCACCCCCAAAAGAACCCCAATGCCCTATTCCCCTATTCCCAGCCCTGAGCAACTGCTAACCTGTGCATTGTGTTTTGTTTTAAAAATATTTTTTTCTTGATTTCAGAGAGGAAGGGAGAGAGAGAGAAAACATCACTGATGAGAGAGAATCATCGATTGGCTGCCTCTTGCACGCCCCCCACTGGGGATCGAGTCTGTAGCCTGGGCATGTGCCCTGACCAGGAATCAAACCGTGACCTGGTTCATAGGTGGATGCTCAACCACTGAGCCACACCAGCTGGGCTCTGTGTTTTGATCTCCCTGTTCTCATTCATGTTTAAAGACAACAGCAACGGGTGGAAGTGACTAGAGGCAAAGAAATGTTGGCGAGTATTTTGAGTGGGTTCCTTCTCTCTTTGCCTTTCCATTGCCCTGAGCACATGGGCTGGGTATTCATATCTGCCAACAAGGAGCATAATATAAAAGTGGATCTTCCAGAGGAGTCCTTAGCAGCCTTAGGCAGTAGGGGACTCTGTTAAAGCATCCTGTCCTAGCTGATGTGGCCAGGCCAAGGGAAGAAGCACAAGTTCCTGCAATAACCTTACCCAGTAGGGGGTCCCAGCAGGGCTGCCTGAGCTGAGTGTGCCAGAGGTTTCCTTCTGGCTGTAACAGGACCCATCCTGCCCTCCATTGTCCCTGGTTTGCTATGTGCCTGGACATGTGGAACAGGACTGGAGGGGGCAGGTATGCGCTTGCTCAAATTAGGGGCTTATCTCAGAGGTTTCCCCATGCCCATCAGCAGTTACCCCTCCTTCCTACTCTTCAACCCCTGGCACCTACAAATCTACTTACACTTGTGGATTTGCTTGTTCTGGGCATTTCACATCCATGAAATCACAAACTGGCGTTTTGTGTCTGGCTTCTCTCACTGAGCATCATGTCTTCGAAGGTTCATCCACATCGTAGAGTGTCAGAGCTTCCCTGCATTTCGTGGCTGAGTAATAATATACCAGTGTGTAGATGGGGTCATGTTGTGTTTATTCACTAGCTGGTGGCCATCTAGGTTGTTTCCACTTATGCCTATTGTGAATCCTGCTGCTGTGAATATTTGGGTTAAATTTTCTCGTGGATGTATGTTTTCATTTCTCAGGGAGATACCTAGGGGTGGGATTGCTGTTTGATCCTTTGAAGAGCTGCCAGACTATTTCCAAAGTGGCTGCACAAGTCTTCCTGGCAGGACTGTTCCTGCATGCCAGGTCCTGTGCTGGTCCTGTCCAGTGGCCCTGTGGGTGGGTGTTGTGTCCTCAGAGCTGAGCAGGATGCAAATCTTCACAGCCAGGTCATCACAGCTCCTGCTTTCCAGCTTTCCCAACAGGTCATGCCTGAGCAGTTGTTAGGGGTCCTGGTCCCGAATCTTAACATGAGATTTTACTGGTCCCCAGGAGCCCCTAGTCCTCAATGCCATAACCACTAGAAGGAGATTGCTATTAGGGCATGTCCCTCAAATACCTGCTATCATTGGGTCTATTCTCGAGAACATGGCCTATTTCTGTTTCTGGAATGTTCTGAAAATGGCAGTCAGGCTCTCAAGGCTAGGCCCATCCCATCACTCTGTAGATCCAGGTGTTCATCTCTGCTCTGGGCCTGGAGTTGGGGGTGTGGGGTGGCCCAGCACATCCTGCAGCCACTGACTCCTCTCTGGCCGCAGCCCGAGTGGGAAGAAGTTCCGCAGCAAGCCACAGCTGGCACGGTACCTGGGCGGCTCCATGGACCTGGGGGCCTTCGACTTCCGGACGGGCAAGATGCTGATGAGCAAGATGAACAAGAGCCGGCAACGGGTGCGCTATGACTCCTCCAACCAGGTCAAGGTGAGCCACCCTGCCCTGCTCCACCCAATCACAATGGAGGGGCAGGGGGGGGGGGCGGGGGGGGGGAGTGGATTCACCATTTCAGACCCACTGTGGAGGGGGAAAGAGAGCTGATACTGTAATGGAGTTTACTTCTGGTGTTGAAGTAACCATTTACTAAGGGAAATTTGGAGGCCACAGAAAAGGAGAAAAAAGGAATCGTGATTCTGTCCCTTGAGAGGTCTCTGGCTGCTTCTGGTGCTTGTTGCACTGTCCTTCCTTGAACAGTGTCTTCAATAGCTGACAGTCTCTGATGGACACATGTTCAGTGGGACTTTGAACCTGTCCCAGGCTAGTACTTTACAGAGAATGAGGCACAGGAGGCAAGGACAGGGCCAGTGTGTGTCCCGAGCCCCACCGAGGGCAGCAAATAGGCAGGGACTGGACTTGGCATCTCCTCCAGGTCTCTGGGTGCCACTGGGTGTGCTAGTGACTGGGAGAAGACAAGAGTCAGGCTTCTGAGGAGTCTGAGTGGCAGTGTTCCTGTCTCCACAGGGCAAACCTGATCTGAACACGGCCCTCCCTGTCAGGCAGACAGCATCCATCTTCAAGCAGCCAGTGACCAAGATCACCAACCATCCCAGCAACAAGGTGAAGAGTGACCCCCAGAAGGCTGTGGAGCAGCCCCGGCAGGTGAGCATTTACCCTACACACCCTGGCCAGGTCGGGCCCAGCCCTGAACCTTCTGTTCCCTCCAAGCTGGGTCCTCTCTTTCTTAAAAAAAATAACAGGCTTAATTCAGTTTCTTTTTCTTTCCTTTTTTATTTATTGATTGATTTCTAGAGAGAGAAACATCGATTTGTTGTTCCACTTATTTTATGCATTCATTGATTCTTTTATGTGCCCTGATCAGGGATCTAACTCACAACCTTATCAGGACAATGCTCTAATCAACTGAGCTACCCAGCCAGGGTATCAATTTATTTTATTTTATTTTTGTAATACGTTTTATTTGATTTTAATTTTAATTTTTTTAAATATATTTTTATTGATCTCAGGGAGGGAGAGGGACGTAGAAACATCAATGATAAGAGAGAATCACCTATCAGCTGCCTCCTGCACACCCTCTACTAGGGATTGAGCCCACAACCCAGGCATGTACCTTTGACTGGAATCGAACCCAGGACCCTTCAGTCTGTAGGCCGATGCTCTATTCACTGAGCCAAACCGGCTAGGGCTATTTTAATTAATTTTAGAGAGAGAGAAAGGAAGAGGGATAGAGAGATAGAAACATTGATCAGTGCTTCCTGCATGCCCCCTACTGGGGATTGAGCCTGCAAACAGAGCATGTGCCCTGACCTGAAATTGAACCAGTGACCTCTTGGTTCATGGGTCAACACTCAGATGTGAAGCCACACCAGCAGGGCTCAATTTATTTTTCTTGCATAAAATGATGTGGTGGCCACAGTTGGAGCTTGGGTCCTCTGCTCAGAAACTCTGGTGTGGGTCTTTACAAGATGGTCAGTGATAGGGAGACGTGGTAAACACAGTCTCTTTCCAAAGGTCAGGGGTGAGATAACTGTAGGTCTTAGAGACAGCATCAAAGGTGGCTCTGGTGCAGTTGCCCAGGGTGACATGGCAGCCCCTGGCCAAGGTGTAGCAGTCGTGGATCCTGGCCATCAGCAGCAGCTTCTTGGGAATAGGGGCTGAGACTATGCCAGTGCCCCTGGGGACAGGAATGAGGCACACCAGCACGGAACTACAGTAGCTAGTCATCTTGCAAGGGACAGTGTGGGGCTTGCTGATCTTGTTCCCCCAGCAGTTTCACCACAGGGATAATAGAGAGCTTGGCCAGAGTGATGGCCCCACGGATGGCAGTGGCTACTTCCTTTGAACACTAACACCCAGACCAACAGGTCCATTGTAGTCCCCAATGGTGACAAATGCCTTGAACTGGGTCTTCTGGCCAGTGGGTGTCTGCTTTTACACGGGCATAATCTTCAAAACCTTGTCCTTGAAGGGTACCCCCAGGAAAAATTCAATGATCTCAGATTCCTTGATGAGCAGGAGAAGAAACAGATCTCCGACAGGGACTTGATCTTCGTGTACTTGACCAGGTGGCCCAGCTTGGTGACTGGGTCTACTCCTTGTCCTTGGCCTTGCTTCTGCGAGCTCTGCGGCCTTGACCCTGACCCCACCCCAGCCTCGACCTCAGCCCCAGATGCCACTGCCAGATCCTCCATGAAACCCTCCTCAGCCTCCCATTCTAGGGTCCCCAAGACCTCCAGGCCCTCCCGCAGCACCGGCATCATCCACCATTTGGTGTTTTCCTCAGAGAAGACACTCAGTCCACATTTCAGAGCCTACATTTGTTGGGTCCCTTAGCCCAAGTGCAGTCAGGAACAGTCAACCCAGAACCTAGTTCTGTGGGGAGCAAAGCCCCACCCTGACCCCACCCACCATGCAGAGGGCTGCTGGGACACTTGGGGCTTTTTCTGGTCAATGTTGTTGTTTTTTTAATATATTTTATTGATTTTTTCACAGAGAGGAAGGGAGAGGGAAAGAGAGTTAGAAACATCAATGAGAGAGAAACACCGATCAGCTGTCTCCTGCACACCCCCTACTGGGATTTGCCCACAACAAAGGTACATGCCCTTGACCAGAATCGAACCTGGGACCCCTCAGTCCGCAGGCCAACGCTCTAGCCACTGAGCCAAACCAGTTAGGGCCAATGTTTTATTTTATTTTTTAATATTTTTATTGATTTCAGAGAGGAAGGGGAGGGGGAGAGAGAGATAGAAACTCAATGAGGAGGAAAAATCATTGATCGGCTGCCTTCTGCACGCCCCACATTGGGGATCGAGTCCACAACCCAGGCATATGCCCTGACTGGGAATTGAATTGTGACCTCCTGGTTCATAGGTTGACCCTCAACCATTGAGCTATGCCTGCTAGACTGGCCAATGTTTGTTTGTTGTTGTTTTTTAAATATATTTTTATTTATTTCAGAGAGAAAGGGGGAGGGAGAGAGAGATAGAAACATCAATGTTGAGAGAGAATCATTGATTGGCTGCCTTCTGCATGCCTTACACTGGGGATCGAGCCCGCAACCCAGGCACGTGCCCTTGACCGGAATTGAACCCGGGACCCTTCAGTCCGCAGGCCGACGCTCCATCCACCGAGCCAAACCAGCCAGGGCTAGCCAGTGTTTTCTTGAATAAATGGTTAAGTTTTGTGGGGGAAGGGGTTTTAAATAAGATCATACATAATGGATGTATAACCTGCTTTTCAAAAACTGAGAATTGCCAGCGTTTTCATACATATTTACAAACATCCACACACTGTATAGTGGGGTGTGTGGGACAGTCTTTTGGGAACATCACCGCACATCTAACATCCTGGGTCTTTGTCCTGCCAAAAACTGGAGTTGGTGTTTCTCTGTTCTGGGAAGATGGGTGTGGAGCCCGCTGGGGCCATGGCACCCTCATTTCTCAAGCTGGGATCTTAGCAGCCCAGCCAGGGTAGGGGTTAGAGGTCATGCTGAGACCAACCACTGCACTACATGTGGATGGGCTTTAGCCATCACCCGGACTGCTATGGTTCACCTGTGCGTGCATGGGGGTGCCTTGCTGTGTTATTGGCCTCACATCTATCTGTCCGGCGGTAGCTCTTCTGGGAGAAGAAGCTGAGTGGCCTGAATGCCTTTGATATTGCTGAAGAGCTTGTGAAGACCATGGACCTCCCTAAGGGTCTGCAAGGTAAACCCAGACCCCAGGACGGTAAGGGGAAGTTAGGAAGGGGGCCTCCAACCTCCAGCTTTGGATCAGAGGGGCAGACGCCTGATATCTGGTCCTGGAGACAGTTACCCAGAGCAGCACACATCTGTGGGAGGAGGGAGGCCGCGAGGTTGAGGGGAGGCACAGGACCAGCAAAGATGCATCTTCCTGGAGGGTCCTGGAAAAATTTGGGGTGTGATTTCGCTCCACCATAAACAACCATCCATCCCTGAGCATGTAGAGTTCCTTTTGTAATGTGAGAGCAACTGCCTGCTCATAAGGGGGGTTTGGGAACAACATCCGAGGTTGAGGGACAAAGGCCAGTGCCTGGTGGTGACTGTACCTCCTGCGCCCCTGCAGGAGTGGGACCCGGCTGCACAGATGAGACCCTGCTCTCTGCCATAGCCAGCGCCTTGCACACCAGCACCATGCCCATCACTGGCCAGCTCTCAGCTGCCGTGGAGAAGAACCCTGGAGTATGGCTCAACACAGCCCAGCCCCTCTGCAAGGCTTTCATGGTGACTGATGAGGACATCAGGTAGCTGCTCTCGCACCTCACCCTCTGTGGCTCCTGGCCGGTGTGTCTTCGAGCCTTCAGGGGTATGAGGCCTTTGAGGGTCCTGCTGAGGGGTGGGATACTAGCTGTGGCACAGGAGGAGGCTCTAGAGAGTGGCAGGAAGTGGGCACATGACAGGAACAGGAAGTACTGAGGTGAAGATAAACACATCCTAGGGCTTTAGTGCTGGGCCTGAGTGGGTAGTGCCCAGGTGCAGGTGTACTCGGAGTGAGAGGCATCCACTTACTGGAACCTTTTGGGAAGACCTGGTAGGAGGTGGTTTGAACTGGCACTGGGCAGGAAACGTAAAAGTGCTGAAAGGATAAATATGCATCCTTTAAAACCTAAAATTTCAGTGCACAGTTTAAATGTCAGTGCAAAACTTAAAATGTTTTGTGAGGTCTGCCCTAGCCATTTTGGCTCAGTGGATAGAGTGTTGGCCTGTGGACCAAAGGGTCCTGGGTTTGATTCCAGTCAAAGGCACATACCTTGGTTTCAGGCTCCTCCCCGTCATGAGCCCTGGTGGGGGCGTGTGTAGGAGTAACCAGTCGATGTGTTTCTGTCACATCAATATTTCTCTGTCTTTCCCTCTCTCTTCCACTCTTCCTAAAAATCAATGGAAAAATATCCCCATGTGAGGATTAACAACAACAAAAAGTTTCGTGAGGTCAAGAGAAGTTAAGAATTTAGGGACCCCTCTAACCCCAAACAAAGAAGGGACTGGAAACCAGAGCCGGCATGGCCTGATTGGTGTATGTGCTGGGTTGTGGGTTTGTGGGCTTCGTGGATGTGAGAGAAGCCCCTGTGCTCCATGTAAGGTGAGGTCATGGAACTAAGATACCACACCACCACCCCCAAGTCCCCCATGCCAGAGAGTCTGCCCAAGAGAAAGGGCTAGAGAGGGAATTGAAAGTATAAAAAAAGAACATAACTCCAAAAAGACTGGAAGGATTTTTAAAGCTAAGCAGAACTACAATTTGAAGTCACTAAAATGAAAAATTTAAGTCATGGGTTAGGCAGTGGATTTGGTCCTGTCTGGAGAGGTGAGTAGCCAGCTGTGCAGAGAGGACAGAGTGGTAAGGAGAGAAAGGACGCTCCCCACACAGGACAGGGCCAGGGCCAACCTGGCAACAGACCCAAACGTTAGATTCATGTTATAGTGAAAATGTAGAACTTGAGACGGGATGGATCTTAAAAGCCACAGGGAGGGGAGGCAGATGGGCAAGCAGACGAGGCTACAGCCGCTTTCTTTGCCAAGAGACGGAAAGCCAGCCCTAGCTGGTTTTGCTCAGTGAATAGAGCGTCGACCTGCGGACTCGGGGGTCCCGGGTTAGATTCCAGTCAAGGGCACATGCCCAGGTTGTGAGCTCGGTCCCCAGTAGGGGGCGTGCAGGAGGCAGCCAATCAATGATTCCCCTTCATCATTGATGTTTATCTCTTCCTCTCCCTTCCTCTCTGAAATCAATAAAAATATATTGGGGGGGGGGGATGGAAAGCCATTCCCCACCTAGAATTCTCTACCTGCAGACTCATCCAAAAGACAGGTGACACTGGCTAGGCAGTGGACTGGACACTCAGTGGTCTTTTTTCCCCTTTGCAAACCCCACTCAAGTGATAGTGAAGGAGCTTACGCATGTGCACTAGACCAGAAGAGCCAAGCAGACAGGTGACCACCCATTCTGGGAGGAGGAGAGCTGTCAGGCAGACCAGAATGACCAGAACTGATTGGGGTAGTGCCTGCCAGGAGGTGGGAAGACAGGGTGGTGGCAAGAGGGAGTGAGGAGGCCAGTGGAATAGGAATAGAGTGTCTGAGCACTCAGAGCCCCTGGGGTCTACCATCTGGAAGGCTGAGTCAGAGCTACTTGCTCGAGAAGGGAGTGTGAGCCACAGGCCAGGGCTGGAGGATCCTCGGGCCCCAAAAAATCAGTAGCCCATGTATATCTATGCATCCCATCCTCCTGGACTCGCACCCTGGTCTTCCCAGAGATAGGGACATTCCCTGTCAGCACTCCATGTGTCTCCAGGAAGCAGGAGGAACTGGTACAGCAGGTTCGCAAACGGCTGGAAGAGGCGCTGATGGCTGACATGCTGGCCCATGTGGAGGAGCTGGCCCGGGATGGTGAGGCGCCGCTGGACAAGCCAGGTGCAGAAGAGGAGGTGGAAGATGAAGAGGAGGAGGAGGAGGAGCCTGATCAAGACCAGGAAATGGAGCACATGTAGAGCAGTTGTAGGTGGACCCCAGGCTACAGCATGTGCTTGGGTCTGACCACAGGGGGGAGAGACAGTCCAAGAGTTCTTGGGACCTGTTCCATGCTGGGTATCGGCTGTGCTAGGAGAGCACCTGTCTCCCTGGAGGAGCCCAGGGTGGCCTGGCCCTCCTTGTCCTTCCAGAGACCCTGCCCGAGCCATGCCTTTGGGGGGCACCTACAGACTCAGCCCTTGCCCTAATGGGACCAGGCTTGGGAGGAAGGCGGCCCTCCCTTCCCAGGCATGCCCACTCCCCCAGCCACTAGGACACCTGGGGTCATGGCTGGAGGATGGTCCCCTGCCCTGCAAATCCCGTTTGCTCTTCTTTGAAGGGCCAGACTTCTGAAAGTGCTGGTCGCTCCTGGGCCCTGCCTGCAGGGTTATGGCTCCTGGATGCAACTGGGCCTCTGGACTCATTGTCGCCATCCTGAGCTCAGAAAAGGGTTCTTGAAACAGGCTTACCTCCCGATCTTGAGTGTGAGGGACAATCCTCTGGGCCAGACTCAGCCCTCCCAGAAAGGGTTGCAGGGTGGTTCCCCGAGTGCCCATCCAGCTGAGCAAAGCCGTGACACTCAAGAGTGTGTCTGAAAGAAAGCGGCACAGCCCAGACGTTTTCCTTCAATAAATCGGTGATACAAACGAGGCTGAACGTCCTGTAACTTCTTTACCTTTTGTGTTTGCTGGACATGGATGTGAAATCTGGACTTCATCTGAAAACCTCGCTGTCTGTGGCCTGGCGGGCCTGCCTAAGGGTCAGCCACCAGCATCTGAGGAGAACTGCTCACAGCCAGGAGCACAGTAGGGCTGACCTACGTGCCTCCGTTTTTCCTTGTATAACAGGTACAGTTAATAGCCAACACTCTGGGCTGTGGGCTGTCATGTGGCCTGGCTGGAGCTGCACTGGGGCCCAGACTCCTGTGTGTTCCTGTCTAGAGGTGTGTTTCATGGCCAAGCATTTCTAAGTGCTACGCCCAGAATAGTGGTCTCCGAGAGCACTGGGGGCGAAGATCATCAGAATCTTGTTACTTCACTCCTCCCCTCCATCCCCAGTGCCTTGGGAGAGGGCTACCACCTTGTACCCACTCTGCCCTAACCAGCAGCTTGTGCCTGGGCAAGGATCCTGGTTGCTGAGTCATTTGGCCAGACACCCGGGGCAGTCTAGGTATGGGCACGTGAATCAGGGGTGAGGGGTGACATGGGAGCCCCTCAGAGCTGTGAGCGGTTGCTGCCATCTTGATCTTCCAAGGATGCTGGTGCAGTCAAACTGACCACATCCTTCCAAGTCAAGTTGAAACGCAAATCCTGAACCAAGAAGGCTGCCCTGTACCGGTCCCAGTGCCTGTTGGGCCTGAGGTCCCTAGGCCCTGAGTCCGGCTCTGTCCCTCGGGTCTGAGTAGAGGGGCTGCAGGGAGGTTACTGTGGGTGACAGACGACTGAATAAATCCTTCTAGGGCAAGCATGTTTGGAGCCTGGACTCAATCTGAAGAGTGGTGTTTGTTTCTGAGCAATACGGGCCTCATCTGGGCCTGCCAGGCCTGCATCCTGTGGATCAATTCTGGGCTGGGCGATAACGGAATCAGGAGGGGCTGGCCTGTCCCAGAGGATGGCAGATTTCCCCATAGACTCCAAGGTGCAGGCCTGACAGTCCCAGCACTGTTGGCATAAAGCCAGATGTGGAGGCTTCTAGAAGATTTGGGACTCCTGCACCTACTGGTTGAAGTCCCCAAGACTCCCTTGGAGCACCTGGAGCTCCCAGTGGGTATGTGTTGGGGTAGAGGGGGGTTCTTCAGGGCTGGGCACACAGGGACATGGCTGAGTCTGGCCTTGGGGACCTGAATTGGACCTTCTACCCCTGTCAGGCTCACAAGGCTGGTGCAAGAACTGGGAGAACCCTGATCCACCTGCCCCCCCCCCCCCCCCCCCCCGCTTGGTCCTCTGTTTCCCATCCCACAGCTGGTCAGGCTTAATGGCCTGGACCCCCTCCTCACCCCCACATGGAGTCTCTGTTCATCTTTCTGTCTCCCCTGCCCCCTCTGAGTGTCCCCTCCACATGCATTCTCTTTACTCTGCAGACAGCCCTGCCCACCCACCGGAACCGATTCCAGCTTCCAGAAGGAAAACTTGAGGCTCAAGTTAGCAACTTGCCTAGGGGCACTGTTTGGAAAGGAGTTGGGCCTACCTGAGAACTTGGGTCTTCATGACTCCAACACCCATGCAGCTGATTGTGCCAGCCTCTGGCCACTGAGAGGCCCTGAGCAGCCACTGACCTCAAAAAGGACAAGAGCCTGGGTGGTTCTGCGAGAATGGAATGCCCAGTCACATCATAGACCCCTCCTGACACTTTCCAAGCTTGAGGGTCTCACCTGAATTCTTTCTTCTCCCCAGCGAGACTCCCAGAGACAAGGGTGCCAGGGTTTCTGAGCCATCAGTTTAGGGCAGTGGTCGGCAAACTCATTAGTCAATAGAGCCAAATATCAACAGTACGACTGAAATTTCTTTTGAGAGCCGAAAACCGACTTCTGTGCATGGGCCACGAAGTTTCAATCGCAGTGTATGTGCGCGCCTGCACGTGGTATTTTGTAGAAGAGCCACACTCAAGGGGCCAAAGAGCCGCACGTGGCTCGTGAGCCGCAGTTTGCCGACCACTGGTTTAGGGCATCTGCATCATGGACCTGAGCCACCCCCATGTCTCTACCATAATGTGCCTGGCTTCTTCCAGCCCAAGGCAGGCAGAGGAGCTTTCTGAGCCACCCTACACCCACACCCAGCTCAGCCTGCCTGGGATGCCTCCTCACTTCGAGCCTCCTGTGGCTGCTGGAACAAATCACCATAAACTTTGTGGCTTAATTCAAACATATTCATTCTGGGGTCAGGAGTCTGACATGACTTCATAGGGCTAAACCCAAGTGTGCAGGGTTGGTCCTTGCAAAGGCACTAATGGAGGATTGTTTCCTGCCTTTTCCAGCTTCCAGAGGCGTTACATCTCTGGCCTGTAGCCCCTTCATTTTAACAGCCAGTAACTCACATCTTCCTTGTTTGACTCTGACCCTCCTGTCTCCCTCTTCTGAGGGTGTGATGACACTGGGTTCCCTGGGGAAATCTAAGATCACCCCATCTCAGGGGCCTAGACTTAATCCCACCTGCAAAGAGGATGAATGTCTTTGGAGGCCACTTGCCCACCACAGAAGACACACCCTCACTCAACCTCCCTCATCTCTACCCCACCTTGGAACCTGGACACCATTCATAGCCTCTGGGTCTGAGGGAACAATTTGAGCCCTAGGATTAGATCTCCAGCTTCCTCCGATCACTCATTCAACATGCATTAATAGCAGGGCCAGCTCAGATCTGGTACCAGCCAGAGGAACTTGGGCTGGAATTGGCCTGGGGGTGAGGGTGGGGAAGGGTCTGGCACAGGGACCAAGACAGGGGAGTGAGGGTTTTTTGTTTTTTTTTTAATCCTCACCCAAGGATATGTTTTGTATTGATTTGGGAGAGAGAGAGAAACCATTATTGCCTTCCTTCACACCCCAACCAAGGATCAAACCCAAAATCCTGGTATGTGCCCTGACAACCTGCAACCCTTTGGTTGATGCTCCAACTGAGCCACAATGGCCAGGGAGGAATGAGGGCTTTAATTGGGGGAGGGGTACCTGCCAGGAAGGCAGGTGGAGAGAAGTGACTGGAGGTAGACGATTCAACAGTGGACAGCTTTGGCTGAGGACCTACATGGTGGAGGGTGGAGGGCAGACCTAAAATCGGTGAGGATGGCGGTGGGCACTAGGGTAGGGGCCAGTGCATGGCAAAAAGGACCAGTTCACCCCCTCTCCCACCTGAAAAGCTCATGCAATAGTCCTGAAGTTCCACAGCCAACCAGGGACTTAGGAGGGGTCCCCTTGAAGACGTGGGCGGGGGACTCCACGGAGTCCATTCTGCTCCCTGCCCATTTATCATGAGAAACCGCACGGGAAAACCGGAGGGCTCCTTAAACTCCAAAGGAAAAAGGCTGAAGGAAGGGCCGCGGGGACAGGATAGCTTTGGAAATGGGCACGCTGGGCTATTCAGGACAGGACAGGGCGCCAGGCACCCCAGAAGAGGGAAGATCTTCACCTCCGAGGGCTCTGGCCAGTGGAAACCAGCCTAAACCGGGAAGCACCGCCCACGTGGCGCAATCTCGGGCTCCAGCACACTCCGTCTGGGGGATGTGGGTGCCCTTGACCTCCCCAGGGGCCCACGGGAGCCGTGTACGTGCAGGAACTGGGGACCGGAGTCCGAAGGCAGGCCAGGTCTCGAGGAGTCTTGGGGGTACAGACCCCAGCCCCGGGGCGAGGACAGGGGTAAAGTGCCTTGGGGCACAGCGAGTCCTCCGGCAACAGGGCGCCGCGGGCACCTACCTTCGGCAGCGCCCGCACCTGCAGGCGCGCAGGACCCGCCCGAGCGCCCCAGGCAAGGGTGGCCGGCGCCCATGTGACCGCACCCCGCCCCGCCCCGCGCGTGCGCCCTGCCCGGAGCCCCATTGTTGGCCGCACGCGCGTCACGGGGGCGGGGCCGGGGCGGGGCGGGGCGGGCGGCCGGAGGGAGGGCGGCGGGAGGGCGGGAGGGAAGGAGCGTCCGCGCCGCCGCCGCCGCCGACGCCGCCGAGATCCCTGCCGCCGCTGCCGCCGCCTAGAGCGAGCAGAGTCGCGCCGCCGCCGCGCCTCCCGCGGCCCCGAGCAGCCCCGCGCCGCCGCGCCCCCGCCGCTCCCGCCCCGCCGCTGGATGCCGGCGGCCGGCGGCCGAGCTCTCAGAGGCGGAGGGCGGCGGCGCGGGCGGCGGCGGCGCGGGCGGCCGGCGGCCCAGAGGCAGGGGCGCGGGCCTGAGCGCTAGCGCCATGTCCGGCTCCATCGGCCAGCCCGACGGCAGCGGGGGCGCGGGCGGCAACGGGCCTGGGGCGGCGGCCAGCGGGGACCCCAGCCCAGGTGCTCAGCCGCCGCCCGCACCCGAGGCCGCCGAGGAGGCCGCTCCTGCGCCCCGGCCGCCACCCGAGCCCGACGACGCGGCCGCCGCGTTGCGCCTAGCGCTGAACCAGCTCTCGGTGCTGGGGCTGGCGGGCGCGGGCGACCAGGACGAGGAGGGGGCAGCTGCGGGCAGCGGGGATGGCGTGGCGGCGGCGGCACGGGGCGCGGACGGTGGGGCCGCAGTGGAGCCTACGCCCCCCGACGGGCCTGAGGCGGGCGCGCCCGTGGTGGCCGTGACCCCGGGCCCGCTGCCGCTTCGGGAGCCCGACGTAAGCCCCCCGCCGCCCCGGCCGTCGCCGCCCGATGTGTTCGCCAGCTTCACGGCCCACCCCGCTGCGCTGGGCCCCCCGACGCTGCTGGCCGAGCAGATGAGCGTGATTGGCAGCCGCAAGAAGAGCGTGAACATGACCGAGTGCGTGCCGGTACCCAGCTCCGAGCACGTCGCCGAGATCGTGGGTCGCCAGGGTGAGTGGCCGCCGTCGGGGGCGCAGTCCCGGGGGTCTCTGCGCTGCTGCTCCGGGGACAGGGCCGCCCCAGCCCAGCCCGCGGCCGCAAGCCAGACACAGGCCACGCCCCGCGTGGGCTTTGGCCTCAGTGGCCGCCTGTGCCTGTGCCTTTGTCCTGCCTTCGGCCCGCGAGAGAAACTTGGGCGCAGCTCGCGCTCCTCCCCACCACGCTCCGGCCCCACCGCTGCCTTTGTCTGGGCGCCTCCGGCCCGGAAGGACCCCGAGGTGCAGCGCTGCTGCGGAGCCCCGGGCTGTGCCATCCCGGGGACCAGGGCCCCGGGTAGGTGGTGGGCGCTCCACACTCAAAACAGGCATGGGGCGGGCCAGCTCGGGTTGTGGGGTGCTCAGTTAGGGTGATGAGAGAAGTTTGGCCGCACAAAGGGTACGTCACGACTTGCCAGCCTGGGGACCCTGCTGGGGGATGGGGGCAGGACAGGATGAGACAGGGTCCCACCCTGCTCTCAGTGCGAGTCGGGAATTTGGGGGTATGTGGAAGGACCAGTTGTAAAAGGGGCTCCAACCCATGGCCATAGCCTAGCAGGCAGGTGGGAAACAGGCCCTGGATGCAGGGGTCTCCTCAGTGGCTTTGCCGAGCTTCCCTGTGGCCGCCCCATTGTTCTCTTTGTTAGAGAGCCAGACTCAGATTTGCAGGGTGACATCAGGCTGGCCGCCGCTCATTGGCCCTGGAGCTGCGGGGTGGGCGGAGGGTGGTGGGCAGTGCCCACATACCCACCCACCCTGTTAGCTGCCTGCCCACCAGCCTCAACTTTCTCCTGCTCTCCTGCCCACACCTCCCCCCTCCCTGCCGGCCTCCTGTGGTCAGCCAGGTTCTAGAACTTGGGGTGGGGCCTGGGCGGGGCTTTAGGTAGGGCCAAAGGACACTCAGGCTGGGAGGGGGGGTGTCCCAGCCTCTGGGCCCTCGGGAACAGGAGCCAGAGAAGGGTGGGTGGTGACCTGAATTATAAGGTGGCCTGTCACCCTCCCCACCACAAGCAGAGGACCACAGGGATGCTCTAGACACGTCCTCTGCTAGTTCCAGTGGGTGGGGTGGCTCGGCCAGCAAGCCCTCTGGCCATTCATTTGTCCTTTCCACATGTGGACACAAGGAGTGCCAGGCGAGGTGCTGAGACCCACCATCAGGAGTGAGAGTGAGGGAGGAAGACAGGTCACTTTCTGAACCCTGCCAGCTGCCTTCAGGCTAGACCCATGCCAGACAGTTCTGCTTCACCACCCTTCCTATATAGGCCCCCTCTTCCCCACTCCTGTCCCCCAAAACGGCACTGGGACAGGTAACAGATAGCTACATATTGAGTGTCCAGAAGCCTGCAGGTGGGCAAGTGTGGATACCGATGCCTGGGGGCCATTTGCCCCAAACCACTGTGCAGTGGAGCATGAGGGTGTGTTTTGTGTGACTATGTGGTCCTGACACCTGAGGGTCCTTTCAGAGAGGCCTCATCTTCTGTCTTACAGGTGGTGATGGGAGTCAGGCAGAGGGCACTCGAACCTGTAGCCTCAGGCTGAGTGGTGTGGAGGAGTGAGCCTGGGGCCTCAGGCTCCACCCAACCTCCCGGGTGTGCATTTGGCACCCGGTTGTTGGGTGCCAGCCTGTATTCTTGGTGGTTGTGGACAACAAAGAAGACTAGGCAATACAGTGAATCCTGTAGACTGAGGAGGCCCTGTGACCCTGAGCAAATGAGAGCCCTTCTCTGTAATGGGGGGACGGGAGTGGGGGGGGGGGCAGCACCTCCCTCAGGGTTTTGTGTGGATTCTTAAGGCACTGGTTCTAACCCAGTCTGGCACTCAGTAACCACCCCACAACTGGGGTACAGGGTACCAGGGAGGGAGCCTGAATACCAGGACAGGTTGCATTGCCCCAGCTCCAGAACCATCTGTGGCTCCCATCCTCTCCCACCCAGTTCTCAAGCACACCCTGAAAGACTGCCCCAGCCCCACTCCTTCCCCTCCTCCCATCACCCACCCCACTCTCCACCCTGTGGGTCCCTGGATGCCAGGCCTGCCCCTTCTTACTGCTCAGGCTCTCCCCAGTGCAGGGGGCACAGCCTGCCCTCAACTACTCATCCTTTCCTGTCAATCCCTAGATTCAGGGCCACCCCTCCCCAAGAAGGCACAGGAGGAAGAGGCTGAGAGACGAGGCAGGGCTGGGATTTGAGCCCTGGTCTCACTGGCTCTGCCTACCCTGCTTCCTGGGAGGCTGGTGCACTGGCCATGGGGGTGACCTTGGGCCCATGCCCCCCCTTCTTGCCATCCATGTCCTGTACTCGGGGCGGGTCTGTGCCCATGTCTTCACCAGGGCTGGGCGTGGTCATGTTGGGTTTGAGAGCGATGATGAAGGCAGGGCCTCGGGTCTTCCATCTCTGAGGTCAGGCTGTGGATGGTGGCCTGGAATTGTCTCCCATTGTCTGTTCTCTGACCCCAACCCTGCAGGCATCAGGTGTCCTTTCTGGCAGCCAGGACACTGCAGGGGTGTTGGGGACCATGCCTCGGTGTTCCTGTCTGTCCACTGTGGGGCATAGAAATAAAGAGGTGTCCATGCTTGGGGGCTCCTTGTGTTGGCAATTATAGACCAGTCCTGTCATGGGGAGCTTCCCGTGTCCCTGTGTCCCAGACAAGCCAACTTCCTCCCAGACCACCCTGCTGCGACGTGGCGCACCCAGGACTGCAGTCCCCTTTGGCCTTGCCTGATGGTGGGGACTTGTCCTAGCCCTGTCCTGCCCCCGGAGCTCGGCCCCCGCGGTTCCTCTGTGGAGTGCTCCTCTGCCCGGTCCTCCTTCCCCTCGGGGCTTTGTTGACAGGTGTAGCCTGTGGTCACCTGTGGGGCCTGGTTCCCTGAGTGCCAGCACATGGTTATGGCCAGGACCCCATAAGGGGGTCATGTGAGTGGTGGGAGGCAAAGGGCTTCCCTCGTCTCCTAGGCTCCCCTGGAGACTCTCAGCCTTCCCGCCTTGAGGGGAGGGTTGCTAGGGCCTGAGGCAGGACAGTGTCAGCCCCAAGGGCTATCTCCACATTCCCAAGCACACCCCGTCCTCTGAGAAGGCTCCCGAGGAGCCTTCACTTCAGTCTATGCCCACCTGTCAATGGTGGCCCCCAGAGTTCCCCAGGCAGGGACTCAGCCCCTTGTCACCACCCACACTTTTTTGTTGTTAATTCTCACCTGAGGAGAATATTTCTTCCATTGCTCTTTTTTTTTTTTTTTTTGAGGGAAGGGGAGAGAGAGAGACATAGATTAGTTGCCTCCTGCAGGCCAGAGCTAGGGATTGAACTTGCCACCCTTCAGTGTTTCCACACTCTAACCATTGAGCAACACCAGCCAGGGCTCACCACCTGCTCTTACTGCACTCTATCATCCCCACTGGGGTAGGGGGTGTGTCCCGGATCACTGTGGATCCCCAGTTTCCTCGACTGGACATTCCCACTCTCCCAAGCTCTGCCCCCTCTCATGGTCTTGATATGAGTTGGGTTTGGGGGCCAACAGGTGTCACAGCTGAAGTGCAGTCAGAAAACTAGACTCCTCTTGGCCACTAAGGGCTCCACTCGGGGGCACCCAAGGGGAAGCTACATGGTCCCTCCCTGCCCTCACCCACCTTAGGGGCTCATCGCTCCAGCCTTGTGCTTGGGTTCAAGGCCCACTTGTTCATCTGTACAAAAGATCAGTGGTTTTGGGGGGTGGGAGGGTCATCAGTTGCTTGCATCTCCTTTGGCAAATCCCCCCTTTCTCCAGGCCTCAATAGATTCCCTCTCCTCACGTGGCTCTGCCAGAAACAAACATTTCGGGGGCAGGGCATCTGCCTGGGACCATGGCCCTTTGGGTCCAGCCCCAAATCTGTGAGGCTAGGTGTTTCCGCCCTCCTCTTATGGGTGAGGAAATTGAGGTACAGGAAGGTACCCTCAAGGGCCCAGGGCAATCCCGAGTTTACTAGCCCTGAGAGCATAGTCCCGTGGCTTCAGGAAGTTCAGAAAGTCAGGCATGGTGTCAGGAGAAACTGGAAGTGTGTGCAGGGGCCTGGCCCGGTCATGTTGGGCTTCCAGGAGGAGGGAGTGCCGGGCTGTAATGTGATGCAAAGAAGGGCCAGGACGGGGGTGAGGATGGTGAGGACACTTGTGTGTGGGGGACAGCATGGCCTAGGCAGAGGGAGTTGGCCAGGTAGGGAGGGGACCATCAGGGCAGGTTTGGAGCAGCCACAGGTCAGGGTGGGTTTGGGAGGCCAAAGAGAATGCCATTGAGACAACACAGCTTTGGTGGTGGTCGGGGGGTGACTAAGGACCCAGGAGGTGGGCATGGAGGTGGTAGGAAGGCAGCCCCTCCCTCGGAGATTTCTGACCCCCATTCACCTGCCCTGCTTTTGGCCAAGGCCCTGGTTGGGGAGCTCTGCTGTCTTCCTTGAGATTAGGGTAAGGCTGCCCCTGGGTGCCCCTACCACCTCTGGCACGGTCTCCTCGTTTTCTTTCTGGGCAGACATGCTGATCCTGCCGACATTTTTTCTCTTTTCTTTTTTTTGGTGTTTTTTGTTGTTGTTGTTGTTAATCCTCACCCAAGGATACTTTTTTCATCTAACTCCAGAGAGAGGGGAGGAGAGAGAGAAACATCAGTGTGAGAGAGAGACATCAATTGGTTGCTTCCCATTTGTGGGATCAAACCTACAACTCGGGTACATGCCCTTGTTGGGAATCGACCCGTGACCGTTTGGTGTGTTGGTCAACTGCTCTAATCACTTAGAACCGTGGTCGGCAAACTGCGGCTCTTTGGCCCCTTGAGTGTGGCTTTTCCACAAAACACCACGGCCTGGGCGAGTCTATTTTGAAGAAGTGGCGTTAGAAGAAGTTTAAGTTTAAAAAATTTGGCTCTCAAAAGAAATTTCGATCATTGTACTGTTGATATTTGGCTCTGTTGACTAATGAGTTTGCCGACCACTGACTTAGAAACGGGCCAGGGCATGATTCCGCTAATTTTGTGTCTTTCAATGTTGTGAAGTTAGCAACACTGTTACTCCTCTCAATGCCACCTCTGTATTGATACAATATCACTGTGTCCCTCTAGCCTCCCCTGAGGTTGGCTGGGGGTGGGGGTGGGGTGTCTTCCAGATTCCTTGGCCTGGACTCAAGATATCTCAGAAGGCCTTGGAGGGGTGGGTATCAGGGACCTGGGCAGGCACCACTGTCAGAGACCCTGAACAACTGCCCCTGCCCCTCTACAGGGTGGGACCCCCAGCCCTGGCAGGATGAAGCCACAGTGTCATGTTCCCAAGTGTCCCTGAGCATCCCTCAGAGGCCAGGGCCATGAGGACCTTTGAAGGGGTCCTGAGTGCAGGCCTAGGAGTCTACATGGGGCTGAGACCTCACCTCACCTACACTGGGCTGGAAGGGTCACGTGGTCAGGAGAAAATTGTAGGCAGCTTACACAATTTGAGCCTCGGTTTCCACACCCGTCAAATAGGGGGTTGATGCCAGAGGATCTGCATTCATATCCTAGGGCTGACATAATCAACTGAATAGCTTGCAACAATAGAAATTCTCTCCGATCCGGAGGCTGGAAATCTGAAATCGAGGTGTTGGCAGGGGTGTGCGCCCTCCAGAGGCTCCAGGGGACACTCTGTCCCGCGCGCTCTCCCGGCCTCTGGTGGCTGCCAGCAGCGCGCGGCGTCACTGCACTCCTGCCTTGTCACATGGCGGACTCCGTGTGTCCCACTAGCGTTCAGGGCCCACTCGACCCTACTGTGACCTCATCCTAACTGGTTACACTTGTAGATGCCCTGTTTCCAGGGAAGAGCCCGTTCCCATGTTCTGGATGGACATGGATTTTAGGGGACACTATCCAACCCACAACAGAGTCCTTGCCTTCTTGCTTTTTTGCCAACCCCAGGGGCACCCCGCGTGTTGCACCTGTGCTGGCCTTCGTCCCCGGGGCCCCCGGCGCCGGGGCCCCTGGTGTCTCTCGCATGACCAGAGGAGAAACTAAGGTCCCAGGTCAAAGGGTAGGACGCGGTATGTCTGAGATGTCAAAATGCCACAGGGGTACAGCCCACAAATGGAGGCTGCCAGCTGGCCTGGCCCCTACGGACCTGGGCAGGGGTCCCGGACCTCACCATGTTCCCCTCCCCCCCAACCCAGGGTGCAAAATCAAGGCTCTGCGGGCCAAGACGAACACGTACATCAAGACGCCGGTGCGCGGGGAGGAGCCCGTCTTCATCGTAACGGGCCGCCAGGAGGACGTGGAGATGGCCAAGCGGGAGATCCTGTCGGCGGCGGAGCACTTCTCCGTGATCCGCGCCACCCGCAGCAAGGCCGGCGGGCTGCCCGGCACCGCGCAGGGCCCGCCCAACCTGCCGGGACAGACCACCATCCAGGTGCGCGTGCCCTACCGCGTGGTGGGGCTGGTGGTGGGGCCCAAAGGCGCCACCATCAAGCGCATCCAGCAGCGGACGCACACGTACATCGTGACGCCGGGGCGGGACAAGGAGCCGGTGTTCGCCGTCACGGGCATGCCGGAGAACGTGGACCGCGCCCGCGAGGAGATCGAGGCGCACATCACGCTGCGCACCGGCGCCTTCACCGACGCCGGCCCCGACAGCGACTTCCACGCCAACGGCACCGACGTCTGCCTGGACCTGCTCGGAGCCGCTGCAGGCCTCTGGGCCAAGGCCCCCAACCCCGGGCGCCGGCCCACCCTGCCCGCCGCCAGCCTCCGCGGGGACAGCACCCTGGGGGCCCCGGGCGGCCCCGAGGCCTTCTACCCCGGCAGCCGCGGAGGAGGCCCGCCGGTGCCGGACACGGGCCCCGCCAGCCCCTATGGCGGCTCGGGCAACGGGGGCTTCACCTTCGGCGGCGACGGCCCCGGAGCCCCGGCCGGGCCCCCCGCCCCCGAGGACTGTGACTTCGGCTTCGACTTCCTGGCGCTGGACCTGACGGTGCCCACAGCGGCCACCATCTGGGCCCCCTTCGAGCGCGCTGCTCCCGTGCCCGCCTTCGTCAACGGGGCCCCCGCGCCCCCCGCGTCCGGCGTCCGGCGCAGCAGCGGGGCTGGTACCCCGCGACACTCCCCCACGCTGCCCGAGCCCGGCGGCCTGGGCCTGGAGCTCCCCCTGGCCCGCCGCGGCCCCCCGGACCCGGTGGGTGCCCTGCCCTGGCGGCCCCCGCAGGGCTCCCTGTCGTCCTTCTCGAGTAGCAGCAGCTTCTCCACGGCCACCTCGCTGCCCAGCAGCTCCTCCGCCTCCTCCTGCTCCCCCTTGGACTCCAGCGCCTCCGACATCAGCCGCAAGCCCTCGGCCGCAGCGACCTCCGGGCCCGGGGTGCCGGTGGCCTCCGCCACCCCCGGCCCGGCCCTGGTGCGGGAGTGCGTGGTGTGCGCGGAAGGCGAGGTGATGGCCGCGCTGGTGCCCTGCGGCCACAACCTCTTCTGCATGGACTGCGCTGTGCGCATCTGCGGCAAGAGCGAGCCCGAGTGCCCCGCCTGCCGCACGCCCGCCACCCAGGCCATTCATATCTTTTCCTAACGCGGCGCTCCGGCCACGGGCGGCCGGAGGCCCCTGGAGCGGGCTGTGCTGCGGCCGGGGTGGGGGAGGAAGGAGATGCGGGCAGGGGGTGGAGGGCCGGCCGGGGCGGGGGCAGGGGTTAGCGTGGCCAGTGTTTACAGATGAGCTTTAACTCCGGTCCCAGGCATGGAGACAGTGACCCGGCAGCCCAGTGGCACCTCAGTTCTTAACAAATAACAGTATTGAGTTGACAGGTTAAAATAAACCCGAGAGAAAAGGTCTGTTGCACTTTTTATTTGAGACACACACACACACACACACACACACACACACCTACACCCCCAGGGTGATCTTTTTAAAGAAAAAACAATTTTTTTACAGCAATCAGTTGTCCTTCTTTTCTATGGAGTGGATTTCTGATGTGACAGTGTTGTTTTTACGGGGTGGTGAGCCTCTGCAGAAAGTTCCGCCAGGAGGATGGTGACGTTTTTACTACCTTTTCACTCCCTTTTTGGGGCTAACTGGTCACCCTTTTGTAGGTCAGCCCCAGGAAGGCCGGAGGGGGGAGGGGGGAGGGGCACAGGGGTATCCCAACCAGAAATTTCTAACTTTTTTATTTTTAATTATTAATCCTCTTCTGCTGTGGTTTATGTTGTCCGTTTTTAAATTTTTTTAATTTTTTTTTTTTTTTTTTACTTTTACTTTTTACCTCTTGTGTATATGTAGCAAATTTATAGGGAAATATGTATGTACTTTATGGAATAAATTTTAAGAACTAAAATATATTTTATTTTAAAGTAACGGACCTTTAATCTTACGCAGCTAAATTACTGATTATATATTTGCTGAGCTGACTTAAGGGTTCAGAAAATTGTATCAAGAGTTTTATTTTTTGACTCCAAAGCCTTCTTAATAAAGTCTTTTTATGACGTGCGAGCCCTTGGCGTGGTGTGGGGCCGGTGGGCATGGAGAGGTTGGGTTGTGGGAGGGACCCTCAGACCCAGCTCCTCACCTTCCATCTTCCAGATAAAGGAATTTGGGGTACCCCCATTCCAGGTTCTGCAAGCCAGGCTCTGCCCGGTTCCAGATGAGAACATGAGATCGGTTGGTCCTGCCAGGCCCCCCTTTCCTGAGACTCGGGTCCTCCACATCCCTGGGGCTGGCCAGCCGTGGGGTCAGTTACGGCCACTGTGGGAGTGGCAGTGGCAGGCTGCCTCCTTGGGGCACCTTCCCAGCTCTGTGGTGGGTGTGGGGCCCCCAGTCCCCACTAGACAGGATCCACCTGTCACTGTGCAGATGGGGATACTGAGGTCTGGGAATCTGCCTCCTGGGTCCTAATACCGCCCATCCCAAAAGGACATCTGAGTGATGAGCCACAGGTGTCCCCCACTCACCTTAGGTCTCGTTGGGACCTGGCCCATTGGGCCACCAGACACAGTTCTGGGGCCAGTTGGCATGGAGGCGAGGACGGGGTGGCCAGGGGTGGGCCATCAGTAGTTGGGCACCACCAAAGTTCCAAAGGAAGGAAGGGAGCTCTGGAGTGAAGGAAGGGTGGGGTGCGGAACTTGGTGACAGGGAGGGGCTCCGGACAAGGTCTCCCCTGGCGGCTGGCCTGAGGAGTGGGCGATGAGAGGCTGGGGGACAGCCCGCTAGGAAAGCCCACGGGAGAGCTTCCAAGAGGCGACAAGGGGCTTGGGACACAGGTCAGGAGGGGCAACACCAAGAGACGGCGAGAAAACCACAGGTGGACGGGAGCCCCAAGGCCAGTGAACCCAGTGAGTGTCAGTCACATCAGACCCTCTGGCTGCGTGGAAGCACCTGGAGGGCTGAATCCTGGTCAGGGCGTCAGGGCATGGGTTGGGTATCAGGAAAAGCCACACACGCGGGGGCCCAGCCCAGCCCGTGGAATTTCCCCCTCTGTAAAACAAGGTGATCCCCCGTCCACACTCCCAACTTTGGTGAGGCTCAGGGGGGTCAAGTGGGTTGAATCATAGCCGTAAAGATTTATCTCCCAGCCCTAGCTGGTTTGGCTCAGTGGATAGAGCATAGGCCTATGGACTGAAAGGTCCCAGGTTCGATTCCAGACAAGGGCACATACCCAGGTTGTGGGCCTGACCCCCAGTGGGGGGCGTGCCGGAGGCAGCTGATCAATGATTCTCTCACCATTGATGTTTCTATCTCTCCCTCTCCCTTCCTCTCTGAAATCAATAAAAATATATATATATATATATATATATATATATATATATATATATATATATATTTTTTTTAAATAGATTTATCCCCCAGAACCTGTGATTGGGACCTTATTTGGAAAAAGGATATATGATTAAGGCTCTTGAGATGAGGTCATTCTGGATTGGGGTAGCCCTAAATCCAATGACGAGTATCCTTATAAGGGGCAGAAGAGGAGAGACAGACATGCAGAGGGAGGTTTCTAACTCGGACACTGAGGATGACGACAAGGCAGAGACTGGGGTGATGAGGTCACAGGCCGAGGGAAGCCTAGGTCCCCAGAAGCCACAAGAGGCAGGAAGGACCCTCCCCTGGAGCCTTGGGAGGGGCGCGGCCCTGCGCTTCTTGATTTGGGGCTTCTGGCCTCCGGGACCTTGTGAGAAAGATGCCCATTGTTTTAAGCTGCCCGCTGTGGTCATTTGCTCTGGCAGTCCCGGGGACCAGCACAGGTGGGCAGGCAGTGCTTAACCCGGCCCAGCTCACAGGTCAGCGGTGAAGCTGGACATGGCCGCAGGGGCCCCAGGTGATCTGGGGTGAGGTCAGGCCACAGCCAGACTGCAGGAGGGGGTGGAGGTGGCAGGGAGGTGAGGCTGTGGAGATCACAGAGAGAAAGGGCAGCCTCTGGGGCAGGGGTCCTCAAACTTTTTAAACAGGGGGCCAGTTCACTGTCCCTCAGAGAGAAGGAGGGGAGTCGGAGAGTGCTGCACATTCCACACTTGCGCACTGCGGCCGGAGACGAGTCGGCTGCTAAGCAGGACAGGCAGCGGCGGCAAAAACACCCGGCGGGCCGGATAAATGTCCTCCGCGGGGCGGTAGTTTGAGGACCCCTGCCCTGGGGGTTAGAGTTAGGGGCGAGAGGGGGGGATAGTAGTGAGTTATTGGGAAGGAAGTGGAGGCTGGAGCTCAAATCAGGGTCCCAAAGGGAGTGGGCACAATGGCGGGGGCGGGGGCGGGGGAGGGCCTGGGGTCTGCAAGGAGCTGAGGTGTGCATTTAGGTAAGCTTTGCCTTTTGACAGCCCTGGGTGAATCAGCTGTAATGTGGAGAGAGAAGAGGCACATCAAAACTGCTCTGGAGCCCTGGCCGGTTTGGCTCAGTGGATAGAGCGTCGGCCTACGGACGGAAGGGTCCCCAGTTCAAATCCGGTCAAGGGCACATGCCCAGGTTTTAGGCTCGATCCGGAAGCAGCCAATCAATGATTCCCTCCCATCATTGATGTTTCTATCTCTCTCTCCCTCTCCCTTCCTCTCTGAAATCAATAAAAATGTATATTTAAAAAAAACACACACACAAAAACTCAGGATGCGCAGGAGCTCGGCAGGGCGTGGAGAATGATGAGGTATCTGGATGACTGGCCACAGGAGGGTCAAACCCAGGGCTTAGGCCCAAATCTAGTCTGGCTAGCGCTCTCTCAAGGGGTTTTTGAAAGATGCAACAGTAAAGGGAGTGGAGTCCCACACCCGGGGGTGGTGCTGTCATGCCTGGGGTCTGGGGATGTGCTGTCCCAGGACTTGCCAGAAGCATGTGAGGCTGGTGCTTACTCCCTGCTGGGGGCTTATGAAGCTCCTAAGAGGAAAGCCAGAGCTGCTGAGGCCCTCAGGGAGAGCCAAGAGGTGGCCAGAGGTAGATTCTGGAGCTTGCTGTTGGAGGCCCTGGATTCAGTCCTGTCTGAAGGCAGCCCACCCCACCCTCTCAGTTATGAGCACCAATAAGCCCTCCTTCTTTGTTTAAGCCACTGGGAGTTGGAATAACTCAAACTCATAACCACCTACGGGGACCACATTCCTGGCCAGGGAGCTGGGAAGCATTTTTTTTTTTTTTTTTTTTTGCAGCAAAAACAAGTACCCTATGCATATAGCTTCTCCATACCTCAGCACATGTAGGGACGCCCGAGGCTAGTGTCCTGGGAGCAAGCTCTCACTCCCTTGTCACTTGTTTCTGTGGGTTCATGGACTTGGCGGCACAGCCCACCTCACCCCTGGACCCTCCCCTTTAAGAAAAGAAAGCCACACTGGCTCACACTGGACGTTAGAGGCCAACAGAATTTAAACGTAAATAGCCACATGTGGCTGGTAGCTCCCGTGCTGGGCAACATCCCTCTAGAACTGTGTGCAATGATGAGGAGGTTCTAGATCCACACTGTCCAACACAGGAGCCGCCAGCCACATGGGGTGACTGAGCCTGAGAGGTGGCTTGTGCCACTGAGACATTGACTTTTGTATTTTATTGGGGTTTAATGTAAACTGACGTAGCCCCAAACAAAAAAGGGAAACATCTAGGGAAGCCGTTTGCTCTGCAGATCCTGAAATATTTTTAGAGCCAGGAAAGCAGGACAGCTGCCAAGCCCTAAGATGGTTAGAAGAGTGTGGGGGTGTGGAGGCCCTGACCACAGTGGTCCCAAAGCAACGAAGGCCGCAGGGGAGGGACAACTCATGGGCTGACCCCAAAACGTCCTCAAACCTGATCATGGGACCTGTGGACATGTGGCCTCACATGGTAAAGGGACGTTGGCGACGGGATTCAGTCAAGGACCCTGAGATGGGGGTGACCCCAGATTCCCCAGGAGGCCCAGTGTCCTCACAGGGTCCTCCTAGGAGGCAGGCAGGAGGGTGAGAGGCAGAGAGGGCAGAGGCTGCGCTGCTGGCTGTGAGGATGGAGGAAGGGGCCATGAGCCAGCGATTCGGTGCCTTTCAGAGCTGGAAGAGGCCGAACATGAGTCTTCCCTGGAGCCTCCAGAAGGATCAGCCCTGCCTACACCTGGTTTAGGATTTCTGACCTCCAGCACTGTCACAGAATATGCATTGTGTGTTTTTTTTTTAAATATATTTTTTATTCATTTTTTACAGAGAGGAAGGAGAGGGATAGAGAGCTAGAAACATTGATGAGAGAGAAACATCGATCAGCCACCTCCTGCACACCCCCCACTGGGGATGTGCCTGCAACCAAGGCACATGCCCTTGACCGGAATCGAACCTGGGACCCGTCAGTCCCCAGGCCGACGCTCTATCCACTGAGCCAAACCAGCCAGGGCAATTTGCATTATTTTAATTCAAGCCACTATTCATTTGTGGTCATTTGTTACAGTAACCGTATGAAACGGCACGCAGCTATGTTAAAAGCTGTCCAACTTCTTGGAGAAAGGGCTGATTCTATGGCCTGCCCAGAGCTAACATGCTGCACCCCCCCTGGGCCCCCCTACCCCGTCCCAAGGATGAGGAATGTCCACTCCAAGGGCACAGGAGCCACTCACAGAGAACTCCCAGCGGCAGAGCTGAAGCAGTTCATCCTAGAGGACACAAGACATTAATTTGAATTTTAGATAAATGAATCTTTCTTTTTTTAGTATAAGTTTATCTCAAATATTGCATGGGACATCCTTCTACCTAACAGAGATGTGTTATTTATCCGAAATTCAGACTGAACAGAGTGTCCGGTATTTTTGCTAAATCTGGTTATTATGAGGAGTGGGGGGGGGGGGCAGAGAGTTACCCAGTAATCCACTGATTTGCAGGGAGAAGTATAAGCTTGAGCTCCCCTCTGTGCTTCCTGAATTCTGCCCTGGCAGGTAGAGGAGGACAAAGCCAATGGATCATGGGGGACAGGGGAGGGGAGGTTGCTAACATGGACTAGAAATCATTCTGGTTCATTGATTGATATGGATTGAGCGTCTGGATCGTTACCACAGCCAGAAGTGGGTTTTATCTGGGGCAGCAGCCCGGAAAGAAGCCAAAAGCCCCAAGTACATTTGTCCCTCCGCACCCTCCCCCACACTCTCTCTAAGTGGGCCCCACAAACGGCCAGCATGGACCACCAAACTAGCCGGTACTCTGTTGCCACCTTGTGGCAGGGGCTGCACATGACAACCTGCTCACAGCAGTGGAGCCCTGAACAGCTGGGGCCTTAGGCATCCTTTGTGTCAACAAGTCTCAGCTGTTCACCTCCGTCTGCTCCCCCACCCACCCTCCATTGCTCCGCAGCGGCAACTGCATTTCTCTACAGAGACGCTTAGCAAATCCCATAGCCACAGTGTCATGACGAGACTTAAAACGCTTAACGCTAATCCCCCCCCCTCCCCCAGTTTTATTGAAATACAATCGACATTCCGCACTTTATGAATTTAGGTGTACAGCATAGTGATTTGACTTACAACATTACTTTCTTTTTAAAAAAATTATCACCTGAGGATATTTTTTAATTGATTTTAGGAGAGAGAGGGAGAAACATCGATCGGTTGCCTCCCATACCCACCCCAACTGGGGCTTGAATCCACAACCTAGGTGTGTGCCCTGACCTGGAATGGAACCTGCCACCTTTTGGTACACGGGACAACGCTCCAACCAGCTGAGCCACGCCAGGCAGGGCAACATTAATTTCTTAATAGCAAGAATGTGGTCGGCATTCATATGGCCTTGGTTCTATTGTGCTACAGGACAGATGAAGGACTTTAGAAACACCTGAAGCCGGAGCGCGTGATTCTGCCCTAATCGGTCTGGGGTGAGATGTGGGCAGCAGGATTTTTTTTAATTGTGGTAAAATTCACATAAGGTAAAATCCACCATTTTAATCTTCTTAAAGTGTAATTCAGTGGCATTACGTAGGTTCACATTATGCAACCATCACTTCTATCTCATTCCAGAACATTCCACCACCCCAAAAAGAAACCCTGTGCCCATTAGCAGTCACATCCATTTCCCTTCTCTAGCCCGTGGACATTTCACACACATGAAATCACACCCTGTGTGGCCTTTGTGTCCGGCTTCTCTCACTGAGCGTCAGGTTTTTCAAAGACAATCCCAGTTGTAGGGAATGTCAGTGCTTCATCGTTTGCACGGCTGAGTGATAATCTATATTATTATTAGAGCAGGTGGGGCACGTTTTGCTTATCGGTTCATCCATTGTTAGAGATTTAGGTTGTTTCCACTTTGGGCTATGTGAACAGGGCTACTCTGAATGCTGGAGCACACAATTGTTTGTGGTTTTTTTTTTTTATCTATTTTTATTGATTTCAGAGAGGAAGGGAGAGGGAGAGATAGACACATCAACGATGAGAATCATCGATTGGCTGCCTCCTGCACACCCCCCACTGGGGATCGAACCTGCAACCCAGGCATGTGCCCTTGAACAGAATCGAACCCGGGACCCTTCAGTCCGCAGGCCGATGCTCTCTATCCACTGAGCCAAACCAGCCAGGGCCACAATTGTTTTTAAACACTTATTGTAAATTCTCTTAGGTATATTCCCAGGAGTGGAATCGCTGGGTCATATGGTGATTTACACTTAGCTTTATTGAGGAACCCACAAACAGAATTTTTTAAACAATATATGTTTTTATTGATTTCAGGGAGAGGAAGGGAGAGGGCGAGAAAGATAGAAACATAGATGAGAGAGAAACATTGATCAGCCGCCTCCTGACCAGGATCCAACCGGCGATCTCTTGGTGCCTGGGACAACGCTCAGCCAACTGAGCCACACTGACCAGGCTAGACAGAATTTTTTCATTGAAGTTTTTATTGAGCTCACTGTGGATTCCCCTGCAGCTGAAAGACATAATAGAGAGAGTCCGTTGTACACTTTGCTCAGTCTCCCCCAGTGAGGCTGCATTTTGCAAAAAGAAATCAATATCTCCACCAGGATGTTGACATGGATCCCATCACGTGTTTTATCCAGATTTCTGATTTTCCCAGTTTTACTTGCTCTCGTGTGTGTGTGTGTGTGTGTGTGTGTGTGTGTGTGTGTTGTCTACAGTTGTATCAACTGAATAGGTTCCTGTATCCCCCACCACAAGGACCCCTCCAGCTGCCCTGTTACAACCTCAGCCCCTCCCATCTCTAATCCCCTGGCAACCACTCATCTGTTGTCATTTCAAACCCGTTACATAAACAGAATCTTAGGTTATGCGACCTTTGGACTTTTTTCTCTTGGCGTAATTCCTTGGAGTCATCAGGATTTTAAAAACTCCTCGGGGGGCTGGGGTGGCCAGGTTGACATACCTACACCCACCTGCCTTTTCTCCCAGCAGTTTATATATTGAGGCAACCCACGTGCCTCAGGTTCCTCATCTGTTAAACCGAGAGAGGAAAGCCCTCAGCTCCCAGGCGAGTTCCGTGGCTCAGAGCAGATGGGGAAGCAGATGCCCACAGGCAGGACCTGGCCCTGTGAGGCTTTGTGACATCACACCAGGTTGCTATGGCAGCAGCCAAAAAGCCGCCCAGGATGCTGCCGCCTTGGGCTCGCCTTGCTCTTGGCGATTAGAGCAGGCATCGGTGTCACATGCTCCCACGGACCAATGAGGAGGTGGTCCAGAGGCAGGGTTCAGATGGAGGGCGGGGGTAAAGGTAGAATTAAACTAAGGCAAGTTGTTCCTCATTCTTCAGAGTTAAAAGTGCCTTCCCTGGTTTCCTTAAAAAAAAAAAAAAAAAAAAAGGTTCTGGAGTTGGGATTCATTGCCATTTCTTGAGGCTCCAACCTTTGTAAGCCCCCCCAAACTAACAGCTTTATCTGGAGGTGCACAGTTCCCCTCTCTGAAGAGGGCGTCGTGGGCATTTTGCCATCTCTTGACGTTCTTGTACCTAGAAATAAGAGTCGGCCTGGGAGGTTTCAAAATTAATATATTCTGCGGTTGGTTTATAGACCATCGTTGTGGGCGATTCTCACAGGTTGTTGCTGTTCCTACGCCCACGAACAGATGGGAACAAACACTCTAGGTCGGTCATTTTGCAAGATAGGCAGTTAAATTGCTGACGATGTTTTGTCATTTTCTCCCCTGAAACCAATGTTCTGGGCAGAAATGGGGCTGGGTCATCTGCATGTTTGGGCAAGTGTATCAGTACATCATAGCTGGGTAACAAGTCACCCCAAAACCAAATGACTTGAAACAAGAAGAAATATATTTTATTTTCATAACTTTTGTGGGTCAGGAATTCAGAAGCAATTTGGCTCAGTGGTCTGGCTCAGGGTCTTTCATGAAGTTGCAGTCAAGGTGTCAGCCAGGGCTGCCTCATCTGATGGCACGACTGGGCCTGGAGGAGTCACTTCCAAGATGGCTCCCTCGTGTTGCTGTTGGTGACAGGCTCCGCGCCTCTCCACGTGGGCCCCTCCACAGAGTTCCTAGAGTGTCCTCACAGCATGGCCACCGGCTCCCCACGGAGTAAGTGGTCCAAGAGAGAGTGGGGTGGAAGCCTCACATTTGTGTGACCTAGTTAGCCTCGGAAGTCACAGACCGTTACTGCTGAAATCCTAGTGGTTCCACAGGCTAGCCCAATTCCGTGTGGAGGGGACTGCACAGGGAGTGGATACTAGGGGACAAGGCCATCTTAGAGGCTGCCCACCGTGGCATTATATATAACACAAAAGACCATCTGTTGATTAGAAACACACCACAGCCCTAACCGGTTTGGCCCTAACTGGTTTGGCCTGCGGACTGAAGGGTCCCAGGTTCGATTTCGGTCAAGGGCATGTACCTTAGGTGTGGGCACATCCCCAGTAGGTGGTGTACAGGAGGCAGCTGATCAATGTTTCTCTCTCATCGATGTTTCTAACTATCCCTCTCCCTTCCTCTCTGTAAAAAATTCAAATATATTTTTAAAAAAGAAGGAAGGAAAGGACAAATAGTGTTTAATACCACAAAACAATCTTTAAAAAAAGAAGAAGAAAGAAACACACCAGAGCAAATCAAGATGATGATGGGATGTTGGCCTCCACTCCCCCTGCCACACCCTACTCTAGGTCCAGGAGTCTTGGGGGAGGACATGTGACCAAGGCCTGGCCAGTCAGTTTCAACATGGAGCAAGTGTGGGGGTGGTTGCTCGTCCCCTGGGTTTGCTGGAGAGCATGGCAGCCTGTGCCAGAGGTCATCTTTTTTTTTTTTTTTTTTTTAATATTTTATTCATTTTTTACAGACAGGAAGAGAGAGAGGGATAGAGAGTTAGAAACATCGATGAGAGAGAAACATCAATCAGCTGCCTCCTGCACACCCCCCACTGGGGATGTGCCCGCAACCAAGGCACATGCCCTTGACCGGAATCGAACCTGGGACCCTTGAGTCCGCAGGCCGACGCTCTATCCACTGAGCCAAACCGGTTTTGGCCAGAGGTCATCTTTGTCACTAGGCTACAAGAGCCAAAACAAAGGACCGTAGAGCAAGAGATGGAGGAAAAGCGAGGGACAGGAAGAGAGAGGCAGGGGTAAGGCCTTACTCATCTGAGCCCACGATCCAGCCTTGCCTGCAGCCATCCCTTCTTCTGAACATTTCAGTGTCAAAAGCCAATCCTTTATGTAGCTCAAAACAATTGGGAGGGTGGCTTCTGTCCTTTGTAACATGATGCCATCAACAGATGAACAAATAAGTAAAGCACACTGGGATATTACTCAGCCGGACAAAGAGTGAAGCACCAACAACATGGATGGGCCTCGAACACAGGATGCCCACTGAGAGAAGCCAGACACAAAAGGCCACAGAGTGTGTGGATTCCGTTCATGTGAAACGCCCAGAGACAGAAAGTGGATGAGTGGTTGTCAGGGGTTGGGGGAGGCGGAGGGGTGTTCCGAGTGATAAAAATGTTTTGGGATTAGATAGAGGTGGTGGTCCCGCCGCATTGTGAATGCACTCATTGTCACCAAGTTGTACACATTGAAGTAAAGAGCTGCGTGCTATGTGATTGTCACATTAACAGTAACATAAAAAAAGAAAAAGGTCATGAGGCCCCGCCCGGCACTGCCTCTCCCTTCTGCTAGCTCCTCTCCCACCCACACCCAGTTCACCCCAGGTTCTCCAGGGAATCCTCCAGCTTCTACCCCCTCTTTTGAGCAGAACAATTCCTCTTCCCACGTCTGGCCACACCAAGGCATTTGACCTCCCCTGACCGATCCCACCAGTTCCCTCCATTTCCTCCCCAGTCCTTAAATGTCAGATGTTCTTCATCCCCTCCTTCCATTAAAAGGAATAAGGTGAATCTTTACATACAAATGTAGAAATACATCCAGGCACATGGTCGAGGGGAAAGCCAGAATGCACTGGTGGTTTAATTCTTTTCTACAGGAACATAAATGTGTGTCAATGGATAGAAAACAAAAAACAAAAACCAGGACCCTCCCCAGGAAGCACACTCCCCCATCCCAAGTCAGCGCAGGTGACAGCTGTGCCCAGCACTGTGCCCCTGCCTAGCATGGGCCACCATCTTTCTAGTCCCCAACATCCATTTTCTCACTGCCTGTCCGTGAAGCAAATGTCCTATGTTTTAGATTTTTGGTCATTTTATTTTATTCTTTTAAAATGTATTTTTATTGATTTCAGAGAGAATGGAGAGGGAGAGAGAGATAGAAACATCAATGATGAGAGAGAATCATTGATCGGCTGCCTCCTTGCACGCCCCACACTGGGGATCGAACCCGCAACCAAGGCATGTGCCCTTGACCAGAATCGAACGTGGGACCCTTATGTCCCCAGGCCAATGCTCTATCCACTGAGCCAAACTGGCTGGGGCGATTTTTGGTCATTTTAGAACGCCTCTCGGGTCCCACCTTCCGTGTTGGGGAAATTCTGGCCCAGCTGTCGGCCGCACGCACAGTGGGCTCCGATCCCGCTGGGTCAGGGTGCTGCCTCGCTGAGGCCCCTCACACTCCCCCAAAGAGAGCCAGACAGCAGGCGACAGGGGCCAGTTTTATTTTCGTTTAAATATATTTTTATTGATTTCAGAGAGAGGAAGGGAGAGAAACATGCTGAGAGAGAATCATTGATTGGCTGCCTCCTGCACTGCCCCCTACTGGGGATCGAGTCAGCAACCCTGGCATGTGCCCTGATGGGGAATCGAACCCTGACTTCCTGATTCATGAGTCAATGCTCCACCACGGAGCCACATCAGCCAGAGCAAGTTTTCTTGAATGAAAAAAAAAAGCACAAAGCTGAACAAAAGTCTGGGTTGCACAGTCAGTCATACCATGAGGCAAAGACTCCCCTCCTCCCATGCACCTGCCAGCTGCCCCCAAGGGCATCCCCTCTGGAGGAACAGAAACAAAAATGGAGCCTGGGTCCCTGACATCAACATGCAGAGGCCCACTCTGACCCTTGGGGGTGCTAGATGCTCTGCAGCATGCGGAGCGCGTGATGCAGGTGCTGGCGAGCAGCGGGGGGACAGCCGTGGCTCTGCAGGATCCCCGGCGTGTAGGAGGCCGCAGGCCGGCCCCGTTCCCAGACCGTGAGCAGCAACTCTTCGGGCCGCCCGTGCAGCACCAGTTGAACCTGGTCTCCACTGCAGCTGACCTGCCAAAGTAAGGAGCCGAGGTCAAGGAGAGGGGTTCCCCTGGGGCTGCCCCAGGTGGCCCCCCCCCCCCCGCCGAGAGAAGAAAACGTGGATAGGAGACTGAAAGCCCCCTGACCTGGGTCTCAGGGGTTGCCCCACTCCTAGGAACGCACAGCGTTGGGAGCCCAGAGTTTCATGTACAGAAGATGAAACTGAGGTTCAGATAGGACTTCCCTGCCCTCGGTCACCCAGGGAGACCTCCATTCTTAATCCTGTGACCTGGGGAGCTCCAGTCCCTCAACTACCAGTTTCCCCAAGTGTTCTGCAGAGCCATGAAGACAATTCTCGCTACCTGCGGCCCAGCGCAGCTCAGGGCATTACCCACACTCTAGTCTGGAAAGCTAGAGTTGTTTTTACTACTGTAAATTTTAAAAAAATTATTTTAAAATAAATAATAATGAGCCCTGAACAAGTAGCTCCGTTGGTTAGATCATTGTCCTGATGCACCGAGGTTGCAGGTTCAATCCCTGGTCATACAAGGATCAACCAATGAATGCATGAGTAAGTGGAACAGCAAATCGCCAGGACTGCTCAGGAAAATCTCAACTTAAAAATGATTTTCCACTCGGCCAGTGTAGCTCAGTGGTTGAGTGTAGCGTCAACCTATGAACCAGGAAGGTCATGGTTCGATTCTTTCTGGTCAGGGCACATGCCCAGGTTGTGGGTTCGACCCCCAGTCGGGGGCATGCAGGAGGCAACAGATTGATGATTCTCTCTCATCACTGATGTTTCTCTCTCCTTCTTTCCCTTCCTCTCTGAAATCAATTAAAAAAAATAGTTTTAAAAACTTATTTCCAAGGAAATGACTTTTTAAAAAAAAATCCTCACCCAAGGATATGTTTTCCCCTTTTCTTTAAAGAGAGAGTGGGAAGAGAGAGAGAGTGAGAGAAACAAAGATGTGAGAGACAAACGTCAATTGGTTGCCTCCCGTACAGGCTAGGAGAGGGGATGGACGCTGGTGCACAGGACGGCTCTCAAACCAACTGAACCAGCCGGCCAGGATGGAAATGACATTTGACAGCTGCTGAACGTAACCACCCATGAAGATGACCCAAATTACGTTTTGCCATTACTTAAACACATCTTCTTTTCTTTTTTTTTAAACACATTTTATTTTCAATTTTGCAGTTTTTGTACTTAGGAGTCCATACTTTGCTCCCCCTGCCAGGAGCCAGCTGTTTCCTGGAGCCCCGAACGGTGTGCATTGGAACAGCCAGTGTGGTCCAGGGGACGGGGCTGCCCCAACCTGCTGGCCCGCAGGGGCTCCTGAAGATAAGGCCACGCTCACCTGCACGGTCCCATCACTGAAGATAAGGCCACGCTCACCTGCACGGCCCCATCACTGAAGATAAGGCCACGCTCACCTGCACGGTCCCATCACTGAAGATAAGGCCACGCTCACCTGCACGGCCCCATCACTGAAGATAAGGCCACGCTCACCTGCACGGTCCCATCACTGAAGATAAGGCCACGCTCACCTGCACGGCCCCATCACTGAAGATAAGGCCACGCTCACCTGCACGGCCCCATCACTGAAGATAAGGCCACGCTCACCTGCACGGCCCCATCACTGAAGATAAGGCCACGCTCACCTGCACGGCCCCATCACTGAAGATAAGGCCACGCTCACCTGCACGGCCCCATCACTGAAGATAAGGCCCACGCTCACCTGCACGGTCCCATCACTGAAGATAAGGCCACGCTCACCTGCACGGTCCCATCACTGAAGATAAGGCCACGCTCACCTGCACGGTCCCATCACTGAAGATAAGGCCCACGCTCACCTGCACGGCCCCATCACTGAAGATAAGGCCACGCTCACCTGCACGGTCCCATCACTGAAGATAAGGCCACGCTCACCTGCACGGCCCCATCACTGAAGATAAGGCCACGCTCACCTGCACGGTCCCATCACTGAAGATAAGGCCACGCTCACCTGCACGGCCCCATCACTGAAGATAAGGCCACGCTCACCTGCACGGCCCCATCACTGAAGATAAGGGCCCACGCTCACCTGCACGGTCCCATCACTGAAGATAAGGCCACGCTCACCTGCACGGCCCCATCACTGAAGAGCAGCAGCAGGGCCTGCTGGGACGCAAGAAAGCGCAGCAGGCAGAGGCCCGGGCTGGCGGGCTGGGTGGGCACAGGCAGGCGCTCTTCCTGCGGACAGACCCAGCCACAAGGGTCTCAGGCCCCTCCACCTGCCAGTCCCACTGGCCCCACCAGCCCACTGGCCCCCGGCCCTCACCTCTCGAAGCCGCTGCTGCATGTAGCCAGCAAAGAGTCGCAGGACGGCCAGCTTGGCCCCCAGCGGGCTGGGCACATCCCGCAGGGCAAACATTTCCAGCTTCCCTCGGTCAGGCATGTAGCTGACCTGGCTGAGGGTGGGGTCAGCTGTCACGGCCTCTGTCCGGGGACACATTCCCACCCAGCCACACCCCCCTGGATGGTGGCTTTGAAACCCAGGGCTACACGGACCACGCGTCTCTGTGGGTCCAGCCCCGGCCCCAGCCCCCTTCAAAACCCCAGACTCTGGAGCCACGGGACTCAGCCTGTGCACTGAGATCCTGATTGGCCCCCACACCCACCCTCCTGCCACCTTCCCATCTCGCCCAGTGGCTGCTCCATCCTCCCTGCCTGCCAACTCCGTGGAGATGGCAGCTCCCTCGCGTCTCGGCTCTGCCACCACCCAGCCCAACTCACTGCCATTGCCCAGCTGACTAGTCCACCACCTCCCTGCTGGTCCCCTGCGTCCCTCCTGCCAGAGATCTTGTTCAAAGTGTGAGGCAGGTCCCTCCTGCCTGCCCCAACCCCAACAGTGGCCTTCAAGGCCGCTGACTTCGCATCCTCCCTGTCTCCCCCTCACTCACTTTGGAGTCCCCACTGTTCCTGACACCCACTGTGCTGGGTCGCATCTTGGGGGTATGCTGCTCCCTGTACCTCCAATGCTGGTCCCAAAGGCTCCATCTCACCATCTGTCTTACCTGAACGTCACTTCCTCAGAAAGCCCCCCCGCCCCCCGCAATCTGTCACCTCACCCAGTCATTTCCTTCAGAAAAGTGCTACCTGAAATCAACTTATTCATTTGTTTATCGTCGTTCTTCCCTAGCAGGCAGTGAGTACCTGTAGGTGTACACAGTATGTACTTACATACTTGAGGAATGGATGCAGAAAGGCAGCGGGAGAACCTGGCCCCCCAAGGGGACTGGAGCCCCATGGCTTACCCCCCTGGGGGACGCAGGGCCATGTGGGTACCATCCCGAAACAAGACACCACTGGTCCCGTCCAGCAGCCGGTAGCCGAAGCCGTACTTGCTGGAATAATCCACCCACTTGGGAGCCCAGAGGATGGGCCCCTGCTCTCGCGCGGGGTCCTGCGTGACTGAGCACAAAGACGAGGTGGAGTGAGTGGGAGGTCCTGTGGGGCCTGGGTGGAGGGGCCGCAGACACCCTGGCGGTGTTGAGAAGCGTCCAAAAAATAAAGAGCCAACTCTTGCCTTGTTGGGGGAGGACTGGGACGTGGGGAATCACTCGCTGCCTCTGGAAATGAGTAATCCCGAAATGCCTGCAATGCCCCAAATACCGTGAGGCTTTACTTTATTTGTTAAAAATATTTGTGTTAAAAATAAGAATTGCTCAGTGCCATGTGGGACCCTGTATTGGATCCTGGGAGAGGAAAGAGTCATTAGGGGAAAATGGGACATCCAGTCGCCAAGGACAGACAAAATCCCGTGCTGTCTTGGTAGCGTCTCTGAAAAGTTACCTCGAATTCTCTTTTACTGTTCATTTAAAACATTGATGTTAAAGTGGGCTCCAGCTTGGCCAGCGTGGCTCAGTGGTTGAGGGTCAATCTGTGAACCAGGAGGTCCAGGAGGTCACGGTTCAATTCCCAGTCAGAGCATGTGCCCAGGCTGCAGGCTCGATCCCCAGTAGGGGGGCATGCAGGAGGCAGCCAATTGATGATACTCATCATTGATGATTCTCTCTCCCCTCTTCTTTGAAATATATATATATATTTTAAGTTGGCTCCAGTTGATAAAAGACAAGCTTAAAGTTTTGGCTTCTTCTTTGTTACACAATCAGGGGAAGCTGAACAAAGAAGTGAAATGGATCCCACGAAAAAGGAAAGGCTTGGGGCTCCCTCTCCAGGTCCTGCTCTGCGGGGGAGGGGGCAGGACACGTGGGTTGTGGAGCAGGAGGGCTTGGGGATCTGGGACTCTGGGGTATGGGACAGGGTTCCATCTCAGGGCGCGGCTGGGACAGGGGTTCAGGGTTGGTGAAGGTCTGATGTCTCATTTCCTCCCTCCATTGCGCTCGGTCTCCTCTCTGGCTCTCAGGCAGGACTCAATGACACATTAGAGACTCAGACCCTGAAAAAACGAGCAAGTCCCCCAGAGCCCTCCACAGCACGTCACTCAGAATAAACAGTCATCATAACGTACATATAAAGAGGTCTCAGAAAGTTCTAGACTTCTCACACAGGGATAGCCTACATCAGGGGTCCTCAAACTTTTTAAACAGGGGGCCAGTTCACTGTCCCTCAGACCGTTGGAGGGCCGGACTATAGTTTAAAAAAAACTATGAACAAATTCCTATGCACACTGCACATATCTTATTTTGAAGTAAAAAAAACAAAACGGCAAAAACACCCGCATGTGGCCCGCGGGCCGTAGTTTGAGGACGCCTGGCCTACATCATGCTATCATCAGCCTCCTTACAAGGTAAGGAAACTGAGGCACAGAAGGTTAAGTGACTTGCCTGAAGTCACTGTGTCCTGAAACCTCCCTTAAAGCTCTCCCACCATGGAACCCCAGAAATACCCCCGAGGGGGGCCTGGATGGGGACAGGGTACTTCTCCTCAGAGATTAAGAGACAGGTGACTCCGGTGGCCTAGGCCGTGCTCCTACCTGGAGGTCCAGGGTTCAGGCAGAGCTGTAGGTTTCTAATGGCCGCCTCCACCTCCTGTCTTGGGCTCCCCTCAGACCCTGGGGAGACAGATGTATGTGAGGTCAGGGGGAGAAGGAGAGAGGGGACGGGCAGGCCTGGGTCCCCACCACGAGGGGCCCCTTCAACTAGCCTGGCCCAAAACTCTCTCATCTGGGAAAATCTTACTTCAAACCCAGGAGGATTCCAGACATCATTCCCATTTCATAGATGGGAAAGTTGAGGCCAGGAGAGGGGCCATGGCCCTGGCAAGGCACTGTCTTTGTCTCCGGCCTCTAGACCTTCCCTCCCTACCCACAGCCCCCACCTAGGATAGTCTGCTCACCAGCTGGGTCACTCTGGAGGATCCCTTGGGTGACCAGGTGGACGGGGACCTCAGGTCGGAGAGCCCCTCTCTCCAACAGGGAGGCCTGGGGAGGGAGCAGAGGTGAGGGGTGCCCCAGCCCCTGGGGAGAGTCCTGAGGTGAGTAAAGGGCTCCAGCCTCCCTCCCCAATTTAAAGATCCCCTACTTCTCCCTCTGCTCAGTCCCGCTGTGAGGGTACCCTCCTTGTGTCCCCCGCCCTGAGCCCTCACCTCACTGCCCCACTCCATGAAGTCAGCATTGGGACCATCTTCTCCTGGACATGCAGCCTCGTGGGGAGTGTAGGGGCCTGAGAAAGGCACAGAATTAGGGGGGTTGCAGAGCCTGGCCTCATGCTGGGGGAGGCACTTGCCATCCATAGCCTCCTCTGCCATGGGTGAGCTGCAGAGCAGGTTGGAGGCGTGGCAGGTGTGTGAGGTGCAGAACAGCTATTGGGCAGGTAGCAGGTGAGGGGTGGGCAGGCATGGTACTCACAGGGCAGCTGGCACTGGCTCATTAGCAGCTGGCCCACCTTTCGGAAAAGCCTGCCCAGAGGCTGAGGAACGGCAAAGATGGGTGGGCTGTGGCAGGAGTGGGGTGGCAGCCGGTCCGGAGTGAAACCCTTCAGAGTGGGGTGATAGGGGTCGGCACCCCACTCAGATTGTCTGGCTCCTGAGTACCTGGGCCACCTGGGGTCCTGACCCTCCCTGGACCTTGGCCGAGACGCCCCAGAGAAGGACCCAGGCATCCAGGCGGCTGACATCACACACCTGCGTGAAGAAGTTGTCCTGCAGCAGGTGGTCCAGGCTGGGCCGCTCGGCCGGGTTGGGCGCCAGCAGGCGGGCAATGAGGCGACAGGCATTGGGCGACAAGTGGGCGGGCTCGGGGTAACGGCCTTCTCGGATGTTCTTATACATCTCTGACAGGGAAGCCGCCACGAAGGGTGGGTCGCCAGTCAGCACCATGTACCTGAGCGAGGGAGGGGGGCAGGAGCCTGGGTGCCTGCTGGCATCTGTCCTGGGCTGGGTCAGAGTTGGCTCACACCTACCTGTGTACACCTGGCCATACCCACCCACCTTTCCCTACTCTATACATGCTTCCCATCCATCCGCATCCCCATCCGTGCCCTGCAATCCCCTCCCACTTGGCCATTCCTGTCTGCTTGGTAGATACTGGCATCTGTAGACACCAGCTTATTCCTGTACATACCTGAATGCACCTGTCCAATTTCCTTTTATGCATGCTCACACCTGCTCCACTCCTGCATGTACTTCATCCCTGTATATAGGCCCTGATCTGCCTGTGCACCTAGCACCTGCACACACTTGTCAACACATCTTTTTATTTTATTTATTTATTTTATATATCTTTATTGATTTCAGAGAGGAAGGGAGTGGGATAGAGAGATAGAAACATCAACGATGAGAGAGAATCATTGATCGGCTGCCTCCTGCACGCCCCCCACTGGGGATGTGCCCACAACCCGGGCATGTGCCCTTGGCCGGAATCGAACCTGGGACCCCTTAGTCTGCAGGCCGACGCTCTATCCACTGAGCCAAACCGGTTAGGGCAACACATCTTTTTAAAAAATATATTTTTATTGATTTCAGAGAGGAAGGGAGAGGGAGAGAAAGATAGAAACATCAATAATGAGAGAGAATCATTGATCAGCTGCCTCCTGCACGCCCCATGCTGGGGATTGAGCCCACAACCTGGGCATGTGTCCCGACCGGGAATTGAACCTGGTTCATAGATCAATGTTCAACCACTGAGCTATGCCAGCTGGGCTCAATACATCTTTTTTTTTATATATATATATTTTATTGATTTTTTACAGAGAGGAAGGGAGAGGGATAGAGAGTTAGAAACATCGATGAGAGAGAAGCATCGATCAGCCGCCTCCTGCACACCACCCACTGGGGATGTGCCCGCAACCAAGGTACATGTCCTTGACCGGGAATCGAACCCGGGACCCTTCAGTCCGCAGGCTGATGCTCTATCCACTGAGACAAACCGGCTAGGGCTCAATACATCTTTGAACAGTCAAACCTCCCTTGCACATACATCCTCCCATATCCCTATTCATACTTGCATGCTCAAATGATGGCTGGTGTGTGCCCCTCCCACCTGCCCCATATCTGCACATGTCTGTTCACATCTGTCATGTATATGCTCATACCTGCTGCCCCCCACTCAACTTCCTGTGTGCTTCCTTATACCTATCCTGACCTCCTCGCATGTTCCCACCCGCCCACACCTGGCACTATCTGGGTGCTCCTGCCCCACCCCAGCCCCAGGCCCCTAGGACCCCACTTACATGATGCAGCCCAAAGCCCAGATGTCTGACTGGCAGGAGTGCCCATTCCTGGAGACAACCTCTGGGGCCAGGAAGTTTGGGGTCCCACAGAGCACTCTGGGAGGGGATAAGGGGGGGCTCAGGAAGTCTGCCAGACCAAGTTCACCTGTGCCCACCCTGAGAGACTGCTCCAAGCCTCCACCCTCACCTGTGGCATCGGCCCCCGGGCCCCACCCTGGCAGCCAGGCCCAGGTCCCCGATCTTCACCTCCATATTCTTGTTCAAAAAGAAGTTACCTGCCAGGGGGAAGGAGAGGCATGGGCGTAAGAGGAGGAGTCAAGTCCCAGCTCCCATGGCCCCTCTGGGTCCCACAGCTCCCCTCCGCACACTCACTGAGCTTTAGGTCTCGGTGCACAATGCGTTGCTGGTGCAGGTAGCGGAGGCCGCTAACCAGGCCCCGCAGGTAGTAGCGTACCTCAGGCTCCGTCAGCGTCTGCCGCACCTCCAGCACGTGGGCCAAGGACTGCCGGTGACCCGCAGCCGCAGCGCCCGCACCAAGGAGTCAGAGAAGGAGACAGTATACTTAAGTGGGCAAAGTGAGTGCAAGAAGTCTATGAAGGCACCACTAGGTTCAACGGTGGGGGGGGGGGGGGCATGGGGCGTGGCTAAGGGCGGGAGGGCCACAGGTGAGCGCAGGTATGCTCAGGTGGGCCCAGGTACCACGATGAGTATGAGATGAGCCTGGTGACCACAGACTACACTGGGCACAAATGAACACAGGTGAGCCTCAGAGAGTCCAGCGAGCCTAGGATGCGCAGTTAGGCCTGGTGTGGGCACAGGGGCGGATGGGATAGCACAGCAGACATGGAGGCGTGGAGGCTCCCTCGCTGCCCCGCCCCCAGCGCACCTTTCGGCTGCAGTACTCCAACACCAGGTACACGTGGTCACGGTCAGCAAAGTGTCCGTGGAAGGCCACGATGTTGCGGTGCCGCAGGCGGCTGTGCAGGGCGATCTCCCGCTCCACCTGCAGGCACAGTCCTGTGTGTACACACCCTGCCCGCAGTATTCCTACCAACAGGCATCCGCCCGCACCTCCAGGCCAGGGACTCTCTGGGAACCCACGGGGCCATGGGGACCCTGGGCACTGATGGGGGGCCATACCTTCCCAAAGGGGCGCAGACTCCGAACCCCAGGCCCCCCACGTGGCACCACCTTGAGAGCGAACACGGTGCTGGTGGACATGTCGGTCAGCTTATAGCAGCGGCTGAAGGCGCCCTGCAGGGCGGGATTCACAAGCCCAGTGAAGAGGGGGCAGGGCCGCTACACACACACACACACACACACACACACCGAGACACACACACACACACACACCCGAGACACAGACACACACACACCCCTGAGACACACCCCCCTGAGACACAGACACACACACACACACCCTGAGACACACACACACACACACACACACACCCCGGAGACACACACACTCACACACACACCCCTGAGACACAGACACACAGACACACACACACACACACACCACTGAGACACAGACACACACACACACACCCACTGAGACACACACACACACACACACACACCACTGAGACACAGACACACACACACACACAGACACACACCGAGACACACACACACACACACACACACATACCCGAGACACAGACACACACACACACACACACCACTGAGACACAGACACACACACACACACACACACACACACACACACACACACCCCGAGACACACACACACAGCTCACACCCTCCTACCGGGACACTCAATGCAGCACCTGGGAACAAACTAACTCAGGGACACATCCACTCTGGCAGACACATCCATACCAGGCACAGAGAGCAGAGAGATGTGTACCCCATTCAGACACACACACACACACACACCCGGGAACAACAGGACCGGGTGTCACACCCTCGGTGGTAGCATACCCACACCCCAGGACACCCAACTCAGGGACACAGCACAGCCCGCCAAATACTGGTTCCCGCCACACAACGCACGCCCTACAGACGGTTCGCCACAGACCAGGCGCCCAGACCAACGCCAGACCCCGAACTCCCGCCGGCACCACGCGTACAGAGACGAAGCCCGGCGTGCCACCGGCCAACAAGCGGGACACACACCAGCCCCCACGCTCAGGATCGCGCGTGCACAGCCTGCCCCGCCCCGCCCCGCCCGGACCCCCGCCTGGCCCGGCCTGGACCGCTCGCTGCGAAGTCCGGGTTCCGGTGCCCACCTTGCCGATCAGCTTCCCGCGCTTGTAGACGCGCCCCGAGCCCGGGTCGCGCAGGAAAGCAGAGACCAGCTGGCGGCAACTGCGCCGTCGCCGCGGCCGGGGCTCCATCCCGCGCGGGGGGCCTGCAGGGAGCGGGGAGCGGGGAGCAGGGAGCGGGGAGCCGGGAGCAGGGTGTGGGCACTGTGCCGCCTCCCAGCCGGACCACCTGGCAGTGCAGCGCCGCGCAGCTGCTCTGGGAACCGCGCTGCGGGCGGGGCGGGGGGGGGGGGGGTGGGGAAGGGGGGGGAGCGCGTCCTGTTGGCTGAAGCGGGCTGGTCCGGTGCGGGAGAGGGCAGGTGCGTGGGGGGCGCGTGGGCGAGCGGGGATGCCGGCTGGCGGGAGTTCCAGTGACAAGAGCGGCGCTCGCGTCCCGCCTGCTACCCGGGTGCGCTCAGCCTGGCTCTTTGAATCCTGCGCCTCCCGCCAAACGGCGGCGAACTGTCAACACGCAGTTTCGCGGAACGGGGAAACTGAGTCCAGAGGGATTGTCTTATTCTCTCGGAGGCCTCCCAGGGAAAGGTGGGTGGGGTTGGGGTGTGGTGGGCTCTCCCCAAAGTGCGCTGGAGAAGTGAGAATGCCTGTGACACTTGGGGCTTGATTACCTGGGCACTGGGGGGCGCAGCAGGATTCAGAGGCTGAGAAAGAAGCCCGGAATCTCTGGGGCTGAGGCTGGTGGGGAGGGGAGGGAGGCCTGGGGCAGGGACCCAGAAGGGGGAAAGGCTCTGGGTTGGGAGGTGTCATATATAAAGGGCACTTGACAGTGACAAGGGACAGGATTTAGGGACCGAGGGGTGGACTGGGGTTTATGATTCCTGGCATGGGCTGCCAAAGAGAGAAGTCAGATGGGAGGACAAGTGGGCAGGCTCGCCCCCCCCACCCCCACCCCCCGCCCCTGAATACTGTGGGGGCATCTCTGAGCTGTGGCCCAACTTCAGTTCTAGGCACTTTTCTTGCCTTCTCCCATTTCACTGTTACCCCGATCCTGGGACACGGGAACCGGCCTGTCTCCATTTTACAGGTAAGCACACTGAGGCCCAGGGAGGTTAGGGTGCTCACCCAGCCAGGAAGGGACAGTGCTGGGGTTGAATTTGGGCTGCTGCCTCCGGCTGCCTCAGTATTAATCCCCGGATGTTACATAACGCGATGAATGGGGAGGGGTTAGCAGGGCTTCATGCGGCTGGAATCAGACCTAGGAATTTTCCAGAGACCAGATTTTGGAATCTGGCCCAGCCATGCCACCAGGGACAGGAAACACCTTCTGAGTTGTCACATGGTCGCATGGCACTTCAAATGGGGGCCCCAGAGCATTTGAGGGAGCAAGATTCAGGGACCTTTGTGGGGGCGGCTTCAGCACCAGGGCCAAAGGGATTCAGGACAGTGAAGGGTGTCAGCTGGCTGTGACTGGGGAACCAAGGCCCCCGCTAATGAGAACCAGGTACAGTGCGACAGAAGACGGGCAGCTGGGGCTTGGGGGGAGCTTGGGTCTGAGCAGTCATGTCACTGTCTCCCTGGAATCCATGAGGGCAGGCGGCTGGTTCCTTTTCAATAGCACACCTCCATCCGTGTGCTAATTCAGGTATGTTAAATAGTGTAGGAAACCTGTGCTCAAGGCAGACCCACCCAGCCCTCATGAAAAAACTGCCAGGAGGTCGTCAGACTTAACCTAGGGGAGGGTTCTGTAGGTGAATGTGAGTAAGCCAGGACCCCTTCCTGGCAGGGGCTTGTCCTGGAGGCAGATGCTATTCTTAGCCTCATGTTACAGAGGAAGAAACTGAGGCTTGCATGGAAGGCACATGCAAGCCAGAGGCGCTGGGTTGTGGCCAAACCCTGCCAGAAGGTCAGTGAGCCCAAAGTCCCTGCCCCCCTAAACCATCCTGGGAAGGAAGGCAGAGCCCACATGCTAAAGCAGGTGGCTAAGACCACTGAACCCCCAGAAGCTCCCTGGTGGTGAAAAGAATCTGAATTTCCTGGCCCGGTGCCACACAGCCTGCCTGTCAGCTGGCTCCTCTGCACAGACACCAGTCTCCCCCAAGTCTTGGCTGTTCACCAGGTCTTCCTGGCTGAGCCTCCACCATGGGGCTGGTGAGATCTCCCCTTCCCAGCCTGTACCCCCATAAGCAGGCACCTACCTCCTCTAGGATTCTAGAATGAAAAAAAAAATCTATATATATAAAAGCCTAACCGACTGATCAACTGTTCGACCCATAGCTATGATGCACACTGACCACCAGGGGGCAGATGCTCCCACTGGTAGGTTACCTTGCTGCTGGGGTCTGGCCAATTGGGACTGGGCAAGTGGGGCCAGACACGCCCTGAAGCCCTACTACGGTCCCTCCTCCACCCTGATCGTGCATCAGTGGGGTCCTTCGGCCTGGCCTGCACCCTCTCACAATCTGGGACCCCTCAAGGATGTGGGAGAGCCACAGGCCAGCCGAGGGACCCCACCAATGCACAAATCTGTGCACTGGGCCTCTAGTCTAGAATAAAATGAAACATACTTGTTCACAGCAGCATGATTCACAACAGCTACAAGAAGGGAACAAGTCAAATGCCCAGTGCTGGATAAATTGTGATTCCTTCACACACTGCAATATTATTCAAACTTAAAAAGGAAGGAAACTCTGACACCTGCTACAACATAGATGAACTTTGAGGACATTATGCTCAATAAAAGAAATCAGACACAGAAGGACAAATACTGTTGATTCCACTCATATGAGGTTCCAGAAGGAGTCAAATGCACAGAGACAGGTAGATGGTGGGTGACAGGCTAGGGGAGAGGGAGGTGAAGAAGTTAATGTTTAATAGGAACAAACTGTCGGTTTGAGAAGATAAGCAAGTTCTGAAGATGGGTGGTGGTTATAGTTGCACTTAAAAATGGTTAAAATGGTAAAGTATATGTTATGTGTATTTTGCCACAATAAAAAGAGGAAAAACATATTAGATTACCTACCCTACCCTCAAAAAACACAACCTTAGAGGACTTACTAAAACTCCCATTTTGAAGATGGGCAAACTGAGGCACAATTTGGCTATTGATCACAGGATCACAGTTTTGCAAGGCTGCCTGGCCTCCCATGCTGACCCCTGCCCAGGGTTCTTAAAGCTGGGTGATCACGAGCTGGAGCCTCGGCCTGGCCACCCACATCCTAAATCCCTACACCCCAGGCCACCGCTTCACTCCCCCTCCATTCTGTTTTCTTGCCAACCTGAGATAACTCCCCAGACTCAGCAGATTTCCCTGAAGAATTGCAGGAAGCTTCGCTCAAAATACCTGCTGCAGGTGAGGGGGCAGCTGCTGTCCCCAGAGGCACCCAGACTCCCAGAGGTCTACCTTGGGAGACTTGAGGGGCTTGGGCATGGGGTCAGCCTGGGCACAGTCCTCTTCTCCCAGAAGGTGCCAAGGTGGCAGAGGGGACTTTGCAGATGGATTAAGTACCCTGAAATGGGGATGACCCTGAGCTGGGGATGACTCTGGAGGACCAGAGAGGGTGGTGTTTCTAGAAAGAGCTGACAACAATGGACGCTTGGAGGCTGGGAGAGGCAAGGATAAGGTCTGATCCTGGACCAATAGAAGCCAAGTTCCCCCACTCACAATGCTGGGCCAGTCTCAAGGCAGTGCCCTGCCGCAGTCATGGGGTTTCTGAAGCACAGAGGCAGGGTTCCCTCCTGCTGACTCTGCTCACGAGGCCCTGTCCCCAGAGGCTAAGCTCACGAGTGCAGACATGAGGAAGTCCACTGCAGTTCAAAGGCCAGGACACCAGAGAAGTACCTGGAGCCCGGGTGAGTCATGTCTGCCTGGGTGTGCCCACCTTGGCACCTCCTAGGAGAAGAGGACCGTGCCCAGGCTGACCCCATGCCCAAGCCCCTCGAGCGTCCCAAGGTAGACCTCTGGGAGTCTGGCTGCTGCCTCAGCAGCTGCCCCCTCACCTGCAGCAGGTATTTTGAGCGAAGCTTCCTGCAGTTCTCCAGGGAAATCTGCTGAGTCTGGGGAGTTATCTCAGGTTGGCAAGAAAACAGAATGGAGGGGGAGTGAAGCGGTGGCCTGGGGTGTAGGGATTCAGGGTGTGGATGGCCAGGCCAGGGCTTCAGCTCGTGACCACCCAGCTTTAGGAACCCTGGGCAGGGGTCAGCATGGAAGACCAGGCAGCACCCTTCGCAAAACTGTGATCCTGTGATCAGCACCCTTTGGGGAAGAAATATTATACTACTGATGGCAGAGCGTAGATTTTGTAGTGTCTTTGAAACTTTCTGTAAATCTAAAATGATTCAAAAATTAAAATTTTATTTTAAAAAACCCACAAGAATTAGGAGATCATTATAAGAAATTCAAGCAAAACCTATAAGGCAGTGACTCAAAATCAACTCTAACCCCTGCCCCAAGATTGTCGTAGCCAGCCCTAGGGATTTATCCTTCAATTTCCTGTCTGAGTTTATATTAACATGCATATTTCTTCTTTTATAAAAATGTCATCACGTTGTGTATGATTTTGCTAACTTCTCCACCTAACGGCATACCTTAAATGACTTGCCATTTCTGAATCACTGTTCCATGCTCCCCAGCCCCCAAGCCATGTGAGGTCCCTGCCCCTCTGGCCTTGAAGCAGGCCCCTTGCTTAATGTGCTCCAGCCACACAGACCACCCCTGGGCCTGGGCCTCACCCTGCTCCTTGGCCACCTGTTCCTTTGCATACGCTGTTCCTCTGCTGAAAACACCCTCTCCCACACACCCTCTTCCATCCAGCTCCCCTTCATCCTCCCGGTCCTGCCTGGAGCACCCCCACTTCAGGCAAGTTCCCCCACACCCCCAACCCAACAGGAGCTGAGGGCACCCCTTCATGTGTGGGTGTGAAGTCGTCCCAGGACCTCTGAGTCCCATTGAGTGTGACTTGACCCCTCTGTACCTCAGTGTCCTTGACCCATAAAGTAGGGGTGAGGAGTGTCACATCACATAGGAGAGCCCCCAAGGCAGTGGTGACTCTCAGTAGGGGAAGTGCTCAGTCACTGGGTCAGTGGCATGAGAAGTAGGACCTGTCTGGAATGAGGGTGAAGGAAAGGATACTGCGTCTCCTTAGTGGGTACCTCTTAATCAGAAGCCACAGACACCCAAAGTTGCTAAAGTGAAAAACAAAAACTGGCCAAAACCGGTTTGGCTCAATGGATAGAGCGTCGGCCTGTGGACTGAACGGTCCCAGGTTCGATTCCGGTCAAGGGCATGTACCTTGGTTGCGGGCACATCCCCAGTAGGGGGTGTGCAGGAGGCAGCTGATTGATGTTTCTCTATCATCGATGTTTCTAACTCTCTATCCCTCTCTCTTCCTCTCTGTAAAAAATCAATAAAAAAAATATTAAAAAAAGAAAAACAAAAACTGGGTTGATAGCTTCAGGTATGGCTCGATCCATCTCGGAAATCTGGCTCTGTTTCCTGCCTCTCATGTCCCTAGTTAGGGTGACTCTTGCTGGGTGGCAATCCCAGCTCACATGGGTGACCTCGGCCGTGATGGATCCTGGGTCCTGCTCTACCGATACGAATGCCCAAGGACATCTGAGCAGCTCCAGAGACATGGGTTCTAGGGCAGGGATGGCAGGAACCATCCCACCTAGTCAACTCAGGGGGTGAAGGGTCCTGGGACCACATGGCCAGGCCTCAGGGATCACAGGTGGCACCGGGAGTTGGAGGAAGGGGCAGGAGGAGACCATCGGATCTGCTCCTAGGCATTTCCTAAGGCCCACGGCCATAAGACAACAGACCGCAGAGGGAGCCCGAGTCCAGCTGATCCACATCTGTCCTGACCCACATGCCTATCCTGGCCCTGCCTCTGGGAGGGTATCTGGGCTAAAGCTCAGGATAGGGGGAATCCAGCTGAACCTGGGCCAGGGTCCAGGCCTGGGCACAGGTTGGGGGACTGAGATGCCAACTGAGGATGGGCCCAGGACTCCACAACTTCATTCCATCTCCATCTGGTCATTCCACAAGCACTAGGATTCCCATGGAGGGTGCAGTGCCTGCTGTATGCACTTTCCACAGGACTCAGTGCCTGGTACATACACTTGTTGTAGATAGAGTACAATGCCTGCTGTAGATGTGCCCTGTAGAAAGTATCTTCTGTAGCCCAGCCGGCGTGGCTCAGTGGTTGAGCATTGATCTATGAACCAGGAGGTCACGGTTCGATTCCCGGTCAGGGCATATGCCCAGGTTGTGGGCTCCATCCCCAGTGTGGGGCATGCAGGAGGCAGCCAATCAATGATTCTCTCTCATTGATGTTTCTATCACTCTCTCCCTTCCTCTCTGAAATAAATAAAAACATATTTTTTAGAAAGTGCCTTCTGTGCCTGGTGCAGTGATTTCTGCATGCACTCTCTTCAGGATACAGTGACTTCTGTAGGCACTCCTTGGAAGGTTCAATGTCTACTATATGCCCTCCCTACAAGGTGCAGTACCTACTGTATACATTCCCTGAACAGCAAGGTGTGTCTGTTGTATGATACAGTACTTGCTGCATATATTCCCTACAGAGCATAATGCCTGCTGTATTGCTCCATGCAGGACATAGTGCCTGTTGTATGCACTTTTTGCAGGGTGCAATGCCTGCTGTATACACCCTGCATAGCACCATAGCACCATGGCTGAGGCTTGGGTAATGAGGCATCTCTGAGGGGGATACAATTGTCCACTTTGTGGATTACCTGGGCCAAACTTTCTTTCTTTCTTTCTTTCTTTCTTTCTTTCTTCTTTCTTTCTTTCTTTCTTCTTTCTTTCTTTCTTTTTAATATATCTTTATTGATTTCAGAGAGGGAGAGGGAGAGAGAGATAGAAACATCAATGATGAGAAAGAATCATTGATTGGCCGCCTCCTGCACATCCCCTACTGGGGGATCAAACCTACAACCCAGGCATGTGCCCTTGATTGGAATCAAACCTGGGACCCTTCAGCCCACAGGCTGACACTCTATCCACTGAGCCAAACCAGCTAGGGTTCTTTCTTTTTTAAAATTTATCTTTATTGTTGATTAATATATTTTTATTGATTTCAGAGAGGAAGGGAGAGACAGAAACACCAATGATGAGAGAGAATCAGCGATCAGCTGCCTCCTGCATGCCTCCCATTGGAAACCTGGGCATGTGCCCTGATTAGGAATCGAACCATGATCTCCTGGGTTCATAGGTTGACACTCAACCACTGAGCCTCACTAGCCAGGCCTGATTTATTTCTGATGACTCTCAGGCCCCAGTGCATAGTGTGATACATAATCAGTGCTCAGAAGGAAGTGCCTGCTTTTGCTGACCCCTCCCTCTCCTGCCATCCTCTCTTCAGCCTTGTCCAACCACACTTAACTCCATCAAGGTCACAACTGCCTCCACAGATGCCAATTCGTTGGTCCATTGGTCCACCGGTCCACATCTTCATCTTGCCCACAAAGGCTGTACCTTTCTTCTCCCAGAAGCCCTGTGTGACCTCTGGGACCCCACACCCACCTGTTCTCCACCCCCTGCCCCTTTCTGTCCCTGTGACCTCATCCATGACACTAAACATCCTCAGGTGCTGAGGACACCCACTTGTTCACCTCCACCCAGACGACATGACCCCTGGATTCCCAGCCTCTTCCTGGTGACTCACAGACATCTCACTGTAGAGCCATTCAGAAGTGACCACTGGACTCACTCGCCCCCCTCAGCCTGCCCCCCCTCGGTACATGGGCATCGCCCTTCACCAGCCACTCAGGCCAAGCGTCTGCCTCAAACCTTCCCCACACGTCCCCCATGGGATCCATCAGCAACTCCTGCAGACTCCACTCCCAAACAGCTGGGAGCCACCCACTGCTCTCACCTCCACCGACACCCTGGCTCAGCCCCTGCCCAGAACGACCACTGCTGCCTCTCACCGCTTTCCTGCCCAACCCTTTTCCCCCAAGGCAGCCAGGGGTAGATGTCCAAAGCTTGAACACTCTCCCACCTCCCAAAGCTCCTTTCCTGCCTCTGCCCTCATCCCTTCCCCCACTCAGGCCACTTGCTCCACCCACTCCACCTCCTAACTTGATTCTCTTAGTCCAGACTCCAGGCCTTTGCACTTGATGTGCCCTCCGCCTGGACTGCCCTTCCCCCCACCTCCTGTGGCATTCACCTCCTCAGTGAGGGCCTTCCTGACGTCCCCCACATCTGCAGTGGGCCTGGGCTGTTTCCTCGGAGCACCTGACCACAGGGTAAGATTATACCTACCCAGGGGCTGCCTCCCTCACTAGCCTATCTGGCCGGGTGGTTCACCAGTGTGTTGGCACATAGTAGGTTCTCAATAAACGTTGAAGAAGTAAATGGCATTGGGTGGCTCTGTTTTGAGCTGCTCCAGGCTGGAGTGTAGACACGCAACCCCTCTCTCCCTGTGGTCAGGGCTGGGAGACCCATGGTGGGCTTCCAGGAAGAGAAGGCCCTCAAGCTGAGTCTGGCAGGAGCCCGGGGGCAAGGAGCAGTCCACCCATTGCCCCCTTGGTGCCCCATTTCCTCAACCTACCTGTCACGTGGGTGACAGTGAGGAGCTGGGGGAGGGGCGAGCAGAGGACGCCTGCTGCGTGCCTGTGGGCGGGGGAAGGCGGCACGCTGGAAAGGGTGCGGTGATGGGAGCCCTAGAATAACCCTGATCCGCGCAAAAAGCTGAATTCTGGCTGAAAGGGTCGCGGTGCCCCCCTTGCCCGAATGGGAAAATTGAGGTCGGAGTGGGTGAGGGCACGGCCATGCAGAATTGGGAACTCTGGACCCGGGTCTGGCTCCAAAGCCGTCGCTCACAGTCCGGGGGCCTGGCGGGGAGGGCGGGAGGCGGGGTGGGGTTCGTCCTCTGGTGACAGCAGCGCCCGGAAATGCGCCTGCCGGGAGTGGGCTCTCCGCCCCTCACGCCCAACCCCTGGGGCTGAGCTTCTCCTCAGTGCGCTGGGGGCCCTGCACTTGGGGTGGCCTGGACGTACAGCGGGAACCCCAGGATCGGAGCTCCAGCGGGCGGGTTCCTGAGTAGGCTGACCTTGAAGGAAGGGCCAGAGAACGGGGTAGGGAACCGTCGCGGGGACGCGATCTGCGCGTCGGTGGAGAGGAGGCAGGGACCCGGACTCTCGGAACCGGGGCAGGGCGACCTCGGTTCGCGCACATTCCCCGGCCCTGAGCGCGGCGCCCGGAATAGCAGTCCCGGGGTGGGGGTAAGGACGGCCAGTATCCTCGCGGCTCTCCCGCCCTGGGCTTCACAAGGTCACCGGGACATGGACTCTCAGACACCAGACCAGAGTTCTGGGGTGCCGGGGCCCGTGCGGGGCAGTCCTCCGCCGCAGATCCGCGCGGAAGCGCTCCACGGCCTCGTGAGGGCGCACGGGGCCGCCGCCCCTCTGGACCCCGGGCTGGGCGCGCCCCGGGAGGCCGGGTGGAAGTGGCCGCCCTGGGGTCCCCCCGCTCCCCACCGAGGGCCCCGCCGCTTCCGCTCATCCTGGAGCGGTCGGGAGAGCCGGGACGCACCGCCAGCGCTCTACATCGCCGGTAAGCCCCTCTTCCTATCTCCCCCGCCCCGCACCCCGCTATCCGGGTCCGTGCCTCCTGGGTCTCGTGGAGGGGGTGGGGGACGGTGAGGCACCAATCCGCAGGGTGGGAGAAAGCTCATCCCCACTTCTTCCTGGGGAAACTGAGGCCCAGAGGCGTGGCTTGCCCTGAGATCACACCCTCAGTCAGGAGTTCAGCCAAAACTGGGTGTAAGTGCCCTGCTCTTTGGGGAGGGGGCTCCTTATTTTCCATCGCCTAGATCCCCACCTCAGTGCTGAGTCAGGAAGGGGTTCAGAACACCAGCCCCCCTCCCCTGTCTTTGCTCTCCCCTCCAAACTTCCTGCTTCCTGGGCCAGCCAGGGCCCTGGGTTCAGAAAGGGGCTGAGATGCAACTGGCAGGCATAGCTCTGGAGCCACCGCAGCACCAGACCCTTAGTGCCCCAAATGTCATAGCCAGAGGGCCTGAGATACAGGGAAACTGAGGCTCAAGAGGGGCCATAGGTCCAATGAGGTCCAGCCTTCCCGCACCCCGTGCCCAGGAGCTCGGGGCCGGAGGGCTCCAGTTTGTCCTGCGTGTCTTTGGGCACTGCTGACTGCTGGGCTCCCTGGCTCTGCTCCAAGAAGGACTCACCAGGTGGCCACTTCCCTCTTCCTTTCTCTGCCAATGTCATGGTCACGCGGAGGCTGTGGATGGCAAGTGGCTTTCTATTTCTCCTGACAGATGGGAAAACTGAGGCCTGGGTAGGCAAAGTTGCCAGCCCAGTCCCCCCACCCCAGCTGACTCCCTATTTTCTGCATCATCCTCATCAGGGGCCCTTTTCCCTTTCCAGACCACCCTGGCTCTCCATCCCACACCCTCTGCTCATGAGGCCGTGAGGTGCTGGCTGGTCCAGGGTCAGGTTACTCCTTTCTGCCCCTCCCCAACATGGGGACACCTGCTGCCCAGGGTTTGGGATCGGATAGAGCCCTGAAGGGACCTGGTCCCTGACCCAGCCCCCAGGGGCTGCTCCCTCTGCAAGCTCTCAGAGTCCTGGACTGACCCCAGCTGGTCCCCAGTGCATAGATGGGGAAACTGAGACCTGGGGAAGTGGAGTGGCTGGCCCCTGGCCATACAGGAAGGTAGAAGCAATGATGGTGGAGAGAGCAGTGAGGAGCCCTGACCCTGGAGACACTTGTGTACTTATCCTGGAATGATTTGTTCTGTCATCAGACACTGATTAAGCACCTACTGTGTGCATCATAAGACAATAAACAACCAATAATAATAATAATAATTTCAACTCTTCATCTACATTCCAGACTCTGTGCCTCCCATTTTTCTTACCTGATCCGAAGGACCCCTCAAAATTTTCCTGTGAGGAGGGCTGTATTATAAATACATTTTTCAGATGTAAGAAGGGGAGGCTCAGAGAGGTTAAGTTACTGCCCCAAATCACATAGTCAGGGCAGAGCTGGGGTTCAACCCCTGGCCTGCTCACACCTCCACTGCAAAGACTCTCTCTGCTTCCCCAGACCCCACCCCCTCTGGAACCTCCTGCTCCTGCTATGGACCCTCCTGAACTGTGGTTTGGGAGGCAGTGCTCAGGTGAGGGGGGACATGAGCCCAGGGGGCATTGGGCATGGAGATCCAGTAGCCATGTGGGGGTTGCCAACTTCCCCTCCATGCTGACCATGCTTCTCTCTCCAAGTAGGGTCCAGGAGAGTGGACACCATGGGGTTCCTGGAGCCACTGTTCCAGCTCCTGTGGGCAGGGGCTCTCTGTGCGAAGTCGGCGCTGTATCCGGTGAGCAGTGAGCACGATGCTGGGGCTCGGCTGAGCGAGTGTGAGGGGGTTCCTGACCCTTCCCTCCTGCCAGCCAGGCCCAGCCCCTGACCACACCCTTGACCTGCCCACACATGCTGTGCCTTTTAATCCTACGAATGCACTTGGAATGTGGGTAGGGTTGGTGTGGGAGGGTGAGGGGTGAGCAGGCGGGCTCTGGGAAGGAGGTTGCTGGGAAACCTGACCGCACTCTGGCCATCCTGCTCCTCATAGGCTCCCCAGTGAAGAGCTGTGCTGGGGGGACACCCATGAGTACCGCCTCTGCCGGTTGCCAGTAAGTTCTGTCCACCTCCAAGACCCTCGAGCCTGCCCTGAAGCCCTGCTGCTTCCCCACTCATGTCCCCAAATATGTTTGCCACCCTGCCAGATTTTCTGGACTCCCCTGAGTCTGACCCAGCCTCTGACCCACCCATCTCTGTCCCCAGGACTGTCCCCCAGGAGCCATGCCCTTCCGAGACCTCCAGTGTGCCCTCTACAATGGCCACCCTGTCCTGGGCCCCCAGAAGACTTACCAATGGGTGCCCTTCTATGGTGGTGAGTAGCCTGCCCTCCTGTTGATCCAGAGGAAACAACTCAGAGCTGGCAGGGAGAAGGGGCTGCTAAGAAGGAAGGGGGACTTGGAGGGTTGTAAGGAGAAGTAGGCATTAGCACTTGGGCTTTGAAGGATATGTAGGAGTTGGTGAAGGGAAGGGAAAAAAGCATGTGTGAGATATAAAGCAGAGGCAGGGGGAGGCTGAACACCAGACTGAGGATTTAATCAGGGCTGAATCCAGAGGCCAACAGTTCTCAAACTTATCTTGGTAGCAGGAAATGTTGCCAGTATTTAGCTGAAAATAGTGAGTTATATAACTGTGTGCCGGGGGCAGCATGCCTCCAGGTTTAAGGGAGACAGGCAGCTTCAGATGCCATGGAGAGGGCAGACACAGGTAAGAAAAGCCTAGAATGAAGAAAGTTCCATTTGTAAACCTCATCGTGTGTTTTTTCCCCTTTGCCCTAAGAATGAGCCCACCAGGGCCAGCTGGGGCTCTGTTCCAGGCTGGGTCAGCCAGCCAAGCTGAGGGAGATGGGAGGAGCAGGAATCAGATCTATGAGCTGGAGTGAGTGGACTGCTCATTGTGCCCTGCTGCCAAGCAGAGGGGGAAACTGAGTCCTGGTGGTGGTGGTGGTGGTGGGTAAAGACACATGCTACGTGGGACCCAGTCAGCACTGGAAAACACTTTTTATTGGGCACCTGCTGGGTGCAGCTCTGCTCAACGCTGAGCCTAGAATCATGTCTGGAAATGGTTATTTGAGTATTTGTGGAATGAATGAATGCATGCATGCAGACCCAGGATATTTGCCTAGGAGAGTCAGAAAGCTGGAGGCAAAATGCTTAAGCCCAGTCCTGGCTCTGCTTTAACCTCCATGTGCGGTTTTGGCTGAGTCTCTGGGCCCCATCTGCCTAAGGGGATGGCTCTCTCTGGGAGGCTAGCGGGAAGGGGGCTGTAACTGGAGTAGAAGACCCCTGGTCCACTCTGTCCTTCCACCCCCAGCTCCCAACCAGTGCGACCTCAACTGCCTGGCCGTGGGACATGCCTTCTACCACAGCTTTGGCCGCGTCCTGGACGGTACTCCCTGCAGCTGGGGTAGCCAGGGACTCTGCGTGGCTGGCCGCTGCCTGGTAAGGACTGCCATGACCCGCCCAGCCCAGCCCACCTCCCAGCCCACCCCACCCCAGACCGAATTCATTTAGTTTTAGGTCCCTCCCTCTCCTAGCCCCTCCCCTCCCACCGGGCCACGCCCCTCCATAAACTTCACTCCAAGCTTCTCTCCAGAGTCCGCCCTTTCACCCTCAAGTCCCGCCAAGCCCCCATTCCTTTTGTTCCACTACCCCTCCCTCTTCCACAGGCCTCCCACCTCTCCTTAGGCCCCACCCAGATCCCTCCTTCTGGGCCCATCCTTTTATTCCCGGGTCCCACCTCTTTTATTTCAGGACCCCACCCCTCGTCTCTAGGCCCCGCCTCCTAGCTCTCAGACCCCGCCCCCCTACCCCAGGCCAAGGCCCGGGCTGGGGCCGGGGCCTCTCTATGACAAGTGTCCTCCCCATCCCCTTAGAACGCCGGCTGTGACGGTTTGATGGGCTCGGACGCCCGCGAGGACCACTGTGGTCGCTGCGGCGGCACCAACGACTCGTGCCTCTTCGTGCAGCGCGTGTTCCGGGACACCGGTGACCTCTCGCCCCGTCCTCTCTACTCTCCCAGAGCCGACCCTTTAAGAAGCCGCAGGCACGGAAGTGAATTCCCGTGCTGATTGGGCAGTCTGCGGCACCGCCCCCTCTCGTTCATCATTCTGATTGGTCACTGTCAGATTGTCCCGCCCTTCCTAGACGGATGTGGTTCTAACTCTTTCGCTGCTTCATTTAAGCGATAATAATCTTAACTCCAAAGGTTTACGGACCGTTTTGGGGGTACCAGTACCAAGGCTAATCTCCTTAGCCTCAGTATCTCATTTAATCCTCAAAGCATCCCTCAAAATAACCCGCCACCCCCACCGCGACATCCTCCTTCCTTCCCTCCCAGGAGCCTTCGCAGGATACTGGAACGTGACTCTGATCCCCGAGGGCGCCAGACACATCTACGCCGCCCATCGGAGCCGAAACCACCTGGGTACCTCAGAGATGCCGAGGGGGGAGGCGCCCTCCTGGCCGCCTCCATGAAGCCTGGAGACAGGCCGGAGGAGGGGGACGCAGGGTCGGGAGGTGGAGGGTCGGGTTCCGGGGGAGCCTAGGCTGACCCTTCCCTTGCAGCGCTGATTGGGGGCGACGGGCGCTACGTGCTCAACGGCAACGGGGAGGTCAGCCCGTCCGGGACATATGAGGCGGCGGGCACCCGCGTGGTCTACACCCGCGCTGCAGGGCCAGAGGAGACGCTGCGCGCGGCCGGACCCACGTCCCAGGACTTGGTCCTGCAGGTGCGTGCCGGGCCTCCAGGGGGCGGCTGGGCACGTGGTGGTGGTAGGAATTAAAGGACCTAGGGGAGGCTGGGGACGGAGAGGGGGAGTCAGGATGGAGAGTGAGAGTGGGGACGCTAGGAACAGAGAGTCAGAGGAGTGAGATTGGACTAGAGAGAGTCAGAGGGGCCAGGGTGTGGTAGAGAATCAGAGGAGAAAGGCCAGAGGCTGGAGGCTGGGCCATCAGTTCCGATTTCGGCTCCCTAGTGTGTGGCCTTCTCCCTAGGTCCTCCTGCAGGAGCCCAATCCCGGCATTGAGTTCGAGTTCTGGCTCCCCAGGGAGCGCTATGGCCCCTTCCAGGAGCAGGCCCAGGCCCTGGGCTGGTCCCTGAGGCAGCCGCGACCTCTGGAGGGGGAGCCCCAGTCCCTTGAGCCCCAGGAAGCCCTGGCTGCTTTCCCCACACGGACCCCAAACCCCACCCCAGGTGAGCAGGGAATAGCCACTGTGGGGGCAAGCAGGGAGGTGGGGCCTGTGCCCTAACTGCACTGTCTCACAGATCCCTGCCCACCCTGTCCCGACACCCGTGGTCGTGCCCACCGGCTTCTCCACTATTGCGGCAGTGACTTTGGTGAGAGATCCTCTTCCCCAACCCTCACCTGGCCCCTAATTGACCTAAACTTGGCTACCTTCCTGTTGACATCTGACCCTGTTTTGACTTTACTCTTGAGTCCTTGATCTGACTCCAACGTGACCCCTTCTGGCCCTAATTTGACTTCTTGATTTGGCCCTTTGCTCTAATTTGACCTCTAAGTCCTCATTGATCCTGACCTGATCTTGACCCCAGTACCCTCTCCACAGTCCCTAGGGGTCCCCCATGTCCTACCTGACCCCAAGTTTCCTCATATGGCAACGGGGTGCATGAATGGGTGTCCAGATTGGACCATCCAATTGGCCTCAGCACCACCCTGCCCACAGTGTTCCGGGCTCGAGTGCTGGGCCACCTCCGCCAGGCCCAGGAGACCCGCTATGAGGTGCGTGTGCAGCTTGTCTACAAGAACCGCTCGCCACTGCAGTCCCTCGAGTATGTGTGGGCACCTGGCCGCTGCCCCTGCCCACCAATGGCCCTCCATCGAGAGTACCTGCTGGCTGCCCAGCGCCTTGTCAGCCCCGATGGCACTCAGGACCGGCTGCTGCTGCCCCATGCTGGCTATGCCCGGCCCTGGAGCCCCGCCGAGGACAGCCGTGTACGCCTGGCTGCCAGACACTGCCCTGTCTGAGCCCCCAGACAAGGCCGCACCACACACAGCAAGAAAGATGTGCCTGACCAGGCTCAAACTCAACCTCTTTCCTCTCTTGCCTGGCTTCCAAGGAACTCAAAACTATCTCCCACCACAGCTATGTACCTCTCCCTCCTACACACTAATACACCTTTGTGTACAGTCGGTCAGATCCACTCTCACGGTAGGCAGGCGCTGATGAGAAAACACTGAATTGCTTCTTTAACTCTGATTTCTTCTCTCACCCTGACTGCCAGGAAACTCATAGCTATCTTTTACTCAAAAACTTTGTGTCTACTTGTATTCCCCTTGCCTCACACTCACTTGCTTAGAGACACTCTCACAAGCAAGCAGGGCCCATAGGAAGACATGCCTAAGGAGACATTGTAATGTATCAGTTTCCCCGCTTGCCCTGGCGGCCAGGAAGCTCATCACTGTTTAACTCCCTGAAACTCTGTGCTCTCTCTTCTTGCTGGCACTTACTCATACACCATAATGTATTCAGAGACAGTGCCACAAACAGACATACCCACTAGAAAACATGCCTAACTAGGCACAGTAACATACTCATTGCCCCTTTTGTGCTGACTACTAGGAGGCTCAGAGAGCATCTTTTCTCTTTCAATTTTGTATTGATTTCAGGTATACAGCTTAATGGTTAGACAATCATATACTTACATAGTGCTCCCTTTGATATGTCCAGTACCCAATTACCATCATACATAGTTATCATAATATTATTAACTATATTCCCTATGGTTTACTGTACAGCCTCATGACTATTCAAAGATAATTTTGACAGCCTCAGCAATTCTAGAAGGGTTTCTTGCAGTCCACACTGCTGTTCACCCCTTTTATATTTCTACTTAATTTTTACAAGCAATTTTTTAAAACAAGGGCACACTTGGCCACAGAAGTGTGAGGATGCACTGGTAGTTGGATCCACAACTGTGCTCTCACAGCGTGTGCACATGTGATCTCACAAACCACATCCCCTCTACCTGGCCCATTCCCCACCTCCCCTCAGAATGTCTGACACTTTGTGGGAGGTGAGGACAGGGAATATATGGAGCAGGGGTTGAGTATAGGGTAAACATGGCTTTTGTAGGTCCCAAGCCTCTTCCCCATGCCTCCTTGGGGGCCACACATTCATCCCAGGCCTCCCCAGCAAAGGAAGCAGTCAGAGCCCCTGCCCTCAGGCTATCCTCAGCTTCCTGTGTTGTCATAGATAAATTCTCTTCGATTATTCTTCTGGAGCAAGAGGGCAGACACCAGTCATGTGTGAACTGAGGGTGTGTGTGTGTGGGGGTGGCTCAGCAAACCCTCCCCACTCTGGGTGGAGGCGCCATCTTCTGCCTCCCCATTCTGGATGGGGTGGCCCACACTGTCATTTTGGGACAATCTGCTCTTCTGTACCATCATGGTTGTATTTTGCCCGGTAGCAGGGATACTGGCAGTGGGCAAGGGGCACACAATGGGCAGGTCTCAGAGCTGGAGGGGCCTGAGGCCAGACTGCTCCCTTCTCCTGGCCTTAGTTTCCCCATCTGTGAGTACCCTCTCAGCCCTTCCTGGCTCTGATCACGGGAATCGCACTCTTCTGGATTCCCTCCCTAGCCCCTCAGTTCACTCATGCATTCCTCCAACGGGTATTTATTGAGTGCCTACTGTATGCCAGGGGCCCAGCAGTGCTTAGACCATCCCAGGCCTGGCTCTGTCATTTTCAATGAGTGCTGAAGCTGGACAAACCTCAGAGCCCCAACTCTCGTGGGCAAAGTGGGGTGCAGTTCTGGAGGGAGGTGTGGGGCCTGGGCGCCCACTGGTGGCAGGATGGGGTAAAGGTAGTCAAGGCACTGGTTACCTGCAGTCCTGAAGGGCCCTATGCTTTTATGTACCTCCTCCTCCTCGACATCCACTTCTCTCATCTGCACTTGCCTTCCTCAGGAATGCTTCTCCCCACCCACCAGCCTTACACCAGCTCGCACTTACTGCTCCATTCTTCCCACCATTAGCCTGAGGTTGTCCCCTCTGCCTCCATGCAGTATGGGGATATGTCTGGGAATAAGAGTCTCAGGCCTTAGCCCAAGAGCTTCTAATCCCAAATCACCTGGACTGGCTGACGAGAGGCGCTCGCTTCTAGGCAGGGCGAGCGCAGAGTCTCCTCCGGCAGGCAGGATGGCCTGGGGCCACCGAGCAGTGACTTCCCCAGCCCCGTCACAGCTCCTCCTGTAAGGATCTTGTAACACTTCCCCGTAAACACCACATTGTTTTTGATTTGCTCTTTAGTTTTAAAGCAGCCTAACCATTTAAAGAGAGAAGAAAACGTTGCAATTCTAAAAATGTTCAAATTCAACAGCATAGTGGTTCAGAAAGGAACTACCATTTGTACTTGCCAAGCAAAATATCACGCTGTTTTGCCGTTTTACATCGAAACCCTAATAACGCCAGGTGGTTACGTAGAGTGACAGAAACAAAGCGAATCGTTCTGTTTTCTCCTCTCTACAGTCCCCAGCCCTTTTTCATTAGTTGCTGGGTCCCTGCGGGGATACTCAGTGCCCATCTGGGTTAGACGCACAAGTTGCCCGGAGTGACTGCAAACGGGTATAGGCAGGACCCGCCTCTTGAAGGAAGCACAGGTGGCACATCCTTGCTTGTCCAGGAACTGGGAATTCTCCAAATTGACTTCCCACAGATGGTGACGTTTATTAAAAGATGAATTAAAACAGGCATGTTTGAAACTTGCATCCATATGAATGAAATGACAGTAATTGTAATTATTTCATTAGCCCCACAAAAGATTGCTTTCAACAATATTTCTGAACGCCAGCACTGGGGGTCTGTCATGTTTTCCCTTTCTAATTCTCTGCAGAGGGCACCACCCCGTCATCTGCCCTTCTCTCACTGACCCTGCACCAGACGGCTGACCCGTGGGCGGACACATGTCCACTTGAAGAGCCGCAGAAAGCCCTGGGCTGTTGGATAGCCCACAGGCTTAGATGTGGTTGGCAGAACCACTTTGGAGAACAGTTTGGCCATGTCTGCTACAGATGAACAAAAACCACAGTAGCAAGTTAGATATGTCCAAGTCCCAATCCCCAGAATCTGTGAGCGGGACCTTATTTGGAAAAGGGATCTTGGCAGATATAATTAAGCATCTCAAGATCAGATCATTCTGGATTACCTGGGTGGCACTAAAGCCAATGACAAGTATCCTCATAAGAGACGTGCAGAGGAGAGACCGAGAAGAGGGCCATGTGACAATGGAGGCAGAGACTGGGGTGATGAGGACACAAGCCAAGGGAGGTTAGAGTCCTCAGAAGCTGGAACGGGCAGGAAGGACCCTCCCTGGAATCGCAGGAGGGAGCGCAGCCCTGTAACACTGACTTCTGGCCTCCATAATGTGAGACTAAATCTTTGTTATTTCAAGCCCCCCCACTCCCACCCAGTGTGTGGTAATTTGTTATGGTCACCGCAGAAGACTCACAGGCTTACCCTATACTCTCTAATCTCTGAGAAATGAGAGCTGCACTCACCAAAGGTCAGTTCTAGAATGTTCCTAGAAGCTTTAGTCATAATAACCCAAAATGGGAAACTACTCAAATGCCCATCAACAGTAGAATAGGGCAAACAAATTCTGGCCTACCCACAGAATGAAATGCTATCCACCAATGAAAAAGAGCAAAGTACTGATAATTCCCACAGTAGTGGTGCGTCTCAGACACAGCGCTGAGTCAGATAGGAAAGGACAGAGATACCTTTGGGGGTGGGGAGGGGCTGGCTCTGTTGCCTCAGTAGCTCTAAGTCACTGGTTACACTTTTCTGTAGATTTAAAAATAAAACAAACAATATGCTCAGTGGTTGAGCATCCACCTATGAACCAGGAGGTCACAGGTTCGATTCTCAGGCAGGGTACATGCCTGGGTTACGGGCTCGATCCCCAGTAGGGGGTGTGCAGGAGCAGCAGATCCATGGTTATCTCTTGTCATGGATGTTTCTGTCTCCCTTCCTCTCTGAAATCAATAAAAGTATATTTTTTAAAAATAAAAAATATAAAATAAAATAAGTCTGAGGGGCTAAAGGTGAAAGTCTGGGGAGACAGGTGTGTATCCTCCCTACCTGTACTCCCTGGTGAGCTCACCAGGGCAGGGGGCCAGGAACAGCCTCTGAGCATCTGTTTCACCCCCTGGGGACAGCAGGGTCGGCGGGGGGGGGGGGGGGGGCGATGCCAGGTGCAGAGCGAGCCCAGCACTGCCCCACCCCCAGACCACAGCCACACCACATTCTTCAAACGGCTGAGCCAGCGATAAGCAGATTCTGAGATCCCTGTCCCCAACACCCATGTAGGCAGGCCTCTTAGCAGACCTTTGATCAGTCCCTTCCTCCCTCTTGACAAACCTTACCCCAGGAAAAGCCGAAGTCCTTACCACACCCTCCAGACACCTGCATGGTCCACCCCCCGGCTCCCCTCCTCTCTCCCCCTCATTCACTCAGCTCCAGCCACACAGGCCTCCCTGTTCGTCCTACACTCTGCCAGGCTCTGCCTTTGTGCCTTTGTACAGGCTCTTGTCTCTGCCTGGACCCCCCTGTCCCAATCCTCACAGATTCATGCCCTCACCTTCTTCATGTCTTTACTGGAATGTCATTTTCATAGACAGGCCTTTCTCTGACCCTGACATTGCAGCCCTGGCCCCCTCAACTTCGGCTGCATTTTCCCCATGTCATTCACCTTGCTCTCTGACATGTGTGTTTTTTTAATTAAATCTTTTTTTTTTTTATCGATTTAAGGGTGAGGGAGAGAGAGAAATATCATCATTGTGAGAAACATGGATCAGTTGTCTCCCATATACGCCCTGACTGGGAATCGAACCCGAAATCTGGGTATGTGCCCTGATCAGGAATCGAACCCACGACCCTTAGATGCACAGGATCCAACCAACTGAGCCACAGGCCTCCCTCTGACGAGTTATACATGTATCATGCCAATTGTTGCCTTTCCAAACTCCCAGGAGTGGGAAACTTTTAACGCTCTGTGTCCATACTGTAACCCTGGCTCCCAGAGGAGCGGTTGGGATACAACACGCACTCAATATCCGTGTAACACTCAGCACTTCCTCCTCCTCTGTTAGCGTTCTCAAGGATGAGGACACGAGCAGTGGTATTGGTGGCTGCAGAGAGCTGCCTCCTTTTTTGGGAAAACTGTCTTAGACAGAGTCACCACCAGCTGGGAACTGCAAGGCTGGCTAACGAGTGAGGGGCATGGCATGTCAAAGGATTGCAAGACTTGGCTGATGTGTTTGGGCAAAAACTGTGTCTCGGTCGGGGACAGTCCTGCACCAACGCACTGGGGTCTTTGCCTTCCGACGCCGCGCGTACCCACCCCGCGGAGCGTGTGCAGAGCGGACACCATTGCGGCGGTCGTGACGGCCGGCAGGAGGTTGGGGGGTGGGTGGGAGGGGGTGGGGTCTGTGGGAAATGGCTGGCCAGGGGCCCTGAGACTCGTGAGGACCTGAGGCCGCATAAGGCTGGACTGAGGTTGAGCAGAGTCGGCCAAGCGTAGGCCTGGGAGTCGCTTTCATCCCGGAGGGTGGTGGGGCCTGTTCTGCGGGTCCGAGGGGAACTCGACCGTGGCTGCCTTCTCTGCTAAGCCTTCCTAGTGCTATTAATAAGTTTAGCAAATGTTCAATGACCTGCTACTATGTTCCAGGTGAACACAGCCCGGAACAAAAATCTCAGCCTCTGTGGCACTCACGGTCTAATGGGGGAGGCAGGTGAGAGGCAAGAGAAATAAGTAAAACACGTCATGTTGAGATGAAGACGTGGCGAGTCATGTAGATTTTATATGGAGCAATCAGGGAAGGCTTCGCTGCTAAGAAGACATTTGAGTCAAAACCTGAAAGCAGTGAACCCCTGGGTCCGGGTGAAGCTGGATCCCAGGTCCGGGTGAGGCTGTGTGCCCCTGGATCTGGGTGAGGCTGGGTCCCGGGTCCGGGTGAGGCCGAGCACACCTGGGTCTGGATGAGGCCGAGCGCACCTGGGTCTGGGAGAGGCCACGTGCCCATGGGTCCGGGTGAGGCCATGCGCCCCTGGGTCCGGGTGAGGCCATGCGCCCCTGGGTCCGGGTGAAGCTGGATCCCGGGTCCGGGTGAGGCTGTGTGCCCCTGGATCTCGGTGAGGCTGGGTCCCAGGCCCAGGTGAGGCCACGCGCCCCTGGGTCTGGGAGAGGCCATGCGCCCCTGGGTCCAGGTGAAGCTGGATCCCGGGTCCGGGTGAGGCCGTGTGCCCCTGGATCCGGGTGAGGCTGGGTCCCGGGTCCGGGTGAGGCTGTGTGCCCCTGGATCCGGGTGAGGCTGGGTCCCAGGCCCAGGTGAGGCCACACGCCCCTGGGTCTGGGAGAGGCCATGTGCCCCTGGGTCCAGGTGAAGCTGGATCCCGGGTCCGGGTGAGGCCGTGTGCCCCTGGATCCGGATGAGGCTGGGTCCCGGGTCCGGGTGAGGCCGCGTGCACCTGGATCCAGGTGAAACCGTGCCCCTGGGTCCGGCTGAGACCAAACCAGAGGGAGTCGGACCTGCATTACCACCATTTGTCCACCATCCAGAACTGAAAAGTCAGTGCCGACATGTACACATAAGGAACTGGTGGACATTGAAATTGGGTCTCAAAAGAACTGTTGGTCCAGAAAGAAACTCACTACAGACTGATTCTTTTGCCTGTCAGCATAACTATTATTGCTCGTCTCACATTCAGTTCTTATAAGTATATCTCTAGTGACACATGATCTCGCTCATCTAGGGGAAATGATGAACAACATAGACTGAGGAACAAGAACAGAACCAGAAACAAGGAGGCATCGATCGGACTATCGGGCCTCAGAGTGAAGATAGGGGAGGGAGGGGGAGGGGGGAGAGATCAACCAAAGGACTTGTGTGCATGCATATGAGCCTAACCAATGGTTAAGTTCAACAGAGGGTTGGGGCATCTGTGGGGAGGGGTGTGGGATGGGAATGGGGGGATAAGGACAAATATGTGACACCTTAATCAATAAAGAAATTAAAAAAAAAAACAACCTGAAAGCAGTGAGGGAGAGGGTGAAGGCACAGACCCCCAGGCGCCTCTCTGTTCTGCAAGGATCTCCAGGGCCCTCCTCAGTTAGTCCCTCACTTGAGCGAGGTCCCCCAAGGTCAGGTTCCACAGCCTGTGACTGTCCCTGCCCTTGCCTCTCTCAGGCCTGCCCTTCCTCATTTTACAGGTGTCAGTTCACTCACCACCTCAGGCCTCTCTCCTTTTTGGTCACTGCTTCCTTTTCTCTTCCTATTTCTCAGGTACCCTCTTCCCATTTTCTGTCTCCCTGTCCTCAATTTAAATGGCAAAGATGTTCGTTTTACTCACTAGTGAATACCCAGCATTTAGTGTGGTGCCCTCCTCTGCCACATATTAAATACTATTTTTATATATATATTTTATTGATTTTTCACAGAGAGGAAGGGAGAGGGATAGAGAGTTAGAAACATCGATGATAGAGAAACATGGATCAGCTGCCTCTTGCACACCCCCTACTGGGATGTGCCCGCAACCAAGGTACATGCCCTTGACCGGAATCGAACCTGGGACCCTTCAGTCCGCAGGCCGACGCTCTATCCACTGAGCCAAACCGGTTTCGGCGATACTATTTTTTTTTAATTGAAAGAATAATAGAGACTAACTGCCTAACTGAAAAAAAAAAAAAAAAAAGAAAAAGAAAGAAAGCAAAGAAACTGAGTGTCTCCAGACATTGCCCAGCACCTTTGAGAAAAAAATTGCCCCCAGTTGAGAACCACTAAATTACAGCCTCAGAAGCACCTGCTGTGTCAGGGTTTGTGGTTCATCCTGCTAACCCTTCTCTTGTATTTGCATCGGAAGTTGTGGCCCCCTAGGATCATGGTGAAGCAGAGCTTGGGTGGCAGCTGAGAGGTGAGATGGGTGGCCTGATGGATTCTGGGGGGCCCAGGTCCTCCCCAGCTGTGAAAGCAGATGCCTTTGTGTTACAGCCCCTTCCTCAGGGTACAAAACCTGGCCCCCAGGCTCAAGGTGCAGCTCATTGCAGGTGCAGTTCAGGCTTCAGGCACCCCCTGCTTCCACTGAGACCGCCTCCCGGTCCAGCTCCACTCCCACTCCTACCCCGTGCCCCAGCTTCCAGTTCAGGATCTGCCTCCAGGGATCTGTGCCTGTACAGGGGGTGTTCTATACGTATTTTAGATACTGTTGGATTGGATTTGCTCTTCTTTCTTTGGGCTTTTTTGCATCTGTATCCATTCCGGATTTCATGAGCAGGGTCATGCTGGCCTCACAAAGGAAACCCAAGTGCAGGTTGAAGGAGGCCCCATTAATGTTCACCCAGCTCCCCTCTCTCCATTTCCATTTCTGTCAAACTACCAGCCCCAAGGCCTCTTTGCTGCCTGCAGAGGGATGCTGGCTGAAATGAATGGCCACGGCTCCCTCAGCACCTGAACAGAGGGTCTCAGGTGTGCACTGGACACAGGTTCCAGGCTTGGCCACACCCACTTCTTTGGCTCCTTCCCCTACCCACTCCCTACTGAAGCTTCCTGAGGTCTCCTTCCAGAAAAAGGACTTGTACTCGAATTCTCATCTCTGATTCATCTCAGCCACTTGGCAAGACCATAATTCTGGGCCTCAGTTTCTTATCTCTAAAGTGGGGCTGCACAGCAACCTCTCCTGATCAGATGGGAGGATCCTTGCAAAGAACACCTGGTTCCCCCCCCTCCGCCCCCCCCGCCCCATACACACACCCAGGACAGATGGCAAAAGAAGGCTCTGCCAGATGTACTTTATTGAGCCCTCTCCTAGCAGGATAGGTGTTTCAGGCGCCAGCAGTGCTGTAGGTACTGGAGCCAGGAGTGGTGGTGGGGCCACCTGCAGGTGACTTCAGTGGTGGACTCTGAGCTGTACTCCAGAGGGGACTCAGAAAGGTAGGATACAGTTAGCTCGGGCACTGGGGTACTGGTTGGGGGCTGTAACTGGTGCACTGAGGAACTGGTTGGGGGCTGCGTTGGGGCCTTCTTCTGATGTTTGTTGGACTTAGAGGCCTTGGGGGGCGACTCCCCTGGTCTATTGGGGCTGTTGTGGGGCGGCATGGGGATGGTGGTACCACTGGGGGATAGCTGTGTTGGGGCCTTCTTCTGATGTTTGTTGGACTTAGAGGCCTTGGGGGGCGACTCCCCTGGTCTATTGGGGCTGTTGTGGGGCTGCACGGGGATGGTGGTACCATTGGGGGATGGCACAGTAGGGGGGGGCTGGCTGGAGGAGGGGCTGGGATGCTGCACAGAGCCTGAACCCGAACCAGAGGACTGCTGGGCTGGCTGGGAGGGGCCCAAGGAGGTGATGGATGGTTGAGGGTTCTGCTGGCCAGAGGCCTGGGGCTGGTTGGAAGAATTGGCTCTTGACCTAGATGCTTTTGAGAAAGACTGGACCTGGGATTTGCCAGGCAGCTTGGAGTCATTGGCAGAGCCTGCGGCCCAGGACTGAGAATGGGACAGGCCCAAGGTGGTACGTGAGGCATTTCCAGAGGCTGGCTTGCTTGGGGCTAAGGGAACAGTGAGGGTCTGTTCTGAGGAATCAGTTGAGGAATCCGTAGAGGACATGGTGTCTTTTAGCTGGCCGGCCAGCATATCTGCACGGGGGCTGGGCGGGGACTTCACTTGTTCTTCTGGAACTGAGACACGCTTACTTTGGCTGCAGAGAGAGGGCCATGGGGGTAAGGTAGGTCTGGTCGAGCTCTCAGGTTCTGGGGCTGTGCTCAGCTGCTAGAGAGTGGGATGGAGGCTGCTGGGGACCAAGGTAGGGTCAATGGCCATCCTTAACAAGGATAGTCATCTGCACATATTCACACATATGCAGGTACACATGCACACAATCACACACATAAATGAACTCACAAACCAACCCACTGTCATATACACACACACGCATGCATGCATGCACTCACACCTGCACATATGCATGCATACACATATAAAACTTACTTCCTAGGGGTGGGGGTTACCTAGGGTTGGCTCCAGTAGCAGCGGGGGGCCCACCACCATAGCTGCTGGGGTGATGAGAGCCCGGCTTCGGGCCAGGGTCTGCAGGACTGGTTTCCGAAAGCATAGGAGAGAAAGGCAGACAGTGAGAGGGGAAGCCAGAGCGCCTGATGCCAACGGCCAAGATGCCAGATGTAGACCAGTCAGAGTCGGGAGGAGGGGAGGCAGGAGTGAAGGTAAGCAGGGGTGGATAGGCTGGAAGATAGACAGACAGACCCAAACTGGGACAAACGAACTCCCCCATGCCCTAAAGGCACACACCGTCCCGGGTTATTCCTGCTGCCACGTCCAGGGCTTGCCCGCTGAGGTCTCTCATGATGTTGTCCACGGCCTCGTGATGCTTTAGAAACAGCGGGCGTATGATTCGACGATACAGCACGTGAGCCCCATTCCACGGCCCGGGAATCATGCAGAACAACAGGAAGCCGCACTGCGGGCATGGATGGCAGTTACGCTCGGCCTGGATCTGTGCCCCGGGAGGAGGGGTTGGACCTCTTCCGTCAGACACTGGGCTATGTGGACCCAGGCCACCCCCAACAGACACCCCTTAGGCCACCCCATCAGACATCCTTTTGGATGGGCTTGGGCTGCCCCCATCAGATACTCCCCTGGCTGGGCCTGTTTCCACAGGGAAGGGGCTGAGTCTCCCCCGACACCCGGGGAGGCAGCGGGGCAGGCCCCTCAAACCCCAGTCTCTGGTTGCCTGCCTGCTCCAGGAGATCCCATCCTGTGTGTGTTCCAGTGGTGCGTACCTTTCCCACGTAGTAGAAAGGGAACCAGGACAGGAGTAGATCGCTGAAGAACTCGGCAAGCCCGAATAGGCTGTACACCACCCAGTAGGTGAGCCACACAGTGTCGTCTTCCTTGCTTGGACTCTCGATAGCTTTTATCCTGGGGGAAGGTATGAAAGAATCAGGGGCTGCCTGGAGCCCCTCATGTTCCCCACCTGGACAGCCCGGGGGCACTCACGAAGCATATGCGGGGTACACAAAGCCGATGAGATTGCATAGTAGAGGTGCCCCGTAACCGAACAGAAGATACAGGCTTAGCAGAGTGGTGGCTCCTGCAGAAAAGAGGGCATGGTTGGGGGTCTGGCTCACTCCACACCCAGTCCGCAGGCTCTCAGCATCCTCTTGGCCTGGCGGATGCACCCCACATAGTTGTCATTCCTCCCACAAGCCTTGGTGACCCCTCCAGGGTGTGCTAGTCTCCATACAGCACCTGGATGACCCCCACCATGGCTCTGAACACTGAGTCTTGTGTCTGTAATTAGTTAACATATATATCTCCCCTATTGTACTGTGAGCTCCCCAAAGGCAGGCAGGGTCCTCGGCCCTGGTGGATACAGAGTAGCTGCCCAATAAACACTTGCTAAATAAGGAATCATCTGCAATTATAACCACCTCACCCTGGGCCCTATAAGAGGGGTTGGGCACATGAGCCCATCATTTGAATATAAGTAATAGGAGAAAAAACTAAATCTGAGGCCATTTTATCATTAAAATGTGATTACTGGTGAGTGGACAAAGGCAGAGGCAATTTAAAATTTCATCCTAGGCCTGGTCAGTGTGGCTCAGTGGTTGAGCATCGACCCATACACCAAGAGATTGCCAGTTGGAGGCATGGGTTGCAGGCTCAATCCCCGGTGGAGGGCATGCAGGAGGCAGTCGATCAATAATTCTATATCTCCCTAACCTGTTCTCTTTAAAATCAATAAAAATATATTTTCAAAATATCATCTTAGTGTGGGGTTTCTTAGTCTGGGCTGACATCTGGGCCAGGTCATCCTCTTTGTGGGGCTGGATCCACCCACTCTGCCAGGAGCAGGCCACCATGACACCACAGTTGTCCCCAGACACTGCCTAGTGTCCTAACAGGGGCAGTATGGCCCCATTTGAGACCCCCCTTGTCTTAGGCAGCAAAGGGCAGTACAGAGCCTCTCGGATCTTGGAGAGCCCTCTGTTCTTCCACTCACATGCCACGTGACACTGAGAAAGTCTCTCTCTTCTTGAAGACTCATTTTCACCATCTGTCAATGGGGTGTAGTGACCCTGCCTCCTAGGGTTGTTGTGGATTAGCTAAATACACTCATCAGAGAGGACTTATCCTCTCCATACATTACTGAGGGACTTCTAGTCACAAAAACACTCCCAGCAAAGAGGCTCAGAAGAGAACAGTGTGGGAATATGGGGAGCCAGGAGCATTAGCCACTCTGAAAACCATTATTGTAACTCTCATATCTAAGTGCTACTTGTGTGCTTCTCTGTTCTGTCTCATGCCGTGATAAGACCCAAACAAAAGCTATCGGGGAAAAGGGCTTGCCCAGGGTCACTGAGGAGCATTTACAGCTTCCCACGTCCTTCACAGAGGCTACCTTCTGGACCAAAGGGCAGTTGCGCATACACTTCCCTCCACCTGCATTAGTTTTTATCCCAGGCCTGGTGTCAGAAGTGGAGCAAGTCCTCCCCAGCTGGCTCCTCTGGCTTTCCTCCTGTTACCTGGGACAGGGTATTTGGCCATCTGGGGCATGTGGAGCCCAAGGGTTCCCACATCTGGGCAAGGGGGCGGGGGAATGTCACCTCTTCCTCAGAAACAGCTAGTCAGAGAGCAGTGGCTTTCCCAGGGCACCCCTCCCCTCAATCCCTATTCCTGCAGCCTCAGCAATAGGAGGATGATCTTGTACATGGGTTGGGGGGGGGGGGGGCGGGCAATGGCCTGAGATCAACAACAGATGGGGCCCAGGGGGTGAGGAGAGGTGAACACTCCACACAGGGCAGGTGGCAGGGGCATCCTCTCACATAGCCCTTGCCTTTTTGGGCCTTAGTTTCCTTCCTTTAACTATCAGCCTCCCTAGTGGCCTCTTCCCAGTGGCCCCTCCCCAGTTCTCTATGACCTAAATTCCCCAACCACTGGTACCGAGATGTGGAAAGCCAGGCTTGCTCGAATGGGCAGGTCCCTGGCTAAGCAGACATAGTTGGGCAATGGGAAACTGGGGGACAAATTTCAGACCCTCAGGGCTCCCTGGCATGGGGATCTCTGGCTGGTGGGAAATGGGAGTTAAGTGGACTCCCAGCATCTGCACATAGAAGGTGCTCAAAACACCTGGCACTCTCTGCACACGGAACATGCTCCCGCCCCCACCAGCATCCTTGTGACTTATTCCAGGAGGTCTTCCTAGAAGAAGTGGCAGAGTGGGTGCGCCTGAACATCACAAAAGAGAGAAGGAAAGCATTTAACCATTTACTAACTAGACAGTCGCTGAGAGTGGCAGGGGTCACCCCAGGTTATTGAGGAGGAAAGAAAGTGGAAGGACTAGAATGGTAATTACAGTCCGGGGTGGCTGGAGCCCCTTCTCCCTGGTTTTCTATCCAATCTTTCTCTAACCCCACCACAGCTGTCAAACAATCCAACTCCAACTCAACTATTCATTCAGAGTAGGCCAGGTGAGAGGAGAGGGCACACCAAGAGGGGAAACAATGGAAGAGTAGGTGCAAATGACCCTCCCTCTTGGCAGGGAGTATCCCCTCTAAAAAAACAAGATCTCTACATTGGCTTTCAGGCTGGGGTCATCTGGGAAGGAGGTGAAGAGACACTCAGGGCACTGGCGCCTATCTGACCCCTCTTCCCCTCTCCTACCCTTGGGGCCTGCAGGGCAACTGGAAGAACCGGACTTTGGCCTGGCGGGCACCCAGAGCTCCAAGAGACGGGGCAAAGGACGGCCTCCAGACACGTGGACCAGAGTGTGGGTGCTGCAGGGGCCCAGAAAAGGGGTGACCTTCGCCCAAGATGGCACGGCGAGGGCAGTGGAGGGGCTGCGGGTTCACCCAGGACCCCTCCCCAGCCAGGATCTCAGCCTCCTCACTGGACAGTGGGCGCGCCCCTCCATAAGGCCCGGAACCCTGCAGCTGGGGCAGGCCGGATGTGGGGCAGGCTAAGACCCAGGTGCCCCAGAGCCTCAGTATGCAGGTCGGTGAAATGGGGCGACAGCTCTGAGCGCCCTCGGACGGCTCACCTGCTGCCAAGTACCGCTTGTCGACACCGGTCTTGGCTTCGAGCGCCCTTAGTGCCTCGGTGGCCAAGTTCCTCTGTTCCAGAAGACGCTCGAAGCGCTGGCGCAAGCCGTCCATGGCAACGGCGGGACCGGGGTTGGCAGCCCGAGCTCGATCTCGGCGCTGCGCACCGGTCCCGCCTGGCACGCGCCGCCTTCTTCTGAAGAGAGTCGCACCGTTCTGCTCGCGGGCTGGTCTTTGCCTCCAGTTTGGTCCCCGCCCCCTGCCCGACGCACCGGCCAATGGGAGGGCAGGGAGGGCAAAGGAGGTGGGGCCTGCCCCGTCTCCCCTGCCTCATTGCCCTCTGGCGGGCGGTGGCCGCCGCAGGCGCCACATGAAGGAAGGGGGCGGGGCGCAGAGGCCTAGGGCGCCGATTGGTCGAGGAGGAGCGGGACGTAGCTGATTGGAGGGGCGGGTCTTGGCCAGGGATTATTGGCTGAGCGGTGGTGTAAGTGGAGCTGGGGGAGGAGAGAAGCGTGCTGTGGTAGACAGAGTTGGTGGGAGGGGCCTGAGAAAGACCAGAGTTGATTGGAGAAACCGTAAGGAATTCATTAGCAAGAACAGAGGAGGGGCGGGGCATATTATAAAGACTGCGGGAAGGAATCTGAAGGGCGGATATGGGGCGGAGCTAAATTGAGGAAGTGAAGCTCACTGTAAAGAGCAATCCTGGTTGGACGGGAGAGGAGGCCGGGCTGATTCTAGGGAGGGGTGTGTAGGAAGGGGTGCGGCTAAATAACAGGGCGGGGCCAATCATAACAATAGTGAACTCCTCTGGGTCAGAAGAATTGGGTCACAGTACAAATAGGGAGACTGGGGTTCCAGAGGGTTTGGGTCTGCGTGTGTCCACCCTCCCATTTCTGTCGGGACTTCGTGCCTCCGAAGGGGAGACGCAAAGACCCCTGGGAGTTGAAGCCTTTCAAGGGTTGCTATGGTGCCGGGGGCGGGGCGGGCGCTTGGGCCAACGCGGCGGTTTGGCCGGGGGGAGGGGCTTTTGGAGGCCCGCCCCCGCCCCCGCCCCCGCCGCCATGCGGCCCACCCGGACTGCTCTCTGGCTGCGCCTGGCCTTGCCCCTGGGCTTGGCCCTCGTTTGCCCCGCGTCTGTGGAGTTGGTCTCGGCCCGGGTCCCCATCTATGTCAGCAGCTGGGCCGTGCGGGTGTCTGAGGGTTTCCGGGAGGCTGAGCGCCTGGCACGCAGATTCGGTTTCGTCAACCTGGGGCTGGTGGGTGGGACCCGGATGGACTGGAGGGGGTGGGACTGGACAACCCAAGACACTAGGCCCCGACAGATGACAGATGGGAAGGTGTCTCTCAGGTCCCCTAGATATGAAGAACTCCCAACCAACCCCTGCTTCAGATTCGAGGACCCCCCAGAGGGCACATGAAGCTCACACCAGGGCATCTGGTTGGGGGAGGATGCAAACAAGGGGCATCCTGCCGGGCATCAGGGAAGCCGGATCCTAGCTATGAGACTGCTCCCCCACATTCCCAGATCTTCCCTGATGGGCAGTACTTCCACCTGCGGCACAGGGGTGTGGTCCAGCAGTCCCTGACCCCACACTGGGGCCACCGCCTGCGCCTGAAGAAAGACCCCAAGGTGAGCCTGGCCTTGAGGCTGCCCCCTCAGGGTCTTAGACACCCCCTGTTATTCTTGTGATTGTTATGAATGGCTGTGATCTTTGGCAACTCACCTGCTCTCTCTGAGTCTTGGTTTTCTTTCACCTGGCCCTCCAGTCTATACAGTGGGGACCCAGATAGGGAAGATCTGTGGAGGGCAACAGATCATGCGTGTACGTGATGCACATTCCAGGGCCTGGCACACTATCAACATTTCTTATCAACCACCCTCCTTACCTTCTCTATTTTGACCTGAATGGTTAAGATTCCCAGGTACCCCATAAAGAGAGGCAGTTAACACTCTAGCTCATGGGAAGTAGGGTGGGGAATTGGCCCATTTTGTGATGAAAGAAGCAGTTCCAAAGAGGAAGAATGCTGCCTGAAGTCACCCAAAGAGACTGGCTGAATTGGGACCAGAACCCCGTCTCTAGATGCTCAGAGAGATGACGAGGAAAAGATATCAGATGCCAAGCTGAGGATTTGAGGCTGAGTCTGGCAAGCCCTTTAGGGCTTGCCGATGGATCAGATGCATGGGACAGTTCCCAAGATTGGAGCAGAGCAAATGGGGAGATGATGGCCCTCATTGCTGAAATGGGAGTAGAGGGACATGAGTTGGTTTTGGGGGAAAGGGGTGGGGAGATCAACAAGGAAGGAGGAAGAGCAAAGATCTGAGAATGAGCAGCCCAGTCAGGCAGAACAACATGTGCAAAGGCCCTGAGTGAGGCAGCCACTGTGACAGCAGCAGAGGGAGGCTTGTGAGGGCCAGAAAGGCAGGGCCTTGTGGGCCCTGGAGTGAGTGGTGGGGAGCCCTGGGAGGGTTTCAACAAAGAGTAAGGCTGCTACGTGTTGAGAATGAGTTATAGAAGAAGAGTGGAGGGGTCTGTTAGAGCCGTGGTCGGCAAACTGCGGCTCACGAGCCACATGCGGCTCTTTGGCCCCTTGAGTGTGGCTCTTCCACAAAATACCACGGCCTGGGCGAGTCTATTTTGAAGAAGTGGCGTTAGAAGAAGTTTAAGTTTAAAAAATTTGGCTCTCAAAAGAAATTTCAATCGTTGTGCTGTTGATATTTGGCTCTGTTGACTAATGAGTTTGCCGACCACTGTTAGAGGACCAGGAGGTGGTAGAGAGCAGTGGCCACTGCAGGGGGGAGATGGGCAGGTCTTGGGCAGAGGGATCTAGAACAGGGATGGGGGAGGGGCAGAGTTGGGACCCCAGGACTCCATGCCACCTCAGGCAGTAACCAGTTATCTGTGGGCCCTGGGGATGGGTGCTCCAAGTGTCTCGGCACCCTCTGCGGGCAGAGCCCCAGGCACATGGGGACCCAGGAGAGCCGCCCCAGAAAGCACAGGGTCCCAGGTTCGTCCCACACCACAAGCAGTAGACAACCCAGACACACATTCCACTGAAAACACAGCCTCACAGACAGTTGCCCCTTGTTGGACCCTGGGAAGAGGCCTATGCAGACCCTGGACACAGGCTTGGGCCCTTTGACCAAGAGTTGGCGGAAAGGGCTCAGAGGAGCAGGTCTTCGTTTGTGGAACATGGCCCCCTAAAGTGCAGGACAGCCCAGCTGGTGTGGCGTAGGGGTTGAGCATCAACCTATGAACCAGGAGGTCACAGTTCAATTCCTGGTCATCGGTCCCCAGTGGGGGGCCATGCTGGAGGCAGCCGATCAACGATTCCCTCTCATCATTGATGTTTCTATCTCTCCCTTCCTCTCTGAAATCAATAAAAATATATTTTAAAAATAATAAAGTGCAGGATAGCTGGGAGGAGGGCGGGCTAGGCTTGTTGATCCAGCCCCCTCCCTTGCTGCATGTCCCCCTCAGGTGCAGTGGTTTGAGCAGCAGACTCTGCAGTGGCGTGTGAAGCGCTCCTTAGTGGCACCCACAGACCCCTGGTTCTCCAAGCAGTGGTACATGGTGAGCGGGCTGGGCCAGGTGGTCGGGCCAGGCCAGGCCAGAGCCCTGCTAACTCTAGCCCCCACCTGGCACAGAACAACAAGATGCAGCCGGATCTAAACATCCTGCAAGTCTGGAAGCAGGGGCTGTCAGGCCAGGGCATCGTGGTCTCTGTCCTGGACGATGGCATTGAGAAGGACCACCCAGACCTCTGGGCCAACTATGTGAGCCTGAGTTGAACTGGGGCAGGGGCTGCCCCTCTTCCCCCGGCCCCATGGCCTGTTTCAATCCCCTCACATCCCCACCTTACCCCTAGGATCCCTTGGCCAGCTATGACTTCAACGACTATGACCCAGACCCCCAACCACGATACACTCCCAGTGATGAGAACCGGTGAGCCTGGCATGCTACAGGGGCCTGGGGGTGGCCCTTGTACCCTGTGAGGGCCAGGTGAGCTGTGACGGGCACTCCTCTCTGCCCTGACACCAGGCACGGGACCCGCTGTGCTGGGGAAGTGGCAGCCATAGCTAACAACAGGTTCTGTGGTACAGGTGTCGCCTACAATGCCCGAATTGGAGGTACTCCGATGCGCCAAGGATAGGGGCTGGATGAGGTGGCACTGGGTGGCTGGTAACACCAGGGGGATTTGGCAGATCAACCAGGGGAGGAAACTTCTTGGTGTCTTCGCCTTTGTTGCTTAGACTCAGGGTGTGGAGAGCTGAGCCTGCACAGATGCCTCCACTCCCCAGGAGCAGAGAGAGGGGCTGGCTAGGGTGTTTGGAGCTGGCCTGGATGGGTGAGGGTGCCGGCAGGCTGTCTGCAGAGGACCGACAGCTGCCTGTGCAGGCGTGCGCATGCTGGATGGCACCATTACTGATGTCATTGAGGCCCAGTCACTGAGCCTGCAGCCGCAGCACATCCACATCTACAGTGCCAGCTGGGGCCCTGAGGACGATGGCCGAACGGTGGATGGTCCAGGCATCCTCACCCGAGAAGCTTTCAGGCGTGGCGTCACCAAGGTGAGCAGGAGCTAGGATTTTGGAGGGCCTGTGCCTGCATGAAAGGCTGACATCCCTATCCCCTGTCCTGTCCCCATCTGCAGGGCCGAGGTGGGCTAGGCACGCTCTTCATCTGGGCGTCTGGCAATGGTGGCCTGCACTATGACAACTGCAACTGTGATGGCTACACCAACAGCATCCACACACTCTCTGTGGGCAGTACCACCCAGCAGGGTCATGTGCCTTGGTACAGTGAAGCCTGCGCCTCCACTCTCACCACCACCTACAGCAGTGGCGTTGTCACCGACCCCCAAATTGTGAGTGGACCCCTTCACCATGCTCACTCTGTCTGGCCCAGCCTGGTCCCCCCAACTTCCCTCTTGTCTCCCCACCTTCCCTCCAGTCCCCATGTCTTCCCTCCTATCCTCCCAACTTCCCTCCAGCCCCTCTACCCCCATCCCTGCCTTCCCTCCATTCCCTCACCTTCTCTCCTGTTCCCCAACCTTCCTTCCTGTGTCCTCACTTCCCTCCTGTGTCCCCATCTTCCCTCCTATTCCCCCACATTCTTTCCTGTCCCCTCATCTTCCCTTCTGTTCCCTTCCCTTCCTTCCTCTCAGGGATTGCTCCTGCAGTGCTGGAACATAGACATGGGTCCCAGGCCCCATCCCACTGTTGCCCCTTCACACACCCTGGCCTGTGTTTCTGGGGTGTGGACCTGGGCAGTGCTCAGGCCCCTTGTCTGGTGTAATGCTTGCTCTGAGGTGCCTTCTTGAGTCCCTGGTTCCATGTGAACAAGGGCTGAGTTTTCATGTGCACCAGGCCCCCGAATCCCCATCTCTGCCCCCAGGTCACCACGGACCTGCACCACCAGTGCACCGACAAGCATACAGGCACCTCGGCCTCTGCCCCACTGGCTGCAGGCATAATCGCTCTGGCTCTGGAGGCCAAGTAGGTGACAGTGGGAACCCTACTACCCCTGGCCCCCCAGCTGTGGCCTCAGCTTATTCCCTCATCTCCCCCAGCCCGTTCTTGACATGGAGGGACATGCAGCACTTGGTGGTTCGTGCATCCAGGCAGGCACATCTTCAGGCTGAGGACTGGAGGACCAATGGCGTGGGGCGTCAAGGTACTGCATGGCCAGGTGGGGGTGGGGACACCAAGCCCACAGAGTGAGTGATGGCCCCCCTCCCCACAGTGAGCCACCACTATGGCTATGGGTTGCTGGATGCTGGGCTGCTGGTAGACTTGGCTCGCACGTGGCTGCCCACACAGCCCCAGAAGAAATGTGCCATTCGAGTCCTCCACAACCCCACGTGAGCGCTCTCCTCGGTCCCAGCCACTGTGCATTACCTGCCAACTCCCCATTCCTCCCCCAACACCTGTCACATCTCCAGCCCTCTCCCACACCTGTCATTAACACCCAGGCAGACACTTGGGAGGCAGGCCCTGAGGCCTCAGTAAATCCTAAAGGTGGGTCCCATGATCTGAGCCCAGACCCTGCCTGCTGGCCGCCCATCCCCCCAGCAGGCCAGCAGGAGGAGCCCTGATGCCCCATGCCACCCATAGCCCCATCCTGGCGCTGATGCACATGAGAAAGAAAGTGTCGGCCTGTGCTGGCCGTGCCAACTACATCCGCTCACTGGAGCATGTGCAGGTGAAGCTGTCACTGTCCTACAGCCGCCGGGGGGACCTGGAGATCTCGCTCACCAGCCCCATGGGCACCCGCTCCACACTTGTGGCCATCAGGTCAGGGTCGGGGGACCTGCCCTATGGGTTCACACAGGGAGGGGCAAGTGCACTTTGGAGCCAGGCGTGGCCTGCGCAGGGGTGACCAGTCCTGTGAGGGCCACTTCTGCAGGCAGCACTTGGCATTGCAGTCAGACACTTGCTGTGGCTCAGTGGCCCCTTCATGACTGTAGTCATCACCCTTTCACCCCACCCCCACCTGTCTGCCCCAGACCCTTCGACATCAGCGGCCAAGGCTATAACAAATGGATCTTTATGTCCACCCACTTCTGGGATGAGGACCCGCAGGGCTTGTGGACCCTGGGCCTGGAGAACAAGGGCTACTATTTCAACACGGGTGAGAGGCAGGCACAGGCCGGAAACTCTAAGGCCTGCCTGAATTACCCCACTGCAGTGGGGGTCTCAGTGATCATGCATAGTAGAAATAGACATCAGTTGTCATCCCACAATGGCTGCTGGGGGCCGGGGCACCATCTGAGTCTGTAGCTCCAGGGTGGGGTGGGGATGACTGGGGAGTGGGGTCCAAAATGGCAGGATTAGGCCACCAATAGTTTCTTCCCCTTATCCCCGTGCTCACCATGACCCCTGCCCAGGGACACTGTACCGCTACACACTGCTGCTCTATGGGACAGCTGAGGATATGACAGTGCGGCCTCCAGGCCCCCAGGTGACCAGCAGCGCGTGTGTGCAGCGGGACACAGAGGGGCTGTGCCAGGGTGAGTGCCCAGTGAGGCATGGCCCACTTGCTGGCAGTGTGCGTGTGCGGCCCAGGATGGGTAGGTGGGCCAGGGCTGTACGCCTCAGCCTCACCTCCATGTCCATGTGCCCCATGCAGAATGCCACAATCCTGCCTACATCCTGGGCCACCTCTGCCTCTCCCACGGCCCGTCGCAGTACTTTAATTGCACCCAGAAGGCAATGACTGCTGGGTCTGGGTGCCCAGTCACAGTCATACCCACCCTGCATGGGTGCTTCAGCTGCCACTTCTGCTACACCTGCTGTGGCAGTTCCTTGCTCAACTGCATCACCTGCTGCCCACCATACATACTGGATGAGCATGGGGGCTCCTGCTCAGGGCCTGTCCCCCACAAAGGTCACCCCCAGCCCACTGGAACAACTCACCACTGCCACAGAGGCCACAGCCCGGCTGATCGTGGCCTTTGGGAACCCCCTCCTCTGTAGTATCCTCTCCATGGGCTGCCTGCTCCCCTGTGTAGCCCTCCACCCAGTGCCGGAAGCCACTCCCATCACCAACTGCTGGCTGGACCCCAGAGACATCCCACTTTGGCTTAGGCCTCTGGTGGGGACTACTGCCCTGCTCACTGTGTATGTTTGGGATGGAGGTGGGGTGGGATGGGGCAGAAGCCAGGCCACAATGGTGACCAACATCCCTTCTCTGCCTCAGAATCTTGGGGGAGGGGGAGGGAGAGCCAGTGACATTATCCAGAGTCTCAGGGACCATGTCTGACCTCAGAGTTTGCAATAAAGGCTTAATAGGAGGTGCCAAGTATCTGGTCTCCTTTGGGGCACAGCCAGTCCCCCCATCCCCAGCCATGGTTGGGTGTCCCCTGTGCCCTGTTTGAAGATCACCTTCCCTGGCCATCAGCTCCTGGGGGACCCAGCAACCACTAAGAAAAGAGGATCAGTCTGGGACCCAGAGACCCCAGCTATGGGGGTGGGAATGGGTGGGGGTTCCTAGTGATACCCACATGCTTTGAGTGCCAAGTTTCTAGGAACCAGCCCACATTCCCCCTTCCATCTGGTTGACACAACTAGCAGAAGAGTGTCTATGAGCTTCCAATAATTACACTCCATTTCTTGAAGGTCATCAGGAAGCTGAGGGAATTATGGGCTGGAGGTACATTGCTCTCATCCCCCTACGGCCTCGACTTCCCCATTTGTAAAGTGGGTCTCCCACCTCTCTGGAACAGAAAGAGAATCTTGAGGTGTGGGGGTGAGAAAAGGGGTACAGAGTAAGCTATTAAATGTCCCTTCTCTATCATCACACACACCAATAGGGTGGGGACACATTTGTCCCAATTTTCAGAACGGGGAGGTGCTTCCATGAGGAAGTGAAGAGAGGGCTTGCCCTTGACTATGGGGCTTCACTCAGGCTCCAAGGGGCAGGCCTCACCTCTTGTAGGAGCTCATTGGCCCTAGAAACCACTCCCTTTTGTGGCACTGGGAACCTGGGAATTTGCTACTGGGCTCAGGTTGCCCAACTTTAATCTTGAAGGGAAGAAGGCTCTGTTGAGGGCTTTGCAGCTGGGCAGTGAGAGGCACCAATAGTACCTCTCTCACCAAATGCAAGGATCACAAGAGGCAGTCTTCCTGCCTGGCACACAGTAAGCACCCAAAATGCACCAACCTGGGGCAGCCGTTGGGCAGTTCCACAGACATTAAACCCAGTTACTAAATGAACCAGCAATTCCGCTTGCAGGTATATAGGCAGGAAAACTGAAAGCAGAAGTCCATACAAAAACCTGTGTAAGCGTGTTCACAGCAGCAGGGGTCACAATGGCCAAAAGATGGAAACAACCCAAGTGTGCATCAGCAGATGAACAGATAAACACATGGTCTCTTCACACCCTGGAATATTACTCAACCCTGAAAACGAGTGAAGCACTGACACTCACTACAACATGGATGGACTTTGGAACCGTGATGCTCAACAGTAAGAGAAGCCAGACACCCAAAGCCACATAGTCTGTGATTCCATTTATGTGAAACTAGAGGCCCGGTGCATGACATTCGTGCACTGGGGGAGGGGAGGGAGTTCCTCGGCCCAGCCTGTGCCCTCTCAAAGTTTGGGACCCCTCAGGGGATGTCATAAAGGCAGGAGAGGCTCTTGTCACTGCCACTGCACTCGTCAGCTGTGAGCCCAGCTTCTGGCTGAGCGGCGTTCCCCTGTGGGAGCACACTGACCACCAGGGGGCAACTCCTGCATTGAGCATCTGTCCCCTGGTGGCTAGTGCATGTCATAGCAACCAGTGATTCTGCCATTTGGTCAATTTGCATATTAACCTTTTATTATATAGGATATCCAGAACAGGCAAATCCACAGAGACAGGAAATGGATTATTGGTGGGTGGAGGGGAGTGACTGCTAATAGGCTTCTTTTGGGGGTGATGCAAATGTTCTAGAATTAGACTGTTGTGATGGTTGCACGAACACACAAACATATATATTCACAAACCACAGAATTGTATACTTTAAACAAGTGGACTTTATGCTATGTAATTTACATTCAATAAAGCTGTTTAAAAAATACACACAAAAATCGCCCTATGGCCGAAACCGGTTTGGCTCAGTGGATAGAGCATCGGCCTGCAGACTCAAGGGTCCCAGGTTTGATTCCGGTCAAGGGCATGTACCTTGGTTGCAGGCACATCCCCGGTGGGGGGTGTGCAGGAGGCAGCTGATCGATGTTTCTCTCTCATCAATGTTTCTACTCTCTATCCCTCTCTCTTTCTCTCTGTAAAAAATCAATAAAATATATATATTTTTAAAAAATCTGCCGAAACCGGTTTGGCTCAGTGGATGGAGCGTCGGCCTGCGGACTCAAGGGTCCCAGGTTCAATTCCGGTCAAGGGCATGTACCTTGGTTGCGGGCACATCCCCGGTGGGGGGTGTGCAAGAGGCAGCTGATCGATGTTTCTAACTCTCTATCCCTCTCTCTTCCTCTCTGTAAAAAATCAATAAAATATTTTTAAAAAAAATCGCCCTATGCTCTGAGCCTGACTATTCTAGCCAGTCCAGCACCACCCATAGGGTGAGGAAGGGGTTTTAGAGATCAGAGGGGAGACCTGGACCCAGATCCAGCAGGCGAGTTGCTGGCGTAGGTCCTGCGTCCCTGGCCACCTCGCTGGTAATTGGCACAGCTAGCATTCACTGAACGCCTCTGTGCGCAGGGCCTCCTTGTGTGGATAGGAACTTTGTTCCCAGGACAGTCACGCGGGTTGGGGGTTGTGTCCCCATTTTGCAGAAAACGGCCTCACGCTTTGTTATGCAAGGAAGGAAGCCGGGATTGGACCCTACAACCGCCCCTTGAGTTTCCAGTCCGGAGAGGTTGAGGTAGCGTGTTTTCTGATTTTGGTCCAACTACAGCTCCTTTTGGATCACACCAGGTCGCTCGCGGGCGCGGCCTCTTTAAGAGGGGGCGTGACCTCATAACGAGCGGGAGGGGGGGGGCGGAGAAGGAGAAGGCCGGAAGTTCGCCTCAGGACTTGGAGGGCGGGGCTACACTCCGACCGGAAGCAGAACTATCTGCTCTGAGCCGCTCGCAGCTCCGGGTGCGTGCCTAGGTGAGTTGAGGTAGGTACTGTTTCAGCAGGGAAACTGAGGCAGAGGTGGAGCTGGACACTGAAGGGGCGGGGCCATCCAGGAGAGGCGGGGCGATCCAGGAGGGGCGAGGCAGGATTCGCTGGACGGTTGAAACAGCCTAGGCAAAGGCCGCGAGGTGAACGCCCTGGTGACGCTCGGTTCTCTCGCCTGCAGGGATGGGCTCGAAGGCCAAGAAGCGCGTGGTGCTGCCCACTCGCCCGGCGCCCCCCACGACGGAGCAGATACTGGAGGATGTGCGGGGGGCGCCCGCCGAGGACCCAGTCTTCACCGCCCTGGCCCCGGAAGGTAGGGGGAGCCCAGGACCCGCAGGCCTGCAGGGGAGAGAACGCCCCAAGACCCCAGCAACGAGATGCGCGGTGGGTGGGTGTAGGAGGTCCGTTGAAACCGTGGAATTTATTTTTAATTTTTAAAATATATTTCTATTGATTTCAGAGAGGAAGGGAGAGGGAGAGAGAGAGAGAGAAATATCAGTGATGAAAGAGAACCACCGATCGGCTGCATCCTGCACACCCCCAACTGGGGATCGAACCAGCAACCTGGACATGTGCCTTTGATCGAATCGAGCCCAGGACTCTTCAGTCCGCAGGCCGATGCTCTACCCACTGAGCCAAACCTGCGAGGGCGATACCGTGAAATTTAGAGCCGAGACTGTGGCATGATCCTTACCCTCGCTGAGCCCTCTTCTCATTGTAAAGTGAGGCGTGTCTTCAGAAGGGCGTCTCAGACCTGGGTCCGCAGCCAAATCCTGCCCTCTGCCTGTTCTGGTAAGACCAGGAAGCTAAGAATGGCGTTTACGCTTTTTAATTCTTGGGGCGTAGAGGGAGAGACTATTTTGTGATAAGTGTTAAGGGTATGAAGTTCAGATTTGTGTCAGTAAAGTTGTGTTGGTGCACAGCCATGCCTGTTTGTGGATGTCTGAACCTGGCTACTTTCAGGACATAATGGCAGAGTTGAGTAGTCAGGACAGACTGACTGGCTCTGCAAAGCCAAAACTATTTATTTGTGGAGAAAGTTGCTCAGTCCCTTGTGGAGAAGATGATAACAGGTCAGTGACTAACGGCTTTGGCCTACAGTTGTTGGGTGAATTGTGTACTGGTCCATGAAGTTTGCCTATTCATTCAACAAACCTTCATTAAGAACCTATTATGAAAAAAAAAAAAAAAAAGAACCTATTATGGCCCTGGCCAGTGTATCTCAGTGGTTAGAGCTTCGGCCCGTGCACCAAAGGGTCTTGGGTTCAATTCCCAGTTAAGGGCACGTACCTTGGTTGCAAGTTCATTCCCCAGCCCCAGTCGGGGTGCTTGCAGGAGGAAACCAATCGATGTGTCTCTCTCACATCAATGTTTCTCTCTCTCTCCCCTATCTCCCCCTCACCTCCCTTCCACTCTCTCTAAAAAATCAATGTAAAAAATATCCTCAGACTAGCCGGGTGTGGCTCAGCGGTTGAGCATTGACCCAGGAACTATGAGGTCACCAGTTCGATTCCCGGTCAGGGCATATGCCCAGGTTTCGGCCTCAATCCCCAGGCTGGGGCATGCAGGAGGGAGCCAGTCATTGATTGTCTCTCATCATTGATGTTTCTGTCTCTCTTTTCCTCTCCCTTCCTCTCTGAAATCAATAACAATGTATTTTAAAAAAAAAAAAGAAAAGGAGCTAAATTTCTTTTTTTTTAAATATCATCGGATGAGGATTAACAAAAAAACAAACAAAAGTAAGAACTTATGTGCCAGGTTCTGTTCTAAGCGTTGGGGTGAACAGGTGAACAAAAGAGATGGCCATTAGGACCAAGACAGTAAACACGTGTCTCGAAGGCAATATTAAGTGAGAAACACTATGGGAAACATTTTTTTTAAAATATATTTTATTGATTTTTTACAGAGAGGAAGGGAGAGGGATAGAGAGCTAGAAACATCGATGAGAGAGAAACATCGACCAGCTGCCTCCTGCACACCCCCTATCGGGGATGTGCCCGCAACCAATGTACATGCCCTTGACCGGAATCGAACCCGGGACCTTTCAGTCCGCAGGCCGACGCTCTATCCACTGAGCCAAACCGGTTTCGGCTATGGGAAACATTTTTAAAAATTAAATAATATTAAAAAAATTTCAGTTCATTGTTCCATGTAGCCACATTTCAAGTGCCCAAGAGGCATTTGTGGCTGCTGCTATATTGGGCAGCTCAGATGGAGGACTTTTCCATCACCAGGAATGTTCTGTTGAATGGGCAGTCCTAGGAACATAAGCCAGATTTATCTCCAGCCTGGGTCATCTGAAGTTTCTTGAGCCCCAGCTTAAGAATTATTGGCATAAAAGGGGACATCTGTAATATTTTAAACAATAAAGGTAAATTTAAAAACAAAAAAGAATCATGGACAGGCCCGAAGGTGGGGAAACTGAGGCACAAGCAGTGCTGGGGCCACTCAAGGGAGAGGTGCTTCCCCTGCAGGACCATGTTTTTGTGTGTGTGTGTGTGTGTGTGTTTGTGTTTTTTTAAATACATTCTATTAATTTTTTACAGAGAGGAAGGGAGGAGGAGAGAGAGCTAGAAACATCGGTGAGAGAGAAACATCAATCAACTGTCTCCTGCACACCTCCCACTGGGGATGTGCCCGCAACCAAGGCACATGCCCTTGACCAGAATTGAACCCAGGATCCTTCAGTCCACAGGCCGACGCTCTGTCCACTGAGCCACACCGGCTAGGGCAGGACCGTGTTGTTATCTAGGACCACACTTAATCTTTATGTGTGCTGTCTGGCGTTTCCCACCTTATTACTAAAGCAGATGGGGAAAAAGTGGTTAATAAATACCAGAGTTTGCAGGGTCTGTGCTAGACATTTGGCCTGCAGGGGTGTGACAGCAGACAGCCACCACACATGGCAGGTGGCATTGTTCCCATTCAAACGGGCCCAGGCAGAGCAGAGAGGACCTGGATATGTCTCTGGGTGACCCTGAAGCTGTGCTTTTTCTACCCTGCTCCCTCAACCCCACTCCACCCCACCTCCTTCGGCTGGGCACACTGTGAGGAAGTAGAATCACCTGGAGACTTGTGTCCACACCCTCCTGTCTTTGCAACCTCCTGACTGTGTCAGATTTTTCAAGATTACAGGGCCATGGGATAGTTTTTCGGGGAGCAGGAGGTTGCATCTGAGGCTTTAAGAACAGGAATGAGGGCTAGCCTGCTCGGCGGTTCCATTGTGGGGTCAGTGCCTTTTACAGGAGTGGTACCCACTCCCAGGCAGGGCCTCTTCCATGACCAGAAGTGATAGTAAATTTGCCAGAGGGGTGGTAAATGGAGGCTTCTCTCAGTCCCCTCTCTGAGCAGTGGTCTGTGTTCTGTCCCCAGACTCCCCAGGCTTCTCTTGGAGGGCTGAGAACCCTGAGGCCCAACGGGAGCAGCTCTACCAGCAGAGCCGGGCCTATGTGGCCACCAACCAGCGGCTGAGACAAGCAGGTGATGAGCTAAGACAAAGGTGTGAGGACCTTTGGCAAGCTGGCCAGGAGCTGGAGCAGGACGTCGTCCAGGTGAAGCAGGTGGCACTGTCAGGGGCCTCGACCACCTTCTCAGGCTGACCTGACCCTTGGGCTCGCCTGAGCATGCAGTGCCTGGAGAGTGCACCCCATGGCCTCCTGTCACATCTCAGACATGGGCTCCTGGGTCCCAAGAAGCAGATTCTGGGCTCTCTGTTTCATGGCTAAGCCTGCCTTGGTATCCGGAGACCCCAGGGGACAGAGCCTGCCCGGTGTGTGGTTGCAGCAGGAACAGTGGAGAGTGAGGGGCACACCTGCCTCGGCAGGGCACAGGCCCGTTACCGAGGGTCAGGACAGGCTTTGTGGATGCCACTCACCGCCAGGCTTCTCTTCTGGAGCCTGATTGCCTTCAGCCTCGACTTGGTTTGGAGCCTCAGAACCCATCCTCCCTTCTCTTCCTTTGGTAACCCTGCTTCACTGATCACCCATTAAACTGAGCCTGTCTCTATATGAACTGTGGGGCCCTCAGAGGTTCCAGAAGACAGTGGGGGTTCTGTCCTCTCTCACTTTGGCGGCTGTGGCCATGTGAGGAGAGATTGCCCAGTAGGGCCCAGCTCTGAGATGGGGCCTCCAATGGCATTGAGCACCTCAATCTAAGGCATGGGCTTTCCCCTAGGGTAGCACTTGTGCGACCGGTTCATGGTCGGGGCGCAGGACTAACCTGTTGGCTGTGGGATCTATCAGATGGGATGCTAGCCTGGGCTCCCAAGATAGGACAAGCTGGTCGGTTACTTGCTGGAGCCCTCATCCAACCACCTCCATCCTGGCAGACCAGGCCGTCGTGGGTGTCCCCACTGCCACCAGCCTTCTAGACAGTACCTCTGTGAGCCACTCTTTTCCAGGTTTCCCCATGAGCTTAGGGAAGCACCTGGACACACAAGGCAAGTTCTTGACATGGGTGACCCAGCATCTCTTCTGGAAGAAGGGGTGCCTGCTTAAACCTGAAAGATCCCTGAAACCCTTGGGGGCACAGGCATTCAGAACATGCTGGCATGGCTCCAGTTAGGGCAGTGGACACTGAGGCTACACTGTCCATCACCCTCTGGCCTACCTGCTAATGTCTCAGTGTCCTGCTGCCCTGGGCTGGGAGGTCACCCCTCCCTGCATGTCTCTGGCCTTCAGGTTGGGTCACCTGAGTGAGACTAGGGGCTCCAGAGCCCCCCCGCGCCCCCACATGCCAGGATCACGGTGAGACACTCCAGCTACCTTCTCCTATGCATCCGCCTGTCCTTAGTGCTCTTGTTGCACAAATCCCACAGCCTGATCTGCCTCTAGCACATGGACCCAGAGCGGGCAGTCTGGATGGAAAACCCACAAAGTACTCCAGCCCCACCCACCCAGTCCTCACCCACTTGAAAATAGCTGTGTAGAGCAAGATTCAACAGCTCCATTTATTAAAGGTGCACATAAGATGCCTGGTTCTGTGCCTTCCTTCCACCAGACGATGGCTTTAGGTTGACTGGAGTGGGAGAGGGGAAACTGGGCTATATGTATTTACACATCTTGTAACACTGCAGGGACCCAGGGCACAGACTGGAGGGGCACAGAGATAGATGGACCAAAACAACTAGGCTCTGGCTGGGACGCTATGGCCACTGGCCAGGTGACAGACGGGCAGAGGCAGTGAGGTAATGCTGTACCTGCAGGCATGTTATCCCCAATTCAGTATCCCGCTGGTGGTGGTTGCTCAAGGTCTTGGGCTGAGGGTGCTCTAGAGGCAAACAGGGTCCCCTCAGCATTGTCAGGTGGCCGAGCAGCCCCGAGGGGATCAAGGCTTCATGGGAGATATCCTTTGGGTCCTAAGACTAGTCCTCCAGCCCAGGCCTAGAATCAATTGTCCAGTGACCACCACGCTTCTCAGGGCCCAGGGCTCCCCCTGTCCTGCCCTGCGCAGTTGAGAGGTGCGGCTATGCCTCTATCACGGGAACAGAGAAGGCGAATGTGGCTGCTGGACGTAGATGGGGCATGACTCCTGGTGTGCTGGCTGAGGTGAGAGCGGTCCCCTTCTGAAGACAAGGGGCAGGCGGAGGGGACAGCCAGCGAGGTCTGGGCCTCTCACCAAGTCACAGCAGCCGCTCTGGCTCTAGAGGTAGCTCTGGGAGTTCTCCTCTTGGCCCACATGGGAAAACTGAGACAGAATGTTGAGAGCACCACCCAGGATCTCACAGTGCATGGGTGCTCCCACCCCCAGTACCCATCACTTCAGATTCCCTATGGCTGGGCAAGCTGTGCGTGAGTCTGCACAGCTTCTCCCACCAGGCCATTTTGGGAGGTAGCTGGCCCATGGTAAGTGTGAGAGCAGACATCTCACAGCCCCTGCTTAAAAAGTAGTTGAGACCACCCAGTCCTGCCACTTCAGGTTAAGGATGGAGACAAGGAGTCCTGGTTTCTGAGATGCATCTGAAATATCCCCCCACCCCCGCCCCAGTGTGTCCTAGGGTTAGCTATGGGCTCATGCAATGCACTGCCCAGCCCTCATTGCCATGGTCCTCTGTGTGCCAGCTCGTCCTAGAAGTTTGGTCATAAAAGGAGTACTTGGTGCATCCAGCCTGTGGCCTTCTGAGGCAGAGCCCTGGCAATTGTCCTGGTGGACAGGGTGTTCCAGGGCTTATAATGCAACATGACACAGGTATGTCAGCAGAAGTAACACGGTGTCTGTGTGTCTGTGAGAGTTGGATCAGTGTGGCCCCCAAGAGCCCCACTGGGGGAACTGAGGACGGTCCAGTAAACACTTCTGCTCTTGGCTCACCTCTTTCCATGGACAGGGATAGGGAGGGACAGTGGTGCCCATGGGCAGGGACAGGAGCTCCTTCTGCACTTCCACCCAACCTCCCAGAGAAGGGACCTAAAATCTAGTCATCATGTTGCCGGTCTCAAACAGCATCTGCTCCCCAGCCCCTCTGGGCAGCTCTCATCTGCACTGTGGCAGATCTATGAGCCCGAGAGCAGCTACTTCTCAAAGCCAAGCTTCCCCAGGAGTGAGGTCATTGGCTGTGTCTGCAGGAAGCCGAGCAGGGACCTCAGCAGTTTCCCCGCATACTACACACTGGCAGGAGCCACAGAGGCCCACCAGGCTCCTTGTGCCCCTCCATCTCTGCCTCACTGACACCAACACTTGAGCACCCCAGCAGCCATGGCCTCTACACATCCAGCTAGTCTGGCCACAGTACTGGGGCTCTAGGCCCTGGAGCTCCTCCTAGGCCAGGCGTCAGCCCCACCCCAGTCCCTGCAGTTGTGCCGTCCTATAGGTCCTGGGCTTTGTGTGTCACCAAGGTGAACCATATTTGGCTGACTCTCATCCTCCTTCCCACTGCACCTCACCCGCCAGTTGTTCCTGACTCCCTCCACCTACCTCGCTAGTCCCCCTTTTCCTCCTTTGGCCAAAACCAGCACCCACCCCAGCCAGGAGTGGGGATATAGGGTGGCCCCGCATCACCCAGCTATCTTCCTTTGCCCTTCTCTCCTTGCTCCTTCCAGGCTGTTCTGACAGTGCCCCCCTATCCATTAGCCTCTGGCTTGGCACCTAAAATGGAGGGGCCTGTCTCACCATCAGGCTCAGCTATACCCCTCTCTCAGTTCAGCAGTCATCATTAAAAATTACCCAGCTGCCCCTGTAATAATGAGCTTTGTCCTCTGATGGATGCCTCGGGCCTGTGCTGGATGGCACCACCCTGAAGCCTCATCCTCCACCTCAGGTGGATGCTGTAATCTCCCTTGGCTCCCCAGAGATGAGTGTCCTGCTGAGGCTTAAGCGCAATTGGGCTGGGGGTCAGGAGAGTGGTCTCGGCATGTGGGCAAGGCTGGGACTTGAGGTCCAGCATGCAGCCCAATTCCTTCTCTAGTCCCCACAGCACAAAAGCAAGCATGAGATGTGAGGCCGACATGGGCTGGGGTGGGGCTCTGAGGGCGGGGACTCAGGTGAGTAGGCAGTTCCCGGGACCACCCTCAGGACAACCAGATAGCTCGTGGCCAGAGAGGATTTTCCAGAAAACCAGTCCAGGCAACTATTCTAGGAGGTCAGCGGGCACGGGGGCTTTCTCCACAGCTGAGTCAGTGGTGGTGGCCACTACCATGGGGCTGGGCACATAGTTGAAGGGGGGGACTCGGGCTGAGCGACTGGGGGAGCCATGCCGGCTGGCAGCAAAGCCCCCCCCAGCCACTCCTAGGCTCTCATGGGTGAAGGGGGCTGAGGTGGGTGCCTTGGCAGGACCAGGCTTATCCACGTCGCTGCCGAGTAAGGATGTAGGTCCGCTGGCCAGGGCCTGGGGAGGCCCCCTGCTCTCCAAGCTTGGGGATGTGCTGGAGTTGGTCTTGGTGGCAGCAAAATCCTCTGTCTGGACCACAGCATCACTGGTCTTGCGCTGCAGGGGACTGCCTGGGCACTCCTCTGATGAGGTGCCCATGAGCGGCAGGGCGGAAGAGGGCAATGTGCTCCGCAGGATATGTGGCACATCCTCATCCCGGATGCGACGCCAAGTGGTGCACAGTGAGGCCACCCTGGGTAGGGGCCGGGCCTCTCCATCGCTGCTGCGGCGTGCGGGGTCAGATGCGGGACTAGGGGCAGCACCCTCTGGCTTTGGGGCCGTGCTGATATGGGGCAGAGAGGCATAGCGCTTGACTGCCTCCGGCTGGGTGGCCTGCTTGCGGATGGGCAGACGGGATGGGCTCTCTGAGCTAGTGCGCCTTGGTGGCCGCTTACCAGGGCCTGACCGAGCTGTGGGGGGCTGCTGGGGAATCAGGGCCTGTGGGGAGGGTGCCCGCAGTTCCTTGCAGCGGGAGGAACAGAGAAAGACGGTGGGCAGCGCAGACCCGCTACGACGGGGTGAGCCACCCTGGGAGGTGGAGGGGGTGGCTTTGGCTGTGGACAGTTCCAAACGACGTCGGTGCAGCAGGCCTGGTGATTCCTTGATAAAGGTCAGCTGCCGCTGGAAACCCGAGCGGTTGGAGGACTCGCTGCCACTGGACTGGGCCGAGGCCATGCGCACCAGGCCCAGGCGGCCCCCTCGGGCACTTGGGCACCCCTTGGATCCCACCCGACCCCTGGAGCCTGGCTCTGGGGCTGCCCTGGCCAGGGATGGTGGCACCCGCTTGGTGGGCTTCTGCATGAAGGGGATCCGCACAGGTGACTTCTGTGTCTTGTGCTGCTTGGCCAGCAGGGCCCGCGTGGGTGTCTTGGACACCAGTGAGGCCCCGGGGCTGGGCAGGGGCCCCGGAACATGGGCAGCCGGGTGCGACCTCCTGGGCAGGGGCTGGGAGGCAGGGGAGGTCTGGGAGGAGCTGGATGAGGGGGTCTTAGTGAGGCGGGCCGGTGGCGTGGCACTCCTCTGGAGGGGGCTCAGGGCTGCAAGCTCTGAGATCTTGCCAGGCCTGTGCAGGCTTCGAGACCGCTGCTGCCCAGGGCCCAGGGCTTTGGTGGGAGCTGCTGGCTGTGTGGGGCTCAGGGGTCCCATCTTCCTTGGTGTGGTGTGGGGGCCAGGGGTGCCCTTGGGCTGAGATCGGGTGGCCGGGCTGGGCATGTAGATCACTGTTCTTCCTCGAAGCATGGCTGGCATCCCAGGTGTGGTCTTCTGAGCACCGCGCAGCTTCTCTGGGCCAATGGGCAAGCAGGAGCTGCTACTGCGCTGGGCCAGGGTCACATCCCGTTTCTCCGGCCGGGTGGCACTGCTCGCTTGTCCCTTTGCTCGTGTCTGCCGCCCTTTCCTGTGTAGAGAGGGCTGTAGGGTGGAGCCCACTGACAGCCCTGACGCAAGGGACAAGATCGAGTCAGATTCAGATGAGGCCTCCTGAGTGGCTGCTGCTGCGGCCTGGTGCAGCCAGGTGACGATGGAGTTGGCGCCCTCCTGGATGGCGCGCCACTCGACGCTGTCCAGATCTGAGGCATGGTCGGACCCTGCTGCCTCCTCGCCATGCTCCTGCGGCCCCTCTGATTGCTTGTCCAGCCGGGCATCTCGGGGCTTGCGACGCCTTGGATCTGACACCTGTGGGCAGCGCCTGGGCATGGCTGAGCCAATGCAGCGCCTTAGCATCTCCACTTTGGCCCGAGAACTGGGATGGCCATCATTCCCACCTCCAGGGCCCCGGTCCTTGGTGACCACTGGCTCATGGGCTCGGAGCCTGCCAGCCTTAGGCTCAGGCTCAGGCTCAGGGTCGCTGAGGGAGCTGGTGGAGGAGCTTAGGGAGTAGCATGGTGGTGTCTCATCAGCAATGAGGCTAGGCTGGGCCCGGGTGGACATTGTGCCCTTGGGCACAGCCTGTGCCTTCTTCCTGCCAGCCAGGCGCTCCCTCTTCGCTGTCTGGGGAGTAGCAGATGCCCACCGGGAGGGTGTCACCCCCGCCGCTGTAGACAGCTCCTCATCTGAGCCGTTGCTGTAGAAGCAGTACACAGCCTCCTCAGTAGGTGTTGTGAGGCATAGGGACTGCAATGCCCCCTCCCCATGAGCTCGGCCCAGTTGGGGGCTGTTCTTGTCTGCACAAGCTCTTGGGGGCTTTCGGAGGGGCAGCTCCAGCCCTGCCCGGTTCCTGACCAGCCCTCGGACTGGATCCGTTCTGCGGCCTGCACCCCCAGCCCTGTGCCGGTGCCCAGTGGCCTGCCTGGCAGGAGCCTCTAGGCCTGCTGGCTTCTGTCTGTCCCCACACCCACCAGGTGGGTCCCTGGGAGATCCCTGCAGTGTCTCATCGCTGAGTGAGGCCACACTGAAATTGACCTGCGTGCCCTCGGTCAAGTCAGTGCATGAGTTGTCCTCCCGGGCCGGGGTGGGCACCAGCATGTAGACGGGCATGGGAAGTGCACAGCGGCTGGGCACCAGTGCTGAGGCCACCTTGCGGAGCCGGGTGGGCACAGCTGCACCCAGGCAATCCCGCAGCAGCTCCAGCTCCTGGCTGGTGGCAGGTGGTCCTTCAAGGCGACCACTGGCCTCATCTCGACAGCAGTGCCCAGCAAAGTGCTGGCTAGGGCCACCACCCCCGCCAAGTTCAGGGCAGGCTGGAGGCAGCAGCCGCAATTCAACATCCTTCTGCACATAGTGCTCATGCAGGGCCAATGCACTTAGGCTGGAGGCACAGGAGAAGTTTTCATCTGGCTTCTCCACAGTGAAGCGCACACTGCCAGCGTCTAGCTCGGAGGGCAGCCAGCAGCGCTCTCGGCATTCGGCGATGTCCAAGAAGCGCTTTACGTAGCTTTCCCACTGCAGGCTGAAATGGGTGGTTTCATGCTCACCAGGAGGTGGGGGGGCCAGTGGTGGCGTCTTGCTGCGGCTCGGTGGCATGGTCTGCCCAGGGCTGTCGGGCAGCTCGCTGGGGCTGACTGTGCCACTGCCCAGCCCACTGCAGGGGTCACTGGGGATGGAGCTGGCAATGGATGGGCTCTCAAAGCTGCCCAGTGAGCTCACCGAGCTGCAGCGGCTCAGCACCAGTGGTGTCTCCTGCACACAGTTCTCTGAGGAGCTAGACGGTGTGGTGTCCTCCACTCCCAGGCTCCGGCCCCGAGAGGGCACAGGGATGGCCATGGGCAGGGAGGCAGCCCCTGGCCCATGCCAGGCCCCGTCCAGCTCCGCCTCGCTGGGGCCAGCCTCCTCCAGCCCCTCCAGGGACGAGTCACTGTCATCCAGGTCCCCTGCCTCGCTGGGTCCCGGGTGGCCAGCCGAGGACAGTGAGGACAGGGAGCTACAATGGGACAGGCAGAGTGGTGCCGCCTCCGCCACCAGCTTCTCAGGAACCTTGTTCAGGCCCTCTGCAGGTAGCCAGGCGTGTTTCCGGGTCCCAGGGACCGGGAGCCCCACACCAGCCCTGGCAGTGTCCTTGAGCAGTGGCACATGCTGATAGGTAGGTGACAGCTTGATGGTGCGCACACAGGCATCGGTGGCTGCAGCTTCCCGGGCTGCTGGCTTAGCCTGGCCACCCAGCAGGTTGAGATCAAGTTGGCTGGGCCGTGCCTGGCCACAGGGGGGCCCCTCTCGGCGCTTGGCCAATGAGGTCAGCGGGCAGGGCCTTATGTGATCACGGGGACAGTGCCCGTCACTGGTGCTGCCACTGTTAAGGCTGTCATTGGAGAGGCTGGCATGGGCTACCTTGAGCCGCAACAACGGGTGAGCTCGGCCACTGGCCTCCCGCTGCCCACCCTTAGGCCCCCGGCAAGGAGAGCAGGACTGGGCTCGGCCCTCGCGCAGTGCCTCCTGCCCGGGGTCCCCAGAGCTGAGGCTGAAGCTGTCATCAGATGATGTGTGCAGGGCTGAGATGTCCTCCACCAGCCGGTCGATCCGAGCCACTGCCAGTGCCAGCTTGGCCTTGGCCCTGGCTGCCAAGGCTGCCTCCCCACCAGCCTCCTTCTCCACCTCTGGGGCACCGCGATGGGCAGGTGGGGCACGGGCCAGTGCCTGGCCTTGCAGGAAGTTGCTGCCCAGAAAGAGGGACAGCACAGGACTGGCAGGCTCGGCGGTGGCGGCCACAGCGGCCAGGGAGGGCACATCATCATCGTCGAAGCAGCCCGAGTCTGAGGCATAATCCTGGGCCAGCCCATCCAGGTGCCGCAGGGGTGGCAGCGGCTTCTTGGAGGCGGCCTCGGCCTCGGCCTCAGGCAGGTCCTGCTTCTCCAGGTGGTCCAGCGTCTGGGCCAGGTGCCGTGCATCCAGCTCGGCTTCCAGGGCCCGCTGCTTGCGCACATACAGGCTGGGCGCACAGGCACTGGGGGAGATGGCAGTGGCTGCTGCCTGGTATTTGGCAGGTCGGTGAGCCAGCAGGTTGCGCAGGGCAGCAGCACTGCCCATGGCAATCATTTTGTGTTTGGAGTGCACCAGGTTGCGCAGCATGGCCACGGCGCCCAGGTCCCACAGCAGCTCCTGGTCTCGTGGGCTGCGGGCGGACAAGTTCCAGAGAGTGCCGCAGGCGTTGCTCACGATGGTCAAGCTGTGTGATGTCAGGTGCTGCAGCAGAGTCTGCAGGCAGTTGTGGTCCCGCAACACCTGCCTGCAGCACAGAGCGGTATGTCAGGCGGGGCCAACCCTCGTCTTACCAGGAGCAGGGTGGCCAGATTTAGCAAATAAAAATATAAGGCATCCGGCTGAGTTAGAATCTCAGAGAAAAGAATAAATATGTAGTATAAGTCTATCCCAAGTATCGAATGGGATATACTTGTGTTAATTTTTTTACTTAAGAGAAATAATATATTTATTAAATAATTGTAATAATAAGTTAAAAATCCTTATCTTTTAAAATAAAATTTAGTGTATCTTATTTTAGCATAATGTCTCGTGATATTTGGGATAAACATACTATAAATTCTATTTGTTTTTAAAAATACTGGGTATTTGTAAATTATTAAATTAATAAATATTTTATTAACAAATAAAATATTTAGCAAAGTATATCTCATGTAATATTTGGGGGTACTTATATTACAAAAATTAGTCCCTGGGACAAATCAGAACATCCATTTGCCGGAGGACAAACCAAGGCTGCAGCCTCAGTGACAGTTCACTACAGGATAGGTTCTGCCACCCCAGCCCCAGACCACACCTGGGGGTCCCCCTTCCCCCAGCACCCTCTGTGGTGCCCTCTGCCCTCCATGATGTGGGGTGGGATGGACCCACCTGTAGTCCTCTCGGGTGGCGATGAGGCTGGACACATTGCGCAGGATGCCTCCACCGCTCTCAATGATGGCCAGTGAGTTGCTCTGGCACTTGTAGGTCAACGTGCTCACTAGGAAGCCCAGGGCACCATCCACTTGGCAGATGGCTGCCTTGTTCTCCGTGCTGTGTGCCGAGAGGTTCCACAGGGCACTGAGCACACTCTTCAGGGTGGACTCCTAGGAACAGGGGTGGGACAGGTGAAGGTCAGTGGAGGGGGGCCCCAGGCACTGGCCCCACCCACTTGGCCCTCCTCATCAAGGCGCAGACAAAAGGCTGGAAGGAAAGGCACCCAAATACATTTTCAAATAAAAGTGAGAAGTAATAAAACTGGTCTTCACAGGATCTCTGAGTTGAAGAGATGGAAACCCCAGGCCTGTCTGAGGACCACCTGGTAAGCTAAGAGGTAAGTTGTTTGGTTTGACTTCCCTCAAGACAGAGAACTCACCACCTGCTGCCAGTATCTCCCTGTCCTGTGGCTGGTATTAAGCAGCCATGGCAGTGCCCTCTCCCCTGGGTCTCAGGTGCATTCCTACCCCCCTACTCTGTCGTGCCCCTTCAGTGCCTACCTTGGAGGCTCGTAGGACACACTGCATCAGGGCGGTCATGCTGCCGACCTCCCTCAGTACCTTCTTGCTGTTGATGTCAGCCCGCCAGGACAGGTTGCGCAAGATGCTGGACACCACCTGGGTCAGGGCACAGGGCGGGCAAGATGGGCCCAGGGCCCCCTGCCCTCAACCCCACATGTGGTGGGGCTGCAGAGAGACTGAAGGGGATGCCCATCACACCCACAGGAGAGGAAACTCTGTCGTCAGGGGCCTTGGACACTCAGCAAGGCTCTCCCCATGCCCCACCCACTCCATCCAGGTACCTGGTGAAGATCCTCGCTCTCAGAAGCCAGTTGGGCCACGATGGCCTCCATGCTGCCACGCCGGGCACATAGTGTGGCCTGTGGGGTGCCACAGGAAATTCATGCCATGGCCAGTGGGGCAGGAGCCATGAGGGACACCACGCCCCACCTTCAGGCTTTCTCCCTGAGCACCTACTATGTGCTAGAGCTAAAGCCTCAGCATCCCATCTCACCACTATGGCAAAGGGATAGCAATCACCCTGTTGCTTTGATGAGGAAACTGAGGCTGAGACAGGTGCAGACACACAGCCTCCTCCAGCCCAGAGGCCCCACTCTCTGCAGCAGAGCAACCAAGAAGATGGTGGCCTGGCCAACCGAATCCAGCCACATCCCTCCTTTCACGGCCCTCTCTGGGCCTCAGTCTACCCACCTATAAATTGAGGACAACTTTCCCCACCTCTCAGGGCTGTTTTGAGGCTCAGACAAGGGTGGGGGGAGCATTGACGCCACCTGCCCACCCCAGGCACCTTGTTGGCGACGTCCCCAAAGGTGAGGTTGGTGAGGGTCATGCCAGCATATCTGCGTAGGGCAAGGTTGAGTGGGTCCTGGGTCATCTTGTGCATCTCATAATCCACCTGCAGTAGATCTGCCACAGCCTGCAGCCCACCTATGGGGACATGGGAGGGTGCACAGGGAGGTGCAGGGGGGCACCCCAAACGAACCCCAGCCTTCCTCCCAACCTCTGCCCATTCCATTCCCCTGCTTAGGTGCCCTCCCTCCATCCTACTCCCAGGTCTGCTCTCCTCAAGCCCACCTTTGAAGCCAAACTCCAAGGATACCTCCTCCAGGCAGCCTGCGGCCAGGCTGGCATGATCCCCTGGATTCTCTGTGACCTCCACACCCACCTCCTTTCACATTTCCATTCACACTTCTTCAGCTTCTAGGCCTTTGCATGTGCTGTTCCCTCTCCCTGGAATGCTTTTCCCTGCTATTTGCTCAGGTTCCTAGCTCCCTTCTGCTCTCAGGTCACGAAGGCCCTCAACACCCTAAATGAAAACCATCCCAAGACCATTAGACCTCCAGCCTCTGATGATTGCCACACACACAGTTTTTTAGTCACTATGAAAACTAGACTCTCACTTTACAAAGAGTAAGCAAACGTGGGGGGAAATGGTCAGGGTGAGTAGAAGAGAAAGAACTTGTGCCCAGCCAGCATGGCTCAGTGGTTGAGCATTGACCTATGAACCAGGAGGTCACGGTTCAATTCCCGGTCAGGGCACATGCCTGGGTTGCAGGCTCATTCCCCAGTAGGGCACATGCGGGGGACAGCCAATCAATGATTCTCTGTCATCATTGATGTTTCTATCTCTCCCTCTCTGAAATTAATAAAAATATATTTTAAAAATATTAAATATATATATTTAAAAAAGAAAAGTATTAACTTGCAATTCAAATACAAGGTGCCCTTCCTGCTTCACTGAGCAAAGACAACAGAGGCAATTTGTGCATTTAGGGGCTGGGGCTGTTGGACACTTCTGTGGTTTCCAGATGTGGGGTTTTATTTGGTTTGGTTGCTACCTTCCTAGTCTTTCTGCATCTTTCTGAATAAATCCAGCCAGAGGATAAATTCCCCAGCTGAGAAATGAATGACTTGAAAGGTAGACACTCTCATCAGTGTCTGCTTTCTTGTCACGGTTGCGAATGCCCATTTCTGTGCAGGCAGACAACAAGAGATCTGATAAACCTTTGAGTGTGTGATCATCTGCTGAGTGAGAAGCAGTATCTAATTTTGTAGTAACTGGAGTAAAATTAAGCACATTGATGAGATTTTTGTCCATGTTTCGATTACTTTAAATGATATTATAATGCACTTAAAACTTCACAAGGTCTCCCCCACCCCAACAACTCTGATTCTGTGTATTAAGTTGGACCTCTCACCTTTGCTCTTGGCTTCCTGGCCACTTCCCTATCCTCTGAGCCCAGGACCATTAAGGCTGAAAGCCTGCCCTGGGCTGAATGAGGCCCAGAAGCCTCAGGCCAAATGGAGGGGACACGGAGGAGGTGAGGGGTGCACTCACCCAGCTCATTCATGGCACGGCGATATTCCTCATCGAAGGACAGCTTCATCACCGCACACGTGGCCTGGCAGATCTGTGGCTCAATGGGGACTGGGGCTGTGGGCCAAGGGACCAGATCAGAGCCGTTCCAGTCCAGGAAATTACCCCTGTTGAGTCCCACCCGTCCCTGCCTTCACCCCCACAAAGACCCAAGCTCTGCAAACCACTGCATGCTTGGCACCTGAGGGGTCACTCCCAGAGCAGTGCCTCCTTTTCTAACTCTTCTTAACATGAATAATAAGGTGCCTGCCTCACCCAGAGCTGAGACACGAGATGAAGTTGTGCTGGGTGCTCAGGACCTTTGGGTGGTGCTTTTGTCATAGATTAGCTTTGTGATCAGCTGCCCAAACTAGGAATCTCAAAGACAGCACCCATATTTCTGGTTACACACAATCCATCCATGCATTCAATGACTGTTTCTTGAGCTACCCTGCAACCAGGGCACAGGTTGCTGGTGGCTCTTTTTGCCAGTCTATGATGATAAAGTCGCCATAGGCTTCAGCCCACACATGACACAGAGAAAGTTCACAGAAAAGGCCGGTGGCTGCTAATGAAATCACCCTGCCACCCCGAAAGCCCAAGCTCTGTGCCCATTGCACAAAGGTGGCCAGGGAGGCTGCACACTCACCGCTGCCCACCCCGCCTCCCTTGGTAGTGCTGTCCTGGGCCTGCAGCCAGTCCCAGCAGGTCTCACAGTAGGCTCGGATCTGCTCCAGCACGTGCAGGACACGCATTTCCTTGCGCGCCAGGCCCTGGTCTGGCTGGGAGAAGACAATGTTGTGCAGTGCTGCATTGGCACGCATGCGTGCGTCCTTGGCTCCGGGCACCCCAGCGGTCCCATTGCGACCCCCAGCCCCGGCCTCTGTGCCATGCAAGATCTGCAGCAGCAGTGGCAGGCAGCCTGAGCGGCGCATGGCCACACAGCTCTCAGGAGAACTGGACATGGCGAGTAGCGTGCGTGCTGTGTCCTCCTGGTCCCGTGTCGCCAGCATTGACAGCAGCCAGAAGACCACCTCCACCTGTGGCAGGGGGAGGGTGACAGCGATGGATTCCACCTGGCCCCAGTCAGTGTGTCCACCCTCCCAGCCAGGGCGACCCCCATGCTCTGGGTGATCCACCCTAAACATGGTAGGAGTCCTGTGACCCCGGCCCAGGAGAATCACCTCCTCACCCCCACCACCCTCACCTTGCATCCCCCATGGGCCACCACACACCCGTGGGGAGATGGATGAGAGGCCTCAGTCATTGTGGAGATGCCCCCAGCCCATGAGGACCAAATGCCCACTCCACGGCCCTCACCGGGTACTTCTAGGGGTAGCCCTACATCTAAGTCTAGAGTGCTCTCCCAAAAACATAGGACAGGTATCCCTGCCCACCTCACCGGGCCCCAAACCACGTGCTGACCCTACCAACCTCACCGCACCCTAATCCAGCTGGCTTTCCACTCCCCACCCTGCCTCTCAGATCACCGCAACTAGACTCCCCCTTACCTTGCTGTTGCCTGGCTGAGGGGTACCATCCTCAGGGTGCACAGGGACCTTAGTCTCGGGGTCCTCATCCACTGGCACCGACTTTACTGCCAGCAGGGCCTGTGAAGAGAACACCAGCCTGGGGGTTATGGGAGCACCACAGAAAGCACCCTAACTGCTGACACTGGCCACACTCCATGATGATGTGGTGGAGGCTCCACCTATACTTATACTCTGGGCAGGGTCCTCAGGGTACCCTCCTTCCCTGGGGTCATCACCTCCCCTGAGGGCCCTGACTCTGCTCCTCCCAGGACCTGAGGCTCAGTCTGCTGCACCCGATCCTGCGCAGACAGCAGCTCCTTGTCGATTTGCTCCAGGCGAGAAGCACGGATCTAGTGGGAGAAAGGCACACATAGCTTGCTGTGACTGACCAGGTCCTGCTCTGACCCTGCCTGCTCCCTGACATAGCTCCGCCCACTGTCCTAATCCACCCACCTCTGATTTTGCCCACTCGCTGATTTGGCCCTGCTCACTCTTCTAATCCCACCCCAGATCTGACTCTACCTACTCTAAGGTATGGCCATTCCCACTGTCCAAACCCCACCGGTGGTCCTAACTCCACCTACTCCTTGATATGGCCCACCCATTCTCAACCCTAGCTTGATGTCTGACTCCACTCACATCTTGCCCCCACCCATGGTCCAAGCTCCCTAGTCCAGGCTCTGACTCCACTACTCCATGATTTGGTCCTACTCACTGTTTAGACCCTTCCTCATCCTTCTATCCCCGCCCCCTACTTAGGCCCTATGCTAGACCTGCCTACTCCCTTATTTGGTCTCATCCCTATTTAGATCCCACCCATCCTTCTAGACCTACCCACTCCCTGATATGTCCCCACCCACTGATCAAGTCACCCACTGTCCGCCCTGGCCTCTGTTCTCCACCTCTGAGCCTGGCTCTGCCCTTAACCCCATCTGGCTACACCCACAAACAGCTCTAGCCTTTGGCTCCACCGCCTGAGCCAGACCCCGCCCACAGCAGTCACTGCCCTCCATCCCAAAGGCACATTACTCCGCCCATTAATCCAGACTTTTCCCACATTTCTCCGTTCCTCCACTACTAATAGCCTCGCCTCGGCCCCGCCCACCGCCGCACCTGCGCCCGCTGCACCATCTCGTCAGAGGTACCAAAGCGCTCTTCCATTAGCGTTCGGATGTGCTGGGACTCAAACTCCAGCTGCTGCCGGATCAGGTCCATCTGCATGGAGAACTGCTGGGAGGAGTGGGCAGGCCGAGGTGAGGGTCTGACCGGCCAGGGCCTGGGACCTGCCCGCCACAACCCGGGCCACGGCACCCTTCCCCCGCACCCTTCCCCCCCTCCTCCCCGCGTGCTCACCGTCTCCACGTGCGGGAGCTCCTCCAGGCGCTTGGACAGGCCCTGCAGCTGGGAGTAGTACCAGAGCTTCTCCTTTTCCTCCTTCTCAATCTCATTCAACAGGAAACACCTGAGTGGGCCCGGCCCGCAGAGGGGGAGCCATTATTACGTGTGGTTTATTTTGATTTTAATGATCGCTTGTTGAGTGCTTAGTGTATGGTAAGCATGTCAAACTCAAAGGCTAACACCGGCCAAATAAACAAGGTTTAAGTTTATGTGGGCCGCAAAAAAAAAAAAAAAGCTTCAATTTTCTTTTTTTTTTTATGCCTTTAAAAAAAAATTTTTTTAACTTTTATTGATTTCAGAGAGGAAGGGAGAGGGAGAGGTAGAAACATCAATGATGAAAGAGAATCATTGATTGGCTGCCTTCAGCATGCCCCCTCCTGGGGATTGAGCCCACAACTTAGGCATGTGCCCTTGACCAGAATCGTACCCAGGATCTTTCAGTCTGCAGGCCAACGCTCTATCCACTGAGCCAAACCGGCTAGGGCCAAAAGCTTCAATTTTCATAGAAACATAGGTTTATTTAGATAGAGACATGCTGAATACAAAGGGTTGAAATAAATGAGTAATAGTTAACTCATTTAATAAACATTTTAATAAAAATTAATCTTTTCTCTTGAATATTAACCTACCAGACACTGAATAACTGCACAAATTAATAAGCATAATGCAAATAAACCTATTTTTCTTGTTCTCCAAAAGCGAAATATTTCTTGTTGTGCACACCAAACAAGTCAGTACAGGACTAATGATGTGGCAATCAGCTGCTAAAATATTTGCTGCTAGTATTAGTGGAGAGAAATGGTGGCCTGCTGGGGGGCGGGGGTGGGGACTGCTGCAGAAGGTTGGCTGTGGGAGCACACTGACCACCAGGAGGCAGCTCCTGCATTGAGCATCTGCCCTCTAGTGGTCAGTGCATGTCATAGCAACTGATCGACTGGTCGTTCAGTTGCTTAGGCTTTTATATATATAGATCTATATATATATAAAAGGCTAATATGCAAAATGTCCCCTCAGGTGTTCGACCGGGAGACCAGAAGTTCGATCGCTTGCTCTGACGTGTGCTGACCACCAGGGGATGGTGCAGAATGAAGGAAGGCCCTGGCTGGCAGCCAGCAGCCAGGGAAGGGAGGCCCCGGCCAGCAGCCAGAAGGCCCCGATCGGCCCTGATCACTGGCCAGGCCTAGGGACCCTACCTGTGCAAGAATTTTGTGCACCAGGCCTCTAGTCTATCTATATATACATATATAAAAGCCTAAGTGACCGTTATGACCAGTCACTATGATGTGCATTGACCACCAGGGGGCAGGTGCTCAACACAGGAGCTGCCCCCTGGTGGTCAGTGCACTCCCACAGGGGGAGCACTGCTCAGCCAGAAGCTGGGCTCACGGCTGGTGAGCGCAGCTGTGTGGCAGGAGCCTCTCCCAACTCCACAGCAGCACTACTGAGCAGCAGCAGCAGGCACAATAGGCCAGGATGAGCGCAAGTGGCTTGGGCTCCTCCCTGGCCGCCTGCCGCTTGGCGTACTGCTACATCCCTCAGAGGAAGTCCGACTGCCGGTTTAGGCCCAATTCCCAGGCGGCCGATCAGGCCTAAACGGGCATTCGGACATCCCCCGAGGGGCCCTGGATTGCGAGAGGGCACAAGCCAGGCTGAGGGACCCCTCTGCCCCCCGCACAAATCCGTGCACCGAGCCTCTAGTTATGTATAACAGGATATTATAAAAATTAAGTTACGAAATTTTTATTAAAACATTTCTTACATACCGTTATATTGGCTGGGCTGCAAAAATATTCGTTTTGGGCCACGAGTTTGACATGCTTGGTGTATGGCCAAATTTAACAGGCAGCATGGCAAAGCCTTGCCTTTGGTGCTCCACTGAACTAGGGATGGATGGGTGGAGCACAGAAAGTTAATTAAAAAGAGAAGGTAGCCCTAGCTGGTTTGGCTCAGTGGATAGAGCATCGGCCTGCAGACTGAAGGGTCCTTGGTTCAATTCCAGTGAAGGGCACATGCCCGAGTTGCAGGCTCGATCCCCAGTAGGGTGCATGCAGGAGGCAGCCTATCAACGATTCTCTCTTATATTTGATGTTTCTCTCTCCCTCTCCCTTCCTCTCTGAAATCAATTTATATATATATATATATATATATATATATATATATATATATTATTTTTTTTAAAGAGAAAGAGAAGGTAGTTCCTTTGTAAATTCTGATTCTCAGAGAAAGACTCCGAGGTGGGCGCTAACACCTCTCCCAAACTCGATAATCTCCCTCCAGGCTACATAGAGGAGGCTTCAAGTTCAGATTGCTCCAGTTGCAGTTGCAACAGATTTGGCTCTGCCCTTAACCCCATCTGGCTGCACCTATGCTCTGGGTGATTCACCCTAAACATCTGATTACTTTAAATGATATTATAATGCCCCCAAACCGAAAACTTCCCAAGGTCTCTCCCTCCCCAATAACACTGATTCTGTGTATTAAGTTGGACCTCTCACCTTTGCACCCTGTGGGGAGACATTGCTATTTCCACCCATTTTACAGAGCTGAAGTCTGAGGCTGGGAGGGGCTAGGGGACTTGCTTGACATCACACAGCAGCAGAGCATGGACCTCCAGGTCTCTCTGACCCCACACAACCCAGCCAAGCTGAGCTGCGCGCCTGGACCCTGCCTCTCTCTGCTGCCCCCTCCCCTCCAGGTTTCTTGGGCTGCAGCCCTTTCTTCACAAAGACTGCTTTGAGCCCCTCTGGCTCCAGGCCTAACTCTGAGCCCTGGCACTGGACACAGCCCTGTCCCTGGTGATGACTGGGTGTTGGGGACCCCTGGGGACGTCTCTCAGGAGCCCTCCCCTCTGTCAGGAAAGTCCCCTCCTCTTTGTCCTCCAGCTGAGGTCAGCTGTGACAGGAAAGTGGCTGGAGGAGCCACAGAAAGCTGGTGCCTGAAGTGGAGGCTCAGAAGGTGGGTAGGACTGGCTTAGTGGGTGGTGCACATGCTGATGGGCCAATCAAAGGGCAGAGACTACAGGGGTGGAGTCTGGCTGGGGAGCGGGGCCAGTGGTCAGTTTCTCACCGTTCTCTGTCCAGTTCCTCCAGCAGCCGGATGGTGGCCCGGCTCAATTCCCCAAAGCTGTCCTTGGAAGTCCCGGAACCATGTACTGGGCTTCCCTCAGGGGTTCGGGCAGCAGGCTCAGGGCCCAGGGCTGGGGGCTGGAACTTGAGGTTGTACAGGCTGGTGATGTCCATCTGCAGGGCTGGATGGGAATGGAGGGAGAGGGCGAGGTCAGCACCCCTCCTTGTCCCTCCTCCTCCCAGCTCACCCACTGTGTAGAGGGGGCCCCAAGGCTGGCCCCTCACCTTTCAGCTGATCCAGCACCTCAGTCTGCCCTGAGGACACCAGCACTCGGGCCTCCTGCTCCAGCTTACCCTGTAAGTGCTTCAGTACCTCCTGGAGGTGGGGGCAGGAGAGAGTGCTGGTTGTCATGGCCACTTCCCTGAGCTGCCCCAGCGCCAACCCCCTGTGAGTTGCCCTTGACCCTGCCTGCCCATTTCTGGGGTCCAGTGCCCTAGTGTTTGTCCCTGTGACCCAGGCCCATGTCCTCTGCCCAGCCCCACCCCCACCTTCATGCCAGATGTCTCTGTCTCCAGCTTGGACAGGTGGCTTGAGTTGTCTCGAAGCTCCTGCCTCAGGTGACTGTTCTCGGCCTTCAAGGCTTCCACTTGCCGAACCAGCTGTTCATAGGGTGCCACGGAGCTCGTCATCTTTAGCTCCTGCAGCACCTGTAGCCACAGGTAACATGAGGCTCTGAGGAGGGGGTAACCCCGGACCTAAGCCCTAGCCCTCCCACCCAACCCTGGAGCTGGGTCCCAGGTAGGAGAAGCTGCAGGCAGGATAGTGCTGGCCCAGGGAATCCTAGGGACAGATGGTGTGGCAGATGGAGTGACAGACAAAGGCAGGAACAACAGGAGAGAGAGACAAAGCCATCAGACAGGTATTCAGATAAACAGACAACCCGAACACCCAACTGACCAACAGACAGATACAGAAAGACTCCCATTCTCACAGCTGGGTTCCTGGACACATGTGCTTATAAACAGCCAGCCAGCAGATGGACAGCCAAGACTCTGACAGTCTAACCCAGCAGATGGACTAGCCAGCTCAGTGCCACCAGGCTTGCAGCCAGAGACAGACAGACAGACAGATGGACAGCCAAGACACTTTCCCTGCAGCAATGTAGCTGCCCGGAGGCTGGGTGGACAGACGACCCACTGATTCAATTGGTAGACAATAAAAATGTCATGAAGGTTCTAAGAAACCAATGGACAGGCTGACAGAGGAGCTCCAGGTGATACAAGCCTGCTCTGGTCACCCTGGGATTTGGGAACCCAAATGCTCTGCAGCCCTCACAACCCCTCCATCAGCAGCTGGATCTGGGTAGCTACCTGTGTGGCCCAGGGGCCCTGCGGTCAGCCCTCTGCCAGCTCCAGTGGCCCCCCAGCACCCCAGGCCTCATCCCTGGGCTCCACCACTGCCACCTGCTTTGTGTGTCTGGCTGTCCTTTCTTGCTCAGGCCCAGCCTTCTCCCTCTGTCCAGCAGGCCAGTATCTCCTCCCTCAGCTTGGCACTCCTGCCAGAGCCTTCCTGCCCCACCACCTTCTCTCTTTGTTCCCTTAACATCAGCGCTCCCCCTCCCTCTGCCTTTGTCTGAGGCTCACCAATAGCAGCCCATCCCCTCTGCCACCTCCTCCCTGGGAGCCCCCTCCCCCTGCCCACCTGTGTCCCCTCCCCAAATCAGCCAGCCCTCTTCTGCCCATAGGGGATACCCTTCTCTCCCTCCCCGACCTGGCCACACTCATTCACTTGCTCATTCATTTTCCTCTCTCTCTTCCGACCCCTAGAAGGTCCTTGCTCAACCTGAAGTCACCAAGGACACAGATGGGCTTGGAGTAGGGGTTGGGGGCTCTACCCCAGGTGGGGGGATAGGTCAGGCATTTCAAATTGGCTCCGAGGACCTACTGCATGCCTGGCTCTGTCATTTGGCTTCCTTATCATAGTCCCGGATCTAGAAGGACAGACAAGGAATAGCTGTAACCTAGACATTGGGCATGCTCAGACAGGAAATGCTGGAGGCACATAGGCCCTACCCCCTCTGCTGAACTCAGTTCCCCCATCTGAGGAATGGAAGGAACTCAGTCTGCCAGGCCCATCTAGTGGGCTGATGTGAGGGTTAGGAGGAGGAACAGTAGTCACTCAGCAAACACAAGTCACAGGTCAGACTGGGAGATAGTGTGTCAGGTGAGGGAGGCCAGATGCTTGGGGACCACAGCCTTTGCCTACCACCCTAATATCAATCCTGCCCAAGGCTCAGTCAGGGGTCCCAGCTGAGAATGAGGCCTGGGATTGTGGTAAGGTCCCTGGGATCTGGCTGGAACCCTGTTTCCTGACTGAAGCCATCATGCTGTACCTAGCCAGGGGAAGCACTAGGTTAAGCACAAACCCCAGCATATCCCTCCCATTTCCTAAACCCAAACTTCCTTCCCAAGCATCCCCCCAATACACACACACACACACACACACACACACACACACACGCCACCCTTCACCCTTGCAGGGCCAGCAGAGCCAGCTTGGGATTCCTTCACTCCCCCTGCCACTACTGCACCCTCATTAGACGGAGCTTGGCAACATGGCAACAAGCCCACCCTCTGGGTTCTCCCACATTCAGTCCTGGGTCCTCACCTCCATCCACTCTCTTTTTAAAAAAACATATTTTACAGAGAGGAATAGAGAGAAATATCGATGAGAGAGAAACACCGATCAGCTGCCTCCTGCACACCTCCTACTGGGGATGTGCCCGCAACCAAGGTACATGCCCTTGACCGGAATTGAACCTGGGACCTTTCAGTCTGCAGGCCGACGCTCTGTCCACTGAGCCAAACCGGTCAGGGCTCCATCCACTCTTACCAGCCCCTCAAGCTTTGCCCAGCTGGGCCCTCATTCTCCCCACATCTCTCCCATCAGAGAAGCCTCGCTGGCCTCCCATAGTCCACTTCTCATTCACAGACAGACAGAAACTTTGAAAGTGCTGGTCAGACTCCATTTCTCCCTGCTTCAATAGCTGCCATGGCTCCCCAGTACCCTCATCATAAGGCCCGTCTCCTCCATATACACTCCACTCTCTTCCCCCAGGTCTTTGCACATGCCGTGCTCCTGCCTGGATCACCTTCCCTGACTTGCCATCCTTCACAGCACAGCTTCCTCAAGGAAGCCCTCCTGCCTGCCCTCCACCCACCAGGAGCCTCCTGGGGGCCTCCCTGAGCTATGTCTGTTACCAAAGGAAAAGCACTAACAGCTGGCGGTTCCTCTAATTAAGGAATGAATGGCCAAATATCAGCGGAAGGTATAGCCCAAATGTAGCCCAAAGGGGCCCTTCTCTTTCCCTCAATCCAAACTCCCACTTACTGAGGACTGACTCCCAGAGAGGTGCAGCCCACCCCAAGGCACACAAGCAGGCTGGGAGATCCAGGTATTGAAGCTTGTGAGTGGATGTGTGCGTGGGACCCACCGCAGCGACGCAGGTGCCCACCTCTTTGGGACTCAGTTTCCCCTCCGGCTCCACCCTGGAGACGCAGAGGCTCCAAAGCGAGAGCGGACCTGCGCAGCGGAGAGAAGTGGGGGGAGGGGACAGCCTGGAGACATCCCCGCAGAGGCGGCGGCCGCGCCCCCTACCCTCAACCCAGAAAGCGCGCCGCTTACTTATCTTACTCAAGCTGGGCTGGGCTGGCGGACACCCACGGGCCTGGGTCCCCCTCCCTCGGCGCAATTCCGAGACCCCGCCTGAGATCCTGGCGCTCCTGGGCCAGGGCAGCCACGGGGGCGCTGGCTCCGGGATTCCGGGGATCTTGGCGGCGTGAGCAAGTGGCTCAGGGGAGGACAAAGGCCGGTGCGGGCCTGGCAGGCGGCGCCGCCACTCAGGGCGCTGGGCGAGACCACCGCGAGCGGGGGAGGATGCGGGATGCGGGATGCACGCGAGGCGGCCAATGGAGGCGCGGGAAGACGGGCTGGTGCCATGGCAACAGCCAATGGCGGCCCGGGGCGGGGACCGGCGGCGGCCGCGGGGCTTCTGGCCTCCTCGCGCGTTCAGGGGCTGCGTGTGCGGGCGTGGTGGTGGGGGAGATGAAGCCTCCAGTGAAAGGGGGCGCCTGGAGAACCAGGACCCCGTGTCCCCCACAGCATTCCGGGGTGAAAGGACTAGAATGTCCCACGGCAGGATCAGCATAATTTGAGAGTAAAACATCCAGGCTTGAGTGTTACATCAGAATCTTGCTGAGGGGGGAGCTCCCGGGGCAGGGGCAGAAGCAGGGCGCCGGTCAGCCTCCTCCCCTGGGATTCGGCCCAGCCTTGTGTGGATGGGTCAGGGTGAGACAGCGCTTAGGATCCAGGCTGAATGAAACCCCGCTGCGGGTGGGGGAGGGGGAGCATGGGGATGGTCAGGCATCCTGGGGAGCGCCTGGGACCCTGCATTTCTCCCCATTTTTTCTTGTCTCCCTGGCAGAGCGACAGCTCCTCCATGGGCATCTGCCTTGACTCCGTGTCTTCCCCCACATCTCTCAGTTTCTCTCCATCTACCTCATCTCTTTCCCCCTATGTCTCTGTACCTCACCGCACCCCTAATTCACCCTCACAGAAGGGAAACCAGAAGAGGGAGGAGTCTGGGGTCTCAGGTATACACGTCCCCAGTCCCCAGCTGTCTCAGATCCTTGATGGGTCCATGGAGACCACTAGAGGATTTAACACCCGCAGCCAGAACCTGCAGCTGCAGCCCAGTCATTCCTACTGCTGACATGTGCACACACTAAAGGATGGAATGCGGATGTGGGGCCTACCTCTGTCTTTTCCTGGCTTCAGGGGCCAGGGAAAATTGTTCACTTTGAGACCCTCAGTTTCCCTTCTGTGAAAGGGGAAGGCAGCTGCAGCGTTTGCAATGGCTGGTGCTAGGGACCACAGGAGGAGCACAGGATCATGCAGTTTCCTGCTGGGTCTGCTGTAGGAGGCCCTATGTGTCCATCCTGGGCCAGCAATGCTGGAGGCCCCTGTGGACTCAAGTCTGACTGTCCCAGAGCCTCCAGAGCCAGACACAGTTGTCCCCAGACTGTGGGGTTGGGAAGTTGGTGCAGAGGGTAGAAGGGCTCTTTCTGGAGTCTGGGAAGGCTGAAATGAGGGGCAACATGAGTTCTGGGCCTCTTCAAGATGCGTAAGAATTGGCCCTGGGATCAAGGAGGGAAAAGGCATTCCGAGCTGAGGGAACAGCGTGTGCAGTACCTGAAGTTGTGAGAAATTAGAGCTCATTCAAGGGATATGCTCTTCTGGTGGGGCCAAGGAGTACAGCAGGTGGTATGGCTGGACTGGGGGAGAGATGAGGTGTTTAAAGCAGGGCAAATTTCAGCAGGTGCAGCTCAATGGTTGAGTGTCAACTTATGTACCAAGAGGTCACCAGTTCGATTCCTGGTCCGGGCACATGCCCAGGTTGTGGGCTCCATCCCAGTAGGGGATGTGTAGGAGGCAGCTGATATTTCTCTCTCATCAGTGTTTCTATTTCTCTCTCCCTCTCCCTTCCTCTCCCTCTAAAAAGTCAATTAAAACATATTTTAAAGCAGGGCAAACTAGGCAAAGCTGAAATGGGAGAGGGGAGGGGACAGAGCCCAGGGCTCTGGCTTCAGCGCTGCCTTGATATCCTTTTGTAACCTTGGGCATGCCTCTCTCTGGCTTCAGTTTCTCATTTTGTTCACTGGAAGGTGGGTTGGAGAATCCCTATCCCCACATCTCAGTGAACTAAGTCTCACCTTCCCCACCCAGTCTAAGATGTCACTGCTCCCCAGACTCCTCACAGCCAGAACCTTAGAGCTGGTAGGGGCTTGGAGGGTCCAATGGCCAGTCCTGCCCTCATACATATGGAGGAACTGAAGCTCAGGGCAGGGAATACGTTGCTTGAGTTCATGCAAGAGTTCCATCAGGCCCTGAACCTCCCTCCCTTCCTCACCTATCTGGATATGGTGGGAGCCTGGATGGCTGAGGGGATATGGGGGCTGAGACCCCAAGGCAGGATGCCCTGGTCCACAAGCCTCTTGAACATTATGTCCCTGACATCCCCCAAATCCTTGACCCTGTAAATCTTTGAGCCACAACCACACTCAGGTATCACTGGAAATTCTATAACCACGAGAACTTCAGGAATCCCCACAGCCCCTCCCCAAGATCCCAGGCCCAATCTCAAGGGGCTGAGAGATCCTCATTGCACAGTGCCCAGGCCTAGCAAGGAGGGGCCCTTCCCAGACACCCACTCATCACTGCTGGGTTCTCAAGAAGAAATTTGAATCATGGGGCTCATTTCTTCCCATCCCCAGAGGCTAACCCGCCCCCCCTCCCCCCCCCCCCCCGCCATCCCAACACATTGTAGGGTCACTCATGGAGTGTCTTTGGGCTTTCTGAGTCTGACCTCAGGCGTTTCTGCCCCTTTGATCTCCGTGCTTCCCCAATGAGCCTCTTCGATGCGCCAGGGACTGGGGGCAGAACCAGCGGCATCCCCCACAAGGAGCTGGGTAGGGGGCTAGAGGGAAGCAGGAAGGCACCAGGTCATCATGAGACCTTGGACAAGTCTCGGGTTGGGTGACCAGGCAGGGCCCTGACAAGTGAGGAGGGAATGCCCATGGCGGGGTGGGCGGGGGGGGGGGGGGGGGGGGAGGCGGACAGACGAAGCCACGCCCCCCAAATCCGACTCTGGTTGGGTGGCCTGACCAGGGTCCTGAGCCTCATTTTCATGGGTGAGGAGGGGGCTGGTGCGTGGCCCCGTCAGCACCGCGGACAGCTCCATCTAGGTAGTATACTCTGAGGGCGCTTCCGCCCCGCAATTAGGTTCCTGGCGCAGCTCCGGGTGTGACCTTGGGCTCCCCGCTGCACCCCTAGACTCGGTTTCATCTTAAATAGGGATATTATAGTTCCAAGATTCAGAACGACTATGGAGACCGGCAAACAGCTAGGGCCCAGTGAGATGGATATTATTAGGAAGAACATCTACATCCGCAAACGTCGTGGTAGGCCCTATGCTTGGTGTTCAGAAGAGGAAACTGAGGACTGGAGAGGTGCAGGGCGTGGCCCGGACCCCAACCCAAAGCCTGTTCAGGATGGAGCCTCGGCACAGCGCGCTCCTGCCGTAGCCCCCACTGCCCCAGCCGGTCTCGGAGTCCCCTCATTGGGTCGGGGTCTGGGGGGTCTCCCTCCGAGGCCGAGTGCTGGGCCCAGTGAGGCTGCGCTTGCGCAAACCAGGAGGAGGGGGTCACTGCAGTGTAGCGGAGGGTCTCCCAGCCTTGCCAACAGTCTGAGGCGGTTTCCCTGGCAACGGTCCCCCGTGCCACTGCACGAGACCCCAGATTCATCAAGCCGGGGTGCGCAAGCCTGTACGCCCTCTGCCGCCTTCGGGACCACTGTCCCCGCGGTCCGCACCCCTTAGCTGCGCCCAGGGCCGGACCCGTATCCCCGCCGCCGGGCCCCCGCGCCCTACCTGGTCCCGGAAGAAGGCCGAGTGCAGCAGGCTCAGGAGCCCCAGGAGCCCCATGGAGCAGTGGCCGCCTCTGACCAGCCCGCGCCCCGCCCTCGGCAGGAGGAGTGGGGAAGGCGGGTGTGGAGGTGGGGGTGGGGTGGGGGTGGGGGATGGCGGCCGGGCCGCCCTGCGCCTGCGTGGAGGGGATGGGGAGGGTCACTCAGCAGGCCAGAGCCAAGGCTCCTCCTAGAAAGGGTCGAATGAAGGGGTCTTGGGGACCTGCAGGGGCGAGGAAAAGGAGTCTCGCCAGACTGATGACCCGGGCGGGTAGGCTCAAGGAGATCCCGAGGGAGATGGAGGGCGTGTGAGCAGAGAAGAGGGTCAGGATCTGGGAACCCTAGAAAGGTGACGAAGGGCTCCGTGGTGGCGAAGGAAGAGCGGGGAGAGGCTCCCATGGGAGCTGGGAAGGGGTACGGTGTGGGGAAGTGGGAACTCAGGGAGGAGGGGACCCGCCTAGAATGGAGGAATGGAGAGAGGCGTTGCCCTGCGGCAGTAGTCAGCTGCCCGCTTGGACAGTGGCCTCCTGAAGCCCAGGCACCTCCTCTAGTTTGCCTAAGCTAGGACTGTGAGCTCAGTTCATTAGTCATTCAGCAAATATTGGCTGTGTGCCTGCCTCTGCCAAGCTCTGAGCTGGGTGCTGGGCATGGAAGGGCCTGATGTGGCTGCAACACCCATAAACATTCCAAAAATCATTTAACAAACATGTATTAAGCATCTGTGCAATGAACAAAACAGTCAAAACCCCTGAGCGTGGGCCCTAGCCGGTTTGGCTCAGTGGATAGAGTGTGGGCCTGTGAACTGAAGGGTCCTGGGTTTGATTCAAGTCAAGGGCGAGTACCTCGGTTCAAGTTCCTCCCAGGCTGGGGCCCTAGTGGGAGTTCATGCAGGAGGCAACCAATCAATGTGTTTCTCTCACATCGATGTTTCTCTCTATCTTTCCCTCTCTCTTCTACTCTCCCTAAAAATCAATGGAAAAATATCCTCAGGTGAGGATTAAAAACAAACAAACAAAAATCCTGAGCATGGGAAACTGACATTGAGGGGAAGGGCGGACAGTCAATGAGAAGACAAGGTATGCACTAGCCGTGAACTCTGAGGAGGAGACAGCAGGGAGGTGGGGGGCGTGGGGCCTCTGGGAAGGGCACTTGAATAGAGACTGGAGTGGTGACTCAAGTGGGAAGAGCATCCAGATGGAAAGAACACCCAGTGCCAACAGAAGGGGCAGGTCGTGCAAGGTCCCATGGGCACGTAAGGACTTGGGTTTTTATCCTGAGAGACATAGGAGCCATGGAGGGCGGTTGGCAGAGCAGGGACATGTGGACTAGGTGCTCTCTGGCGCTTTATGGTGGCCACTGGGAGACGGTCTATAGGTACAGAACCAAACCTGACTCAGGTGTTCACAGGCAGCCCTCTAGTGGCTGCGGAAAGAACAGACCACGGGAGGTGTGAGTAGACCAGGGCAGAGGGGACTGTGCAGGTCCAGGAGAGATGGTGGGGATCCCAGAGGAGGTGTTATTATGAACTGTGCTAAGTCCTGGGAAGGCAAAGAACAAGCGTCAAGAAGAGAATGGGGTCCAGCCGGTGTTGCTCAGTGGTTGAGCATCGACACATGAACCAAGAGGTCATTGGTTGGATTCTGGTTAGCGCACATGCCAGCGTTACAGGCTGAATCCCCCGTAGGGTGATGTGCAGGAGGCAGCTGATGGATGTTTCTCTCTCGTTGATGTTTCCATCTTTCCACCTCTTTCCCTTCCTCTCTCTCTGAAACCAATAAAAACACATAACTAAAAAGGGGGTGCTGATCTTTCTTTGCAGCCAGTCCATCAAAAGTATCCTGTATATCAAACCAAGATGGCGGCATAGGTAAACACCTAAACTGCTGCCTCGCACAACAATTTCAAAACTATAACTAAAAGACAAAACGAACATCATCCAGAACCACAGGAAGGCTGGCTGAGTGGAAATTCTACAACTAGAAGGAAAGAGAAAAGCACACTGAAACTCAGAGGAGCTGCAGGAGGCAGAGGTATTGAGACGCGCACGCACGGAGAGGACTGCCAACTGAGTGCGCAGCCGGCTTTCTCAAGCAGAAGGAAGACAAAAGCTCCCGACTGCACTGAACTCCAGTTCTGGGTGAGACTCTGGGGATCCAGACTCATTCGGGGAGAAACCAGACTATCTGGCAGCGGGTGGAACTCGAGGGCAGCTTTCTCTCAGAGGGCTTGCAGCGATTACCACGGGACACTGAGACACAGGGGCCTATTAGGGCAGGGCTGATGGGAAACCAATGCTGTCTGCTCCGCCCTGAGACTTCACCCCATCCAAGCTGAGCACAGAGGCTTTTGCAAGTCCTGTCTCATAAGGGTGTCTCCAGCACAGAAGTTCTCCCAGTGTAGACACAGCTGATCCTCACAGCCAATTGGCCTGGAGGTCAGTTCCTCCCAGTGATACCAACAACAATCAAGGCTTAACTACAACAAGAGTGTGCACACAGTCCACAAAGGGGTGCACCAAGAGTGTCCACCTCAGGTAACTGGGGAGGTTGAGCCACTGGGCCCTATAGGACACCTAGCACACAAAGCCACTCTATCAACTCAGGGAAGCGGCCAAAATGTGGAGACAAAGAAACAGATCACAAATGAAAGAAATGGAAGAAAGCAAATGACTGGATATAGAGTTCAAAACCATGGTTATAAGGTTTTTTAAGAATTTTCTAGAAAAGGCCGATAAATTTAGTGAGACCCTCAAGGATATGAAAAAGGACCAACTAGAAATTAAGCATACACTGACTGAAATAAAAAATATTATACAGAGATCTAACAGCAGACTAGAGGATCACAAGAATCAAGTCAAAGATTTGAAATACAAAGAAGCAAAAAACACTCAACCGGAAAAGCAAAAAGAAATAAGAATCCAAACATATGAAGATAGTGTAAGAAGCCTCTGGGACAACTTCAAGCATACCAACATCAGAATTATGGGGGTGCCAGAAGAAGAGAGAGAGCAAGACGCTGAAAACCTATTTGAAGAAATAATGACTAAGAACTTCCCCCACCTGATGAAAGAAATAGACTTACAAGTGCAGGAAGCGCAGAGAACCCCAAACAAAAGGAATCCAAAGAAGACCACACCAAGACACATCATAATTAAAATGCCAAGAGCAAAAGAAAGAGAGAATATTAAAAGCAGCAAGAGAAAAACAGTTAGTTACCTACAAGGGAGCACCCATACGACTGTCAGCTGATTTCTCAACAGAAACTATGCAGGCCAGATGGGAGTGGCAAGAAATATTCAAAGTGATGAATAGCAAGAACCTACAACCAAGATTACTCTACCCAGCAAAGTTATTCAGAATGGAAGGTCAGATAAAGAGCTTCATAGATAAGAAAAAGCTAAAGGAGTTCATCACCACCAAACCAGTATTATATGAAATGCTGAAAGGTATTCTTTAAGAAGAGAAAGAAGAAGAAAAAGGTAAAAATAAAAATTATGAACAACAAATACAGATCTATCAACAAGTGAATCTAAAAATCAATTGAATAAAAAATCTGATGAACAGAATAAACTGGTGAATATAATAGAATCAGGGGCATAGAAAGGGAGTGGACTGACAATTCTCGGGGGGAAAGGGGTGTTGGGGGTGCGGGAAGAGACTGGACAAAAATCATATACCTATGGATGAGGACAGTTGCGGGGAAGTAAGGGCAGAGGGTGGGGTGGAAACCGGGTAGAGGAGAGCTATGGGGGGGAAAAAGAGGAACAATTGTAATCATCTGAACAATAAAGATTTATTAAATTTTTTAAAAAATGGGGGTGCTACTTTGGCAGGGATAGTGAGGACAGGCTTCTGTGAGCAGGTTCCATGCATCTGTGGAAAGGACATCTGGGAAGAGCATGAGGCACAGCCCATGCAAAGGCTGGGAAGGGGAACAAGTTGGGAGAGTCTGGAGAGCTGCAGGGAGGTGGGCAGGCAGGGCTTCATGGGCCACAATGGACTCTGGGCTTTATTCCGGGGCCTGGGGAAGTCAAGGGAGAATGACTTCTGTATTTTTTTCAAATTGACGTCTGTCTTGGTGGGAGATGATGGAGGCCTGGCCAGGTGATAGAAGTGGGGGCCTTGGCAAGTGGCTGGATCCAGGACATGTTCTGAAGGCAGCTAACAACAAAAGGGAGGGAGCTTCCTGAGCTGGTGGAGATGGGGTGGGACAGGTTTGGGGAAAGTGGACTGCAGCCCAAGGTAGTGAGACCAGAGGGGCAGACTGGAAAGGGACTGGACACAAAGGTGGGAATGTGGCCAGAAGGTTTGAAGGCAGAGCCTGGGCCATAGGACAAGAGAGAGTTCCTGTGGTGAGACAACCAGGGTTATAAAGGCTCCTCCCAGCCCCCTAGACTCCCTAGTAATGCTCCTGGACTAGAGTGCCACCTGGCAGCTGGGGCATGCACCTCAGTCTGAATAGGACACCCTATTCGCTTCACTTATAATGGTGTCAAGGGAGGCCTCAAACTTATCCAGGTCTTTGGCATGGGACAAGAAGGACTTCTAGAGCATGACAGAAAAATTTAGCAAAGCACAGTGAGTTTACTAAAGTGATAGTACGCACTCAAGAAGTGAAAGTGGGTGACCTTGGAGAATGAGACACACCGATAGAGTCTGGGGGAAAGGTTTTTGTTTGTTTTTAATATATTTTATTGATTTTTTTTTTTTTTTTTTTTTTTTTTTTTTTTTTTTTTTTTTACAGAGAGGAAGGGAGAGGGATAGAGAGTTAGAAACATCGATGAGAGAGAAACATCGATCAGCTGCCTCCTGTACACTCCCTACTGGGATGTGCCCGAAACCAAGGTACATGCCCTTGACTGAAATCGAACCTGGGACCCTCCAGTCTGCAGGCTGACATTCTATCCACTGAACCAAACCGGTCAGGGTGGGTTTTTGTTTTTTTTTGTGTTTTTTTTTTTTTAAGAAATTAATCAAACTTAAACTGGTTTTATTTTTTTATTTGATTTTTTTATATTTTATTGATTTTTTTACAGAGAGGAAGAGAGAGGGACAGAGAGTTAGAAACATCGATGAGAGAGAAACATCGACCAGCTGCCTCTTGCACATCCCCTACTGGGGATGTGCCCGCAACCAAGATACATGCCCTTGACCGGAATCGAACCTGGGACCCTTCAGTCCGCAGGCCGACGCTCTATCCACTGAGCCAAACCGGTTTCGGCTTGTTTTTTAATTTTTTAATTTTTTATTGATTTCAGAGAGGAAGGGAGAGAAAGAGAGAGAGAGAAACATCAATGATGAGAGAAAATCATGGATTGGCTGCCTCCTGCATGCCCCCTACTGGGGATGGAGCCCGCAACCCAGGCATGTGCCCTGACCGGGAATTGAACTCAAGACTCTTCAGTCCACAGGCTGAGCTCTATCCACTGAGCCAAACCAACTAGGGCTGGTCCTCTGCTTTTGACACTGGTGGGGTGACTATAAACACTGTTTATCCCACTCGTCCATGCTCCTCCTTTCCAGACAGCGATATTTTTTGGACCTCTCAATTACAGAAAATTGAGAAGGGGGAAGTGGGGAACAGGTGTTCAGTGAAGGTCATATCTGTGATGTTCCAGACACGATAGAGAAGGGGGAGGGGTAGAGCTTGAGGCCTTGGCTCCTTATTTTAACTTTCCTGCCTCTAGTTTCTAGTCTGAAGCCTATCCGGTCTCAGGTGGCCCTCCACAAGAGAATTTTAAAGCGTTCTATATGCTTAATGGGCTGCTAGCCCTGTGACTGGGGTCAGGGGTGGTGGTGGACAAGATCAGAGGGGATGATCTTGTGTGGACAATTGAGGGCAGAAACAATACTAGTCATGTGGTAGAGGTTCATTATCTATATTCTAGAGGCTTGGTGCATGAAAATCATGCACTCAGGGATGTCCCTTAGCCCTGCCAGCACCCTCTCTCAGTCTGGGAGCCCTTGGGGGATGTCGGGTCCCACCACCACCACTAGGCTAGCCAGCCAAAAGCCGGGCTTCTGGCTAAGAGCACTCCCCCTGTGGGAGCACACTGACCACAGTGGGGAGGGGGGGACAGACGCTCAATGCACAGGCATGGAAACATGGAACAGACTAATGAATTTCAGGGGGTAGGGGGGAGAAGGGAGGGCGGGAAGAGATTAACCAAAGATCTTATATGAATACTAGATGCCCAGTGCATGGATTCATGCACAGGTGGGTCCCTCAGCCTGGCCTGTAGGGATTGGGCGGAAACCAGCTCTTCTACATCCCCTGAGGGGTCCCAGATTGGGAGAGGGCAAAGACCAGGCCAAGGGACCCCACCGGTGCACGAATCAATGCACTGGGCCTCTATTGTTTTTATAATCATGAATTTTTAGCAAACTGTTGGATTTAATTGCAGTTCTTCCCCTGAGTGACTTTGGGCAGGTGATTGGGCTTTTCTGACCCTTGGTTTCTTCTTCTGTGAGATGGGGACATCAGGGCAGTAGGCACAGCCAAGGCGCAGAAATGGGACAGACATGAAGCTGATGGTGGCCCGGTGGGGGGCGGGCGTGGCCTGTACCCACAGCTGACCCAAAGCGCCTCTGGCGCTTCCCAAAGGAGACTGAACAAGGAAGCCACAGACGCGCCTGCGCCTCGTGGTGTCTATTCCAGAGCGCAGCAGCGCAAGCACGCACGTACGCGCAAGCACGTGGCTCGGCCCGCGCGCGTTCCCCACAGAGGGTGAGGCCGACAACTAAGCGCAGGACTCCACTTCCCAGCATGCCCCGCGGCGACGTTGGCAGCCACCAAGAAGGAAGCTCGACGCGCGGCGTTTGAGCTGCGTCAGCCTTGCCGCACGCACGAACGCCTGCACGCACACAGCACGCACGCGGGCGCACCCCTGCCCCCGCCCCCTGACGCCCTATGCGGGAGCGCGCCCGGTCGTGTGCAGGGCGGCGGCGCGGGCGCGGGGGCGCGCGGTGACTGTTGGGTTGGCGCTGAGGGGAGGAGGCAGCGCGGCCGCCGCCGTTGCGCAGATCCGGGCCGCTGCTGTGGGGAGGGCGCCGGGGCCAGTGACCTTCCGGAGGCGGGAGCGAGCCAGGAGGCCCGGGACTCCGAGCGCCGCCGCCGCCGCCATGAACAACTCGGGCGCCGACGAGATAGGGTGAGGACTCGCCGGGCCGCTCAGCAGCGTCGGCCGGCCCCCTCCCAGACGCCGCCTGGCCCGTCAAGGTCACGCCGCGGGGCCGCAGCCCGGGATCCTGCCGCTTCCTAGCCGGGGGAGGGGGACCCCGAGTGGGAACCTGGGGTTTCTGAGGGTCCGCGCTGTTTCTTGGCCCGGGAGGACCCCGAACAGGAGCCTAGAGGGGCGGGGGGGGGGAGGGAGTCCACGCCGCCGCCGTCGCCGTCGCGCCCGTTTCCCGCTGGGGGACTCCCGAATGGGAGCCTAGGGGGCACCGGCGGGGCCTGCTACCGCCGTGCCCGAGTTTACCATGGGGTACCCCGAGCGTGAACCTGGAGGTTCTGAGGCTCCCCGTCTCCCTCCATGCCTGGATTTCCCGCTGGGAGACTCCAAACCGGAATCTGTACGTTCCTGGGTGCCCCAGGCGCCCCTGTGCCGGTGTTTCTCCTGGAGTACCGGAACAAGAACCTGGAGGGTTTCGCGGCGCCCCCAGTCCGCGCACAAACTTGGTGGGTCAGCGCACGTGGCGGGCCCGACTAGGGGCTCCAGTTCTGCAGCCGCCCAACTTCTCCCATCAGAGACTCTGGGCGGCATCGCACCCTTTCCACTCTTATCTCCCCCAAATGCTAAGAACAAGGAAGGGTCATAAACAGAGGACCCTCGAGCCAAGGTCACGGGGGCCGGTCAGCGCAACCATCGCGTCTGTGACTTGTTTTTATGCAGATGGAACCCCTTTTCGCTCAGCCCCCCACCGAAACTCTCCAGGGGTGTATTTAAAATAAAGAAAAAGGAAAACTCGGACGGGTGGGCAGAAAGCCTTGATTCTGAGGTCTTCCTTTTGGCGCTGCTATCAGAGCAGGTTTATTACAGCTAAGTTTCCCCTTAATTATAACCTTGCCTAATGCTGCACAAGATGAGATCCGAGAAGCCATCCCAAAGGAGCTAGAAAATGCGGTTCTGCCCTAGTGGAGGGAATTGCTCCAGTTTTCTATGCAGATACCAGCTCCCACTACACCAGCATAATTTTACAGTTAGATTCTTCTCTGAAGAAGATGGCAAAACAGTGTGTGCTGCTTTTCCCTGGCCATGTGTATATTTCTTGGTGCCCTGAGCTTTGAATAGATGTGGTGTTTACAAAGTAATTGATTTGGTGAGTCAGTCATTGTTTGCTGGTGGGAGGCTGGCATCACCAGGCCCTCATCTGGCTCCAGCCACTGGGAACACCTTGGATGTAAAATGCATTTTGTGGGCTCCCCACACCCCAAAACCTTATTCCGTTTACTGGACCCTGGAGGAAAGCACTTAGCTCACAGTTGTGTGTGTGTGTGTGTGTGTGTGTGTGTGTGTGTGTGTGTTTGAACCCTGCCAGGCACTAGAAGACTGTGTTCTGTAAATGAAAAGTTGCAGCACTTTTAACAGGAAACTAGGAGGTGGGGAGAGAGTTAGCAGGCTTACCATATCCACATGCACATGCACATGTCTTTCCAGAGTACAGGGGTCTTCAAGCCTGGGCTGCCTTTCTTTCTCACCTAGAGAGCAGAGATGAAGGTTAGGGAAGGGAGAAGCCTGGAGATCATGAGGGCTGTCCCTCAAGTATGCCCATGAGGAGACAGGGATGCCAGGCATTTCACCCCCGCAACTTGTCCCAACTCTTCGGTCCCAGCCTGGGTCTGGACTCTCCAGACCTTCGGGCAACTTGGGATGGCTACAGAACCAGGATTCAGACTAGGGCCTGCTTGGCCATGTTTGCCTTCCACTCTGGTGAATCTGCCCAACAGCCTGAGTTTTAAAGTTGTAAATCACAGGTGTCGCAAAAACGTTTATTGTTTTGCAAGTAAAAATCTGTTGCCAAAAAGTACTAACAAGTTTCTATTTTATATAGGAACCTTGTTTTCGTTGGATGTGGCATCCCAGGTCCATTTTGACCTCCTTGCTATGTAATTGTGCTAACCAGGCTCCTTGGCAATGGGCCCTCTTGCAATTTCCTGTGAGGGGACCATGGTTGCGACTTTGGAGTGGTTACCATGTGGGAGGTTGTGCTCAGATCCAAGTGAGGGCAGACATTATCAGGATATGGCAGGTCTGAATGATATCTGGTAACAGCCACCCTCACCTCCGACCTCCTTTGCTTTGGTGTCTGGTCACCACTCCAGTAGCTCCCTAGGGAGTACTTGACAGTAGGAGGGGCCACTCCCTTTCCTTGACAGACCCACATGTGTGGGTACACTGTGGAGGCCTCAGGAAATGTGTGGATGCCTGAGGCACCTTTCCTTCCTGGTCTGTACTGAATTTGTCTTTGAAGGAAGAGCTGCTCTAGTTCTTGACTACCTGAGCTGGCTAAGAATTCAGCATGAAATCTGATGGGAGAATGGAAGTTGGGTGAGACCACTGGCTTTACTCAATGTTTTTAGAGTCCTGATTGTCACAGTCAGCTAGAGCAGAGCAAGGGCTAGGTCTTGAGGATAGCAGTTTGACAGGAATAGTGGGTGTCACCTATAGTCACCTATGGCCCTGTGTAGCTGATGTATGGATGGCCAGATGTCCTCTCTTCTGAGGAATTCCTTTCAGTGACAGGCACTCATATTGCTGGGGATCCTGCTGAGCAGACAGGGCTGAGGTCCTCCTTCCCCTGCTACAACCTTGGAAAGTCAACTTAAAGAAAGGTCCTTTGATTCAGATTCTCCCTTGGGGTCTGTGGGTGTACATCTGAGGGTGCCTGCCATCTTGATGTTCCTGGGTGCTGGGGGAGTGCTCTCCCTTTACAGATAGAGGCATCCAGAGGCACTTTGTTCCATCCAGCCAAACTGTGTCAGGAACTGGAGAAAAGTGAGGAAGATTTTATCTGGCACACGTGGTCCTATTTGCATAATTGGGGACTGGTAAGACGGGACACCTACATGTCATTGAGGGCAGAGTTGCAAGGAAAGGAAGGACGCTGCATTGGGATCACTTCAAGGAAAGACTGGGGATGTGGGGTGAGCCCACGGTTGCTCACCCAGAGAGGCTGCAAATGGGTGACCTCAGCGGTCTGCAGCCTGGCACTGGCTGAGTGCTGGCATGTGGAGTGGTCCCAAGGCGGAGTGCTTGAGTCCTTGGTGTTTCTGGAATATTTTGTTGGAGAGACTTTGGAAGCAGGATACCCTTGAGTTAAGGCCTGGGAGGGTGGGGACCAGGAGCAGTGGATTATACTTGTAAATGCCTGTTTGTGCTGATGGCCCAATGATGTGGGAGAGTCATTGTTCGGTTTGCTTCAGAGAGGTCATGATTTGGGGAGGACATTGGTCCTGTATGGAATAGGGCAGTGGAGGGGCTCCTCTTACTGTTCGGCACAGTTAGTCCTGAGGTTTTCTCGTGTCACACAGCCCCCATAGTCATCTGGGAGGGGGTGCTCTTCCCTGCTGGCAGGAAGGAAGCCTGAGTGTAGAGGGCAGGGGCTGGCATAGGGTGGGCTTTGGAGTGAGGCCCATGGGCCAGGGCTGCCTGCCTCCTGCAGGGCAACTAGGACAGACTTAAGGAGTCCTAATGTGTTCCCACTAGAGACCAGAAAGGTGCAAACATAGGCTCTGGGTTGGATGCTTTCTAAGAAGAAGTGGTCAATTGCCCAACAACTGACTGGTCTAGGCCCTCTGCCTCTGCCACCTGCTGCCTGTGGGTGGCTTTCTTACTAAGCTGGATGGAACTTTCCGGAGCCTGCCAATATGCTTCCAGGGCAGAGCCCACAGTGGTCGGTCCCAGCCAGGGGGAGCCACTGAAGACTGACTTCCTGGTGCCAAAACTACAAGGTTGCCCTGAAGTCCACAGAGCAAGAGCAGGGTAGTCCTCCAAAAACATTCAATGGGAATATTAACCGGAGCCTGGTCCTCAGTCACTTGTGCAGAGCCCCTTCCAGGAGGAAGCCACCAGCCCCCTCTTGAGGTGTAGGCCTTCAGAGTGAATGTGCTGATCATATACAACCTCTCTCAGATCACCCAGCAGCTGGTGGTGTCTGCTTCCCTCTTGGGAACCAGACTTTTGTTCTGGGAGGGCCTGATAGAGCCAGGAAGTTTGCATGTGGGTTTGGGGAGTGCAGGGTCTATGGGGCCCTGACATCCAGTTTCAGCTGAGTAATGATACCCTTCAGAGCAGAGAAGGGCTGGAGAAGGGAGCCGGCATGGTTGGCTAATCCCTTAATCTGCAGAATCCCATGTGTACAGGCCCATCTACTCCTGAGAGTCACATGGTGCCAAGTGAGTTTGTGTGGGCTGCCCCCGGACAGCCGGTGGGTTGAACAGGGTTCCCACTGGTGCCAGGGCTGCATGTCAGTGTTGACGAGGGATGGTCATGCTTCCTGGGCAGGGGGAACTGTGTCTGGGCTCATCCTGTGGGGACCTTAGTCTCTGGGGTGCTGGGTCGCCTGTTTCTCACTTGCCCTGTGAGGTGGGCACCCAGAGCCCTTTTCATTTTATTGATTACAAAAACTGAGGCTCAGAGGTTGGGGCTTTGTGCTGGGGCTCTAGAAAGGTCCCTGTCACCACAGTCAGCTGGCCTCCCAGGACCTTGTGGAGCCTTCCGTGTGCAGACCACGAGAGTGTGCCTTCAGAGCAGGAGGAAAGGAAGTGGAAACACTCAAAGTGTGCAGCACAACGCTGCCCCACATGGAGGCGTGCCGTGTTCTTCCCTCTGCATAAGCTGATGATGGTCTTATAAGAGGCACCTCTTGCTGAGTGTCTCAGCCTACGTGACGTGACGGGATGGTTGTTTCTAAATCCTGGCATTTACTCAATAATGAGAATTTCCTAATTTGTAATCTCATAACTTCAGATTTACAGAATGGTTACAGATTAGTAACAAAAGTTCCCAATATTCTTTATCCAGCCAGACTCTCCAGGGGCTAACATTCTGCCCCATTGTGAAGTATTCAAAAGGAAGTGGTACCATGATGCCCCTTTGTGTAGACCTGTCCATGTGTTTCATTTTTAAGAACAGAGATATTCTCTTAAGTGCACACAGCACAGTGATAAAATTGGAAAGCACAGTATTGATGTTATGTTATTATCCATCCACAGAGCAGATGCAAGTTCTGTCAGTTGTGTGGGTGATGGCATTTCTAGTTTTTCCCCCTTAATGCCTAATTTTGAAATTTAAGTGAAGGCTGGAACCTGGACCGGTCTGGCGGGTTCCTCCTCTACGGGTGGGCAGTGGAGGTTGGGGTTCTTGGATGGGCAACAGTTTATTACTTTTCTGTTTTGGTGGATGCAATGCTAAATAGAAGCTGGTGTTCTCTAAGTGAATTGGGTTTTGTTTTAATTTTTTTTTTTTTTTTAATTCTTGAGATCGCTTTCCTGCATGAAGCTGCTTTTCCATAGCAAACCTTTGGTTGTTCTTGTTTCAAAGGACTGGACAAACAGGCAGTTAGTTAGCAGTGCTAGCCAGCCTCTGGCCCTTGTCATTCGAGGCCCTGTGCCCCTACTGCAGTGATGGCGAACCTATGACACGTGTGTCAGCACTGACACGCGTAGCCATTTCTGATGACACGCGGCCGCCAGCGGCCGCATGCCGAGGATGAAACATTTGCGAAATAATGTTTTTTCCTCAAAGTGACACACTACCCGAGTTATGCTCAGTTTTTTGGTGAAGTTTGACACACCAAGCTCAAAAGGTTGCCCATCACTGCCCTACTGGGTTCCAGGCCTCAAGGGGTTGGGCATGCTGAGTGAGGCTGGGCCTGAGTCACAGCTTGCTTTGGGCAGTGCCTGGACAGCCCTTGGGGAGTGGGGCACAGATGGAGGCACTCACCCTGCACCCCCAATTGTTGGAAGGCAGGTGGCCTGAGACATGGTTTTAAGTTAATGAGGTCTAAATGTGAGCCTCACTGCTGCTTGGTCAGCATGTTCCCTGAAACCTGTTTTTACCAAGCTCCCTTTCTAAGATGCTGGAAGCACATCTATGGCCACATGCATCCTGAGTCCCCTTCTAGCCCTCCCCAACTAGGGACCGGTGGTGGCCTATTTGTTGGCATTTTGAGGATGGTAGTGGGTACCTGTCTGGTTATGGGAAATTGTTTCTCACACACTAAATATAAATTGCCCTTCCTTAGAGAAAAGGCAGATTGGAAGAAGCCCCTGACAGTCCTGCTGTCACAGGCATTTTGCCAGTGACTGGCATGCTGAGGCTTGAGTCACCAGATGGAGCAGAGGTGACAGGTGTGCCTGTTACCTTGAGGGTTCTATTAGGAGGAGGGCAAAGCTCCCTGTCAGATGATTCTCTTGGTTGCTCAGGAGGCAGTAGTGTTATCAGCCTTGCAGGGTCCTTGTGTCTCAGGTGGGAACTGGGCCTGGGCCCCCTGCCAGCATCTGAAGACCCGCCAGTTAGTGTTTAGGTCCAGCTCCGAGGATGAAAGTGGTAGTGTCCCCTTTTCCTGGGTGAAACAAGAATGATGGAGAGCTGCCACCACTGCTGCTGGAGCCCTCTCTCCCTGCCTCCTCTGTCATACCTGTCTCCAGGGCTTTGGGAGGCTAGAATGATACAGAAGGATGCTGAGGATGAGGAAGGTGAGCATAGTCCCTTGTGAAAGCTGGAACAGTTGCAGCACCTTGGTTCACTCCAGGTCCAGCCAGTTGGAGGGCTGTGTGAGAGGTGGAAAAGGCAGGCGCTGCCACAGCCCTCCCTTGTTGAGTCCTAGCAGTGTGGAGCCCTCCCTGAGGGTAGTAGGGGGGCTCTGGTTTCTGAACCTGCTGAGGGCTGTGCAGACACAAGGCAGGTAGGCTGCAGGGACGGTGTGGGATTCCTCCTGAAAGTTCTAGTATGACTGTTTGAAAGTACAACCCAGGCTACCCTGGAGTGGGGGAATGTGGGCTAGGACTCCAGTGCTGGGTCTGGAGCTCTGGGGATCTTTCTAATGATTTGTGGGTCCTGGCTCGTGATCACATGGTGGGTGTCTGAGGCTTTCCCCTACCCCTGCTGTCATTCTGGTTTGTCCTCTGTGATCTCAGATCTTGATTGCAAATAAACAATATTTCAAGAGTGTTAGAGGAGGGACTTGCTGTGGTTGTTTTCCACGTGCATGTACAATTCTGGACATATTGTCTTTACTACATTATAACACTCACCCTGCCGTGTTGGCAAGTCTTAGAGTCATTTTTCATATCTGTAGTCAGTGAGGCCAGGTGATGGCCGTGGCTGTTGAGCGCCATGGCCATGACCGTGACAACGTCAGCATGTTTGTGTGAACTTCTGTGGTGTGAATTACTGTCTTGGGATGGATCAGATGGGCAGCATCTTTAAGGCAAGAACCATTTGACCCTAAATGTCTTCTTGTTGAATTGCAGGAAGCTCTTCGTGGGCGGTCTTGACTGGAGCACCACCCAAGGTAGGTGCCATGGCTGAATGCCAGGCGTTGCAGGCAGGCTGACCTTGGTCTTCAAGTTGTGTTGTGAATTCGTCTCTTGCTACTACCTCAGGTTTCTTTAATTCTTCATTGATTTATTGTTTTGATTTCTGGGGTAAAAGGGCATTTGATTGGTTATTAGCAGAGGGCAGAGGGAATGCAATATTGACTTTGAAAAGGTTAATTTCGTCCTGATGTTTCACAGCAGAATTGAGGGAGAAATTAGACTGGAGCTTCCTAGCTCAAGGCTGAGGTAGGTTCTGGAGGTAGGAGGACTGTTAGCATGCAAAGTGCGGTGGCTAGGGCTTTGCCCATTGTCACTGAGTTCAGATGTAACAAGAAGAAGCTGGTTGTCAAGTGGCCTTCATCCTGAATGCCTTTGTCAAAACCATGCTCAGTTGCAGCATTTCTAGTTTATAAGAAGACATGATGTACTCTATCCTTTATCTTCCTCCTCTGCCCCCAAACTAGTTGATGAGTCAGTTTAAAAGTGGCTAGTTGTTGCCCTGACCGGTTTGGCTCAGTGGATGGAGCCTCAGCCTGCGGACTGAAGGGTCCCAGGTTCAATTCCAGTCAAGGGCATGTACCTTGGTTTCGGGCATATCCCCAGTGGGGGGCGTGCAGGAGGCAACTGATTGATGTTTCTCTCCCATCAATGTTTCTGACTCTCTGTCCCTCTCCCTTCCTCTCTATAAAAAAATCAATAAAATATATTTAAATAAATAAATAAGTAAAAGTGGCTAGTTGGTTCAGCTGGTGTGGCTCAGTGGTTGAGCATTGACCTGTGAACTGTGATGTCACAGTGTGATTCCTGGTCAGGGCACATATCCCGGTTGCAGATTCAACCTGTGGGGGTGTGCAGGAGTCAACTGATCAGTGATTCTCTGGCATCATTGATGTTTCTCTCCACCCCCCCCCCCTCTGAAATCAATAAAAATATATATGTATTTTAAAAGTGGCTAGTTGTAGGGGGCGGGCTAGAAGGGGTCAATGGGGGAAAAAGGGAACGTGTAATACTTTGAACAATAAAGATTTTAAAAATAATAAAATAAAAAGTCAAGTAAAATGAGATTTGAAAAAAAAGTGGCTAGTTACTTTCCAGGTTAGGCTGATGAATCAAAAAGAGCAGCACTTGCACGTGTGTGTGTGTATGTGTGTGTGTGTGTATGTTTGCATGCCAGCTGTGATTCTGTGCTTAACGCTCTGGTGTGTGTATCTGTTTCTGTCCTGATCTCTGAGCAGAGACTCTTCGCAGCTACTTCTCCCAGTATGGAGAAGTTGTGGACTGTGTGATCATGAAAGATAAGACAACCAACCAATCTCGAGGCTTCGGGTTTGTCAAGTTTAAGGACCCGAACTGTGTGGGCACAGTGCTGGCCAGCAGACCACACACACTGGATGGTCGAAATGTAAGTCCTGCTGCAGCTGAGGTCCTTGCCCCTTTCTCTGTCATTTATCCTTCAGCTCACTGGGTTCCTTGAGCTTTTGTAGATGTTTATGTGAAAGACTCTTTTCTATGGGGTTGATCTAAAAGGACTAAGGCTCACCCTAGCCGGTTTGGCTCAGCGGCTAGAGCGCCAGACTTCGGACTGAAGGGTCCAAGGTTCAATTCCAGTCAAGGGCACATGCCTGGGTTGTAGGCTCGATCCCCAGTGTGGGACGTGCAGGAGGCAGCCGATCAATGATTCTTTTTCATCATTGATGTTTATATATCTCTCTCCCTCTCTCTAATCAATAAAAATATTTTTTAAAAAAATAAAAGGATTAAGGCTCTCTATTCAGACTGGAGGTTGGAGCAGGGTATGGATATGGACATGGTGTGAATTGATTGCAAGTGCTAGTGTGCTGTGCTATTGGCTGCTGTTGTTGACACCTTTTTTTCTAGAGAAAAGAACCTCATATTTACAACTGGCTCATTTGAAACTTCCTACAGATTGACCCAAAGCCATGTACACCTCGGGGAATGCAGCCAGAGAGGACGCGGCCAAAAGAAGGATGGGTAAGGGGCTGGGTGGGCAACCTTGCATGTTCAACAGCCAGTTTAAAGGACACATGTGCCTTTGTTGTTTGTTTCTTTGTTTCCAATTACAATTTACATTCTATATTATTCTATATTAGTTTCAGATGTACAGCATCGTGGTTAGACAAACATGTGTCTTTGATCTGGAATTTTTGCTTATTAAGATTAGGAGTGACTGAAGGTCATCTTTGACACTTGACCAGCTGAAAATTGCTCAGATTTATTCAACACTTTAAATTTTTTTTTATCTTGTAGCCAAGAAGAGAATTTCTATTAGTCTACTTTAAAAAAAAAAATGACAGCTCACACCTGTTTATCATCGGAGCCATCTGCTTTTATCTGCCCCAAGTACTCTCAGCCTGCCAAAAGGGCCGAGAGGAACTTTTTTTCCCACTCCCTCACTTCTCTCTACTTGGTGGCCTGGTCATCCTTAACTCTGAGACTTCCACCTGCCAGCTCTGCAGCCGCTCCTCTCCAGACACAAACCTGGTGGCTGGTCGCTTGAACAGCCAGTGTGGTGACTCCTGGAGATTCTCTGAGCTGTGTGTGGCCCCTGGTGCTGGGTCAGCTGGAACAGACCTGTCCTTTGTCACTCACCACCCACATCTTCCCTTCCACCACCCAGCAGTTCTCAGAGAAGGCTGTCACTCAGAATGCTTCCGTCCTCATAGAAAGCCCTACTGAACAGAACTAGGCTGGAGGCTGTTGAGAAGCTGCACACAGGCTCCACACACAAGTGTGTCTGATCTAAGTGGAGGCTTGAGATCTGCATTTCTAGCAGGATCCCAGCTGCTGCTGGGAGGAGCCTCAGACCCTTGAAACCATTTTTATTTTTCCAAATTTCTATTAGAAAAGTTTACAAATTACAGAAAACTAGATTAATCAGTTTTTATTATTTTCCAGTTATCTGTATTAATATTCATCTCTGTCTGCATAAACCACTCCTAAATTCTGGAACATGCATCTCTTCAAAGTCCAGCCTCCCACAGAATCCCCATCCCGTCAACTAAGATGCCTAAGATGTCACCCATGTCCACACAGCCATGCTCATATTTCTATGACTGTCTTACAGATAACCTTCACAGTTTTTCAGACTGAACTCGAATCAGGGTTCAGATTACCTTTGGTTATTAACGGTCCTTTAGTCTCTTGGCAGCTTTCTTAAGACAGAATAGGCACAGGCCATAATCTGCATACCTGTGGAACCCTCACTCATCCCCAAAATTGCTAATCAAGAGCAGTTGGGACGAATTAACCCATAAGCTCCTTGAGTAGAAAGAAGGGGTATTAGGAGTGGAGGGGGTTCGGAGGGGCAGCATTTTAGGGCAGGAGCTGAGGTTTTGGTCAACAGATTGAAAATCACCATCTGAAAACCAGCCATTTACCATCCAGGAGAGTAGTCACGTCTTTTCCAGGCAGATGTAAACTGGCCAGGCCGGCATCCAGGAGGCTTTCCGGTTGGTTGTAAGGCACTTGGGGAGAAGCCAGCCTTCTGTCCCTCAATCACCATCTGAAAACCAGTATTAATTATGGAGGCCCCAGGTATCTTCCTTACTGTCCTGAAATCCTTTGTTTTACAGTGTAGACCTTTAAGTTCGGTAACTGTTGTAGTTCAGAATATTTGAACACAGTACTACAGTCAACTTTAAAATGCATTTGAAATAGTGCTACCATAGTACTGGACTCGGTTGTCTTGGGTCTCTGGGAAAATGCTATTCTTGGTTCTCTTTGGACTCCCTGGAACTTTCAGAGTGTCCGGTGGCTTTAGTGGCTCTCAAACCCGTGCAGACACTTACTTACAACCCTGGGGGTCATGCTAGGGCTCCCCACATGATCTAACCAACTTTTCTTTCTTGACACAGCAGAAAGGATCCAGAAACGATAACAGTAAATCAAATAAGATATTTGTTGGTGGAATTCCTCACAATTGTGGTGAGACAGAGCTCAGGGAATACTTCAAGAAATTCGGAGTGGTGAGTTGTTCCTGCACCAGCAGCATCCAGGCAGCAGCTGCTCAACTTGGCCTAGTTGGAGTGGGCTTGGTGGCTCTGCCCTCTTGCCCTGCACGCCCCCAGAACAGAGCAACCAGAGCCCATCCTTTCCCTTCATGGCCATTTACCATCCAGGAGAGTAGTCACGTCTTTTCCAGGCCGATGTAAACTGGCCAGGCCGGCATCCAGGAGGCTTTCCGGTTGGTTGTGAGGCACTAGGGAGTGTTGGGGAGAAGCCAGCCTTCTGTCCCTCAATGACAGGAAGCTGTGTTCCAGGTCAGGTTCACCTGGGACCTCCAGCTAGCTCCTCCTGCCCAGGATCCGAAACATGGTGCCCACCCCTGATAGCTGCAGCCAAGGGGGTCCTGGCCTGGTGGAGGAGTTCCAGAGTGGAGACCATTCCCAGGTTCTTGTACTAGCAGCATGAGCCTCACTATATGGGGATCGTGGCCCAACCCCATTGCTTCCTCTGGCAGTTCTCACTGACCTCCAGGCTGCCAGGCTTCACAGGATATGTTTGGCTCTGTGTCCTGCTCATTGTTAACTCTATGGTACAGACCTTCCCCCAGGGATGATCCTGTTTTCTGGAAGAGGTTAAAATCCTTTAGAATCTCATGGGGGTTAGAGTTAATCAGGGTCATACAGGGAACTCAGTTCTAATGGGGCCAGCAGAGGGAAAAACTGGGCTAGGGTGCAAGTGTGCATGGGGCCATTGCACAGGCCCCTGTTGCTCAAATGCCCTGTCAGTGGTGTGGCCCCGCCTGCTGCTGTATTGTGTTTGTCAGGTATTGAGTGTGCGAGGGCTGAGTGGCCAGGGTTTAGGAGTGCCAGAGCACATGATGAGGGACATATTTATTGAGTGGAGTAGTTGTGGGGGGGAGGGCAATGAGGGCTGGATCAGCAGGACAACCAGGCCACTGACCAAGGGAGGTCCTGGAAGCACCAGTGCTCTGAGTCATTCCATCCTAGCATTTTGAATAGGGAAGATGCCCTATGCGTCTCCTGGCTGTCAACTCCCCTATGGAGTGGTGGCCTGGGCCTCTGGCCTCATAAGTCTTGGACCATCATTCTCTGGAAGGCAGCCTTTTGCCTCAGGACTCCCAAGACTGGAGACTTCCCAGCAGGCATTTGGCTTGGGACTTCTGTCCTCGCCAGAGGTGCTCTTAGGCACTGTGGCATCCAGCTCCTCAAACAGCTGTTTTCTCTTACAGGTCACAGAAGTGGTCATGATCTACGACGCAGAAAAGCAGAGGCCTCGAGGTAAAAGAGATGGAGTTTGTCCTTGACCTTCCCCCTCAGATGGCAAACTATCTCACAATTAGGTGGTGGTTGTAGCAAGCATTGTCTCAGTAAAGGGTGGTTTGGAGACAAACGATTAAAACGTAGGCTTTTCCTGTGCAGCCCCCAGCTTGTCTGTGCTCCCCAAGGTCAGACATTACTGTCCTTTTTTTTTTTTTTTTTTTTTTTTTGGCTCATTCTTTTAAAGTTTTTACAACTTGACATGAATTTGAACATGGTTTCTGTTCTTTAATGTGCATTGAAAGACTTGTGTCCTTTTCCATTGTGACCTTCCTTAGTTAAGACTGTCTCCTGCCTTCAGCTCATGCCAGTGTAGTTTGTCTCCTGCCTTCAGTTCATGTCAGTGTAGTCAGAAGTCTCATTTCACGTTGTCAGGCCAGATCTGCTACAGCTCAGCTTGAATGTGGAGTTTCCCTTATTCACCTCATGCTTTTTTCCTGTTTTTCTTATTTTTCTCCTCAGTCAATGGGGCTGGTGGGAGGAAGGGCACATCCCCTCCAGGGCAGCCCACCTTGCACGTCTGGCCTGGGCCAGCCAGCACCTGACATCCATGCCCTTTGGGTTTGGTGGTTTTATTTTTTTTGTTTGTTTTTTGTGTGGCTGCTGCTCTTTGTCCCTGCCCATCTGTTTTGTTTCATCAGCTGCTTTGGGCCCTGGCCAGGAGCTGATCTGCCGGTCCAGGCCCTACAGCCCCTGCCCTGCGGAGACCCCTAGAGCGCTGGGCTGCCGTCCGCAGCATGCGCCCGCCATGCTGGAGAATAGTTTGCCATTTGAACTTCCATCCTCTTACTCCATGATTAAGTAATGTCTCCTCCCTTCATGTTGATTAAGCTGTTAAGTCATAGTCTTAATTTTAACATAGACGTACATGCTTAGTGACATATTAAGTGTTCCATAGTAAATATAGTAATATTAAGTAAGTTGTTTTCCTTTCTCTCTGTGAATTTTTGTGATTAACGATCTCTCTTTAGATTTCTCTTCTCCAGGTGCTAAATTATATCACACAGGTACAGGCCATCCTGCAGTCAGAGGAGGGAGCGGGCTTTGCTCCAGTGGGGTGTAAACGAAGTTTCAGTGTGTTTCTGTGCCGCTTCCTCAGTGGTGATGTCGCCTCTTGACACAGACGCGTCCCTAGACGTCCCGCCCCAGGCTCCTTACCCACGAGTCACCGCCTCTTGTGCCCTAATGGACCTCGCGAGCCCTGTGGTTTCAGATATTCCTGCACTCTGAGAAAATGTTACCTTGTAATATGCGTTTATCACCCGTGCTGTGTTTCACCATTGCCTCTGATCTTGTGAAGCCTTAGGACATGGGGATCCCGAGGCTGCTTTTAGATTCCCCAGGTCGCTCACCCCCTCCCAGGCCACCTGCGGTCCTCACCCTGGGCCCAGGGTTGGGGGTGCAAGCAGGACAGGCTGGTGGGGAGAGAACTTTGGGCTTGGTCCTGCGTTCCCCTGTGGTGCACACTGTCCTCAGCCACCTGGCTTTGTAGGTCTCTGCGAGTCCCCGTGAGCTTCCGCGAGCGCTAGGCAAGCAGAGGGTAGGAGCACCACCCAGAGAAGCACTTGGTCTGCAGGTGTCCCAGAAACAGCTCTTTCCTACCTTACTCTGCAGAAGCTTTCACAATGGCTCTGAATCATCCCCCACCCTCTCCTGTTGGTTTAAGACAGTGTCCCTGTCTCGGGGGTTCTGCGTGTATCTGCCAGATGGCAACCCCTGACCTCTGGCCCACTCAGTCCTGCTTCTATCTTTGCTCCTCATCCCTTTCTCCAGCTCCCCACCCTCCCACCAGCTTTGTCTCCTCTCCAATTTTGCTGTCGTGGTTCCGTTTCTTCTCTCACACGCCACATGTAGATTCTGTGTGCATGCATATGCAGAGAGAACAAGACCAAAAGCTCCTGCATCCCAGCTGCCCCACCCTGCTAGTCTGTCACCTGACTTTCTGAGCTGCCTTCTCTCTGTTTCCATCCTTCCACCGCCATTTTACCTGTGATCTTCCCAGGTGGTCTCCAGCACAGGCCTGCCCCTACTTCCACGCCTCTGCCACAGAACTCTGTCCCTGTGCCCCTTCCCCATGCCCATCTTCAGCCCCTTCTTGGCTTTGGCACTTCCCCTCACCCATATTTTGTTCTTTGGGATCTCCTGGCAGCTGTCTGCCATGTGTCCTTTTGTGCTCAAAGCTGATGGGCCCCGGAAGCAAGGGCAATAGACTGAGGACCAGACACGCCACGTTAGCCGGGTGGTCGCGCTCACCCAGACCAACCAAACTTCGTTTATACTGCCACTTCCTTGCATTTGGAAAATGCTAAATTATTTTCTGTTTAAAATTTTCTTTGATGACATGGTGCCTCTTGCTCTTGCTGCTGACAGCAGAGTTGACCTGCTGGAACCCGCTGTGGCCTGTATCTTTGTGTATTTTATTACATAGATGTGTGCAGATAGATACCTGTATACATACGTATGTGACCTTGACAGGACTCCTTGGGCTTACCCAACGGTGTTGGATAAGCCTAGCGAGGCACTAACTGTGGTATAGACCGTACTGTTAACGCCTAGGACAATATATGGCTGCTGTCAGCACTAGCTGCAAAGCACATTGCAAGCCGAGGGGGAGAACCCTGGGTTTCAGCGAAGCAACAGTGCATCCACAGGATATCTGCGACTGAGGCGGAGTGCTCAACTGCTCCCTGCTTTGTACTTACCTTCCACAGAATGTTCTAGCACCAACACGGCATACCCTGCCATGTTTCATGGCCCTCGCTATTGGGCTGTTCAGGCTGCTGTTCCCTAAGAGGTGCCCTGGCTGTTCCAAAGTGTCCAGTTGGAACCCCAGCTCGAGCTGGGCCCAGGCATCCGGCGGGTCCCCCTGCCTCACTTGCTGGATAGGCCTGCAGCCCCCTCCCTCACTTGCTTCGCTGAAGCCCTGGGTTGATCCTTCGGCCCGTCCCTAATACTGTTCATCATCCTGTTTTGTGTCACAACACCCTGCTACCTTGATTCACTCTTCGTCGTTGGCTAGGTTTTGGATTTATTACTTTCGAGGACGAACAATCAGTGGACCAGGCTGTCAACATGCATTTTCACGACATCATGGGCAAAAAAGTGTGTAGTTGTAGTTTTATTTTACCTTAAGACCAAACCAAGTCTCAGGCAACTGAGGGATGTCACTGGAAACAAAATTTCCTTCATAGAAAAGGTCCAGGTGAGAGGTGCTGGGACCCTCTACGGTGGGGTGGGACCTGGACCTCTGGAGACTTGTTGGGTGGTGGGCGGTGGGCCTCCAGTGACATTGCGGGTTGCCTCAGGCTTGGTTCCAGTGACCACTCCTTCAGATGTCTGAACTGTATTCCAATTGTTCCATCCAACCCGCGATGGGCAGCCAACCTTTGAGAACAGGTTTCATGTAAAACAGAGAAATGTAAACATCCTGAAGGATTGGTTGTTTTAATTGGGTCACTTACTGTGAAACTCTGGTACCAACCACATGCTCTCGATAGTACTTAACTCCATGCAGTCAAGTGACCTCTGGTTGTTTCATCTTCATACTGTGTTGCCGCCTTGGAGGTACTGTCAGAAAGTGGCCCATAATTACTCACTTGTCTGGGCCCTTCGAGTTTTTGGAAAACTTAACAGTAAAATGAGTAACTGGCAGAAATTCTGTCGTGTGGGATTCCTTATAGTTAGCAAAGTCTGGGGCCCACGTTTTGGTAGGATCCCTGTTTGGGTCCTTGTAAAGCCTGCTCTGCGCACCCCGGCGGCAGTCCTATTGGTCCCGTTGGTGTGTGTTCCCAGTTTCTCCTCATTCGGTTCAGCATGCCCAGCCCTTCTGATTGAGATACTGGAGGAAGCATGGCACTGGGGTCTGCCCAGGTAGCCTGCTCCCTGATGTTCAACAGGGCAGCCGTTCATACTTGCCAGGTGCCCAGGTTTCCCTGCAGGCTTAATCCCATTTGAACCCAACTAAGTGGGAGACACATACCTCATCCCAAAACTCACTGAAGCTTTTAGTTTAAACCATCTAAGGACTTCAAGGATACACACCAGTTAAGAACACGAGGTCAGAGGAGTCCACATTCAATAGTTGAAGGTCCTGTGACATTTAAAACTTGGAAGAAGTGAGGTGCTGCTTCAGGAGCAGAAAGGTCTGCTAAGTGCACGATCTGTCCCTGCTCCAGGCTGCCAGCCACCTGGTTGTGGGATGCAGGGTATCTGAGTCTGGACTGCTCAGAGCTGACACTAAGAGGGTTTCTCGTGCCGGCTGGAGTCTGGCTTCTGTCACAGCACCTTCACTAATCCCCACCAGTTCTTCAGTGGGGATTTCTGACTAACAGGCTCCCGTCCCACTTTAATTAACACCAGAGTAGAGTGACTTTTGAGTTCCCATAGGAGGGGAGAGTAAAGGACCTTTTTTAATTACAGGGGCTGCTTTCCTTTGTAAGCAGGAGACAAATTTCCTTAAGGAGAGTGTGAAGACCCTTCAGCTTCAGCTCTTTGACTCTCCCTTGGTTCTGCTGCCCAGTTATACCTTTAGCTAAGGGAACTTTGTTCCCATCAGAGGAGTGGCCTTGAGGCATCAGGAAGGGGAGAGGGGTCTTTTGTGCCTCTGTTTTAAGGGAGCACTGACAGAATTCTGATACATAATGGTTATTTAGCTCACCAGACTAAGACCCCAAGTATGACTCCATGTGGATCTGTTGTCCCACTTACTAAAATTTATCCAAAAAGAAAAAAATTCAGGATTCTCAAATGCTGAGACAACTCTGGAAATGGGGCATCTTTTTGCCATCGGGCAATGAGCAGCATAAGTGGGGTAATCACCACTTCCTGCTATGCTGACCTCTCCCCTGGCTGTAGCTCCTGACATGTCCAAAGAGGAAGAGTCCTGGGCTGCTGACCCAACACAGTATGAAGATTGCTTACTGATCCAAATGTCCATTTTATTGCATGTTTGTTTACTTTTTGTTAGATGTAATGTAAGGCTCTTTATCATATCCATTCCCTCTGACATTATTTTGAGTTAATTGAGATTTTTTAAGCGTTAGCCTGGGGAAGGTAAGTCTTTATCTTCCTTTAGACATTTTAAATTAAAAACCTAAGTAAACCAACTGTGTTTCTCAGGTATGAGCTGAAGGTGCAGGCAGGGTGGGTGGGCTCCCAAGAGATCCCCCACCACCATGATGCGGCCAGGGGCGGGCTCCTGCCACTCAGTGGTTCCAGGGCTATGATTATTGGAATGGCCCTGGTCTCTGTCCTGGGTTTATGAGGCTGTTGAAAGAGGACACTGCTCTTTTACCTTGACTGAGAGACCCTTGTCATGCATAAAATGCTCAAGGGTCCCTGCTCTGCAGCACGTAGGGCTTAGCATGTCACAGTCACATCTATTGTACCTGAGAAACATTTTTTAAATATAATAATTAAAACAGAAAAAAAAACTTTTTAAAGAGAAAGCTACTGGCCTAAATAAGGTATATAGTTAAGTATTTAGTTTTAAGTTATAATAAGATGCTAAGTGTAGTCATAAGTTACCTGAGGGTGTGTCTGAAGGGAAGGGGCCCGGGACCCGTTCGTCCCCCTGAACCAGACCTCGATTTGTCTAGGTGGAGGTTAAACGGGCTGAACCTCGCGACAGTAAAAGTCAAGTGCCTGGACAGCCAGGGGCCAGCCAGTGGGGCAGCCGCGTCATGCCCAGTGCCGCCAATGGCTGGGCAGGCCAGCCCCCACCTACGTGGCAGCAAGGATATGGCCCACAAGGTAAGATTCTTTCCAGGACAAGCTACTGCACCCACTTCTCCAGACTTAGCGCAGAGGTGGGCCATGAGGAAGCTCATGCAGATAGAGGTGGGGCTCCCTATTCAACTGGGCCCTGGGTCCCTGGGTTCTGCCTTATTACCGGGTCCCTCTCAAGAGTGGTGTGGTCCTCAGTGGTGTGTTTGGGTCCTGGCCAAGTCCATGTTTGAGGTTTGGGCCAGCAGGGCTGCAGTGAGCATCCTTGCCCTTGCGGTCTGGGGTGGTTTACTTAGGTTTGGTTTACTTAGGTTCTTCCACAGACAGGTCAGGATAACCTGGTGGGTTTTGAGACTGATGGTGAGCAGGTGAGGTTTTCACCTGGCTAGAAGGAGATTCCTGCTTCTTGGGTTCTTTGGGTCTTTTCTGTTCCCCAGGTTTTGGGCTGACATCAGCTGGGCTGTTGGGTCCTCTGTGTGTGGTCCAGAGAGCGGTTGAGGATATCCTGGAAGGATGGGTTGGGGAGCCCTGGGATAGGATCTGGGAGCCTCCTTCCTTGTTGGAAACCCAAATAAGTGGCAGCGTCCCAAGAGGAGCAGATGGAGGCCAAGTGGGCCTGTCTGTACCCAAGGCACCCAACACCCCTGATTTTGCAGAGCTATCTACACATTTCAAGGCTTTATCCCTGCTCTCTCCAGAGCTTTCGTTTTTAAAACCTGCTTTTATTGCAAAATGAAACAGCTCCAGTAAACTACTAATTCCGGACACTCATCCACCAGCAGGTGAAGGACTCATGCTTGGCCGGTAGTCAGGCCTGAGATGCCACACATGCACCTGAGTCTCTGATCTATGGGTGTTTCCTCCATCCCTTTTGACGGTTCTGTTTAAGAGCCAGGGCCATTGACTCAATGGCTTTTCTCTGAATCCTCCCCTGTGGAAGAGAGCATGGACAGCAAAACCTGGTGTTCTTGGGATCACAGGGCATGTTGAGAGGGGCTCCAGGAGAGTTCCACCAATGATAGCAATCATGCTATGAGAGTACGAGGGCAGGGCAGTGCTTGATATCCAGTTGGTGACATTGGTCTAACTCAACACCAATCCGCATCTTTGTTTTCTGGTTTAGGAATGTGGGTGCCAGCAGGACAGGCAATTGGTAAGTCTTTGTTCTGGAAACGGGAAGATGACAAAATCCCAAGTGCAGTGGGCCCCCGGCAGGCCTGGGTCTGGGCAGGTGGGGGTTGTGTGTCCCATGTTCTCCCTCACCCTGTGTCCTGTGTTCCAGGTGGCTACGGACCGCCCCCTGCGGGAAGAGGAGCTCCCCCACCACCCCCGCCATTCACCTCTTACATTGTGTCCACCCCTCCTGGAGGGTTCCCTCCTCCACAGGGCTTCCCACAGGGCTACGGCGCCCCCCCACAATTCAGTAAGTTCTGGGGCCATGGGAGGTCTTTTCAGCACACCTTTTATAGACTACCTAGATCTCGCACTGGGGGTGCAGTCGGAAGTCTGTCATGGTTCCTCTGTCTGGAGGAAAAGGATGGGCTGGCCTTGTGGACTCCATATTTGTTGGCTTTGGCCTCCTTATGGGCCGGCCGCATGAGTGGTCACAGCACAAAGACCTTGTTCTTCCTCATGGTCATGCCTCGAATGGGTCTCTAGACCTAATCTCTGTGATTCATAATTGAGGGGCTTCAGGTCTTGATTCACTTTCCTCTGTGCTTTACTTTGTGGTTGAAGATTGGGGTGTAGCGCATCCAACTCACTGGGAAGGTTAGGGTTCTCTGACCTCAGTACCCTCAGAACAAAAGGGTGCAGCCTAGCCTGGCTGGAGTGGTTTGTTGATTGTCATCCTGTACACCCAAAGGTAGCTGGTTTGATTCCCGGTTGGAGCACATACCTGGGTTACAGGTTTGATCCCCGGTTGGCTTACATACAGAAGAAAACTGATTGATGTTTCTCACATCAATTCTCTCTCCCCCTCTCTAGGAGCTGGGTTCCATAGTAAAGAGGAATCCCCCTCACAAAACTCAGATGGCCATATATCATTTCACCAACATAAAGGGTCCTACAGTCTTTTTACTAATAAGTCCTTGGGATCCAGGTGTGTCATTTTGGGGGCAGTGTTGGACCAGCCACATTTGTAGCTCAGTGACTACAAGTGGCCAGTGGCTGAGGACTGGGCAATTCAGTTCTGTGGCCTGGAGCAGGGCCTCATGATGACTTTGCCTTGTGGCTCTTTAGAGAAAAGGTGTGTCTGCTCTAACAAGACAAGAGGTGGATAGGAACATTATCTGCAGCCTGAGGATGAAACATGGATTGGGTGTGACATTTGTCTTCTCAAAGCACATGGATTGGACTGTGTTGGATGGTTGACTTCTGTCCTTCTAGTGAACATTCCTGAGCAGTGAATTACTAGCCAGCACCCACCACAGGCACCTAGTTCCTGGGCCTGCTTCAGCTCCTGCTGTCCCAGCTGCCCACAGTTTTCTTGCTGGTCTCTTACCCTTCATCCTCAGGGCCTGGCCGCTCATGTGTTTCAGATGGAAATCCTGTGAAGGTTCCTGGTGTCTGGGCCGTGGGCAAGCATGGTGTCTGTTTTTCTGTCCTGTTTGTTTGCAGGTTTTGGCTATGGGCCTCCACCTCCACCGCCAGATCAGTTTGCGCCACCAGGGGTCCCCCCTCCACCTGCCACTCCTGGGGCAGCACCTCTGGCCTTCCCGCCGCCTCCCTCTCAGGCTGCCCCGGATATGAGCAAGCCCCCAACGGCACAGCCAGACTTCCCCTACAGTCAGTATGGTGAGTGGCCATGCCTCCCCCTGACTTCCTTTCTCACAGGTGGATTTCCCACCAGTGTTTCTGGGTCGGGTGGTCTGAGATATGGGAGTTGTTGGAGAGTTCATGTGACCTAGGAACAAGCAAGCGTCAAGCGGGATTTTGGTTGCTTGGGTTTTTGCCAGGGCACTAATCGTAGAAAAGCATGGGTTGCACAGCAGGTGATCCCAGGCCTATGGGTTTGGAAAACAGGCTATGACTGGGCCCCTAGGAGAATGGTGCGAGGGCTACAGTTGCTGTTGGGCTGAGGACATCCCCTGCAGGCTTGTCCCTTCAGTGCCTCGGTTATCCGAGTGCAGAGCGCAGGCAAGAGTGTCAACTGGGTGGTCTTGCTCTGGTCTGGGGCAGGTTCCGGCTTTGGCGTCGGCTTTGTGCTTCACTTGAGGGGCTGGTCGTGGAGTAGGTGCTTCTGAATCGGGTCTGCAAGGTGACAGCTGAGTGGGGGAACTCCTATGAGGACAGGGTGTGGCCTTGGGTCTCTCCCCACACCGGGGTCAGTCCCCTGCCTGCCGTGAGGGGCCAGGGCATTCAGGTCTCCTGTGAGTTTCAGCCCTTGGTTTTCCATGTTTTGGTGTGAACTGTGTGTCACCCAAGACCACAATATCTGCAAATCAATCCACTCTTACCCTCAAATGCAGTCCCGCCAGCTGACCAGATGCCCCCAGCACCCCTGCATCGTACACTCTTGTTCCCTTCGGGGCCTTGCAGGGCTGTGGTCACTGAGCACGTGGGTTCTCGACCCTGCCTGGAACAGGACGTGTTGGCGGCAGACATGTGAGCGGCCCTGGGTGGGGGTGTACATGATCTCGAGTGTGTCCCCTCCCTACCACCCTGGGGTAGTCACCCTGGTCTCGTCTCTCGCCAGGCCTGGGTACCTATTCTCAAGACCCGGCGGGCTTCGGGCCCATACTTTGTTTACACTCTTATGGTCAGGCTGAGCAGTGATATGGCCTAGGTAGGTGGCGCCTCCTCATGCACGGTCCTCACCTGCCTGCACCCGGGCACCGGACGTTGCCTCCTCTGCTGTCCCGGGCGGGGTGGAACCACACTGCCCTCTGGGACACGACCCAGGAGCTCTGCCTCCGAGTGTGCCCCCGATTGGGAATCCGGGGGCCCTGGGATGGCCTTCATCCAAAGTGTGTGGTCCGGGTGGGCAGGGAGCGAGGACAGTGCTGCCCCTCATTCCAGAAGTGTCTTCATACCCACCAAGGCCAGTAGTACAGGGTCAGGGTCCTTTTTAGAGAGGGACCTGCCCCACCCAGATGGGCTCTGCAGGTGCAGCCAACTGGAGTCATTGAAGCCTAATGGTCCGCATGTAGTCCCTGCCCACTCCCATTGTTATGGAAGCCTCCAGGTTGGGTCAACTCTGGAGGGAGGACCGTCTGGGGTCTGAGGTGCATCCTGGAGGGAGGCTAGGGCAGATTAGATGTTTCCTTAAATCCTGAAAGTCATGCCTGAGCTCACCCTGCATTGTACTCGAGAACAGACTTTCTAGGAACCCAAGGTCCGCCAAGCTGGGCCAGGTGATATGTGTCTCCAAGCCCAAAGGTCTCTCCCGACCCTCAGCTCTGCCACCAGGGCTCCCGCCCTAAGTCTTTGGGGACAAGTGGGGGTCGGCCAGGATCAGACAGGACAGACCATGGGTCCACGAGATCTCATAGACTCTTCTTTCCGTGTGGAGACAGGGTCCTGCTAGGTTTTAGGGTGGGCTTTTCTGGAGACACGTGCTCCTGGGGGCCCAGTGATAGCAGGTGGGAGCGGGACCCTGGGTCCTGTTAGTGGGACCAGCTCCCCCGGCCACTCATTGCACTCTTTCCCTGCAGGTTATGGACAGGACTTGGCCGGCTTTGGGCAGGGTTTCTCAGACCCCAGCCAGCAGCCCCCCTCCTATGGGGGCCCCTCAGTGCCAGGCTCCGGGGGCCCCCCTGCTGGTGGAAGTGGCTTCGGACGAGGTCAGAACCACAATGTTCAAGGATTCCACCCCTACCGACGCTAGCTAGCTGGTGCCACGCAGGCGGCTAGATGGCTGAGACCCAGGATTCGAAACTTGTGAACTCGTGACAATCACAAACTTGGCAGAAAAATCGCGATTCAACCTTGGGGGGAGGGGCAGACGTGAGGCTTTTGGAGGCGGCTGTGGGTGACTGAACTGAAGTTTTTAAATATATTTCTTTCTCTAACCCATCAGCACAATAAAAAAAAAGTCACTGGTTCAACAACAGGGTTTTAAAAAGTCTTCAGCTTTAATTCAAAACTTCAGGTTTCTTTTTCTTCCTTTTTTTTTTTTTTGAAATTATTTTCCTGAGCCTTTTGTTTTACCGTATATTGTAAACTTTTATGTTAAAGAAAAAAATATACATTTACAAATTGTGAGATTTTTAAGATAAATTTTCTACAATGTATACTGGCTTATTTTTTAATTTAAAACAGGGTTTCTGTCGGCACTGGTGGAAGTGAGGGGCATTTTTGGTCCCCGTACTCCTGGCTTTGAGGGTTGGGACTCGTTGGTCCAGAAACTCTGGAGCTTAAAAAAGCAATCTACTGAGTGTGTTTCGTTTTTGTTTATTCCTTGCTTTTGTCGATTGATCTGCCTGGCGGTGTCTGCAAGTGCACCATGGGGGCTGCACCCGCCTGGCTTGGCTGACAACCACCCCGCGTCCAACTGCATCAAGGACCAGGAGGTCTTGTCAGCCTACTTCCCGCGCATGTGGCTTCAGGGCATCCCCACTGACCAGTTTGACCCTGGTTTGAATAAAGAGAAGTGCGTTTGGATTAGAACCCATGTTGTGTCATTTGTTCCCTCCATGCTGGGGAAGAACCCCGCCCACAGGAGAACATGCATCTGTCCTGGCTCCTCCGTGGTCTTGCAATTACTTGAGGCCTGCTTCAGAGGGGGGGCCCTGGCCCCAACTTTGGTGGGTCTAGGAGTCTTTGGGTTCTGGCAGATGGGGTTTTAGGCTGTTTAGGCAGGGGCCCGGTGAGAGCTGCAGTGCCAGTGTGAGGTTCTAGAATTCATAGCCACTCGCTGGGTGCCAAGGAAAAGGCATACAGACAGATCTGACTGGGGATTGGCCAGGCCTCCCTGGTCCCTCCGGGAGTGATACCTGGACTGTGTCTTTGGAAAGGCCACTCCACCTTTGCACAAATTGGGCTGTTGACATGGGTGATGTGGGCATTGGGACGAAGCATGCTGGCTGGGACACTTACTACGGCCCAAGAGGCAGGGCTGGGACGGGGAGTAGGGCAGCTTGCTCACAGCCCTTGGGCCAAGTCCACATGGATCCTAGAGGTGAGTGGGAGAGGGGGTAGGAGGCTAAGGGGAGCTGAGAGCCCTGGGGCGAGGAAGTTGGACTGGGATCTGACATCCTACAAGGGCTACCCCCTCCTATTGGACAACTATAGGTCTGGCTTGCAAAGTCCTTCCAGCCTCCAGTATTTTGGACTACATTTTCTTTTTTTTCTTTTTTTTAACATTTTTATTGAGTTTTTACAGAGAGGAAGAGAGAGGGACAGAGAGTTAGAAACATCGATGAGAGAGAAACATCAATCAGCTGCCTCTTGCACACCCCCTACTGAGGATGTGCCCGCAACCAAGGTACATGCCCTTGACCGGAATCGAACCTGGGACCCTTGAGTCCACAGGCCGACGCTCTATCCACTGAGCCAAACCGGTTTCGGCTGGACTACATTTTCTTGACTGTCCCTCACCCCAGATACCCAGGACTTTGACATTCAATGAAGCCCCTATTTGCAACCCTGAGGAGAGAGGTGAGTCAGAGCTTGCAGGCTGGACTCCCTTGGCTGAGGCTGGACTGGCCTCTTGGAAAGGTGGGGCGGTGGGGACAGGTTCCTGGGTCCCAGGAGTCTGACCCGTGGGAAAGAGCTGTCACCAATTGTTCTGGGTGTGTGGCTCTCCTGTGGCCACTGACCAATCACCACAAACTGGCTTAAAACAACACATGTTTATTCTCTCACAGTTCTAGAGATTAGGAGTCTGACATGGTCTCAAGGTATGTCATTGGAGGCCATTATTTTGTCATTCTAAAGATCACAATCAAGATTTTAAAATATAAAAAACGGATTCATCCAAAATGGTTTGATGCCTCCAATGTGCCAGGCTTGAGATAAACTAGTGAACAGAACAGTCATAACCCTCCCCCGCACATTCAAGTGGCTCAGCCCAGGAACCTTCACTGTGATCTCCAAAACCCCTCTGGGTGGTAGCCTTCGGTGTTCCCTCTGGAGCTGCTGCCACCAAGGTTTACAGAAGAAGCAGGAAGGAGCAGGATCACACCATGGTCATCTCAGCTAGTAAACTTTTGCTCCTTTTATTATTGAAATTAATTGGCAAAATTAGTTTTTTAATTTTAGGTCTCTGGCTAAGGGCATTGTGCAAACAGGGATTTCCAGCCAGTGGGGGCTCTCAGGAGCCCTTGTCACACCCTTCATACCCTAAAGAAGGAATCCTGTGGCCCCAAATGATGTATTCCCCTGGGGACAGGGAGGGACATCCCCTCCTTCGGGTGGAGTTTAATTGGCTCTTCTCCCAGGATTGTGGAAATGGCTGAGGAGATTCTCAGCTTCCCGGAGACTTTCCCTTTCCTCCAGGCCAGCCCAGCTCCCCACAGAGCCACTGGTGTCAGCCAAGCCCTACCCAACAAGCAAGAGTGGAGGCCAGGAGGTGCTGGGAGGCTCTGCTTCTCTTGCTTTAGTAGCACCCAGGTCATCCCAAACCCCAGGACCTTTGCATACCTGCTCCCTCTTCCAGGAAGGCACCTTCAGCGGGGCTGGGAGCCAATTCGCATTTGTTACTGATATCCTTGGGCTGTCAGCCATTTCACTGTATTTTTTAAGTTATGTGTCTTTTTTGCCTTTTATACCTCCCTTAGTGTTTTGTATTTTGTGTGTGTGTGTGTGTGTTTTGCAGTCAAAATACTAGAGTATTTTCTAGCGTAGCATTTTAGTCTTTTTAATGACTTTTCATTATATATTTTTTGGTGATTTTCTTAGAGGGTCCTCTAAGAGCTTACTATATACATATGTTATTTTTTGTGGGGTTTTTGTGTGTTTGTGTGAGCACAAACTCTGAGCTTTATTTCATTGCAAGTGATGTTACCTATGTACACATTTTTTTCTCTTTCAAGTTAACTGCTGAAATTGCCCTTAAAGAGACCACATTGTAAAATGTACTTAATTACTAACTTATTAAATTTTCCTGCTGAAACCGGTTTGGCTCAGTGGATAGAGCGTCGGCCTGCAGACTGAAAGGTCCCAGGTTCGATTCCGGTCAAGGGCATGTACCTTGGTTGCAGGCACGTCCCCAGTAGGGGCTGTGCAGAAGGCAGCTGATAGATGTTTCTCTCTCATCAATGTTTCTGACTCTCTATCCCTCTCCCTTCCTCTCTGTAAAAAATCAATAAAATATATTTAAAAAAATTTTTTTTTCCTGTCAATTAACACATTCTGTATGGAGCCTTTCAAGGATGTTTTGAGAGTTTATTTACAATCACTGAAAGCCGGTGGTTCTGTAAAACTTAAAGGTAATTGTAGGCTCCTTAAACTCAACATAAATATATTTCAACATTTAAACAGAAGCCCATTTTCTTCCAAAGTAATTTTCTCCCACTTTCTCATAAAAATAAAAGAAAAACAACATTCATAGTTTTAAAAACCAATATACTGAACCCAAATCAAGGTTTCTTTACAAATGATGTATTTTTCCAAAAAGTTTAAAAGACATCACAGAATAATCTGATGTTAAAGTAAATACTCTTACCACAGCAGAGTAATTTAAGAAATATTGTGCAGTGTGTGAACACCATATTTATGTAGTACATTGTTGTATATGTGTTTTTGGTTTTTTTCTACACACGTTTCTGTTTATTATGGCAAAGGTGAAAACGCCACCTCCTCCACAACAGCAACCAGTAAAATTTATCCCAAAAATAACTCGGTTCAAAACAGGTCTGTTTCAGAAATAAAAAAAAAAGGAAAAGAAAAATCTTTACAAGAGTTTTAAATCCTACCTCAAAACAGAAGAAACAACTCCATCATTGGCCACAGGGCCCAGCCGGCCCGCCCTCGGGAAGCAGGGCAAAGACGACACGACAGCTAGGCCTAGCTCCACGCACGGACGTGCTGGTGCTTTAACTGGTGTCCATCCTCGCGTGGTAAGCGTCCAGCTGGGCGTCCAACTCCCCTGCAGAGATCTGCTGCTTTCAACTCGGCCGGTGCCCCTGCCTGCGCCCGGGCTGCCTCCGCGGACGCCTCTCCGGGTGCCGCCGAAGCCTCCAGATCCTCGGTTTCTAGTCATCCCGCCTGTATACACTGTGCTGCGTGTCTATCTGTGACGTGACGAGCTGGATGTTCATGGGGCAGCCATCCGAAGGGACGCCGTGGTACTGCTCCATAGCTTTCAGGGCGTCCGCCTTCCGCTCAAAGTGCACATCGGCTGTTCCCAGACGGCAGCCAGAGCGGTCATAGTGCACGGCGGCCTTCTCCAGAGTCCCGGATTCAGCCAAGAGTTCCTGGGTCTCAGCGTCGGACACTCCGAAATGCAGGTTGGACACCAGCAGTTTCCCACCCGTCTCCACGCCGGCGCCACCGCCAAAGCCACTGTCAAAAAGGTCGTGTTAAAAAAAAAAAAAGGGCCCTAGCCGGTTTGGCTCAGTGGATAGAGCATCGGCCTGCTGACTGAAAGGTCCCAGGTTCGATTCCGGTCAAGGCATGTATCTTGGTTGCGGGCACATACCCAGTGGGGAGTGTGCAGGAGGCAGCTGATCGATGTTTCTCTCTCATCGATGTTTCTAACTCTCTATCTCTCTCCCTTCCTCTCTGTAAAAAATAAAATATATTTAAAAAAAAAAAAGGTCGTGTTGCCACTTGTCAGGAAGTTGTTTCGGGTGGTTGTAGGGCCCCGGCCGGTTCCTACCTCTGCCGCCTGGTTCTGGATGGGCCCGCCGACCCAGCTCACTCATGCAGCGGCCCGCACTCTGTCACCGCGGCCTCCCTGGAAGCCAGCCCGGCCCCGGCCGCGGACCCCGCTGGCTCCGGTTCAGATTAATTATGTCGTCCAGAGACATGTCCATTTTGTCCGCCATGGCGGGCGCGGTATTCGCCGTGTTTTTGTTTTGTGTGTGTGTGTTTTTAATATATATTTTATTGATTTTTTACAGAGAGGAAGGGAGAGGGATAGCTAGAAACATCGATGAGAGAGAAACATCGACCAGCTGCCTCCTGCACACCCCCCACTGGGGATGTGCCCGCAACCAATGTATATGCCCTTGACCGGAATCGATCTTGGGACCTTTCAGTCCACAGGCCGACGCTCTATCCACTGAGCCAAACCGGTTTCGGCTGTTTTTGTTTTTTTTAATATATTTTTGTTGATTTCTGAGAGGAAGGGTTGTGGGGGAGAGAGAAACATCAATGATGAGAGAATCATTGATTGGCTGCCTCCTGCAGGCCCCACACTGGGGATGGAGCCTGCCTAGGAATCAAACCGTAACCTGGTTCATAGGTCAATGCTCAACCACCGAGCCACCCTGGCTGGGCTAGTTGTTTTTTTACTGTAGCAAAATGCACATAAAATTTGCCATTTTTAACCATTTTTCAGTGCACAGCTCAGTGGCATTAAGTACCTTCACGTTGTTTTGCATCCATTCCCACCATCTCCAGGACTTCATCATTTTCCAAAACTGAAACTCTGTCCACCTTAAACACTAACTCCTTGCCCTGGCTGGTGTGGCTCAGTTAGTTGGAGCATTGTCCTGTGCACCAAAGGGTCATGGGTTTGATTCCCCGACAGGGCACTGTGGGTTCAAGGTCGGATCAGAAGCCACTGATCAATGTTTCTCACATCAATACTGTTTTCTGTCTCTCCCTCTCTAAAACCAATGAAAAACATATCCTTGGATGAGGATTAAAAAACAAAACAAAAACACACTAATTCTTCCCCACCCTCCCCCAGCCCTGGCTCCCACCATTCTGCTTTGTTTTTCTTTTCTATTTTTTTGTTAATCTTAACCCGAGGATATTTTCCCATTGATTTTAGAGGGAGTGGAAAGGAGAGGGAAAGACTGAGAGAAACATCAATGTGAGTGAGACACATCGATTGGTTGCCTCCTGCATGCACCCGGACCAGAGTCCAGGGACCTGCAACCAAGGTTCATGAAGAATCAAACCTGAGACCCTTCAGTCTGCAGACCAACACTCTATCCACTGAGCAAAGCTGGCCAGGGTTGCTTTCTTTTTTTTCTCTTCAGTTTTTTTTTTCTTCAAGAAAAATGATTTTAAATATAATGTTACATGCAATAAATATTAATATCTCAAGAAAACGAGTTACATGCAATAAACACCAAATATTCAAGAAAAATGATGTTACATATAATAATTTTACATGCAATAAACATTAATATTCCAAGAATAAAAGGATTTTAAGTATGATAATATTACCAAAACTGTACTAACATAGTATATCACAAAAGTTGTAGGAAATATTAAAAATCTGCAAATAACAGGATTACTTCTATTATATTCTAGTATATATTATTTTTCCCCCTCTGGCTCTATTTCTGTTCATCAGTTTATGTTGTTCATTATATTCCACAAATGAGTGAGATCATATGATATTTATCTTTCTCCAACTGGCTTATTTCACTTAACATGATGCTTTTAAAGTCTATTTCGTTGGATATGAGTATTGCTACTCCAGCTTTTTTTTTCTTTTCCATTTGCTTGGAAAAATTTTTTCCATCCCTTCACTTTCATCCTGTGTGTGTCTTTTGTTTTGAGGTGGGTGGGTCTCTTGTAGACAGCATATAGTTGGGTCATGTTTTTATATCCATTCAGCTATTCTACACCTTTTGATTGGAGCATTTAATCCATTTACATTTAGGGTTATTACTGAGAGGTACTTATTTATAGCCATTTTAATTCTGTATGGCTAGGTTTCTCTCTCTGTTTCTTCTTCTCAGCAATCCCTTACAGCAATCCCTTTAGCATTTCTTGTAATGCTGGCTTGGTGGTGAACTCCTTTAGCCCTTTTTTTTTTTGTCTGGGAAGCTCTTTCTTTGACCATCTATTTTGAATGATAGCCTTGCTAGATATAGTATTCTTGGTCTCAGATCCTTGCTTTCCATTACCTTGAGTACTTCATGCCATTCCCTTCTGGCCTGTAGAGTTTCTGATGGGAAATCAGGTGTCAGCCTTATGGGAGCTCCTTTGTAGGTAACAGTTTCCTCTTGCTGCCTTTAAGATTCTTTGTCTTTAATTTTTGACATTTTATTTTATTTTTTTAAATATGTTTTTTATTGAGTTTTTACAGAGAGGAAGGGAGAGAGATAGAGAGTTAGAAACATCGATCAGCTGCCTTCTGCACACCCTCTACTGGGGATGTGCCCAGTACATGCCCTTGACCGGAATCGAAGCTGGGAACTTTCAGTCCGCAGGCCAAGGCTCCATCCACTGAGCCAAACCGGTTAGGGCTAATTTTTGACATTTTAATTATGATGTGTCTGGGCATGGGTCTGTTTGGGTTCTTCTTGTTTGGGATTCTCTGTGCCTCCTGAACTTGTGTGACTTTTTCCTTTTCCAGGTTAGGGAAGTTTTCTACCATTATTTCTTCAAACCCCTTCTCTTTTCCTTTCTCCCTTTCTGCCTCATCTGGCACACCTACTATTCTAATATTGTTACGTTTCACATCATCCCACAGCTCCCTTAAGCTGTCCTCCTGTTTTTTCTTTTTTTTTTTTTTCTTTTTGGTTCTCTAATTGAGTGATATTTTCTACTCTGTCTTCTAATTCACTAATTCAATCCTCAGCTTCCCCTAATCTGCTGTGTATTCCTTCCAATGTGTTCTTTATTTGTTTTATGTCATTCTTTATCTCAGACTGTTCTTTTTTCATTTTGTTGAGCATTTTTAACATCATTACTCTGAACTCTGTTTCAGATAAATTTCTTATCTCTGCTTCATTTATCTCTTCTGGAGAATTCACTAGTTCTTTCATTTGGGGGTTGTTTCCTAATTTTGGTTGTCTGTTTGGGTTGGTGACTGTGTTTTAGGTAGATCTTCTATACCAGCAGTCACCAACCTTTCTTACCTCACAGATAACCAATAGTCCATGGACCACTGGTTGGTGACCGCTGCTCTATACCTCTCAATCTCTAATGCAGGACAGTGTTAAAGGCTGTTTCTGACTAATTGGATCAGGCAAAGACTCAAAGCCTCCAGAAACCGCCTCTGTCCACAGACTAATAGGATTCCATTTTTTAAAAATATATTTTATTGATTTTTTACAGAAAGGAAGGGAGAGGGATAGAGAGTCAGAAACATTGATCAGCTGCCTCCTGCACACCTACTGGGGATGTGCCCACAAGCAAGATACATGCCCTTGACCGGAATCAAACCTGGGACCTTTCAGTCCACAGGCCAACGCTCTATTCACTGAGCCAAACCGGTTAGGTCAGGATTCCATCTTGAGTTGCCTGCCACCAGCCAGGCAATGGTGAATCTTTTCTTTTTTAAAAAAAATATATTTTATTGATTTTTTTACAGAGAGGAAGGGAGAGGGATAGAGAGCTAGAAACATCGATGAGAGAGAAACATCGACCAGCTGCCTCCTGCACACCCTGCACTGGGGATGTGCCCGCAACCAATGTACATGCCCTTGACCGGAATTGAACCTGGGACCTTTCAGTCCGAAGACCGAAGCTCTATCCCTGAGCCAAACCGGTTTCGGCACAATGGTGAATCTTTTCAACAGGGTGGGGCAGTTGCTTCTGCCTGGAGGCTAATTGTTACTTTTAATCTCTTAAGTGGCCTCAGTGCAAGGTGTTTTCCAATGGGGTGTGTCGACTGTATTCCTCCCCAGGCAAGGCAGATGTCTATGTGGGAAAGATGTCCTCCGCTGTGTGAGGGAATGACTCGGCCCAGGAAACTTGTGGTGTCTGCCTTCTGAGCTCTATCCCCCGAGTCCCCAGTCCTGGGTTCTGCCTTCACAGCTCCAGTCCACTTCACCATCCCTCTGCCAGAGCACAAGGTGGGTGGCTCCACAGGGAATTTTTGTGTGTTAGCCCTTCAAGAGGGTGCCCAAACTTTCAGCTGCCACTCCCTGGTAGATAGTACCCCACTGCTTTTCACAGCTAGATGTTATGTGGGTACCCTCCTCAGTTCGGTGCTCTCTGCTGGGTAGCCCAACTTCGGGATTAGATCCCAGAGTTTTCAGTGGCATCCCCCACAGCTGAGATATCTCTCTGGGACTTCAGTTCCCGTTTGTGGGTGCCTGGCCAGCCCTTTTACGCCTCCGCCTCTCCTACCAGTCTCTATGCGGTCTCCATCTTTGGTCCTTAGGTATCAGGGTTTTCCACTGATTATTCAGGAAGCCTTTCCGTATTTCAGTTGTAATTCCAGTTTGTTTCTAGGAGCATGTCCGTGCAGCATCCTCCTAATCTGCCACCATTTTTTTCAGGGTTGCTTTCTTTTTCTATAAATCTGACTCCTCTAGGAACCTCCTATGAGTGGAATCATGCATATTTGTCCTTTTGTGTCTGGCTTATCTCACTGAGCATGTTCATCCACATTGTAGCAGCTGTAAATTTCCTTCATTTTAAAGGCTGAATATAAAAAATATAAATAAATAAATAAATAAATAAATAAAGGCTAAATAGTATTCCAGTGTGTAGATGCACCACATTTTGCTTATTCACTCATCTGCCCATGGACACTTGGGTTGTTTTCACCTCTTGACCACTGTGAATCATGCTGTTCTAAACATGAGTGTGCAAATCTGGTTAAATCATTGCTTTCAGTTCTTTGGAGTATACACCCTTAAGTGAGATTGCTGGGTCCTATGGTACCATATACATCTTAATATACAAGAATCACCTTCAGATGGACACTAACTTCCTGGCCTAGTAGCTCAGTTGGTAAGAGTGTCAATACGCCAAGGTTGTGGGTTTAATCCCCAGTCAGGGCATACACAGGAATCAGCCAATGAATGCATAAGTGAGTGGAACAACAAATCAGTGTTTTTCTCTTTCTCCCTTTCTCTCTCTCTAATCAATGAAAAACAACAGTATTCCTATTTAGCCTAGTCACTTGTCCCTTTTTTTGCTATTACCGTTGTTATATTGATTTATGTTACAAACCTAGTAGTGCATTGTTATATAGTTGTTAATTATATAATTTTGTCAATTAAAGGCTGACTGGTTCTTATCAATAGGGATGCCTTTTTCTGACCATGTTAGAAGCCGTTGTCCCACCCCTCCTGGATTTTCCTCCTGGCTCTGGTATCTGTATTAACGTGTCCCTTACGGGGACTACCTCCAATTCTGCAACAACAACTCAGTTATCAGAGAAATTGGGGTGTCCTCTTCCCTTCTGGATGCTGGAGGTGGGGTCCTTACGATATCTCAAGAAAAATAATTTTCTGAGACATTCACAGGAGGATGAGTAATTTTAAAAAAATATTTTTTTATTGATTTCAGAGAGGAAGAGAGAGGGAGAGAGAGAGTTAGAAACATCAATGAATGAAAGAGAATCATCGATCGGCTGCCTCCTGCAGGCCCCCCACTGGGGATAGAGCCCGCAACCCAGGAATGTGCCCTTGGCTGGAATCGAACACGGACTCTCCAGTCCGCAGGCCAACACTTTATCCACTGAGCCAAACCGGCCAGGGCAGGATGAGTGATTTTTATTTGTGTGGAATTACAACCATGGGTTTCCAAAGTCCCATTCCAGTCATTGAAGAAGTGTAGCTGGAGTTTCAGTAGAGCTAGAAGCAAAGCCAGTGTCCAGAATTGTCGTTCCATGTTGCAGCCAGATCCAGTTCAGCATGAGGCTAGTTGCAGTTCATGAATCATTGTTGGGGTCCACATGTTGGTGAATGCAGGAGAGCACGTCAGGAGCAATAAGAGTCCCAAGAGCATAGGAGGAACCAAGAGCACAGAGCACAAGAGTGAACTCCTTTGTTTAGGAAATTAAGTATCCCAAATTTCATGCCCTTGCATTGGCCACGTTCATTCTTTTTTTCTCTCTTTTTTAAAATATATTTTTATTGATTTTTTACAGAGAAGAAGGGAGAGGGATAGACAGTTAGAAACATTGATGAGAGAGGAACATCGATCAGATGCCTCCTGCACACTCCCTACTGGGGAGGTGCCCACAACCAAGGTACATGCCCTTGACCGGAATCGAACCTGGGACCCTTCAGTCTGCAGGCCGACACTCTACCCACTGAGCCAAACCAGTCAGAGCAGCTATGCTCTTTCTGACCAATGACCTGTTCCCAGGTGTCCCTGACGGGTACCTTCCCAACATCACCCCAACTTTACTGGGCATACATCTATTTTCCTCCCTGTCCAGTCCCTTCCCAGAGATCTGCAGGGAATAGACCAGTGGCTCCCTGCGGAGTATAAAGCTTTAGTTTCCTGTGAAGCTGCCCAAATGACATGCCTAATAATATTTAGCCTTCCCTTTACTACTTTCCTGTTATTAATAACTAGCTAATTACAACAATATCAGCTCCATCATGGAACTCTGGACTAAAACCAGACAGCACCAGCCGCAAACAGTAGGTGCTCCATAAACACTTGTTAGTTGGGTTCCATTAATGGAGATTATAAAGCACAAATATGAGGCTTGAAAGGAGCAGTGACTTTCAGGAATTGCCCAAACTCTAGGCGGCTGGCCCCAACCTGGGGGTGGTGTCCAAGTCCTTAACAAAAGCTTTTGCTGCCCTAGCTGGTTTGGCTCTGTGGATAGAGCATCAGCCTGCGGACTGAAGGGTTCCGAATTCCCATTCAGGACAAGGGGACATGCCCAGGTTTGGGGCTTGATCCCCAGTAGGGGGTATGTAGGAGGCAACCGATCAGTGATTCTCATCATTGATGTTTCTCCTTTCCTCTCTGAAATCAATTTAAAAATATATATTTTAAAAAGCATCCTCTTAAAAAAAAAAAAAAAAAGCTTTTGCCCTCGTAGCCTGCGCTCTACCCTCCGGACAGCAGAGGGCGCACATCCTCCTCCGGGAGCTGAAGCGCTTGCGCACGCAGCGTCAAGGGGCGGGGCCGTGGGCGAACTGGAGATAATTGCGCAGTCGCCGAGTGGGTTGTCCTTTCCGAGGAACAGACAAGATGGTAAGTGTTGGGGCTTTCTTCGTTTGTGCGGGCCTATCCGGCGCCATCCTGGCTCTGGCTGCTCCTTGGAGGCCGGGGCCAGGCCGTGCAGCTGAGACACGTTCCTCCAGTCCTCCGGAGCCGCCGGATGTGGGTGCGCGGTCCTTGTGGGTGTCATGACCACCCGGGGAGGGAAAGGCCTGTACATGCCCTCCTGTCTCAGCCAAATCCCTGTAACCCCCCGCGCCCTCGGACGGGCCCGAGGTGGTGTGTCCCCACGGGCTTTTCTACCGGGGCTGCCGCGCGTTTTTCGGCACGACCTTTGCGTCTGGTGACCCTCTGTAGCCGTCGGGGTGGGAGGTGGGTCTCGGGCTCCCGCTCACCCTTGTCTCGGGCCCGCGCAGGCGGAAGTGGAGCAGAAGAAGAAGCGGACCTTCCGCAAGTTCACCTACCGTGGCGTGGATCTCGATCAACTGCTTGACATGTCTTAGTAAGGGTCGGCCGTACCAGGGGAGGGATGGCGGCGGGAGGGGGGCCCAGGGGGCTAGGAGCTGCAGAGCCTGACTTGCTGACGCGGCCTTAGATCCAATGTAGATGGATGGGCTGCGGCTCTGAGGTTTGACATTAATAGAATGTTAACGTGTCCTGTTTGACATCTTTTCATTCACTTGATAACGCAAATGTCTAGCTCACAAGCCTTGTAAGGTCAGGCATCGGGCCAGGTTTGGCTTGTGGGTGGGAGTTTGCAACCCCAGGTCTAAGATTTGGTCAAAGCTGGAAGCTTCTAGGTGGTCTGACTTGTGCTCCTTAAAACTCTTGCCCCCAGGGTCAGGGCGGGTTTGGGTATGAGTCTCCAGACAGGAGGGAGGGAGGCTTGCTGACAGCCAGGGACCTTGATTCTCCTGAAGGTGTTGCTGGGTCTAGGCGTGGAGGATCCAGTTTCCTGGGGACACAGGAGGCTGAGAATTTCTCAAGCTCGGCTCCTCTCCTGGGTTCTTGAGGCCTCTAGCACCACAGCCTTTAGTCCACAAAGTTCCAGCTGCACCACCTCATCTGAGCAGCCTGTCCTTACTCAGTTTCCTCATTTCTAGACAGTGCTGTGAAGGTTGTCGATTTTGCAGGATTCCTCTTGAATATTTGACTGGCTGTGAACATTGCTTTGGGGCACTGTAGGGAACATGAGTGTTAGTGGGTGAAGGGTGGGGTATCCACCAGGGCTTAGGCCACACATTCTGCCCTGCCTGTCCCCCAGTGAGCAGTTGATGCAGCTGTACAGTGCCCGGCAGCGCCGGCGGCTAAATCGGGGCCTGCGAAGGAAGCAGCACTCGCTTCTGAAGCGCCTGCGCAAGGCCAAAAAGGAGGCGCCGCCCATGGAGAAGCCAGAGGTGGTGAAGACACACCTGCGGGACATGATTATCCTGCCCGAGATGGTGGGCAGCATGGTGGGCGTCTACAATGGCAAGACCTTCAATCAGGTGGAAATCAAGGTGCGTGGTGGGACTGTGTTGCCTGGGTGGGTGTGGGCCTGTCCTCCCCTGGTCACTTACCAGGTCCGTTCTTTGCCTTCCACAGCCTGAGATGATTGGCCACTACCTGGGTGAGTTCTCCATCACCTACAAGCCAGTGAAGCACGGCAGGCCTGGCATTGGAGCCACCCACTCCTCCCGCTTCATCCCTCTCAAGTAGTTAATAAAAAGCAGATTTACCTCATCAGAGTGCAACCCATTCTTCCAAGTGTCTGGGGCTCTGGGCAGTTTGTCAGTCATCCAGCAGAGGGGATTGGGCCTGGGCATAGTACTTGGAGGCTCAGGTCCAGCAAGACTTGTGTAGTGTTTGCCAGAATGTTGGATAGTGGGGGGGTCAGGGGCTTCTGTGACATGTCTGGGAATGTCTAGGGTCCTGTGCTATCTTCCCTGTCCCCCTCCCCCTTGATTCTCCCAACCCAGATCTGCAGCTTTGGCTACCTGGCATCTCTAAGTACCCATAGAGGTGGCCATTGCTGGACTGAATGTAGCATCTCCCCTCAGGTCCCCATCCCCTTTGTAGGCCCCTCCCATGTTCTCCAGTCAAGGGGAGGGTTCCTACTTTCTTTTTAAAAAATATATTGATTTCAGAGAGGAAGGGAAAGAGGAAAACATCAGGGATGAGAGAGAGCCATTATTTGGCTGCCTCCTGTACATCCCCTACTGGGGACCTGAGCCCACAACCTGGGCATGTGCCCTTGGCCAGAATTAAACCTGGGACCCTTCAGTCTGCAGGCTCTATCCACTGAGCCAATCCGGCCAGGGTGCTACTTTCTTTTTTTATATATATTTTTACTGATTTTAGAGAGGGAGAGAGAAAAATCAGTGATAAGAGAAAATCATTGATCGGCTGCCCCCTGCACACCCCACACTGGGAATCAACTGGGGTCTGGTTCATTGCTGGGCTGGGTTCCTATTTTCAAGCACATGAACAGCAAGAGCCTTCTAATGACTTGAGCCTTTCCCCCTCCAATTTATACACCTGCCCAGTTTTTCTCGGTGCTCTTCATCCTCACCATGCTGCCTGCATCTGTCCCTCTTTTTGGACATGTTTCTGATTGGCATCTGAAAGCCTTACACAATGACCCCAGGACCCACAGCCTTGAGCCGTGAACCTTGGGTTAAACCTTCCCACAGACCAGGGTGTCTATCACCGCCTCCATAGGGTATGATGCAGAAGGGTCCTAAACGCACTCGCTAAAGCAACCTGGTTGGATTCATTTCCTTTATGAGGGGGAGACAGATGAAGCAGGAGAGGTGGCATGCCTCAGCAGTTGGTGACTGTCCAGACAGTGGTGAGAATAAAGGGTCTCTGACTGACGGTATGGGAAAGTCCAGATGGCACTTGGGTTTTGGCTTGAGCAAGTGGAAGGTTGGAGTCACCCATAAGGGACACTTCGTTAGGAACTGTGCTGCTATGTATGTGTATGTACATCAATCTCTTCCAGATATTTCAATTTTTTGCACTCTACCCAGAAGTGGGATTGTTGGGTCAAATGGTGATTCCATGTTTAATTATTTGAGGGACAGCCATCCTTTTTCCCATAGCATCTTCACAAGCTTCTAATTTCTTCATATCTTCATCAGAACTTGTTACTGCTTTGGGGTGGGGGGGAGGGCTTGCTGTCTTTGTTTTGTGGTAGTAGCTACAGGTGTGAAGTGGCAGACCTTTTTATTTATTGATTTTTTTAAATATTTATTGTTCAGATTATTACAGATGTTCCTCTTTCCCCCCCCCATAACTCTCCTCCACCCGGTTTCCACCCTACCCCATGCCCTCACCCCTCCACTGTCATCGATAAGTGTAAGATTTTTGTCCAGTCTCTTCCCACGTCCCCCACACCCCCTTCCCTCCCCCCCGAGAATTGTCAGTCCGCTCCCTTTTATGCTCCTGATTCTATTACATTCACCAGTTTATTCTGTTCATCAGATTTTTTTATTCATTTGATTTTTAGATTCACTTGTTGATAGTTATATATTTGTTGTCACTTTTGTTCATAATTTTTAAAATATATATATATTTCTTTATTGATTTCAGAGAGGAAGGGAAAAGGAGAGTGATTGAAACATCAATGATGAGAGAGAATCATTGATTGGCTGCCTTCTGCACACTCCCTACTGGGGATCGAGCCTGCAACCCAGGCATGTGCCTTTGGCTGGAATCGAACCTGGGACCCTTCAGTCTGCAGGCTGCCACTCTATCCACTGAGCCAAGCCGGCCAGGGCTGTTCATAATTTTTTATCTTTACCTTTTTCTTCCTCTTAAAGAATACCCTTCAGCATTACATATACTGGTTTGGCGGGGATGAACTCCTTTAGCTTTTTCTTGTCTGTGAAGCTCTTTCTCTGACCTTCAATTCTAAATGATAGCTTTGCTGGGTAGAGTAATCTTGGTTGTAGGTTCTTGCTATTATTCATCACTTTGAATATTTCTTGCCACTCCCTTCTGGCCTGCATAATTTCTGTGAAAAATCAGCTGACAGTCATATGAGTACTCCCTTGTTAGGTAACTAACTGTTTTTCTCTTGCTGCTTTTAAGATTTTCTTTGTCTTTTGCCTTTGGCATTTTAATTATGATGTGTCCTGGTGTGGTCCTCTTTGGATTCCTCTTTTTTTTTTTTTTTAATATATTTTATTGATTTTTTACAGAGAGGAAGGGAGAGGGAGAGAGAGTTAGAAACATCGATGATAGAGAAACATCGATCAGCTGCCTCCTGCACACCCCCCACTGGGGATGTGCCCACAACCAAGGCACATGCCCTTGACTGAAACCGAACCTGGGACCCCCCAGTCCACAGGCCGACGCTCTATCCACTGAGCCAAACCGGCCAGGGCTGGATTCCTCTTATGTGGGGTTCTCTGCACTTCCTGGGCTTATAAGTCTATTTCTTTCACCAGGTGGGAGAAGTTTTCTGTCATTATTTCTTTAAATAGGTTTTCAACATCTTTCTTCAGGCACCCCCATAATTCAGATGTTGGTACACTGGAAGTTTTCCCAGAGGCTCCTTACACTATCTTAACATGTTTCTGTCTGCATTTTGGCTGGTTCTCTGTGTTGATAGAGTGTCCTTGTGTGGTAAGTGTCCTATAGGGCCCAGTGGCTCAGCCTCCCCAATCACCTAAGGTGGACACTCTTGGTGCACCCCTTTGTGGGCTGGGTGCACAGTCTTGTAGTTAAGCCTTGATTGCTGTTGCTATCACTGGGAGGAATTGACCTCCAGGCCAATTGGCTCTGAGGACCAGCTGTGTCTACAATGGAAGAACTACTGTGTAGGAAACACCCTTATGGGGCAGGACTTGCTTCAGTGGGGCTTTGGTGCTCACTGAGTCTACCCCTTGAGTGTGTCGCTTATGGATGTGAAGAGTTGTAATCTGGTATGGTCTGACACTGACCACTGGGTACACTGGCTCTTGGGTCTCCAGGGAGGAATATAGTCAGCCACTGCCTGGGGCCACCCAGCAGCAGTTTACAGAGAGATCTGGAGATTCCTCCTCTTTGTATGGGGTTTGGAAGTGCCCAGATGAGGACCAGCTGTGAAGCCAGGCAGGCTGCTGCTGCTGGGCCTTGGGCCTTGTATTGGAAGCTTTGGGGCTCTATGACCCAACTGCAGATTCACAGGTTTTAGGCTGAGAAAGGACAGGCCATTCACATACAAAAGGCATTGTGCACAGCTTGGGTGGGGTTGTAAATTGGGTGGGGCAGGGTCTCAGGGAATCACCAGGGTGGAACAAACAGCAATGGCTGCCAGTCAGCCTTGTACCAGAGAGGTCCTTGTGTCTCCGTCCTGCGCTCCCAAGCAGGAACAATGATCGCTGTGAGCACCTATGAGAGAAAGCTGCCCTGCATTCTGCCCCGATGTCAGACAGTCCAGTTTCTTCCTGTATGAGTCTGGGTCCCCAGGGTCTCACCCAGAACTGGAGTTCAGAGCAATTGGGAGCTTGTATCTCTCTCTCGATTGAAAACAAAAAACTGCACCCGGTTTCCAGCCCATTCCACACACATGCCTCTACACTTCCATACTTCTACCAGTCACAATGCACTTTTTTCCTTGTAGTTGTAGAACTTCCACTCAGCCAGCTTTCCTGTGGTTCTGGATGATAGCTGTTTTGTCTCTTTTTTTTAATATATTTTTATTGACTTCAGAAAAGAAGGGGGAGAGAGAAAAACTCTGAGAGAATCATTGATCGGCTGCCTCCTGCACGACCCCTACTGGGGATGGAGCCCACAACCAGGCATGTGCCCTTGACCGGAATCCAACTCGGGACCCTTCAGTCCACAGGCCAGCACTCTATCCACTAAGCCAAACCAGCTAGGGCTGTTTTGTCTTTTAGTTTTAGTTTTGATGTGGTTGTGAGAGGCAGCAAGTACAGGTGTTTACTTATGCCGCCATCTTGGTTCTCTCTTTATTGATTTTAGAGGAAGGGAGAAGTGAAAAGGAAGGAGGACCTATGTAATACTTTCAACAGTAAAGATTTAAAAAATATATTTTGCTCTTCCACCCATTTATGCATTCATTGGTTGATTCTTGTATGTTCCCTGACCAAAGATCTAATCCACAATCTTATCGCTCTAACCAACTGGGCCACCCAGTTGGGGTCCTAACATTTTGTCACAGAGAAAGCAGAACCCTGTGCCTGCTTCAACCATGATCAACTCCTGGCCTATCTTGCTACATCTCTATTCCTCCGCTGAATTATATTTTTAAACATTTTCAAATGTGGAGGAGAGTTGAAGGATTTTGTGGTAAAGACTCAATATTTAGTTTCTTCGAGTAACATTTTTTACTGTATTACATATTTGAAAATCCATTCTTTCCTCTATGTAGCTATCAATCTGTGTGTGGCTGCATTTAAAAAAAAAATGTAAAATGTAAGGTTGCGGGGATGAGAAGAGATACACCAAAGAACATATATGCATAGCCCAAGGACACAGACAATATGGTAGTGAAGAATGGGGGTGGGAGGGCTGGGTAGAGGCTGGAAGAGGGGGAAGGGGAGGAAAATGGGAGATACCTATAATATATCAACAATAAAAATATATTTAAAAATAAAATATAGCCATGACTGGTTTGGCTCAGTGGATAGAGCATCAGCCTGTGGACTGAAGGGTCCCAGGTTCGATTCCAGTCAAGGGCATGTACCTTGGTTGTGGGCACATCCCCAGTAGGGAGTGTGCGGGAGGCAGCTGATGGATGTTTCTCTCTCATCGATGTTTCTGACTATCCCTCTCCCTTCCTCCCTGTAAAAAATCAATAAAATATGTTTAAAAATAAATAAAATATAATGTGGCCCTAGCCTACTGTGGCTCAGTTGGTTGATTGTTGTCCTGTAAACTGAAAGGTCTGGTTTGATTCCTAGTCAGGGCACATGTGCAAGTTGCATGTTCAGTCCCAGTTGGGGTATGTAAGGAGTGGGGGTGGCAACCAATCAGTGCTTCTCTCACATTGATGTTTCTCCCTCTCCTCTAAAGTCAATAAAAATAATTTAAAAAATAAAAATAATGTAGCTCACTTGATTAGAGTGTCATCCTGATATGCCAAGGTTGCAGGTTTGATCCATGGTCAGGGCACATACAAGAGTCAACCAATGAACATATATGTGAGACAAAGCAATGTTTCTCCCTTCCTCTCTAAAATCAATAAATGAAAACTTAAAAAACCTTAGGGGCTGTATCAGGTCACTTTCTCCCAGATACATTACTCCAGAAATATTTTAAAGCAAAATGCTAAACATTCATCCATAAATACATGTGTGTCGCTAAACCAATGATTGCCAGCCATGGGTGATCCCGAGCTGTGTGGGGACATCAGTGATTGTCACGACTGGGTGCTCTGTGCATTGAGTGGAAGGTAGGGAGGCTGCTCCACATCCCACAGTGCCTAGGCTTCCCACAGAGGATGATCCAGCCCAGATGTCCACAGTGCAGGAAGGAGGGGATACAGCACGGTCTAGAGCTGCGGTCGCCAAACTTTCGGACCTCACGGACCACCAGTGGTTGGCAACCACTGCCCCACCCACTCTCCATCATGGTGGGGGAGTGTAGACCTTGGTGACCGCTGGTCCAGAGTGAAGAACAGGTGACTGTCAGTGTGTGTCTGGGCATCCCCACCCTATTGGTAACAATCCACATGTCACTGCTCTGAGTGACCGTGTGTGGATCTGAAACCTTTTTTACCTCAGTTTGACACACAAGCACCCAGGGAGCCTTGGGCACGGTCCCGCCACCTGCCCCTTGGTAGCCACAGATGTTCACACAGACCTGGAGCACATCCTAAGATGCAACCATAGCTGAATTCCCTGAGGGAGCTGATCTCTTTGGAAAGACTCCTCCGGCTCCGGAGGGGGCCCACTTGTCAGGGCAGGGTCTGAGCTGGACCTGTAGTCAGGAACTCGACATTCATGAAATCCACTGAGTGGGAGCAGATCGAGGATGGGGGCAGCCGGCCTGGAGAGTGACCAGGATAGTTGGCTCCCTCTGTCTCCAGTGGTGAAGGGGGTCTTTGGGGACATGTGTGATCAATGCTGGGAAAGCAAAAGGGCTTTGCAGGGGTTAGTGGGTCTGGGGGCTGGCTGGACATGAGTGTTGGTGTAGATTCCTCCATTTATAATCTGAAGACTCCCACTAACCTGGGGCCCACACCTGCAACCCAAGATCCTTAGCAAAACCTGCAGGTTGGTGAGGATGGAGAATTCAGGACAAGATTTTTCTCAGGGCTATCACAAGTATTTATACTCCTGCCTTGCCCTATGATTACTCCCATTTGTCATAGTTTACCTTCCCAGAGGTCAGGCTGCTTCTTTTAACCCAAAGTATTTTTTAAAATATATTTTTATTGATTTCAGAGAAGAAGGGAGAGGGAGAAAGACAAACATCAATGAGAGAGAATCATTGACCGACTGCCTCCTGCATGCCCCCTATTGAGGACAGAGCCAGTAATCTAGGCATCTGACCAGGAATTGAACCGTGACCTCCTGGTTGGTTTATAGGTCAGTGTCCAACCACTGAGCCACACTGCCCAGGCTCAACCCAAAGCATTATTGCCCCCTCTTTAATCTTTGCTTATTTGTGGAAATTTATAAAATAATAGTACATCTCATTACCAATTAATATTTGATGACAGTATTGTTAATATTTGATGACAGTATTGTTAATCCCCCTTTAAGGGAAATAGAAGTGGGAAGTGAGAGGCCAAGAAGCCTCAACTGAGGATTTTTGCTGGGAAAAGGGCTGAGGCCAGCAAGAGGGTCCCAGGAGAGGCTGAGAGTAGCTCTACCGAGGTCTTAGGCCCTGGAGGGAGGGAGGGAGGAGGAGAGAAACATCGATGGGAGAGAAAGAGACACAATTAGTTGTCTCCTGCATGCCACTGACTGGGTATTAAACCTGCCATCTGGTTATGTACCCTGACCAGGAATTTAACCCACCACTTTTTGGTGTACGGGACAATGCTCCAACCAACTGAACCACACTGGCCAGGGCAGCTATAGTTAATTTTAATAACATTTCCTTTAAAATCTAGTGTACAGTTACATTCACAGCATATCTCAATTTGGACAGTCACATTACAAGAGCTTACTAGTCATATGTGGCCAGTGGCTGCTGTACTGGACTTCACAGCTCTCATTGCTGAGGGCACAGCAGTGACCAAGACAGACCCAGATTCAGCCCCAGCCCCAGTGATCCCAGTCTAGTGCCAGAGATAGAAGGAAAATGGGTAAAGAAATATATAAATGAGACAATTTCTTTTTTTTTTAAATATATTTTATTGATTTTTTACAGAGAGGAAGAGAGAGGGATAGAGAGTTAGAAACATCGATGAGAGAGAAACATGGATCAGCTGCCTCTTGCACACCCCCTACTGGGGATGTGCCCGCAACCAAGGTACATGCCCTTGACCGGAATCGAACCTGGGACCCTTGAGTCTGCAGGCCGACGCTCTATCCACTGAGCCAAACCGGTTTCGGCATAAATGAGACAATTTCTGATGGTGACAAGAGTTAAGAAGAAAAACTGGAAAGAGGCTACATTCCAGGGAATGACCAGGAGGGCTTCTTGGAGGAGGTGGCAACTGAGCAGAGATTTCACATTCAAGGACCTTCTGCAATGGTCACCTGATATTTCCTAAGTCCTTCCATATGTTTTGCATATCAAAAGAGGAGTCTGGGCTCTGTGAAGGAGAGTAGGAACTATAGATGCCAAGATTGTCAAAGACACCCCCAGATTCCAAAAAGTTTGGTCATATGCCATCATAAAAAAAAAGAAGTCCTGGCCAGTTTGGCTCAGTGGATAGTGTCAGCCTGCGGAGTGAAGGGTCCCAGGTTCGATTCCAGTCAAGGGCACGTACCTCGGCTGCAGGCTCCTGGCCCTGGTCCAGGGTATGCGGGAGGCAACCAATCGATGTATCCCTCTCACATTGGTGTTTCTCTCTGTCTCTCCTCTCCCTTCTACTCTCTCTAAAAATCAATGGGAAAAAATGTCCTCAGGTGAGGATTAAAAAAAATAAAAAGTGAAATCATATGGTATTTGTCTTTAAAAAGAAAGAGAAGTTACCAAAAGGAATTGAGTTAGGTAGTGTACTCTCCTCTTCTATTTTCTGGGAGATATTTTTTTAGAACTGATGTTATTTCTTCCTGAATGTTTGGTTGAAATTCACTAATGAAACCATCTGAGCCTTTTGTGTTGACCCACTGCCAAGGACTCTTTGTGGTTAACTGGGCCCAAATTCATAACCATAGTCTACCATTCATTGTTTATAGGGGCCTCTTTCTCAAGCTCCCTGTAAGGGAAAAGCTGCAGACTAAGCTTCCAAGTGAAGTCAAATTGATAAGAGAGCTCTAGGACCCAAATTTGACCAATAGGACTCAGACTTTCCCTGTCCAATCAGAGCTGCCTAGCTATATCCTTATTTGCATTTTCACTGACTAATTAAGAGTGGCTCTATTCAGACCAATCAAACTAAACATGTGAAGTCTTTATTTCCATAGAAGTATTTTGTTTCCCTAGTTGGTGAGGGAGTACTTTTGTGGACAAGTCTTTGTTGAAAGGTTTTTCACTACAGATTTCTTTAATAGATAGGACTATGCAGATGATGTATTTCTTCCTGAGTGAGCTTTCATTTTAGTGTCTTTCAAGGTGTTGGTGCATTTCAAGTAGGATGTTGAATTTATGGGCATAAAAAAAAATTTATGGACATAGAATTGTCCCTAGCACTTAATCTGTTTAATATGGGTAGGGTCTGTGGTGACTGATATGCTTTCTTTCATTCCTGATATTGGTCTTTCTTTTGGGCTAATCTAGTTTTGTAAATTTTTTTGGATCTTTTCAAAGAATAATTTTTTGCTTCATTAATTTCCCTATTTCCTTAGTTTGTGCTCTGATCTTTTTTATTTCCTTCTCAAAAGGAGTTTGGGGCTCGGCTGGTGTGGCTCAGTGATTGAGCATCAACCTATGAATCAGGAGGTCACGGTTCTATGGTTCTATTCCTGGTCAGGTGGTATGCAGGAGGCAGCCAATCAATGATTCTCTCTCATCTCTGAAATCAATTTTAAAAGTATATATTTTTAAAAAAGGAGTTTGGGCCTATCAGCATGTTTTTATTTGGCCTTGCTGGTATGCTAGTGCCCCTTGTGCCCCCTCCTCTCCCCAAAGCCAAACTAATCCCCCTTATATGTTTTGTGTGTGTGTTTTTGTTAATCCTCACCCAAGGATAGTTTTTCCATTGATTTTTTGAGTGGAAGAGAGGAAGGGAGAGAGGAAAACATCAACGTGAGAGAGAAAGCCCGAGCCCTGACCCACGGGGGCAGAGATGGAACCTGCAATCCAGGTAAGTGTCCTTGACCGGGTATCAAACCCTTGATCCTTCCTTTTATAGGCCAACGCTCCAATCACTAAGCCACTTGGGCCAGGCCACCAATATCCCTTTATATGGGTCCTTGGGGAATCTGATGTAAATTTAATTTTAAAATAAATTAATTTAAAAAGATTCTGATGAAACTCAAGGATTGTCCCCAACATGTACATGGGCACACTCAATTTTGCAGTTTTAAGTAAGTTCAAGGGTCATGACACATGACCCAGCCTGGACCCCAAATCTGATGTGTCAGCTTCCAACGTCTTTACTTTTTGACTTGTAAAACAGGAGCTTTATACAGACAGTTTGTTCTGGCCAAATAATCTAGTGCTAACATGCAGAAAAGTAGAAATGAGGGGCCAGCTACAAGGGAGTTATTTTCAGCTTCAACAACTGTATTCGGTCAACCTTTTTCAACCAAAGCACTTCGCTGCAGCTCTGTTCTTCCTTTTCATTCCTGAATTCCTTTAGGGCCGAGACCAACGTGCTCACCTCTCACCCTCTGGTAGGGAATTGGAGGATAGTATCCTTCCAGAAATTTTTTCTGTGCATTTGCAGATATGAATATATAGTCCCTTTTTTTACTTTATGGAAACAGGACCCCAGCTATACTTCATTCTTTCTACCCTTGAGATAAGCCTGGTCATGAAATGTCAATCTGGATGAAGTCTCCACTCTGTAGAGGAGGAAACAGGCCCAGAATCAAGGTCTGCCTTGAATTGACCATTTTAGGCGACTCCCCCCGCCCCCCTTAGGAAAGTTGGCTAATACCTTTATTGCTTTGGGGGGAGGAGGGTGCTCAGGAGCTCTTTGTGGGGCGAGCCCGCTTCCTCTTCACCTTCTCGGGCTTCTGGCTGTTCAGGCTGGCGCTGGCCCTGCGGATGGCGGCCATGCGCAGTTCCGGGAGGTACTTACTTGTTCTTGCGAATCAAGTGCTGGATACTGCCCGGGCGTTCTTACAGGTAGGAGGTGCGGGCTTTCGTTGGCCGGATCTCCGCTTCTTGACGACCAACACCCCCTTGCCGTTGGCTGCCAGCTCCACGCCCACCCTCTAGCAGTAAATCAGTCCGTTGTAGCGAAAGGAGTTGCGGGCCTACAGATTATTGGGTTCGGTGCTGTACGTCTGCTTGTTCCCCTTGATCAGGAAGCTGGAGCAGTTCCTCACACCATCCATTGCAGGTGGGCAGACACAGCGGCAGCATCTCTCACTGCGGCGGCCGGAGAAGAGAAAAGGTGGGCTATTTTTTGACCCTTGACCTCGTCTGGAGAAAAGTCCCGGGGTAGAGGGGGTGCTGGAAGGCACCCTGCTAGTTCCCGAGCCGCGTCCTGGCCCACGAAGATTACATCCGCTTCACGGATGTTCCGGGGAGCCTCATAGCACCCCCAACCTCCAACCACAGGCCCAAACCCCTCCGAGGTCGTCGCCGCAGCCTCACTTCCCCACGTCCACTTCCCGCCCCGCCCCAAGGGGGGGTGCCTCTGCGGACCAATGAGCAAGCAGTATCCACCCTTGGGGCGGAGCCGAGCGCGAACCTATCCCTGCTCGGCCGCCCGCCCGGGTCCAAACGGCCCAATAGACGGCTGGGGCGGGGCGGGGCGGGGAGTGCCGTCCGGGCCAACGGGCGGGCACGTCGGCGTCGCGAGGGGCGGGTCCGCGGCGGCGCGGCGGCTCAGGGCGGGGGCGGGAGGTAAACAAGATGGCGGCGGCGTGTCGGGTGCGGAAGCGGGAGGCGGCCCGGGGCGCTAGCAAGTGAGGCGGGCGTGCAGGCGGCGGCGGGGCCGGGTGGCACCGCGGCCGCCTTGCATGGGCTGGGTCCCCGCCCCGCCCCTCCTGCTCCACGCTTGGGGCGGCCGCGGCGGGGGACGCGCTGCCCGGTCCCCGCTGCATCGGGAACCCCCGGCCCGGGGCCTGGGGCCTGCGTCGCTTCGCCTGCCCGGAGTTCTACGATCCCCCTGCGCTTCGAAGGCCGAGGCGGACGGCGTTCGGGTCGGAGAGCGAGCGCGGGCTGCCGTTTGGGGTGGGGGGCGCCCGCGAGGCCGCTTGTGTGTCCCAGGCCGGTTTGGGGGCGCCCTGGAGGCCGGTTCCCACCGAAGTTGCTTCTTGCGGCGGGAGTGCCCCAGGTGACTTCCCGACCCCCGATACGCGCCCGGGGCTGGCGGCAGCCGACCGAGCCGGATAGGCACCTGCCACTCTCGGGACGCCTAGGACCACGAGCCTGCCGGAGACGCCCCGGCCCCCAGCCAAGCTCACCTGCCCAGCTTTGGGGGCTCCGGGGCCTGCTGGGGCTACGGGCACGCGCCACAGCCCGCTAGTAATGGACGGCCCAGAGAAGACTTGGTTCGGCCGCGTCCATGTTTGCCGGAGGGTCTAAAGTCCCTGGAGGATGACCTAGCACTTCGCAACCCCACCGGCCTCCCCAGGGCCCCCGAGGACACTCCGGCCCGACCCGGAGCTGCTAGGCCGGGTCGCGTTGAAACTTGCGGCGCTGCGCACTGTTGGGTGCCCGGGCCTCGGACCATCACGCCTCTTGAACTCACGTTTAGTACAATCGTTTCTTTTCGAAGAAGGGTTGTTGTTTTTTTTCTTTTGCGTTTTTGTTGACTTTTCTTTTTTGAGAAGGGAATTTGGGGGTGGGGGGGACAAAAAGAAGAACCGCTCACCAGGTCATCCATAAAGGGGATAAGGTACTGCCCTGCGGCGCGAGTCGGAAACTTTGGGTCCAGGATGGATGTGGCAGACCCGCAGCAACTGGGCATGTTTACAGAGGGCGAGCTGATGTCGGTGGGAATGGACACGTTCATCCACCGCATCGATTCCACCGAGGTCATTTACCAGCCCCGCCGCAAGCGCGCCAAGCTCATTGGCAAGTACCTGATGGGGGACCTGCTGGGAGAGGGGTCCTACGGCAAAGTCAAGGAGGTGCTGGACTCGGAGACGCTGTGCAGGAGAGCCGTCAAAATTCTCAAGAAGAAGAAGTTGCGGAGGATCCCCAATGGGGAAGCCAACGTGAAGAAGTAAGTGTGGGCTTTCTGACCTGTACAGCTTTGGATGCCCCCAGGCCCGCCAGGGTGGTCTTCCTTTCTTCCCTTCCTCCCTCCCTCCTTACTTTTCCTCCCTCCCTCCCTCCCTCCCTCCCTCCCTCCCTCCCTTCCTTCCCTTCCTTCCTTCCTTCCTTCCTTCCTTCCTTCCTTCCTAACCTGAGGTGACCAGCTGTTCCTGCATCCCCCTTGCCAGAGAAAGTGTGGTTGGAAAGGTGCTTAAGTACTTTCAGGAAGTCAGGCTAGCTTGTAGCTGGGTTCTGGTGCGTTTGGCTCTTAAGTGCCAGTGTCAAAATCGTCCTCCATGGGGGCATGTCCCTCTTTCCCTGGCTCTGCCAGCTGTCCAAAGAACTTAGGTGCCCAGTGGAGCCAGCCAGTGTTTGTTTGGCCCTGAGAGTTTCTGCCCGGAAACGGCCTTGGAGGCCATCAGTTTTTCTGCTTAGTGAGCAGCCAGTATGGTACTAGCGCCAGGCGAACTGCGATTTGTTTATCCTGTTGGAGGGGAACCCTGTAGTTGCCAAAAATAATTGTTTGCACCGGCTTATCAGTCAGCAGGGGGTACTTATCCCTTCCTGCTGGTCTGGATGTCACTAGATATCCCTGACTGCAGGCCCAGTGACCCCCCAGAGGGGAATTGCTTGTGTCCTAGTGAACTTTTTACATAAATTTCTTCTGCGCCATCTGCCCCCTAGATATCCTGGAAGTGCCCAGGTCTGCTATCAAAAGTCCCCCAAGGGCGGTGGGGGCTCTGTCTTCTTCCTCTTCTAGTCTCAGGATGGGGGGGTGTCCCTTCTTATTGCTGCCAGGGGTGGAACCCTGCCCTACCCACACCCACGCCCCTCCCAGCCTCTAGATTCCCAGAAGAGGTTTATCTAACATGCCAGGCAGCAGGACTTACTGTGACCTTGGCCTGTCTGGTCCAAGCAGGCCAGCAGGCTGGCCAGGCCAGTCCTGGAAGTGCCGCTCACTGGGTGGGCTTTCACCTCCCTCCTTCCCACCGGCAGGAGAACTGGGCTGTTTTCACTTGCTCTGGGACACCTGGGGGCGTGGAAAGGGGGGATGGAGTAGAGAACTGGGGTTGGACTGACAGGGCTCCTTGTTAGTGCCTGGTATTCTGAGCCACCCGCAGGGTGGGTGGGGCAGTGGGCAAGGTGGGTTGTGTTTTGGTGAGGCCTTTTTTTTTTTTAATATATTTTTATTCATTTCAGAGAGGAAGGGAAGAGGGAGAGAGAAATAGAAACATCAATGATGAGAGAGAATCATTGATCAGTTGCCTCCTGCACGCTCCCCTACTGGGGATCGAGCCTGCAACCTAGGCATGTGCCCTTGACTGGAATCGAACCCGGGACCCTTCAGTCCTCAGGCCAACGCTCTATCCAGGGCTGGTGAGGCCTTTTTACAGCTCATCCTTGAAGACACTGGGAGAAGGTGTGGCTGGGCACCTTTGGGCCAGTTGGTCAGTTCTCTGTACCAGTCTCACCTGTGAGGTGAGGGTTGGGCAGGAGCCATGGTGTGTCCTTGGGGAAACTCAGGCCCTAAAAGCAGACGCCCTCCTGAGGACCAAGTGAAGCCTCACTGTCAAGTTAGAAACTCCCACTGGACTGCTGGCCCTACGTCATGTTTCCTCATTAGAAGCTTGGGGGACAAGGTGGCCCTCAGGCAGCCAGATTGCTGCTACTGCAGGTTGAGGGCAGTGAGTGCCTGCATTTGGAATGCTGCCCTGGAAGTGGATCTCCCTCCTGCTCTCCAGGGCTGTCCTTGTCCTCCTGGCTCCTCTTGGGCATCACATCCCATCTGTCCTGGATGGGCTCTGGGCTCTTCCCGCCTGACTGAGCCCTCTGGATGGAATCGGCATTGGTCCCTCAATTTGTTCTGGTGCTGGCCACTTGATGTTCTGCCGCTGTGCACCCCAGGAGCAGCAGCCCGAGGTAGGAGGGGTTCCCAGAGTCCTTTCCCAGTGGCTGGGTTCCAGCACCAATTGATCTGTCTGGCTAGTCATCCACCAAGCCCACCCTGCTAGCCATAGGGGGCCTTGGTGTATGTAGATCAGGGCACTGACTGGTGGTAGCAGGGTTAGCAGGTCCCAGAAGGTCTACACTCCTCCACTATGAAGGAGGGCATGTCAGGGTAGACAACCCCCCCCCCCCCCCCTTTGCTAAGGTGTAATGTAACTCTGATAAAGGCACACTTTCAGGAGATGCAGTTTCTACACGCCAAGGTTAAGTTAGAGGGCACTTCAGAGCTCCCTCATGCTCCACTAGAGACACAAATGACCAGAACCCAGCTGGAGGGCCACAGGGCGCTGGCATCCTGCTCCTGGTTTCCTGAAGGGTCAGCTGAAGTCCCGAGAGCGTATGGAGACATGTGGGCATGTAGTGTTGGAGTTGCATGGAGCTGAGTCCTAAAGTGTCTGTGGGAAGAAATGGAGGGGAAACAGGCCAGAGTGGCCAGTGGTTGGTGGTCCTCAGCCAACCTGGCAGTTAGCATAAGGTGTCAGTAGCAGGCACTGAGCCAGTGCTCACTTTCATCCACTCAGGCCTGGACCTGCGTGCAGAGCTTCCCCTTGATGAGCTTTCCCTTGGAGTGCTGGGCTGGCTCCGAGCTGTCCCATCCACCTGGTTTTGCAGCTGGGATTAGAAACTGGTTTTGCAGCTGCACCTCCTTTCTCGAGCCCCTGCTCTGCTGTTCCACAAGTCCACAAGAGAAAATGAGGTGGCCTACTCCATGCAGGTCTCTGGTGCTGAGGGGACAGTTGTCAGCTCCCTGGCCTGGAGAGCTGGGCTCCCTTGCTGCCAGCTAGCCCACTGCAAGGGAAAAAGGCTCCTTTGTCTGCAAGAGGTTTAATAAACTCCATTGCAGTCACTGCTCTCTTAGAGGAGTGTCCAGAACCTTCTAGAAAGCCTCAGTTGGATCAAAGCTTTTTTCTGAAAGAACAATGTTTGCCCAAGTGGTGGGACAGTTCAGAATGCCTTTCTCTCCTTCATGGGCTTCCTCTAGGAAGGCTGCTGTGGGTCTGTACGTGGCCCCTTGCTTGTTCTTATAAAACAGCAAAGTTCCAAAAAGCATCAAGTGAAAATGAAAAAATTTCCTGTAATCTTAATACTGATGTATCTTGCTCCACTTCCTTTTTTATTTGTTTTCTTACCTTATCCAAACAAATTTTAATAAAAAATAAAATTCCCCTAAGGATCACTTTTAAACAATAATTTGAATGTACTTGTTTTTCCAATAGGCAGTAGAACTGCACAGATCGAGCCCAAAAGAAGGTGTTTGGGGGTCACCCCTGATCCTTATTCTTGGGGCAGGGTTTCTTGTAGGTATAGACAGTTCCCTACCAGGTGGGCACACTCTGGGGTGTAGGTGATGGGTGGGTCCAGCTAGGCAGGCCCTGATCAGGGCTGAGGGAAACCCCCAGTACAACTGCACAGGTGACAAATTGAGAGAATACTCACATGTCATCGAAGAGTGGTCTTTATGTGTGTTTTTTGTTTTGTTTTGTTTTCATGTTTAGAAACATGAAACAGTTTCACTCCTGCTTAGGACCATGCAAAGTCGTGGCGTGGTCTGCCCTGTAGCCCAAGCCAATCCACCTTTCTGTCCCACGGTAGGTCTCTCTCCATATTAGCTGAGTGTGGTCCTCCCTGTGCTGTGGACGTTTTTGCTGTGTTGGTGAGTTACTTTGTGCCATGTTGCGTGACAAGCTCAAGGGTATGAAGGGCACATTGCCAGAAATGGAGTTTCTGGATTAGAAGAAGGGTGCATGAGTTTGATAAGCTGTGTGCAGACTACCGGTCCACCACAGCTCAGTGTCACGTTACAACTTATCCTCTATTGAGTATGGTTTCTGTTATGTGTCTGCTGTTTGTGTTAGGGAAGTGACAGTATGATGTGCTTGGCCACCCAGCTGTTTCTTTTCCCTCGGCTGGCCTGCCCGCTCTGTGGCCAGATCCTCAGCAGAGTGGTGATGGCTCTGGGAGTAGAAGTTAGTGTCCTTCCTGGGCCTGACCAGGCTGGGACTTCCTTGCCGTGATTGGCAGGTACTTGGATCTGGATGGTAAATGGTTGTGATGTAGCGCATTGGGGACCAGAGCCCTGAACTTCGTTGGCTTTCTCATTCCTGTCCCGAGTGGCCTCTACAAGGTACTTGTACCTGCTGGGATGCCTACCCTTCTCAGTACTGAGAAGGATCCCACTGTACAGCCTCAGTACAGCCATCCACTGAGGCTCAGCTGCACTGGATGTCCTGGGGGCCTCCCTGTTTGCCTAGTCTTTCCCTGATAGTGGGGGGGACTATGAGATGCAGTGGGAGCATGAGGCACTGGGCCAAAGTCCATGTAGAATCTGGCTCTTCACCCTTGAGTATGTGGGGAATCATAGCCGACTTTCCCTTTATCTCACATCATCCACCTGTGGCTGAACTGTTGTTTATTTTATTTTTGGTTAATCCTCACCCAAGGATATTTTTTGCATTGACTTTTTTAGCAAGAGTGTGGGGGGGAGGGGAGGGGGGCGAGGGGGGACAACGTGAGAGAGACACATCAATTGGTTGCCTTCCCTCACGTGCCCCACCTGACTGACTGGGACAGGGGATCAAACCTGCAACCCAGATATGTGCCCTTGACTGGGAATTGAACCCGAGACCCTTTGGTGTGTGGATTAACTCTTTAACCACTGAGCACACTGGCCAGAGCTGTAATTTATTTTTTTAACAGCTTTATTGAGAGACAATTTTTGTAGCATAAAACTCACCTAACTAATGTGTGATTCAGTGGCATTTAGTACTTTCACAGATTGTGAAACCTTTACCACTGCCTATTTCAGAACGTTTCATCATCCCAAAAGAAACCCTTCCCCATCAACAGTTACCCCCCACCCGCCCTCCCCAGCCTCTGGCAACCACTAACCCACTTTTTGTCTCTGGTTTTGCCTGTTCTGGACAGTTCACATAAATGGAATTATATACTGTGTGGCCTTTTGTGTCTGGCTTCTCTTACTGAGTTTCGTGTTTTCAAGGTCCATCCATGTTTTAGGGAGTGTCAGCACGTCACTCCTTCTTATGACTGAGTAATAGCCCAATGTGTGAATGGGTCACATTCTGTTTATTTATTGTTGATGGGCATTTGAGTTGTTTCCATCTAGTGCCTATTATAAATCCTGCTGCTGTGAGCGTTTATGTACAAGTGTTTGTGTTGAACTGCAATGTTAGTTAATTTCCCCTTATTTTATTCCTTCTCCCACTTCTGAGGGCCCTTTGCCCTGTGTTTAGAAGTGTCAGCAGAAGGACCAGGAGGTGAGGGGATCTTGCTCAGTGTCCCTCTGTCAAAGCCGCCATTAGCCCTGGGCCTGCCCTGCATCTATCTGGAGGGGAGCAAGGTGAGGTGGTTCTGAGCAGTGGCTGTATCCTGGCCTTGTCTCCCTTGCCCGTTCCCATGTGTTTCAGGCTGAGTGTGGAGGTGGCTTTTCAGTTTCTCTTCTGTTCATCAGAGTCACTGAACAATCTACTTTGCTCCGGCATTGCCACGGGCAGGTTCCCAAGGAGCAGAGGCAAGCCTTCCTGACCTGGAAGGCACCACTTCCTCTTGTTCACTTCCTACATCCTGGCTGGGCACTTGGACTTTTCTTTTTCTTTAAATATTATTCTCATTTTCTGGCCAGAGAGGCAGCTTGTAGAAGTGGATAATATAGAGACAGTGATAGAAGTTCCTCTGTGCCCTCGAGGTCACTTAGTGATGGTTTTGGTGGCTGCCACCTACATTCTAGTTCTTTCGTAGGCAGCTCAGGTCATGGTAATGGCATGTCTCCAGTTACCTCACCTGAGGCACCATCCACACAAATGCTCCTGCCGCTGGGGGCACAAGGTTCCCACTTTCCCATCTCTGCAAAGCTGACGGTGTGTCAGTTATTTCCTGGTGTGAGTTATGGGACTTACGTGTTTACATGGAATGCTTTGATCCAGTTACTGGACAAACAGGTGAACAAACACTCTCCCACACTCATCCCACCTCATCCCAGTGGGTCAGCCTCATTAAGTTAAGCAAGTGGGCCTCTTTTTTTTTTTTAATAACACACTTTATTGACATCAACAAGAGCACTGAACTGTCTTACTGCAGAGAACGGTGCCATCAGCCAATTTCTGTCAGAATTTGTCCTACTCGTGAGCAGAGGGGGGCACAGTGCAGGAGATGGGCCCCAAGTGATCTCCAGATGCAGGGCTGCAGATCTCTGGAGCTGATCCTCATCAGTGAGGACCTGGGGTATGCACTCCAGAGCCCCCAATTAGCAGCCGGGGTTCCCACTCCCAATGCAGTCATATATTTTTGTGGGCTGTCTGTGCCGCATTTGGAAAGGTGTTTCTCGCCCAGTCGGCGTGGCTCAGTGATTGAGCATTGACCAGGAGGTCACAGTTCGATTCTCAGTCAGGGTACATGCCCGGGTTTGGGGCTCAATCCCCAGTGGCAGCTGGAGGATTGAGCCCGCAGGAGGGGGCGTGCAGGAAGCAGCTGATCATGATTCTCTCTCATCATTGATGTTTCTATCCCTCTTTCTCTATCCCTTCCTCTCTGAAATCAATAAAAATATATTTGAAAAAAGTAAAGATGTTTTTGGGCTTGGGCAGTCAGGCATGTGGAGCTCCACTGTAGGCTCCCCTACCTGCGCCCAAGGGCCCATGTCCTCTGGATGGACACATGGGGGGTTTGGGCCTCTGGGCTGCCATGAGTGTGCACATGCAGGTTTCTGCACGCGTGTCGCAGTTCTGGGTACATACCTGGAGCAGAATTGCTATGTCACCCAGTAACTTCAACCTTCTGAGGAGCTCCCTACCACTTCCTGCCCCCCAGTGCCCCACCTGTGCAGGCCCCTCCTGCTCAGACTGTTTGGAGACTAGGCTCATGGAAGGCCACTTGCAGAGTAAGCAGTATTGTGCCCAGGGTCTATGGCCAGCCCTTGTCACAAGCCAACGGGTGTGGTTGGTGCCAGGTTGACAGTGGCGCATTGGTGTCCATTCTAGGAGGGCTGGTGGGGTTGTCCTTCTCGCAGGACTTGAGAGTGCTGGGAGAAGAAGGGAATCCTTAGGAGACAGCAAGGGGTGGGCATGGCCTAGCCCAGTGATGGGCAACCTTTTGAGCTTGGTGTGCCAAACTTCGCCAAAAAACTGAGCATAACTCGGGTAGTGTGTCACTTTGAGGAGAAAACATTATTTCGCAAATGTTTCATCCTCGGCATGCGGCCGCCTCAGCGGCCGCTTGTCATCAGAAATGGCTACGCGTGTCAGTGCTGACACGCGTGTCATAGGTTCGCCATCACTGGCCTAGCCTTTCTGTATGACAACCCCATCTCTGGGGATGCACCATAAGCACAGCTCTGCATACTAGGTGCTCATGCCACCTTTGCTCTGCTGTCCCTGAGTGTGGTCTCTTATAAAACAAATTGTTCATCTTCAGTTAAAATGGGTAACAAGTGTCCTGATTGTGCTGTCCCTGTTCAGGCCCCACCAGCTGTCCCTGGCTCAGTGGAAGGGGCAGTGGCAGAGCCTCCCAGTTCTCCTGGCACCTCAGAGCTGATGTGTCCTCTGCATGGCACCCAAGGGCAAGCTCTGCATCCCACCACGCAGAGGGTTTGGCTGATGCTCTGTCCTCTCTCCAGGGAAATTCAGCTACTGCGGAGGTTGCGGCACAAAAACGTCATCCAGCTAGTGGACGTGCTTTACAATGAGGAGAAGCAGAAGATATATCCTTCGGGATTGGGGTGGGGGACCTGGGCCATGATACCTGTGCGTCTGTCTTCCCAGTTATTCTAGAACTATCTGGTGTCCCCCTGTCGCGCCATGGCCCAAATGGGAGTACTGGGTCTGGAGAGAAGACACTTCCTGGCCTCAGTCTGGGTGACCTCACATTTAGGAGCCCCGTGGCTGGCATACCCCCTACCTCCGGCATTTGGGCCTGGCCTTCTGGGGCCAGAGGTATGACTCTGGAATACAAGAGTGTCCTTGGACTTTGCCCTTTGTTGAGGGGGACAGGCTCTCCAGAATGTGTGGCCCTGGCTGCCTCCAGCTCCCAGAAGCAGGCTCATGAGGGCCCAGGGTCCCTCTGAGGGGTCAGTGTCCTTCCACAAGTGCCCATCACTGACTCACAGGTGTGACAGAGTTCCTAGCATGTGGCTCTGTCCATGTCTCAAGACTCCCCTCGGTGGAGACACAGCTAGGGGGGGGGGAATTTCTGCCTGACTTTGGGTTGTCTGGCCCTGCAGCCTCTCCTATACCCCACTCCTGACCTGAGACTAGAGGACACTTATGGTCTCCTGTCCTAGCTGCCCCTGGTCTCCCACCACCACCTTCTAGGGCCTTCCCAGCTATCCCTGGGGACAGGTCCTGCCTGGGGTGGAGTCTGGGCTGAGCCGTGGTTTCCTTAGCACTGCACGTATATGGTCATGGAGTACTGTGTGTGTGGCATGCAGGAGATGCTGGACAGCGTGCCTGAGAAGCGGTTCCCTGTGTGCCAGGCTCATGGGTGAGTGTGCATGGCCAGGCCTATGGCTGCCTCTCTGTCCTGCCATATCATCTACAGACCCTAGGGCTTCAAGGACTCAGTCCTGTGTTCCAATAACTTTTTCTGATTACCAGTGAATTGAAGGTAAATCAAGTGTGCTTTAAAACTCAGAATTTGGGTAGTTTGCAATACCAGTACCCTGAGCCAGCAGCCCCTTTCTGTGCATCCTCTGCCCCAGTGTGCCTGCTCCTGAGGCTTTGAGACCTCCTGATCCTTAGGAAGCCCCTGACAGTGATCTGTACTGCCGCTGGCTGGCTAGCCCCCCTGAAGTAGCATCCCCCTTCCTTGCTGCAGGACCAGGTGGCCTGTGGTGTGAGTGGAAGAACAGTGGGGCAAGCCCAGGTCTCTGGCCCCATGGAGGGCTTCAGGGGGGGCTACATGGCTATGTCTATGCCAGAGCAATTGAGGGGAGGGAGTGTTACACATCCCTTGAGCTGATGCGGAGAGTAAGGAAGGGCTACCTGGCCCAGCTGGTGAAGCTCAGAGGTTGCGTGTCAACCGATGGGCCAGGAAGTCACAGTTTGATTGCGGGTCAGGGCACATGCCTGGGTTGTGGCTCAATCCCCAGTAGGGGGCGTGTGGGAGGCAGCTGATCAGTGATTCTCATCTTTGATGTTTCTATCTTCTCCCTTCCTCTCTGAAGTCAATTTTTTTTAAATTTTATTTTATTGATTTTTTACAGAGAGGAAGAGAGAGGGATAGAGAGTTAGAAACATCGATGAGAGAGAAACATGGATCAGCTGCCTCTTGCACACCCCCCACTGGGGATGTGCCCACAACCAAGGTACATGCCCTTGACCTGAATCGAACCTGGGACCCTTGAGTCCGCAGGCCGACGCTCTATCCACTGAGCCAAACCGGTTTCGGCTGAAGTCAATTTTTTAAAAAATTATATATATCCTATATAATAAAAGGCTAATATGCAAATTGTCCCCTTGACTGGGAGTTCAACCAGGGGGCGGGGTCAGCTGGCCAACCAACCATGGCCCCTCCCCCCCTGGCTAGCCCTGCCCCCAATCAGCCCTCCCCCCTGCATTGGGGGCGGGGCCAGTTGGCCAACTTCTGGTGTCCCCTCCCCCTGGCCAGAGGTTGATGGACCCTGATTGGGCAGGCCAGCCAGACCTCACCCGTGCACGAATTTGTGCACAGGGCCTCTAGTATATATATGTATATATACTGAGTGGCCAGATTATTATGATCTCTGAACGCATAATAATCTGGCCACTCTGTGTGTGTGTGTGTGTGTGTGTGTGTGTGTGTGTGTGTGTGTATTAGAGGCCCAGTGCGTGAATTCATGCATAGGTGGGGTCCGGCCAGCCTGGCCAGTGGGAGGGGACATGGGCGGTTGGCCGGCCTGCCTGCCTGCTGGTCGAGGGGACAATTTGCATATTAACCTCTTAATATATACACTGAGTGGCCAGATTATTATGCGTTCAGAGATCATAATAATCTGGCCACTCAGTGTATATAAAAGGAAGGGTTGTCTGATTGAGAGAGGGAGGTGGGAAGCCAGGGAGAAGCCCTTCTGTGCCCTCCCCAGGTGCCTTGGGTAGGAGTGACTAAAGCCCTCAGGGTCCTAGCAGTGGCTCAGCCCTACCTGAGAGCCATGTTTCCCTGAGGGACCTCCTGAACTGTCATTTCTCTGTTTGCTCGCCCTGGTGGCTCCCGAGCTGTTGCCTCCTGTTTTTGGTTTTGCTGGGTGACCCCAGGAGGCCATTGTGTCCTGTAGGTACTTCTGCCAGTTGGTGGATGGCCTGGAGTACCTGCACAGCCAGGGCATTGTGCATAAGGACATCAAGCCGGGCAACCTGCTGCTCACCACCAGTGGCACGCTCAAGATCTCTGACCTGGGTGTGGCCGAGGTAGGACCCCAGGACCAGGGTGAGGGCCGGGTGCTCCCCGGGACCACTTCCTGAGGCCGCCTGGCTCTGTCACAGGCCCTGCACCCTTTCGCTGAGGATGACACATGCAGGACGAGCCAGGGTTCCCCAGCATTCCAGCCACCTGAGATTGCCAATGGCTTGGACACCTTCTCCGGCTTCAAGGTGGACATCTGGTCGGCTGGGGTTACACTGTAAGTGCCTGTGGACTGTGGGCCCCCGTTTTCACCCACCTTGCTTTGGCTACGGGCTTCTGGAACCAGCCCCTGTGGGTGGGAATGAGGGCTGTGTTCCCTTCAGTTATCAAGGGCCCCATTTGTCTTTATTCCCACTGGTTGACAACTGGCCACACTCATCTTGTGGGTTCCTTATGTCCTGATGCTTTATACTGAGAATTTTCAGACATGGCAAGTTGAAAGTGTTGCTTGGCCAACTGCTGTGTGCTCCCCCATCCCCAGGCCCCATTCTGCTGCTTTGGTCTGCTGGCCTGATGAGGCATGTCCCTGAGCACTTTTGAAAAACAGTGCTGATTGGCCTATCAGAGTTCTCTGGGACCCTGTTCACTCTTGAAGTGGCACTCATGCTGCAGATGCTTGGGCATAGCCCCCTCCCCCCCCCCCCCCCCCCCCCATTGAGAACCTTCCATCCATGTCTGCCATAGGGCAGCCACCAGCTGGGCGTTTGTATTTCATTGAGAGAGCATTCATATACCATGTGACCCACACTTTAAATGTACAATTCAGCAGTTTCCAGTATTTTCACTGGTGCAGCCACCACCCTTTATTCCAGATCATTCCTGCCCCCCAATATTGGGCCCTATATGCGGGGGTGGTTTGAGGCTCCTGTGCCAGACAGGTTTCGGGCCAGAGCTGCAGGACAAGCCCCAACTGACTGGGCCTCTGTCCTTCCGCTCGGGGGCGAAGCTACAACATCACAACAGGCCTGTACCCTTTCGAGGGGGACAACATCTACAAGTTGTTTGAGAACATCGGGAAGGGGGACTACACGATCCCAGGCGACTGCGGCCCCCCACTCTCGGACCTGCTGAAAGGTGAGGCCCTCAGGATGGAGACCAACCATGGGCCCTGGGTGGGCAGGATGTGGGTCTGTCGAGGGTGGGTAGGAGCACAGTTCTCCGTGAAGCATGGAGGGCGCAAGACATGGAGAATGGCTGTGTCTAGAAAGGCTGACCCCCTGGAAGCTGAGCCTTGTGCTCCACTGCCTGCTCTGACTCCTACCCCCAACCCCCAAGGAAATAGTACTTACTGCCTGCTGGGTCACACTGTCCTCCTGCGTTTCCCAGTCAGTGCAGTAGGTGGCGCTGTGAGTCCACACAGGGCTGGCAAGTTGAGGACAGATGGGTGGGAGCCCTAGTTGGCAGCCTGAGGTTGGCAGTTAGTGAGTCGGGATGAGACAGTTTATGAAGATGTTGCACACCCAGCCAGTGTGTAAGATTCATCAGTGCAGTACCATCTCATGTTCTCTTTCTGTTTTTAGTCTTTATGCTCTGGTGTTTGGCTGACCTTATACCCTGTCCTCATTGGATGTTCAGTCAGTATCTAGACTTTGCATAAGGCACAGCTGGAAAGATCGAGTCATGTTCCCAAGCTGCCCCAAATATACTTCAGTTTCCTAGTAACTGAGTCAAGCTGGTTCTTACATATAAGTTCATTTAGTACATCGAAGGTGGAATTGGGCTTCCGTTGCTGAGCATAGGTCCGGCCTGCCACCCCAGGACTTTGAGGAAGATGGCTGGCTCTGGGGATGCAGCCCAGATTATTCTTGGAACAGGGAAGGAGCGAGTAATTAGGAAGCAGCCCACCTGTTTCCACTGCTGGCTTAAAAGGGCCCCGAGGTCGAGGTTGGCCTGGCCTTTTCCCTCTCCCTAGCCCTCTGAACACTCCCAAATGCCCATAGGCTCCTGTAGACCTTTGTGGGATAGTTATGGAGTTAGCAGCCCATCCTCAGGTGGACCCAGAGCTTGGCCCTCGACCTCCCCCCACAAGGCTTTTCTATGCTTGGTGGTTTCAGCTCTGCTAAGGGTCAGGTGTTGTGGACTCACCTTCCCTGGATAGGCGTCAGTCAGTTTGGTGTTTTCTCTACATGTACTCGTGTCCCGTGTGCCCGTTGTACCCTTGTTGATGCCTGAAATGGCACCATGTGGGGTGATGACATGGCACAGGACATTCTTGTCCCCAGATGCTAGCAGGATAGCTCCATCCCTAATTTTCTCTGCTGGCTGGGGCACGTGGGCTGTGCCTCCCCCTGCGCTGCAGTTAGGGTCTTTGCACAGCTGAATGGTTGGCCTAGAGGCTCTGCCCATCAGCTGGGACAGGTGGGAGGTGTCCCTGTGAGTTCTATAGCCACCCTGGCCTTGAGTTCAAGGGACATTGCTGGCAGTTGTCCCCAGGTGTGGAGATCTGGGGATAGGGATGGGAAGCAGATGCTGGCGGGGGCCTCACAGCTGGCCACCACCATGATTTCCCCTCTCTTCCTCCCCACACCACTCAGACTTTCAATTCTGAACCTCAGCTTCCAAAATTGCTGCTGTTTCCTGAGTACAAAGTTGCCCGCCCTCGGGTGGTGTTCAGAGCTTAGCACTGCGCCCCATCACCTCCTCTGCATCTTGTTCAGGAGGCATGACTGTCCTCCCACTGGGAAGGGAGCCGGAGACACGGAGTGAGGGGTGGGAGCAGCAGAAACTGAAGGCTCTAGGGTCCCTGCGGCTTGAGTCTGATGCTGCCACTCTGGTGGTGAGCCTTGGGCCAGTGTTGTCCTTTCCAAGTAATTGTCCTAGTATGGGACCTGCCCCCAGGTGCATGAACACCCACGATGTCTTGTCCTTGCAGCCATCTCAGGGGTCATGGGCTCCTGGCTGGAATTGTGGGTCACCGGATTCGATGGCTTTTGATGGCTGGCTGCTGGCAGGGGGCTTCCACTGCTTCCTCATTCCCAAGTGTGTGGACAACAGGTCCAACACATGTGGACTGGGCCTGCATCCTATCTGGCCTGTTCTGGTCTCATTTTGGAAAGCCGTTTCCCCTCGTCTTCCAGCCACACTGCTTATGGTTTTGCAGTTTTCCACAGGTGGCTGCATGGGGCCTTCGTGCCTGAATTGCTCTTTATATCCCCATAGGACAGGGCCCTGGATTTTCGAGTGCCATGTTCCCATAGTTACAGGCCCAGCACCACTAGAGAGCACCAGGTGGGTGGGGTAGAGCTGTGCAGGGGCCCATGCTGACTCCCCCGTGGTCCCCTCCTCAGGGATGCTGGAATATGAGCCAGCCAAGAGGTTTTCCATACAACAGATCAGGCAGCACAGGTGAGTGTCCTCAGGTGTCTGGCTGGGCGGGGCCCTCATGGGGATCTGGGTGCTCCAGGCTGTCCTGATGTGCTTGCTTCTGTAGCTGGTTCCGGAAGAAGCACCCGCTGGCTGAGGAGCTGGTGCCCATCCCACCAAGCTCGGACTGCAAGGACCGGTGGCGCGGCATGACTGTGGTGCCCTACCTGGAGGACCTTCACGGCTGCGCTGACGATGAGGGGGAGGAGGACCTCTTTGACATCGAGGACGACATCATCTATACTCAGGACTTCACCGTGCCTGGTGAGTCTGGCAGTTGCAGTGGCTCTCAGCCCAACCTGGATGTCCCCAATGTCCCCAAGCCCTCAGGGCAGGTCCATCTACACCAGCACAGACCCCAAGGGCCTGCTGGGGCTCACAGACAGCCATGGAAGCAGGTGGGGATCCAGAGGGAAGAGGCTGCCCAGGCTCCCTCTGCATTAGTTCTACAGACTGCACACCGTGTCCTGTCGAGAGATGGGGGAGGCCTCTGACAGCCCTGAGGGTCTAGTGGCCCTCCTGGCCCTGACACCAACCCTGACCAGTGGCCTTGCTTCCCCAGGTGGCGAGGAGGCGTCTGAGGCAGGGCTTAGAGAGGAGCGAGGCACCCAGCAGAGCCAGTACACAGACCTTTCTTCAGAGGAAGCTGAGGCCGGGGGCACACAGGAGCTCGAGGAGGAGCTCCATGCTTTAGCATAGCCACCCGGCCTACCTGGGCTGTAGGGGCCAGGCTGTGCATCCTCCACAAGCCCTCACTGACCCTGTCCGGGTGTCTGAGAAAGCCTGGGCAGCTGTCCCTATTGCCAGATGTGTCCCCTCGCAGCATTCATAGTTCTGTTCTGTTTCGGGGCTGGTTTTGTAGGCCCCATCATAAAGGTTTGCCCAACGCTTATGTGTGGGTGATGCTTGTCTCCCTCCCTGGCTCGTCAGCTGTGCGGTAGGTTTTTATTGTAGAGAGAACCATTATGCAGCGGTAGCCTGTGACGTGGGCGGGGCCTCAGGAGCGATGTCCTTGGCAGAGCTGGGCAGGGTCCCCGAGTCCTGGTGTCCTGGGGTGTGTGGCCACAGGGTCAGCTTGGGGCTGGTGCCCCTAGGGCCCCGAGTCACTGTGGCTTTGGCTTAGCCATTTCCCTATAGGGACCTTGTCCTGGGAGACCTGGCCACATTCCAGTCCTGGATCTGAGGCCTCCTGGAGCCTCTGTCCCCTTCACAAAACAGGAGCAAGGTGTCCTGCATCTCAGGGACACGGGCCCATGACAGGTGACAAGCACCTGGTGTCACCCTCACCAACAGGCAGCCTATTGTCCTAGCAAGGCTGAGTGAGGGTCCTGACAGGTCCCCAGATCCGGCTCCCAAGTACCCTTTGGGCCAGTGTGAGAGGCCAGAGTGGCCTTTCCCTGGTGGGGATCCCCAGCCTGGGGATGTCCTTCATGCCAGAAGTGGGACAGTCCATTCCCGAAGTTGAGCATCCACTTCTCCCTGAACTGCTCTTGGAGACCCCTCCCACTCTGATCCTGGTCTGTTGGTCACCCTCAGAGGCTCTCATCTGTCCCCACTATGGAGGTCCTGCCATCCACCCTGAGAGCTGGGCCTTGGGTCTGGTCAGTTGCTGCCGGCACAGTGCCTCGAGGGTGAGTGGGGCAGGTCTCAGATGCTGTGCTGATGGCTGAGACCCCCTACGTACTCTGTCTAGTAGGATCCTGTGAGCAGGAATGAGCTCTGACCTGGGCACACACGAGTGGGTGTGGCAAGTTCCTGAAGCCGTGAGTCGGGCCCTGAACATCCTGGGCAGAGAGGGGGTTCTGTGTTGGAGAGGAGATGGGGGCTCCAGGCAGATGAGGGTAGTTTCCCACCAATGTTACAGGAGGGCAGGCCTCAGGCAGCAAGCCAGGTTTTGGTGTGCACTGACTGAGCTTCATGGGCCCCTCCGTGCATGCTCTCCTCTCCTCTGCCTTAGTGAGCACAGGAGTGCAAGTGGGCATGAAGCCCTAGGCCGCCAGGATGCATTGAGGGTGAGGGTGGGGTCATATCATGGTAGGTCCCTGGCACTGATCCCTTCATCCCAGTGGGCTGTTCTGGAAGAGACACACCCAGTCTGAGCCCTGCCCCTCCCAAGTCCCACAGGACAGCCCAGCAAGGTGTAGCCTACAAACAGGTGAGAGGGCTGAGGCCCTCACCTGTACAGGTCCCACGACCTTGGTCCTTCACCAAGTATCTGAGTCTTGTCCTGGCCAGCTAGCCAGCTTTCCCTCTACCTGGGTGAGAGCCCCTGCAGGCAGGACAGTGGGGTCGTGTGGGGTAGGGGGACGGGAAACGGGGCGGCTGTGTGTGGGAGGGGTGTTCGTCTTGGGTCCCCATCAGCCCACACTTGCCCTCTCCCTCCTAGGACAAGTCCCAGAAGAGGAGGCCAGTCAGAATGGACAGAGCCGGGGCCTGCCCAAGAACATGTGCATGAATGGCACCGACTCAGTGCAGCTAAGCACCAGATCGAGGGCAGAGCGCCGGGCCAGTGCCGCCTCCAACCCTGCCCGCAAGGCCTGTTCTGCTAGCGGCAAGATCCGTCGGCTGTCAGCCTGCAAGCAGCAGTGAGGGCGGTCGGCCATAGGTGGGCCGCAGCAGGGATGGCGGGAGTGGGCGGAAGTGATCATTGCCCAAACAGCCAAATCATCCTCATGGACATTGCTGACTACGGCCAGTTTTGCCCTTCGAAATCCTGTCAGTCTGTGATCACTGCCACCAGGGTCGGGGGCAGAGGTCACTCAAGAGGTGGAGCCCCTGTGTAGGAGGGAAGCTGGGGTTCGTGTGAGGAGCTTGCCCCGCCCCGGTCCCAGGCTGTTCCTAGGATAGTGGTGTTGGGAGTGGCTGGGGTCTAGCTGAGACCATAATCCTAGTCTCTGCTCCCTTCTCGTATCCCTGGCTGCCCCAGTCCAGGAAGTGGGGATTAGGCCCCAGAAGTGGTCGAGACCCTGTCACCTGCTCAGGATGTGGGCAGTGGTGTATGAGCCTGAGGCAGCAGCTGCCCCTGCCCAGCCACAGGGCCTCTAAGGGCCCTGCTGAACCCCAGTGAGCAATGAGTGACTCAAAGGGTGGCCCCTCGAGTCAGCAAAGCTTTTCCTAGCCTCCAGATATCTGACAGCCCCTCGGGACTGGGCCTCAGTTTTCCTGCCCTACCAGTGTGCCTCAGGGTGGGGATGCAGAGCACATTTGCTGACCTGGGATTGATACACCTTCCGTCCATCTGCAGCCCGTCTCGGAGAGCCCTGGCCAAGTGCCATGGCCCAGGTCCTCTTCAGTCTTCCCAACGACTGCTGACCACACAGGAAGGCCACCACCACACCCTTCGTGCTGACTGTCCCTCAGGAAGCTGAGGGGGATGCTCTGGAGGGCTGTTGCTGGGGACAGCAGAGACTGGGGTCTGTTCCCCCTCCCCCATCGTGGGCAGTGGATACAACCTCCTGTTAACTTTGCAATCCTGTGCTAGGCCCCTTTCCTGGCCAAGGGAGGGTGAGGCCAGGCCATGGGCCCTGCACAGACCTCGCCGTGCACTTTACGTTTAGACTACTGGTTCTCACCGACTTTCCTTTACTTTGCTACATGTTAGCACCTCCCATACCTAGTGATGTGTTCAAACAAACTGCAGCCCATCAGGGGTGGACGGGCCTGCCCACCGAGACGCATGCCCAGTGCCCGTGGGAGCCAGGTGGCTGCCTTTTTGTTGTTTGGTTGGTTCTTCTTCTTCTTTTCTTTTTCTTTTTTTTTTTTAAGAAAAAATAAAACAGGTCGATTTGAGTTGTGGTTGTGAGGGATGTTTGGGAATTGTTGGGTGGCAGGACGTGCCATTAGGTGGGTTATCTTGAGTCTGTACCTGGGCCCCTCTATGGACCCTAGAGTGCATGGGCTGGCCTCCGTCTCCAGGTCTTGCCGGCAGCCTGTGGGCCTCCCCGGGAGCCTGCCTTTGACCACACTGGCCCTCTGTGCTCTCCAAAGCTCAGCACACCCTTTGGCTCAGCTCCTGCAGTGCTGGGGCCAAGTGTGACTGCAGGACCCTGGCCCTTTCCCCCAAGGCCTCTGAACCTAGATTCCCAGAGAAAACCCAGAGCAAGCAAGAGTATGCAGTAAATATTTATAATCAACCATTAAAACAACAAGAAACTCCATCACTGTATGGTACACAGACTGCAGGAAGCTTTGAGGGATGGGGCGGGGTGGCTCAGCTGCCCCATCTTTTGGCAATAAATAAAGCTTGGGAAACTTGAAATCTTGGCCGATTGGGTTTTGTGTAAGTCTTAAACACTGGTGAGTCTTGGGGCTCTTTGGATGTGTGGCTGTGGGGCTGGCAGGCCACTCACATGCGGAGGGCAGTTGCAGACCCCCAGAGGGCAGAGGGAGGAGTCTTCCAGGGCTGGGGGCAGCAGCAGCGGTGGGTGTGGTTATTGCTTGGAGGAGGCTTGGACTGCAGTGAACTCAGGGAACACACGCCCCAGTGAGGTAACGGCTTTGGGGAATTGGCAGCCATGCCAGTGCACTCCTCACCCATCCTCAGCAACCTGAAGTCCATGTTCCAGCGGGCTGGACGCATGCACCCTGGCATGGACTCTGCACCTGCACACCAAATATGCCTAGAAGCTCAGTTGACCTTGGGAGGGGCGCTCTGCACATGCGCCTCACACAGTCCAGCTGCACTGTCCCTCTTGGGTGCAGGCAAGACCTACCCCTCCAACAAAAGCCCTACCACCATCCGGAGGCTATACTGTGGTAAGGACGCACGGATGTTCCTCAGGAGCACAAGATTAGAATACGCCTGGCTCCCTCCAGATAAGCCAGGATGCTTGTGCCTTGGAATGACGCGGGAACCCAGCTTAGGGACTGGAGAGAGCTGTGCACAGGCGCACTGCGGCAGCGTGGAGCCAGGGGCAGTACGCTTGTGCCTTAGAACCCGTGGTCTCAGCGCACACGCATTGGGTCCTCGCGCCGCTGGTAGGACCGGCTGTAGAGGCCTTGTGCACGCAATAGGAAATGGAGAATGGGGCGAGGGGCTTAGGCTGGACTGTGGTCCGGGGACGTGGGTGCTGCGGTGGCAGTGGCCAGCGTGGGGGCTGCGGCAATGGGCTGGGTGAGGTGTGGCAATAAGAGTCTGTCCTCGAGGCCAGTTGCCAGCTTGTCCAGCAGTGCCCCTGAGGGCTGGGCACACAGGCTTGATCCTGGGCACCCGCCGCCAGGCTCCTCTTCGATGGCAGGGATGGTGGGCGCTGGAGGGCCGGCTGGGTCTTCACCTGCACGGCTGTCGGTCGGGCAGTCGACGCTGTCCCCACGGCGTAGAGGCGCGCGTGTGGGGCGGGGCTCGGGTCCAGGTGGTGCAGAAGGCACAGTGCGCTCGCCTGGGTCACTGTGCTGCCGGCCGCGCTGCTGCCACTGCTTGCGTATGTGGGTGTGTGGGTGCGCACGAGCTCGATGGCGTGCAGTGCTGGGCGGGGCGTCGTCGAAGTGTGGGTCGTGGCGCAGGAACTCGTGGAAGAGCGCATCAGTCTTCTCATCCACACTGTAGTCCCGTCGTGGTGTGCGGCGGGGCCAGGCACGCGGGCTGCGAGGCCAGGTGAACTCCTCTGCTGGCGTCCCATCAAAGCTGCCCCCCACGGTAGTTGTATGGCCCACACCAGGAAAGGAGTGCTTGTCGGGCCCACTGGGAGGCCCATCGTCACCCGTGCTGCGCCCCTCGATGCTGGCATAGCCACTGTCCATCTGCAGCAGCTTGCGCGGCCCTCCCACCTCACCGTCCGAGGGCCGCAGCGTGGGAGGCGGTGAGGGCGGTGGGAAGGCGGGCGCTGTGCCCCCTGAGCCAGAGCTGTCGCCGCTGCGCACCGAGTCGCGGTCATTGCTGCTGTGGTCTGAGGCGGTGGCCGCGTGCAGCTCAAGTGAGGCACGGAGACTCCAGATGTCTCGGTAGATGGTCTGAGTGTGCTCCAGCCCTGCATCCCGCTCACTGTCTGATTCCTGCTGCTGGTCAGGCCCCGCACCACCTATGCTGCGCTCCCAGGGGGGCTCGGGGTTCACTCCTCCTGCGGCGCCTGCCTCCTCCTCCTCCACCTCTAGCCTGCAAGGCCAGGCGCAACAGTCAGAGGGCTCCCCCATGCCCTCCCCAGCCACCCTGTTCGGTCAGGGAGGGTGGGCACGGATGGGGACTCTCCACCTTGGCCAGGCTCTGTAGAAGCTGAGTTTTTTAAAATGCTGTCTCCTTTGCATGGGGATGCTTTTTTGGTAAACCCTGAGCTCTCCTGGAGCCTGATTTTCAAGCAGGGTGTCTTATACAATGTGACCTAAACACCTGTGGGCACTGCAGGTGGTTGGCTCCTCACCCAGAGTGATGCTTTCCTCCAAGCCACCACCTTCCTAACATCTTAATTCCGGGGCAGTGGGGTGGGACTAAGCAGGTGGAGGTCCCCTACCTCTGGGTGACTGATTATGCCACTTAGCACCCTCCCACAATCTTGGATTGATAAGAAATGGAGGACAATACACAGTCAGAAGGGATCACTAGGAAGTACAGGAACCCTACCCTGCTCCCTGGATTTCCACATGTCACTGACATGGGCCCAGAGCTTCAGGATAGCTGCCCTTGGGCTGTGTGTGGAGGTGGGGTCCTGATGGAAGATGTGGTCAGGGCAGTTTTTGAGAAGGAACCTGAGCAGGTGGGAGGGGGCCCCTCAGGCTGAGAACTCCCCTGGGAACTCTCAGAAGCCCTGCCTGAGTAGGCATTTAGTCCTGGGGACCCTCCCCTGGGCCCTTACCCAGTCTCCCCCTGCTCCCCTCCTCCAGCCCACAGTCCCTGCTGGAGAGGGGGCCCCAGCGGGGCAGCCTCCAGGAGGAGCAGTGGCACCAGAGGAAACTGACTGCCCGTCTGCCCTGCAGACTGGGTGGGGAATGCACTCCCTTGGCTACCAATGGGTGACTGGGTAGGGCAGGGGCCCCCAGGCGCACCCCTAGCACCTTTATCTACTGAAAAATACCTGCCGAGAGCGGGGGACGGGCTGGTGGGGCTGGCCAGAAAGGGGCAGGGGGGCGGGAAGGCCATAGCAGCGCCTGTGCTGGCAATGTACTGGATGAAGTCCATGTGAGGGGTGTCCCCCTCCTCCTGCTCCATGCTCTCGCTGGCTGCTCGCTGTCGCTGGAAGTGGTGCCGCTTGGGGGAGCCTGTGCAGAGGGAGGCACATCAGCCTGCCTGGGCCCCTCCCAGCATTGCACCCCACCCCCACCCCCAGGTCTGAAGGCACCCTGCTGTGCAGGTGTGAGTTTTGCCAAGGCAGCAGCAGTTCCCTGAGCATCCAGGGAAGACAGGTGTGGCTACAGCGGGGATTTTAACTGGTCACGTAGTGGCAGGCACAGCTGGGCTAAAACACAGATGTGGGAAGGAGTGGATTGTAAAGCACCGGTTGGGGGGATGAGGGAAGAGGTGAAGCCCTCTCCTGCCAGCCTCACCCCTGCCCATGGGCCACCCTCCCACCATAGAGGCCTGGAAGAAGCTTCAGTGGTAAAGTCACAGGGGTGGGGAGGATAGTCACCTAGCAAATAGCTAGGTTCTGGGTGGTTCTGCACCTGCATTTGACTATAGTCACCCTCAGGAATCACAGAATGCCTCTGGGCTCCCAACAGGGTGGCAAGATAGGCCCTCCCTCCCTGGCCAGGAGCACCTAGGCCAGAACTCACCCTCCCTCTCTGATGTTGGCTGGAGCCAGGCCCCAACAAGGAGGCTGGATCTGTCACTAGCCTCGTCCCTTCGCGCTCTCTCTGACACTGTGTGTCCCCTCTCCCACCTCCTCCACAGGGCAGCAAGCACATGCATGGCCTGGCCTGGCCCACTAAGTTCCTCTGAGCAGGGAGGGCTACAGCTGTCAGTGCCCACCTCCCCATGCCCTGTACAACCCTGCCTTGGACTGAGGGTAAAGAAGCCCTATATCCAGGGCCCCACATGCCTCTGGGTCTGCAGGATTAAAGGGGTGGCCAATTGGGCCCCCTACCTGTTGTAAATAAGTTTTGGGTTTTTTGGTTAATCCTCCTCACCCGAGGATATATTTTCCATAGATATTTTAAAGCAAGTGGGAGGGCGGGAGGAAGGGAGGGATAGAGACACACACATACACATCAATGTGAGAAAGACACATCGATTGGTGGCCTCCTGCAAGCACCCCAACCGGGGCCAGGGAACGAACCTGCAACCCAGGCACATGCCCTTGACAGGGAATTGAACCCACTACCTTTCAGTCTCAGGCTGACGCTCTAACCACTGAGAAACACCAGCCAGGGCTGTACGCAAGTTTTATTGGCAGGCACACAGCCACACTCATTTCCATGCCATTTACTGCTGCTTGCCCACCACCACTGCAGACAGACTGACTGCAAAACCAAAAACACTACCATCTGGGGCCCCAGAGCAGCTCAGTGCCTGGCCCGGGCCCCCTCCTGACCAACTCTGAGACCTTGGACAGGGCATCTACTGGCCAGCATGGGGCAGGAAATGGAGACCCCACTCAGGAGCAGAGATCCCACCCTGGGTTCTGAGCCTCCCATCTATGGCTGCCTGGGGCAGGGTCCCCGGCCCTTACTCCCCACCAGGGGCCACAGCTCACCTCTCGTGTCCAGACTTGATGCCCGCTGGCTGGGCTCCAGCTTCCATTTTTTGACCTTGAAGTAGGGGCTGGCCCCATCCAAACTGGCATGGCGCCTCAGACGGGTGAAGAACTGCAGGACTGGGCCTGCCCCAGAGCCTGGGCCTGCCTCCCGGGGCCCTGCAGAGGTCCCCAGCCCACCAGGCTTGGTGCTCCTGGCAGCCGCATCCAGCTGGAAGGGAAGAGGGATGCTCTCAGGCGGCCCCTTCCCCACTGTTCCCCACCTGTTACTCAGCCCAGGCTAAGTACCAAGGGGAAGCAGGGAGCTCTCTCCTCCCACCTGATGCTGCCCAAAAGTTTCCCAGGGGCTCAGCCAGGTGCTGGCCAGCTCTGTCCTCCCCAGCCCTGGACAGAGGGGGTCCGAGAAATGCCTGGGAGTGCTTACCCTGGGGCTTAGGTTGGGTCCTGACCACACCCTGCCCAGCTGCCCGAGTGCATTGTGCCTGTGTGAGCAGACTCATGTTCGAAACGGCTGTGCATGTGTCCTGTGAACTACCCACCCCGCAGGGCTCATGCCCATGGGCAGCTTCCCCAGTTCACAGGAGCCCACTTGTGTGCTGTGGCCCATTCAGGGACCAGGCTGGGGCAAGGAGAGCTGTGGAGGTGGGAGGCCACAGGCTGACCTGTCCTGAAACAGGACAGGGAGAGACAAGGGACACATGGGAGCCCTCACCGAGGTGCCTTCCCCGGAGTCACTGGATGAGGAGGAGCTGATCTCGAAGTCAGCAGGGCCCGTGGAAGGGTTGTAGGGGTCACCTGGCAAGGCGGAGCTGGGGCCCACGGAGCGGCCAGTGAGGGCCTTCCCCGGGGGCTGTGGGACAGAGCCGGGTGGAGGAGGAAGCAGTGACAGGTCAAAGAGCACTGGTGGGTGGGGGGATGTGCTGGGCCCAGCCACCCTCTATGCATCCAGCCAGCCCCACTCCCCGTCCTGAGATAAGGGGGTCGGCCCAGCGAGTGGGAAAGGTGCCACCTGCCAGGTGAGGGTAGCAATCCCTCCCACCACGTCCAAGTCTGGTTGCCAACCCCTCCATACTCACCTGGAATATGGCAAGGCTGGCCTTGGGAGGTACCGAGGGGTGAGGCATGGCAGCTGCACTGGCTTCGCTGGAGTCACACTCGTGGATGGTGACGATCTTGAGGGGCGGCAGGTGCAGGTGGGTGAGGCGAGCATTCTTCAGGTGGTGGAAGTCCCCTTCTGTCAGGGTATACCTGTGCCAAGCACACCCACCCATCACAGAGCAGCCCATCCCTGTGCTCAGCCCCGCCCCGCACAGGCCAGGTATCCCCAGCCTACAATCTGCTGTTCCATGGCCCCATCGTCCGCCCTGCTGGGTCTGGGGAGAGCACAGCATGAATGACCACCCAGCTCAGTATTGAGGCGATGCTGCAGCCCCGAGGGTGCTGATCCCCTTACCTTCGGCCCTTGTCCTGCGCCTTGCGGCTCTGCTCAAACAGGGCTGCCTCGTTGAAGGACACACGGCGGCCGGTAGAGCTGGTGGACAGGAAGCGCTCGGTCTCTGCATCCAGGCCCTCGAGGTCCTCCCCCCTCAATTCGGGGTCTGCGAGGAGAGCCAAGAGAGGGTGGGCCCCGGGTGGGCCGCACCTAGTGCCGGCAGACTGTGGGCGGGAGGGGGAGGGAGCGAGGGGGCCCAACTGACCACCAGGGATGGACAGGGAGGTGGGCGGGCACTCGCTCATCCGCTCACACACTCACTCACTCAGCACGCGCCTGTGAGCACCTACGCGTGGGCTTTAAGGAAACAGAGATGAGTCGGAATCGAGCTTCGCCCAGTCTGGTGGGGGAGACAGACAGACACAGAAGGTCAGGAGGCCTGAGAGGGAAGGCCGAGGAGTGGACAGGGGGCAGGGCCTGGGCAGGGGTGGGGCCTGGGCAGCACCTCACCTTGGACTGGGTGGGTGCTGGTGTCCAGGTAGGTGGTGGTTGTCTTCTCTGCCTCCTCCGTGGCTCTGGGGCAAGACAACAGGAGAGCAAGGTGGCCAGGGTCCCTGCAGGGCTCATGCTCATGGGCAGCATCCTAAGCTCACCGAGCCCGCCTGCTGGGACCTGGTGCCTGCACAGGTATGGTGCACCTGCTCCCCACTAGCCAGCTGTCAGATGCACTTGCCTTGGCCCCAGGACCCCCCAGGTCTCCCAGAAAGCAGCAGGTTGATTGGCACAAACCTGTTGAAGCCCTGGTGGACTTCCCAGCAGCGCCTGCACAGGAGCAGCACACCAGACAGCACCACGAGGGTTCCCCCAACAAAGAGCGACATCACCACCACCACCAGCATATAGTTGTCCAAGATGGGGTCAGGCTCCGCCTGTGGGGTAGCAGGGGTCAGGTCCTACCTGGACTCTGGTGGGCCAGACCTGTCGATCTCTCCTTCCCAACCCCCTCACTCACAGTGGGGCGGCCTGTGGTGTTGTCCCACGCCGTGGTCAGGGCGGCCGTGGTGGCGGTGGTAGCAGTCATGGCCATGGTGGCTGTGGGCTGCATTTTGAGGTGAGAAGGACCCTAGGGGAGGGGGGCTGCTCAGCTCCAGCTCCCAGTACCTGCCTCCTCACTCATCCCAGGGAGTCAGAGCAGCAGCCCACACAGGGCAGTGATTCACAGAGAGGTGGGGGGAATCCCACACAACTCCCACCCCCTCAGATCAGTGCCCAGCAGGGACCTCCATCTCCCAGTCTTTAAGATGAGGTCAAACGCCTCCCCAGCTGGTGGGGTCGGATTGGCAGGGTAGCACTGCTTAGGAGTCCTGTCCAGGAAAGGACAAGCATCCTGGGAGAATGGAGAAACTGAGACTGTCAGCTCCACCTCCTTGTCCACCACCCGCAAAGACTATAGGGCCCTGCGTGCCCCATCAGGAGACTGAAGCTTCAGAAGACTGGCCCCAGGCGAGGGGGGCAAGTAATCCACCATGGGGAGCGGGAAGGAGGAGCTGAGCACCGGGTCTCCAGGGTCCTGACTCAGGAGGTAAAGTCCCCCTTCCACGGAGCACTAGTGGGAGTGAAAAGGCCAAAGGCGCATCTGTTCCCAGCCCTGAAGAATTTGGTTCCCATGGCGACTGAGCGAGCAGGCTGAGCGGGGGGGGGGGGGGGGGGGTAGGGCGGGGGGAGTTTGCCAGGGAGCACTGGGGAGGGGAGGGGCGGGGCGTGAGAGGGAGGCCTCCTGCAGGGGCGACTCCAGCCGGCCCTGGGCAGCAAAATGGCTGCTGTGCGCCTCCTCGCGCGCCGGTGCCCAGCCCGAGGTCAGGCTCTTCCGCCAGCAGCCTCTCCCAGCGCGGGCTGGCGAGTCTCTACGCTTGGGGAAACTGAGGCCTGGGAGGGGCCCGGCACTCGGGAATAGGGCTGCCCAGACATTGCACCTGACCCTCCTCCTTGCGGGAAGGACGGGGACGCACTCTGGAATCTCGGGGAACAGAGTTTGGGGCCGGATGGCCAGCAGCAGTCGGCTAGGCGCCCGCGCGGTCCTTCCCCAGAGGAAAGGGAATGCCTGTGCACAGGCTCCAGCGTCCCCAACACTTTCGGGTTTTGACCCCACGAGACAGCGGGAGAAACTGAGGCCCAGAGAAGGGGAGGCTGCTGACCAAAGCCAGGTGTCCTCAGCGCTCGGGGTCAGAGTCTGGCCGCGGCTCCCCTGTCTACTTGGGGGTAAGGCGCGCATAAATGTAGGTTGAGAAATGAGTTCAGACTGGAGGGGGAGGGGACAGAGACGCATGGACATGACAAGACGAGGGAAGATGGCAGGAGGCGGAGGAAGAAGAGAGGTGGATTCTCGGGGGTAGGCGGGAACAGGAGCAGAGGGTGGAGGTCCCCCACAGGCCAGACCCTGAGGTGCAGCCGGGCCTCGGCTCCCCGAATTCGCTGGCCTCTGCGCCTAACCCCGCACTCACATCCGGCCCCGGCGGCGGGGATGTCGAGGGAGGACAGGCAGAGCGAGGCTCCAGGTAGATCAACCTCGGGCTGAGCCAGGAGGCGGAAGCGCCCTCGCCCTCGCCGGATCTCCCAGGGGGAAATTGAGGCCGGGGGAGGGCGCGGGAGAGGGTCCCTCTTCAGGCCGCCGAAGGAGAGGTGCAGAGCTCCGCGGGTTGGCTCCCACGCCCGCCCCGATCCTCCGCTCCCTCCCTCGGGCCTCGCGGGGAAAAGACAGTGGTCCTGAGCCAGGGCGGGCCCTGGAGCCAGCGCGATTCTGGGCTCCGCGGTCACGGCCTGCCTCCCGCCCGCCCGGTGCAGCCCCGGGCCCGCCGCGCCTACCTCAGTCTCGGGGCGCACGGCCCATGGGCGGCGGGCGGGCGGCTTCGCGGCGCTCCCGGCTGGCTCCGGCGCCCGGTGGCCGAGGAGCAGGAGGAGAATTTATGAATGGAGAGCCCGGTGCGCGGGGGAGGCAGGCGAGAGAGGAGGGACCGCTCACGTGACCGCGTTGGCTACGAGCCCGCTCCCACCCGCTGGGTGCCGCCGGGTCGTGGCCGGCAGCCCCCGCCGCGCTCGCCGCTGCGTTTAGCTCTGTCCGCACTGGCCACCGCCTCCCCTTCCCTTCCGGCGCGGGCGGGGGGCGGAGCTTGCGCTCCCGGTTGCCCCCTCCCCACGCGGAGCCGCCCTCTCCCGCGGCCGCTGATCTCCGCCCCCACGCCCTGCAGCACGACTTCTCGACCCCTCCCTGAATCTTGAAAGGTGGGGTGGGGGCGTGCTGAGATGCACGACTCCCCCCAACCCGGGATCCTGGGGTGCATAGACTCCCCCTCCTTGTCTTCCCCCAGTCTGGGGGTCCCCAAGGTACACAGCCCAGGGGTTTCGGCTGTCCTCCCTTTGTTTCCGTGTGAGGGCTGCATTGTCGGGGCCCTCTGTGCGCCCTGCTTTGTTGGGACAAGCGGAGATAATAGAACACAACCTGTACTGAGTGCCACCAGGGACTGCCCAGCGCCAGTGACATCAGAACTACCCTGCAGAACCCCCACACCTGGCAAACCCGAAAGCTGTGCCCCCTTTTCTCTCTCCGAAAATCATGCCTTCTAGATGCTTAGGCCACCAATCTGCTGTCCTCCCTGTCCTGGCTCCATCCCAGCCACACCCCATAACGACACCCCTTCTCCATGGAAAGCCCTCGCTGCTGCTGCTGCTCGGTGATGCCCAATTTCAGCCTCCAGGCATTTGCACTCGCAGGTGCGAGGCAAGACCCCTCTTCCCCAGCTCAGCCGCAAGAAGCCTTCCTCACCCCTTCAACACTTCCCAAATAGCAAAGCCTCCATGCCTCTCTTCTTGGCTGTCTGCTAACATAGCAACCACCACTTGACACCCCTGGGCCCTGCTGCACTTGGTTTCTCGCTGTGGACCTCCACCTTACTAGCTCCTGTGTGTTGTGGCCCTACTCAACCTGCCCCCACCACACGATGAGCTCCAAGAGCAGGAGCTCACTCAGGGCTGCGTCCCCAGGGCTGGTACCCGGGAGGGAACAGCTTATTAACTGGATGCAAGGTTGATACCACTAAAAGGAGAGCTAGGAGCAGCCAGGTAGATCAATACCAAGGAAAGCTGGCTCCAGGTGAGTAGGGATGGCATGTGCGAAGGTCCTGAGGTGGAAAGGTGTGTTTGCAGATGATCGAGATGTTTGAGGAAGCAGGGGAAACCATCTTGTGGTTCCTAGTAGGGGGATAACATGGTCCCTCTGGCTGTGTGTGTGGAGAAGTGCTCCATGGTGAGGCTAGGGAAGGAGGCTGGGACCATCCAAAGGAGTGACGGTGGCCACAGGGGCCAAGCTGAGCGGACAGGCCTTGTCAATGGGTCTATTAGGGTATGCCAGGTTTGGGACCTGAGTTACAGGTGGTGCCTTTACCCATGGGCCACGCTGGAATAGGGATTGAAAAAAGTCTTTCAGTGGATGGGTAGGAGCAGCCCATTAGGTAGATGAGGCCTCCCTATGGGGTCCGGGTTTCAGGAGAGGTAGGGCTACACTCATGACGCACCGCACCCCTAGACATGTGAGTAGGGCTTCCCAATGCACACGTCCCCTCCCCTCACCCCCCCCTCCCCACCTCACCCCCGCAGAACCAGGAGGGGTTTTTTTTTTTGGCCTGGATGCTGGGAGGCAGGGGCGCAGCCACAGCGCCAGCCTGAACCCTGCTGGAAGCTAGGACTCATGCAACCCCGGAGGTTGGGGAGCCTCCGCAGCAGGTGCCTCGGGCCCAGGTGTGACATCCGTGTCTTGTATCCCTCAGCTCCACAGCAAAGGCCTTTCGAGTTCAGCCCGGACTCCGCGTTTTCCCAGAGCCCAAGGTGGGGGGTGGGAAGCTCGGCCCAGTTCGCCGACCTGCCTGCGTGACCGCGGAGGCGGAGCGGTGACGTCAGCGCCGCGAGCGAGGCTGCGCAGGCCGCGGTGACGTCAGCGGAGCCCCCAGCCTACCGCACACGCGCCAGTGCGTCAGCAGCTTGCGGGGGCGACGACCGGGCGGGGCCGCAAGGACAGCATCTCCGGACACGGGGGCGCCGTCTCGTGGCGCTCGCGGGGATTGCAGCCAAGCCGGGCTCGCGTCCCAGGCGCTGGCTCGCACTGGACCCTCAGCCTGAGGATGCTGTTCCTGGGATTTCTGCCTCAGTTTCAGCCTGACTCATCACCGCCCCACATGTCTTTTGCTCCTTTAAAAAAAGTTGTTTGGCCCTAGCTGCTCTGGCCCAGTGGATAGAGCGTCAGCCTGCGGACCAAAGGGTCCCAGGTTTGATTCCAGTCAAGGGCACATGCCCCGGGGTTTCCGGCGCAATCCGCAGTGTGGGGCGTGCAGGAGGCAGCCGATCAATGATTCTCTTATCACTGATGTTTCTACCTCTCTCTCCCTCTCCCTTCCTCTCTGAAATCAATAAAATATATATTTTTTAACAATTATTTGTTTTTTTCCTAACGTTGAACGTCTGTAAAATGCCCCCGACCCCCACACCAGAAGTGGAATCGTGGTATTTCTCTAATGTCTCAGCTCCTGACATCCAATTAGCGCTCCCTAAATCTTGAATTCAACTTAAGTTTCTCCTCCGCGCAGGCTTTTGGTCCTCCGCATGCAGAACCTTGTAAACGTCGTCTCCCACCCCCGCGACACACACGCACACACGCACATGCACCCCCCTCCCCCTCCCACATACACCCTCCCAGCAGTCTGAGAGCTGGGACCGAAACGAAACTACAACCCCCAGCATGCTGCGCACCCAGCGGCGCGTCCTAGTTAACGTCGCGCTCGACAGCCGGGAGTCGTAGTTAGCGCGTGCGCCCTGGCTAGTAATCCTTCTCCCAGACATCACCGCGCGTCGTCCTCCTCGCCCTCCAGGCTTCCTGCGTTCCGCCCGAGTCTGACCACCGTCCTCTACCTACTGCCGCTGCTATGCTGCCAGCCGCGCTGCTCCGCCGCCCCGGCCTGGGTCGCCTCGTGCGCCAGGCTCGCGCCTACGCCGAGGCTGCAGCCGCCCCAGCCCCCGCCGCGGCCCCGGGACAAATGTCTTTCACCTTCGCCTCTCCCACACAGGTGCGGACGCCATTCCGGACCCCGGTCCAGGCACGAACCTCCTAACCCCCATTCCGAACCCGATTTCTCCAACCCCCAGGTCGCCGATCCCCATTCGGTATCCGCAGTCCGAGACCCCAACCCCCAGGTCGCCGACCCCTATTCCGTACTACGGACCCGTACCCCTTCACCGTGTGGTCTGGGATCCTGCCACCCCCAACCTCCCAAACTCCCGGACCTTCCATCTGGAATTGGACGCCCAAGGGCTGGACCTGCCCTTTAAGCCGGGATTGCCCCTTGCTGCAAGCACCTCTCCCGAGATAAGCACCTCCTATGTGCCTTTCCTTGGCAGGTACCTCCTCATATCCTACAGCATCTCTTTGCACTTTGCTAAAGGGCTTGGGTGCTAGATTTCGTTCTCACAGAGGATGGCACTGAGGCCCTGCCCAAAGAACAAAACCCAAGGCGGCCCCAGCGCTGGCTGCTTCTGTGTCTCCCATTGGCACTCAGCTCTGCCCAGCCCATTTCACTACTTGGGAGACTGAATCCCGGTGGAGTGGGACTGGCCTGCAGTGTGACCTATTTATTCCTTATGTGTCTTCTCCAGGTCTTCTTCAATGGCGCCAACGTCCGGCAGGTGGATGTGCCCACGCAGACAGGAGCCTTCGGTATCCTGGCAGCCCACGTGCCCACCCTGCAGGTCCTGCGGCCAGGGCTGGTTGTTGTCCATGCTGAGGATGGCACCACCTCCAAATACTTCGGTGAGTCCAGCAGGAGGACAGAGGACGGCTGAGCAGGGCTGCACGTTGCAGCAAGTCGGTCCCCAATTCCGTTGGTATAGCAAGAAAAAGTGCTGTGGGCACTCGGAGGACACAATAGGAAGAAAGTCAGAAGCGTTTTCACAGCTTCCAGCTTCTTACTGGCTGTGGTTAAGAAGCTTGTAGTGGGGTGAAGGAGGGTGACAGATGCTGGGAAGAGAAGTAAAATGGTGCTGGCTGGGTGTGCTCTCCCTTCCAGAAGCAGCCCCCATCTTGCCCTTCCCTCCCTTCTTCCCCCACAGGCATGCATATCCTAAACTCTAAGAGACCCCACAGAGACTTGCAACCAGGGAGCAATGGGCAATGGCAGCTTGTCCTGGGCTAACCCTAACCCTGTTCCTGTCCCCAAGGCCCCTTTTCTCACTGACGCCTGAGTGAGCCACAGCAGCCCAGCCTAGCCTCATTTCCCCTCCTACCCCCTCTCCTGCTGTTTCTTCTATCCGAGGCCCTTCCTTGTTTCATTGTTCCCAACTTTATAAATGTTCTCCAAAAATAAAAAATGTGCTGGCAAGGGGGTCTGACTTGAGGAGGAAACTTGTGCAGAAAGAAACCGGCTCTCAGACCTTCACCAGCATTAGTCTCCAAAGCTGCAGCCATCCAGGATTCAAACACAGCCCTCTGTCACCGGACCCCGCTCAACTTAGAAGCTCGTGGGTGAAGGGAAGGGTCTGTGTCGCCATGCCCAGCCGCCAGCAGATGCCCCTGGTGGCCCCCTGGTCTCATGTGTTCTCTCCAGGTGCCCATTTCCCGAGCTGGATCCCAGGGCCCTGGTGGGGCCACTGTCCTGGGGCTAGTGGTTTCCCCTAAGCCTAGATGTGGCGGTCTCACCCCCTCTCCTCCCGCAGTTAGCAGCGGCTCGGTCACAGTGAACGCGGATTCATCAGTTCAGTTACTGGCTGAAGAGGCTGTGACGCTGGACATGCTGGATTTGGGGGTAAGTGTCCCAGCGGAAACTGAGGCACCAAGCAGGCACGAGCTAAGGGCTTCTGGCTTTGGGGGTGGAAGGGCAGGTGCCAGGACAGGGACCCTATTTGGACCTCACTAACCACCACCTACTGTAGGCGGCCAAGGCAAACTTGGAGAAGGCACAATCGGAGCTGTCAGGGGCATCCGACGAGGCCATGAGGGCTGAGATCCAAATCCGAATCGAGGCCAACGAAGCCCTGGTGAAGGCTCTGGAGTAGGCGGTGCGTGCTCCTCGCCAGTGTCTGGAAACCAAGACCAGAGTGGGACAGGGGTTGGAACCAGCTCTCATGGGTCCAGTATGAGGGTGGGGGCAACCCCTCTGGGAGGTAGCCATCCTTGCCAATGAGGCCACCGGGGGCGGGCAGCAAATTGCTAGCTTCTCCCAGAGCATACCCCCTGGGCCCAGGCCTGGTGGCAGGGGTGAGCTCAGAGACCCTGCTCTGCTCTTGGGAGGACTGTCACCTAGGGGATTTGCCTCCCACCTCCAAAGATCCCACCAACCTGACCTGCTGCCCTCCACTCTCGTGCTGTAGAGACCTCTTCTCCCTACTGCCTCCTCTGGACAGCTTGTCCCCAGTGTGCACCCCATTAAAGACCAGGGACTCCACTTGTGTGTGCTGATTTTGTCTCCTGCCTAGGGCAATGGGCTTGGGATACCATACCTCTGTTAGGGAGGGCCTCAGCTTCAGGGATTTGGGGGTTGTGGCCTAAAAGGTCCTTAGGAGCCTCTGAGGAGTGGGGGAGAACACCGCTAGTGACACCAGGCAGGGTTCTGGGGACAGCATGGGTGGAGGGGTGGTTGTGGCTCTTCGGTCAGGACTGGGCTGCTAGTCAAGACATCTAGGGTCCAGTCAGGTTCCAGGCTGTGATTTCCACTCTGTGGGCTTCCTGGGCCTACTCCCAAGGAGGCCCCGCCTTGTACTGGACCAGCCTGTGGGTGGCCCTGGATGGATGACTGCCTGACTTCTGTTGGTGTTGGCATCTCTGTGGCACCCCAGGCCCTGGGACAACCCCAGATGGGGTGGAGTGTCTGGACAAGGGCAGCCCTGACAGCACACAGCTTCACAGTGCTGCTCCATCTCCTCCATTTTGTAACCCTGGGGATGACCCAGACTTGGGTTCCAGGTGGTAGACAGAGGACTTCGAGGCAGGGGTCTTCTTGCCCCACCCCCATCAGCCCTGAGCCCAGGCTGGGCTTGCAGGGTATTCCAGGATGGTGAGTGTTCGGAAGAGCCATGTGACACACAGGGAGGCCACCCTGGGGCATGTCATCAATATGGATGGGTTGTGCACTAGTGTGTCACAGTCCTATGCAAGTGACTGTCACATGGCTGTGTTCAAGGTTTGACATGGTGAGAGTCCCATATTTGTGGGGCCTCCAGGTGATCTCCCTGCGCTGTGTGTGTGTGTGTACCTATGCATGTGCATGCCCCCACATGCCTGGGTCTCCTTTCTCTCAGGCCAGTGAGGCCCAAGCAGCAGTCCCCTAATTCCCAGGAACTCCCAGTCTAGAGAAGGCTGTGATAGCCAGGAGTCACAGGTACAGCACCACTTTGTCTCCAGCTCAGAGACAAGGTCTTAAGAGTTCATGGCCAGGTTGGGCACCATAAATAAAACCTAAGGAGGGAGACCATCACCAAGATGCTGTGCCAGCACCCACTCTCTGCTTATGTCCCGAGAGACTTCAGCCTCCAGCCGGGGGACACAGCAGGATGCAACTGGGACACCATAGTACATTCCCCATGGGAGACATGAGACTTGGGGGCACACCCTGCCTGACATGGGCCCTGGGGGAACAGCTGGTGCTGGCAGGGCCAAGACCTGGGGCAGAAGGGATCCAGACATCATCCACAGGGCAGGCTTGGGACCTGAGGGGGGCAGGAAAGGGGTCCCCTGGTACAACTGTGCTTATATCCTGGGACGATTGCTGAAATATAGGGATGCTCTAAATGGGAAGGAATGAGAAGCCAGTTGATAGCATGTTTATTAAGTTAGACCTGCAGAGCAAGGTCAGGGCCTCTTCCCCTCCCCCACCCCCAAGAGCAACCCTTCACCCCCCAGTGTGGTTTCAGCAAGGTCAGGAACCAGCCCGAGTTCTGCCTACCCCAGTAGCAGCATCCCCAGCCCTTGGGGGTCCCACCCATGCTATTCTGTTTCCTCTGCCACCTCCCAAGCTGAAAGCAGAACCCCTACTCTGGGCCCCTCTGCCTGTTCCCACAACCCACAGCCACTTAGTCTCCAGACCTCTGCAGTAGCTGTTCCATTTCCTGGAGAACCATGCTGTGTTTGTGGCAAACCGCTATCCATCCCTCAACACCAGTCCCAGTAACTCCTTCCAGCTAAGTCCTGACTGACCTTGGGGGTTGGGAGTGGGGCAGAGGCCATAGGAGCATTGGGTGAGAGCCTGAAGGAACAGCCCTGGGAGGGATGCTGAGGGTAGAGATGGGGACGGTCATGCCAGATAAAAGGAGAAACCAGAAAAGCGGATAGAGTTGGGTGAGTAGAACTTGGGGTCTCTTTCTGGGCAGAAGGGTCAGGAGGACCCACCACCAATCAGGGTCATCCTCAGAAAGCCACCAAATGACATGCCATGCTCCTGCCTGTGTGGTCTATTTCCTAGTATGTGAAATGGGAAGAGGAGTTATGCCCAGCCCAAAGGATGGGCAGTGAACTTGCATTATTGAATGATGACAACATCTCTGGGTCTGAGTGAGGGACCCATACCTCAAGCCCCAGGGTGAGTCTTGCAGGATTCTCATTCCACCCCATGGCCACCTAGGAAACAGGCTCCCGAGGCCACGACGTGATGACTGGCTGCGCAAGGCAGTCCAGGTGCTGGTTAATCGCTCCATAAATGCCCTCTGAGGTCACTGTTCAGGGATGCGCGGCCGCGGCACCCCCACTCCAGGCAGGTGACTTCGGCCTGTTTTCCTGGACTGTGCTGCTGACTCAGGCTCCCCTTCCCACGCCCCGCCTTCCGCCTTGCGGGCACCCCCAAGCGGAAGCACAGGGCTTGGAGCGGCAGAAAAATGTCAGGGAGCCCGACTGTGCACCCAGAAACCCAATACCCGTGGTCCAAGTAGGGGTGCGACCAAATCGTCGACTTGGTCGTGACCTCGGGTTCGGTGGCATTCCAGGAGCGCAGTCATTTACGGGGCAAGTGGCCCAGGCCGGGCGGCACTCCCGGGCTCCGGCCCACTGGGAGGGGCGGGGATGGCCTGCGTCACCGCCCGCCCGGTTCCCTCCCACTACCCCTGCCCGCCCAAACTCCACCCCAGGGAAGGCGGCGCGGATAAAGGTTCAGGGCCGCCGGTACGGCCCCAAACCTACCCCTTCACGGCGCACTTGTTCTCGACCTAGGTACATGAAGGGACTGTTGTGACCTCGGACTGGCCGCGCCCGGTGAGTTGTGGGCGGGATCTCGCGGGCCAAGGAGGGGTTCCCCACTCTAGGCTTTTAAGGTGCCCCACTTTTCTTTGTTCTTGGGGCAGGCAGGGTTTGGGATATCTCCAGTCCTGGGAAGCACCCCTTCCCTCACGGGACGTGGAATGGGTGGAGCGAGGCGCAGCCAGCACCCCCTTGACGGGACCTCGGCCCCTGCCCCACCCACCCCCGGCACTCCCCCTCCCCGGAGTGACCTTGAGCTAGTTGCTGTTCCAGCCTGATTTCCGGTTTGTACGGCCTCAGTTTTATGATTTAGAGGATTCACACTAGCGAGGCTCCTCCCGCGCCCGAAGTCGGTCAGCTTTGCCTCTGCCCCGGACAGTCTCGCGCCCCCTCCCCAGGACTCCCAGCAGCGCTCCTGGATGGGGGCCGGCAGAGGGCGCGCCAGCGCTGCTGACTCACCGCAGCCCGGAGCAGAGCGGTGCGCGCGGGCCCCACCAGGGACGCCGCGTCACGTCATAGCTCCGGCGGGTGCGACTCAAGAAGCGGGTCCAGCCCGCGAGACTGGGTGGGACGCGAGGTAGCACCAGGGTCCCCCCGACACCGGCCACGTCACCGGGATGCAGGACTCGCCATCAGCTCGTGGAGACCTCACGCCCCAAAGTCGAACCTTCCCGCGAGCCACCGAAACATGGCCCAACCACGAGGCGCGGGTATTGCCTCCCGCTTCCGCTCGCGGTAGCTTCCCGGACGGACGCGGGAGGGGTCACGCGACATCCTGCCCATCCTGGCGTGGGGACAAAGCCGGCCCTCACGCCACACAGCTCCGGGAATAGGTCCCGAGTCCTCCCCGGCCGCTCGCCCTTTGTTGTGGGCACCAGGCCTTATGAATGGCCCCCGGCGCGGGCGGGGGCGTGGGGGCCGGCTTCTGCGGCTCCAGCTCCGCCCCCGCCGCGCTCCCCTTGGCCACCGGGGCAGGGGCGGGGCCAGGGGCGGGCCCTGCGGCCACGTGGGGCAGCGCCGCGGCTACAGCCATTGGCCTGCAAGCGCAGCCCACTAGGCCTTTGGTGTGTGCCGATTGGCCGGCGCGGGCCGGCAGAGTAAGTAGTGAATGGGAGGGGGCGGAGGCCCCGCCCCTTGGAACGTTGCTACATTATAACTTTTTTTTCTTGTTACTTTCACCCCCAGATCCTCGGAGCGGCGGCGGCGACTGTTGCTAAGGGAGGTGACGCGCCGAGAAACGCGGCCCGAGCGGCAGACGGCAGTAAGCGCGGTCAGCCAGCAGCGCCCACTCCTCCGGGACCCTCCCCCCGCGCCCGCCTAGTCTCGGTCGACTCCCGCCGCCCTTGAAAGAAGCCGCAAGTACAGTCCCCACCCCCGGAAGGCGCCCCAACGAGCCGACGCGACCCCGGAGCGCCACTGAGATTCTTGATTCGCCATTTGTTCCTGGGACCTTCTCAAAGGGGACACGCGCTGCCCCTCATACCCAGTGTCCCCGAGAACCCTGGTTCGGGGAGCCCCGGCCCTGTCCGGAGGCGCGGCGAGGATTGGCGTTGCCCCGCGGACCCCAGCTCCCCAGCGCGGGCCGGGGATGGAGCCGCAGCCTGGCGGCGCCCGGAGCTGCCGGCGCGGGGCCCCTGGCGGCGCCTGCGAGTTGGGCTCCGCGGCGGATGCAGCGTCCATGAGCCTGGCCATCCACAGCACAACGGGCACTCGCTACGAGTTGTCGGTGTCCCCCGACGAGACGGTGGAGGGGCTGCGCAAGCGGCTGTCCCAGCGCCTGAAAGTGCCCAAGGAGCGCCTGGCGCTGCTCCACAAAGACACGTAGGTACCGAGCGCCGCCCTTGCCGCAGCGCACCCCTGGCCTGTTGCCCCCTATGGCCCCGGCCCCCGGACGGGAACAAAGAGCTCGCAGCTCGGGAAAGGAAGGGGGCGGCCAGACCGGGGGTGGGGGGACTGGCGCGCTCTCGGGCGCCCTCTGCTCGGCCTTGCTTGCTTCGGCCCCCTCCCCCGCCTGGGGTCGCTGCACAAAGGCTGCTGCGACTGTGCCTCCCGCTGGGCTCAGGCGACCCCCTCGCGGGACGATGGGAGCCCTGGTACGGCGCGGTGCTCCCATCTGCGGGGGTAGGGGGGCCGCTGCTGTCGCTTCCCCTGCCTGCTTCTCTGCCGGCTTCCGCATCTGCTCGGCAGCCCTCTGTGCGTCTGGCTGTCTCCTTCCACTTGCGTCTCTCTGCCCCCCTTTGTTCTCGCCACGAGCGCTCCCCTCAGCCTTCCCCTCCCCCTCCCCCATGGTATTTAAATCGCCTCCAGGCTGGGAAGCCCTCCTCCCGCTGGCCTCCGGGGACTCACTGTGTCCATCCCCAACGGAGGGGCCTCGGTGGGGGAGGGGCAAGAGGGGGAGGGTCTCCTTTGTCTGAACGGCGGCTGCCTGCGCCAGTGAAGGAGGGAGGAGGGGGAACCCTGCCGGGCAAAGCCCCTGAAGGCTACGTCCTGTGGCCCCACAAGAGGAGCCCAGGGCTGGAGTTCGTGAATTACTGGCAGGGCTGGCCCTGGGGTGGCTGGGAGGGTGTCACAGGGCAAAATGGGGCCCGGGTAATGAAATAAAAGTGTCTTGCTGAGGTGCAAAGGGGGTGCCCCACTCCAGAGTTGGGGTTCCTTGAGAGAAGGGGTCTGAACCACTAGCAAGGGGTCCCAGGACCAGATAGTGAGCCTCGCCCCCACTTTCAGGGCCCAGGGTCTAGCCGCCAGGTAGAGATGGGGGTGGAAGGACTTCAGTCTCCCTAACAAGCGCAAGCACTCCCTCAGCGTCTGCTTCCGCGTCCGTGCCTGGTCTCTGCTGTAGCCTCACCCTCTTCCTTCCTCCCCCTCCCCACCCCACCCCACCAGCCGGCTCAGTTCGGGGAAGCTGCAGGAGTTCGGCGTGGGGGATGGCAGCAAGCTGACTCTCGTGCCCACCGTGGAGGCGGGCCTCATGGTAAATGGCTGAGGAGGCCCCAACATGGGAGGGCAGCGCCCTTTCATGCCAGCATGGTCCCCATCACACCTGTCTGGGCTCCCTCCCCCCCCTCGCCCCTTCTCCCCCCCCCCCGCCCCCCCCCCCCCCCCACCTAGCAGGGCCCTCCCAGCCCCTGTGCCCAGGTGCCCAACCTAGAATGCATACTCAGGGTCTCTTCCCCTCCTTCTCTTTGTAGTCTCAGGCCTCAAGGCCAGAACAGTCTGTGATGCAGGCTCTGGAGAGCTTAACAGAGACCCAGGTGAGATTCTCAAGTGCCGCCCCTCCTAGCCCAGGGGCTAGCAGGCTCTGTGCCCAACCCCTCTGGAGAGCCTGGGGTTGTTTCTGTTCGGGGGAGGGGACTTGAGCTGCTCCGCCTTCTTGCCAGCTTGGCCTGGTCACCCAGCTTCCTCTTCCTCCTCCCCCCAAGCACTCACCACCTGACCTTGAGGGCCTTCTCTCCCACGGTGGCTGCCGTGGGGGATGGGGGCCCAGCTTTCACAAGCCTGCCTGTGGGTGACCTTAGCCCAGGCTCCCACCCCCGGGGCCTGTGTCCCTGAGTGCCCCCCCTCCAGGGCCACTGAAGTTTCCCCTGAGCGACCTTTATAAAATTTCTGCTGGTGGGGAGAGGGCGGGGCTGGCCTGGGTGACACTCCTTCCGCCTTTCATGACCCCATTGTGAGGGGTGGGTAGTCACCCCTCCCCCTCCTCTTTCTGGCCTTTGTTCTCTGCCCCAAAAGGGGAGGGGAGGGGCGGGGCGGGGTGGGGGCAACCAGGCACCCAGTGAGGCCAACACAGGATGTTAGGAAAATATTTAGTAAGCAGCCTGGAGGAAGATGAGGAGGGAGGCCTGGGCTGGCCCACACCCAGGTTCCCGGTTTTGTTGCAGCCTTTCCCCCCTCCTTTTCTCATTTTTCTGGCGGCAGGGCCTCCTCCCAGGAGGGTGACACAGGCCTCAGCTATCCGCCTGCTGCCAGGGTGGGGGAAGCAGGCTGCTGCCCTCCCCTAGAGGGGGTGGGCAGGTTCTAGGCCTCCCTGTCTGGGCTGGCCAGCCGCAGGAAACCTGCTCAGCCGCTTCCCTTCCTCCTGCCTGAGGCCCTCGCCCCCTCCCCGACATGTAGCATCCTGCCCTCGCCAGCCGGCTAGTGTGGAAGAGGGGGGAGCAGTCGCTGGGTGGTCTGCCATCAGGAGGGGCAGCCAGGTGGGGAAGAACAGAGTCCTGGGAGCCCCATGGTGTCTCCTGATTTCCTGGGGCAGATGTGAACTGAGCTCCCTGCTCTTGGGGGGGGTGATGTGGTTGCCCGGGGAGAGGGGGGAGAGGGGCCCTCTGTGTTTGGTTCACATCCGCCACGGGGTGCCTGCGAGGGAGATAGGGAGGGGGGCTGGGTGAATTGACTGGGCTCCCAGGGCTGCTCCCTGCCTGGCACCACATCATGCCTGCCTGGTTGCCCTCCCCAGGGAGGAAGTTGCGGGAGGGAGTGTGTGTGTGTGTGTGGGGGGGTGACCCAGCTGCTCTTGGGAGCTACCCCAGGCCCTTTCTGCAAGGGGCATTTCTGGGGGTGGGGGAGGATCATGAGACTGGGCTGGGAGATGGGGGCTTCTCACTGCCTGCCTCCCTCGCCTCCTCCCCAAGGCCCCCAAGCAGAGAAGGTTACGCCAGCCGCTGCCAGGGGAGAGCTGGGAGGCGGTTGTTCTGAGTCATCCAGCCTCTGTCACTTCTCAGAAACCTCCTCCCCCCCACCCCCCACCCACCCCAGCCCGGCCCCTGGGGACAGTTCTGTGCTAGCCAGGCCCCACTGCAGACGGGTCAGAGGCACCTCACACCCTCTGTGAAGGGGAACCCCAATTGAAGGGTTCATGTTTGCATGGGCTGTGTTCAGGACCTGCGGGACCCTGGCTCCAGAGAACCAGTCAGGGCCCCTTCCCACAGTGACGCCTCTCTCTCAGCCTCCGCCCCGCCCAGGACAGATAAATATTTATCTTGAGAAAGCAAAGGTTAGGATGAAGAATTTGTCCAGCAATTCCACCCACTTGCTGCCCACCCCTGTGGCTTAACTGGGAGGGGGCCTGAGATAGGTCTCTCATAATCATAGGCAGAGAGAATCTGGGGGTTGAGAGGGTGGGGGAAGGTATAAGGTAAGGGTTATTTGAGGGCAGTGACCTCTGGCTAGGCCCCACCCCCTCTGGCCTCAGTTTCCCCTTGAAAGAACCAAGCTGGCCAAGGAGGGCCAGGCCCCCTGTCTGATCTGCCTCTGTCCCCCACAGCCCACAGCGGCGCCCGGGCCGTGCCGGGCTGGCGGAGGCGGCTTCCGGAAATACCGATTCATTTTATTTAAGCATCCGTGGCACCGACAGGGACCCCAGAGCCCAGAGAGGGGCGGCGAGAGGCCCCAGGTCACACAGCGTGGGGGGCCGGGCCGGGCCGGGCTGGGCGCCTAGGGCTGGGACCCTGGGGTTGACAGGCCACTCTCTGCAGGTCAGTGACTTCTTGTCGGGCCGCTCACCACTGACCCTGGCTCTTCGAGTGGGTGACCACATGATGTTCGTCCAGCTTCAACTTGCTGCCCAGCACGCCCCACTACAACACCGCCATGTGCTGGCGGCTGCAACTGCTGCCACCCGCGGGGACCCCAGCATGACCACTCCTGTGTCCTCTCCCTGCCGGCCAGTGTCCAGTACTGTCCGTGTCCCCCCAGTGCCCACCAGCCCTGCACCTGCATCCCCCTCACCTGTAACAGCCGGCTCCTTCCGTTCCCACTCAGCCCCCACCACCTGCCCCGAGGTGAGTCTGGGAAGGGCTTATCCTTCAAACCCAAGGACGGGCTGTTTGGAGGGGGTGGAGAAGGGATTCTGAGCCCCTACTGCATGTTTCAAAGGCCATTGCTGGATCCTGGGCTGGTGGGTGGTCCCGGACCCTGAACCCCAAGGCCTTTCCTTATACCTTAAGCTTATGTCCCCCTATTCCATCAGCAGATGGACTGTTCCCCTGCTGCCAGTGCCCGGGCCAGCCCCGCATCCACCTCGGGGGGCAGCCCCACCTCCCGTTCCCGAAAACCTGGTGCCATTATCGAGAGCTTCGTGAACCATGCCCCAGGGGTCTTCTCAGGGACCTTCTCTGGTAGGTGTCATGGCTTCTGTGTATGTCCCAGCAGTGGTCACATGCACACACCTCGGGTGGGACACCCACCATCCCACCCTCAGATCTTCACATACACTCGTGACCCTGCAGCAGGCTTCGTGTCCCCCAGGCGTGGGTGGGAGTCTTTGTGTCATTCTTGCCCCAGGGTCCCATCCCTTGGGCATTCACCAATACACTCTGCCCCCCTGTAGGCACGCTGCACCCCAATTGCCAGGACAGCAGTGGGCGGCCACGGCGGGACATCGGCACCATCCTGCAGATCCTCAATGACCTCCTGAGTGCCACGAGGCACTACCAGGGCATGCCCCCATCACTGACCCAACTGCGTTGCCACGCCCAGTGTGCACCTGCCTCTCCCGCCTCAGACCTCACCCCAAAAACTACCTCCTGTGAGAAGCTGGTGGCCACGGCCCCAGCCTCCCTGAGCCAGGCCCGCCTGGGCAAGCCCACGGGTGAGTGTCCAAGGCGCCCCACCCATTCTCACCAGTCAAGGCCCCTCTGTGTGCAGCTCAGAGCAGCTGACCCAATCAGGCTGGGGAGGCACCAGCTGCCATTCAGCCCGCTCTGGAAGAGCCTGAAGAGAAGGGAGTGTGTGTTGGGGACACAAAGTGTCCTTGTGCCCTCCCGAGGAGGAGTGGGGTTCCTCCTCACATCCTCCTCAGGCACTTTCTCCAGATGGCAGGTGGAGCCTCTGTGAATGGCCGAGTCAGGCTAAGGGAGGGGGGCTGGCTTCCCCTCCTACTTGATGGCCCCATGTCCCCCAACTTGTTTTACCCTATAAATCTGGAGTCTCGCAGACTGGTGATGCCACTCTGTCCAGTGGACCCCCAGCCCAAGCCACGAAGGGGAAATCATGGCCAGAGCCTGAGTTCCTCTGTCACAGCAGCAGCTGGAAGGGCTCAAGCTGCAGTTAATGCATGTGGTGACTGTGTCTTGAGTGCTTGTCTTGGACGCTGCCCTGCCCTCACAGGGTTCACAGCTGGTGTGCTGGACATTCAGACAAGTTTTAATAAACCCGCAGCTCCCGGGAGTCCCTGGATACTCTTGATCAGCTCCCTCAATGGAGCTAGTGTTCAGGAGGCCCTGAGCTCTGCCTAATGCAGGGGGGGCATTTGCTGGGGGTCCAGCCTCTCCCAGGGGGTCATGGTCATTGCTTCCTTTACAGGGGACCGGCTGCGGCAGACAGAGAACCGGGCCACCCGCTGCAAGGTGGAGCGCCTGCAGCTGCTGCTCCAGCAGAAACGGCTCCGCAGAAAGGCCCGGAGGGATGCCCGAGGCCCCTACCACTGGCCACCCAGCCGCAAGGCCGGCCGCAGCGACAGCAGCCCCGGAGGCAGTGGTGGCAGCCCCGGTGAGGCTGCGGGCCTGGGCCTTGACTTCGAGGAATCCGTCTGGAAGCCAGAAGTTAACCCCGACATCAAGTCAGAGTTCGTGGTGGCCTAGAAACCTTGTCCCTCACCCCTGCCCAGGGTGGCTGAGAGCATCGCCCAGCTCAGGAGGGCAGGCAGTGGGCACTGCAGGAGGCCCCTCCCTCTTCAGCCAGCATCCTGGTTTTTTAAAATTTTCATTTCTTACCATGGTTTTCCAAACCCTCTGTGGCCTTGGATTCCTGCCTCCTCGGTTCAGCCTCACTCACATCTCCCCACCTCTTCCTCTGCACCCCCACCCTCTCCCCTCAGCCACACAGGGTCCTTCCCTGCCCACCTTCCCGAGCTCCAAATATGTAGCAGTCTTTCCAGATGGTTCAGAGCAGAATGAGGAAGAAGCCCCCCCACCCCTTCCGCTGGCTCTGATGCTCCACCACCCCCACCCTCTTCAGGTTTAAGTCCAAAATGTAGATGCCTCATTTGCACTTTACAGACAGGAGGGGGCCATAGAAAAGAGAACCCCCACTGCCAATTCTGGCCTCCCCCTACCCAGCAGGGCCCCCAGGGCTCCAAACACCTCACAGGACCCACAGCTGCACAGACCAGGGCTGTCTCTTCCACGTCTATACTACTTTCTCTTCTTAGTTTCTTTTTCCTGGAAGAGAAAATCTGTTTCAGGGGAGGCTGGCCAGAGCCTGCCTTGGAGTTCAGGTCTGGGTGTAGTACCCTTTCCTGGCAGAAAAGGATGGAGGAGAACAGACTTGTCGCCTGCCTTTGCTGGCCACGCACTGTGCGATACTCTTCTGATGCCACTCTCCAACCCCACATCTTTTTTTTTTTTTTTTTTCCTGAGCTCTGGGTATTTATAGACTGTTAATTTTCTGACTGAGCCAATAGTAGTTGGGAATCTCTTGAAAAATCAGGAGAGAAATTGCTGTGGGGTGGGGTAGATGCCCCCAGCCCTGATTCTCTGCCCAACCTGAGTGATCTGGGCCTGTGGACTGTCTGGGGGTGGCCCTCCTGCAGCCTGGAGGGGAGGGGGTGCTGAGCTGTGAATCTCATAGTTAGGAGCTACACTGTAGCATTAACCCCCTGGGAGGTTGCTGCTGGTCTAATTTGGAACCTCCCCACTCATGCCCATGCCCCAGGGGTCTTTGGCCCCCAGAGCAGAGGGACAGGGACCCCCCCCCCCTTAATTGGGGCCATTTCAATGTGGGTGGAGTTTATTTTTCATTCACTTTTTTTTACTGATAAATGGAGATGAGATGTCTGGGCCTTCCCCCACACACATACCTGTCTGTCCTGCAGGATACCCCACCCCCTGCCTGTCTCCCTCCTTTTGTCCTACTCGTAGATGAACCCCCAGGTCCTCACTCCTTCCCCATTATGTGTTTCAAGTTAATGGTTTCAGATGTGAACATCATGTGTTAACTGTAGCTCTGTACATTTTTTTTGTGGGGGGGTGGGCGGGGAGGAGGGGTCAGAAAGTTAGGGGTCAGAGATTTGTTTTGTTTTTCTAAAAGGAGAGAAGAGGGGCAGATTTGTTTTTGAAAAACTGTCTTGGATACCTATTTAAATGTGTGTTCTCTTTTATTTTTTAACATTTTTAAAGTAACGTCTGTGCGCCCCGGCAGGAACCAGCCTTGCCTGGCCCCCCTCCATGCCCAGCCCCTGAAGAAAGCATTACCAGTCCTGGGGGTTGGGGTCTGGCTATGGGGTGTGCCTGCACTTTTCATGAGTTTCCTGTATGAAAAAAAAGCCACACAAACACCAACACGGTGACTTCAAGTAATAAACAAAATGACACAAGTGAAAGTCCCTCCTGATCCCCTGCGGGGAGGGGAGTCTGTTCCAGAGCAGGATAACTGGTCCTCTTACATGCCTGGGAGGGGTGCCTTTATGAGGTGGCATGCTGGATCCCAGGCCCCTTCCCTGATTAGGGTGAGGGTGGGCAGGAAGCTGCCCCTGCAAGGGAGGGGTAGGCAGGCCACCTCCATTGCCCAAGTCCAGGGTATGGGTAGGGGATCTGGGGCCTTGCCCTCTCAAATCCCTGCCCTGGTTGGCCCCAGATGAGCTCCCTCCCAGGATACCACCAGATTCCCCACCCCCTCCAGAGGATCCAATCCTCTCTTGTAAGGAATCCATAATTCCCAGGGCCTGGGGCTGTTGTGCAAGGCGGCCAGACCCAGTGTGAACTCTTCCCTGGCCTTGCATTCCAGCACTCCCCAACCCTGACCATGCATCCAGCCCCCAGGATCAACCCTCTTAGCCTGGGAAGTTTCACTGTGTCTCCCACCTCTGGGATCTCACCTTCATCTATTTGGGGCTGGACAGACACAGGACAATCATTTGTTTTAAATGGATTTCCTCATTTCACAAGTACTGCTACCTAAGATAAAAAATATTTACACTCCCATTTCATAGAGGAGAGAACACTAGTCCAGGGGGTGTTTCTGAAATTAGTGACTACCACCCCTGGCCAGCTTTTTAAATTGGAGATTGATTTGTTGTTCCAGTTATTTATGCAGTCATTGATTGGTTCTTTTAATTTCTATTTATTGATTTTAGAGAGAGAAAGAAACATCAATTTGTTCAAATTATTTCATTGATTCTTGTTTGTGCCTTAACCAGGAATCTAACCCGAAATCTTGGCATATGAAAGGATGCTCTAACTGAGGTATCTGGCCAGGCCTCCCTGGCTGATTTCTGATGGCCCAAGCTCCTGCCCTCCCAAGGCCCAGCTCCAGGGACCCCAGAAGAAAGGGAAAGGTTCCCTCCCAGGAATATCCTGGGGGCATCTTGTGGAGGCACTTGGGCCCCTCCCACCGTCCATTCACCCCCAAATCATCTTTGCCTGCTCACAGCAAAAAAGGTATCGGGATGCCAGGTCAGGCTGATCACTTCAGCCTTCAGTGTCAACGGAGCAAACGTCCCCGCAGGTGGTGGAAGCGTGGGTGGGGCAGTTCAGGTGGAACACCCGCCTACGCAATCCGGCTGGAGGGGGAGGGGAGGGTAAGGGCCCAGCGCTGTGACCCAGGTGACCACCGCAGAGCTGGGTGGGGGATGCAGAGGGAGGGTGTCTGAGGAACACGCTGAATCACGGGGCTGTGTATGCACAATGCAGGGCGGGGAACACTTGCCCTGATGCCCCGGAACTTACCCCTCAGGGCGCAGCCCGGGAATCAAGAGTCACGGCCCTGCCCAGGGGTCCTAAGAGGACTCCACCCCGCCTAGGGGCTGTGGGCCGCAGTGCAGACACCTACAGGAAGTGCGGGTCCGGGTGCCCATCCGAGGTGTTGCAGCGGTCGGAAGGGCGGTAGGTCAGACCATGCAGGAGTAGGAGGCAAGGAAAGGTAAACTGAGGCCCAGGGAGGGCAGGGACTACTGGGGCCGCAAGTGTTGGGGTTGGCCCTGAACCGCCTCCTCCCCCATTGACGAAAAAGATGAATGGGAAGAGGCGGCCCCGGAAACCACAAGGATGGAAACGTGGTTTCCAGGGCAACGCGCCTTGGAACGGCTCTTACGTCACCGTACAGCGGGCGCCCCGCCCGCCCCCTACCGCGCGTCGGCGGTCCAGGCCCCGCCTGCCACCGGTGACGCCTCATTGGTGGGTGCCCCGTTGGCCTCTGCACACACCAACAGTGGGGCGGGGTTGCCTTCCCGAGGCAGGATTGAGTCCCGGCCGGGCTGAGTGCGCCAGTGTGGCGAGGAGGCGTGAGACCCCCCTTTGGCCGCAGTTTTGAAGCCGGCGGATATCTTTTGACGGAAGAGGAGGCGGGTCCGGGGGCGCCGCCCGTGCCCCGCCTCCCCACCCCACCCCCGCACCGGCGCGCTTCGCCCAGGTATTGCCTGCTGGCCCCTCCCCAACGTCCACGTGGGCGTGACCCCGGGCTGGAGGAGTACTGTAGTCCCCAAGCTGGGGAAGCCCCGGAGACCCAATGGGAAGAGGACACTTGAAATGAGGCTTTGCCCATGGAATAGGAGTTTGCCAAATAGAGGAAGAGGCAACGGATGCCCCAGGGGTGTGCAAAGACCCGGAGACATAAAAGCAGGAATCAGGTGAAGGGAGCAGAAGCCAGAACATCCAGATGGACAGTGGCTGGACGCATGGCCTGGGCTTAGGGGAGAGGCCTGAGAAGGGACAGATGGGGCTGGAGAAGATTGGCAAAAGGGCTGCAGGGAGCTAGGAGACTGGAGGAAGCTCTTGGCACCTGGCCAGCCTCCAGGCAGAGATTGCTGAGGACCCGAGAGGGAGAGGTTAGGGTAGCAGGAAGTTCACGTCGCTGCCTGGGTGTGGCTCAGATTAGTCTGTGACCAGAAGTCACTCAGAGAAGTCAACAGTCAGTGTGAACAAGGTAGGCTTTGCCAGCTGGGGAGAATGTGAGCCAAACCCTTGGTCCAAGGCAAAGATCTTAAGACTGAAGTGAGGGTCAAGGGTGGTGGTGTTGACTGGCTGGTGTGGACACCAAGGTGTGGAGCCTGAATCCAGGTGGTGGCTCACAAGTTGGCCATGCTCCTGGGGTGATGAGGCCACTGTGGGTGGTCAGGAAAAAGTCACTGGGGTCATGGCTTTCTACTTGAGGCCAGAGTCCTCTGGGGGTGGCCAAATGGGTTACGGTGGCTAGCTGCACGGTGATGTTGAAATGCCAAAGGCCACAGTCAGTCCTGGGTCGCTTGGGGAGGACATTAGGGAGCCAGGCCCCTGGCCAGGAGCCTCCTGGTGAGATGGGAGTGAGTGGTATGCCACCAGGGACAGCTGCACCCCCAGCACTGGGCAAGTGCCAGGGGCACAGCCACCCCCAGCAGACCTAGTGGAATCCGCCCTTCTCTCCAGGCTCATTGGGAATGGGAGTTACCAAGCCAAGGGTGCTGGGGCCCAACCCAGGAGTCTTGACTCCAGTCCCACCCACGGCTGCCCAACCCTGGGAAGGCAGAGGACCAGTGGCCTCTGGTGTAATTCTAACCAGGTGAGCAGCCCGCCTGTGGGTGGGGGCAGGGCCATTGTCACCTGGGGCCCTGCTTCCCAACTGCCCTACCCTGATCCTGTGTCCTTGGCCAACTGCCTCATGTCTGCCCCTAGTCTCTATCCTTCTCTGCCTTCCTCTCCTCCCTCTGTCCAGTTCTCTTCCTCTGTCTTCATCCCCTCTTTCTTTCTTTTTGCCCTGCTCAGTCTCTCAGCCTGTCTTCATTCTTGTATGGGTCTCCTTCTACTTTCATGTGGTCTCTGTCCCACCAGCCCCTTCATTACTTCTGCTCCTTCTCTGGAAGCCCCCTCCCTCATGCTTGGCACATTCTGGCCTCCACCCCCACCTCAGTGCCCATCCCTGGTGCCAGCTACTGCTTGCCTTAGGTGCCCAGGACCAAGGGAGTGGGTTTGGACCAAGGTTACAGGTCTGGGAGCAGACAGGGGTGGGGAGGGTATCCCCTAGCCCTTCTGGAATGTGGGCAGGGCCGGCCCCAGGAAGTGGCAGGGGAAGGCAGCCCCCACAGGCTGGCCCCAACTGCCTTCCCACACACACACTCCCCAGAGGCTCCCCACAGGCCTCCTGGAGAAGCAACAACACCTCAGACTCCCACACAGGGCTCCTCACAGCCCCAGATAGACAAATCCACCTTCTTGCTGGACACTCACACGTAGCACCCTTCTTCACAGTTCATCAGCACTCTGCTCTGCAACCCAGCAACCCTAATACACAACACCCCCAAACCAGCTCCAACTCACATTTTGGTCCCACCACAACCTCAGTCAACTGAGTGATCCTCAAATCAAACTGCACCCCAACTCTTAGCCTGGACAAGATCTCCCTTAAGAAAACTACAAAATTGGAAGTTACACTGGCAGCTGGCACTCAGGTCCTGGAAGAGTTGCTCACCCAAGGCAGTGTCCTCCCCAGACACACCCAGCACTCAGCTACAGACTCACCCACACAGGCCCAACTGGAGGCTAGCCAGGTGATTCTGGTGGGGACAGGTGCAGGGGGGTGTGGGCACATGTGTGGGCTGGTTGCCGCACAGCTCTTCCCTGAATTGCTGCAGCTGTCAGGGAGGGGGCACTCTACCTTTGTGTCACTCCAGTGCTGCCATGGAGATGCCATAAGCCCCCTGTGCCTGCATGGAGCCTGTGTGTGTGTTGTGTGTAATGACATCTTGTGTGTGGGGCCAAGGTAAAATGGACAGGGCATCCCTCGGGATTAGCTCCTTCTGATACATGTCCTATGTCCTATGCCTGAATGCATGTTTTTGGTGTGTGCTTGCTCACCACTGCATTTACCATCCTGCTTGTGCCTCAGTTTCCCTCAGCAGAAGGGACCACTATCCAGGTCTCTGGAGAATCACGAAATGGGGAAAGAGCAAACATGTGTGTAACGGAAGAGTCAGGCTTGTGGCTCCCACAGGCCTTCTGCCCAGATGCAGGTGGGGGCAAATATACAAGATCTGTGTCTCCTTGGGTCCCTCAGGGTCCCATTCTGCGGCCCATCACATGGTGCATGCAGTTTTTGGGGACTGGGGTCACTGTCTGGCATTTACACTCTGGGATGGGGGCCTGCGCAGGTGCAGAAGAATCAAGCCTCCGCAATCCTGGGTGGTGAGTCACAGGCAGCTCTACCAGGTGTCTGTCCCCCTGCCCTGTGTGCATCCTCCTCCAGGTGGAATACCCGCTCCTAGAAAACAGGAGAGACACTGAGCCGGAGACAGCTAAATCTCGTGTTCACAGTTGGCAGCCACCGGGGTCCTGCTAGGATCAGAAGCCCCCACCTCCTCCTGCAGGTCCGAACTGGGTGGAGAGCAGTTTAATTCTTCCTCCTCCTGGCTCTGGCCTCCTGTGTCTCTCCTCTGCCCAAAGAGACCCTGGCTACTGTTGATGCATAGCTTGTGTGCCCATACCAGGGGCATAACTCATGCTACCACCTATGGGCACATATGCTTAGTGAGTCCCAGCCCATCAGAGTCATGTATACCCAGCCCTGTCTCTGGCTTTCCACATCCACATCCGTATTGCACACAACCCCTCTCCCCCGTGATCTTTCGCATGGGGTGCCATGCAAGCATGTCTTCATATGTGATCACACAGACCTCCACGTGTTTTCACACATGAGTTTCATGCACACACAGCCATCCCGTGTGCACACACACATCGCCCCATTTTCGTGTCCACACAAGCGTCCCCAGGAATCCTTGTTTCTCTGTTTCTGTACCCACCAGTCCACTGCCCACGGGCACACATGTGCACCACACCTGGCAACTCCCGAACACATTCAGTCTCCGCTTCCCCCACCCTGGCTCTGGACCCCACGGATTGGGGCCAGGACCATCCCGCTTCTGCGTCCCTGGCAGCCGCCTGGTGCACCGACTGGCCCCCGCCTGGCAGGCTAGGAGGGGGCGGTTATTACGTGGTACCCGGGTCTTCCACATACAAGCGTCTTTCATCCCGGCCACTCCGTCCTGGCCCCAGACCCTCATTACAGCCTTCCGCCTGTTCATTAGCTTGGGTCGGGGAAGGACCAGGCAATCCCGCGGGTGGGGCACTGCGGAGAGGACGGAGGAGGCGGTGCGAGAGCCGGGCGGCCACACCCCCGTCTCCCTGGCGACGCCGGGGCGGAGAGCGGAGGAGAACCCAGCCAGGGGACCAAAGTTGGGTGATTCAGGAGGCTGGCGCCCCCTCCACGGTGGCCCTCTTGTGAGGGGCCATTTGTGAATGAGCCGACCGGGTCCTCCCGGCCTAATCCCCCATCCCCGCCAGGCAGGCGGCGAGCACCGCGCGTTCCCGGCCACAAATAGCAGCCTCGCCCCCGCCCGCGGCTATTTTGAGCCTCCTCCTCCCCGGCCACACACCCGTCCTGGCTCGGGCTGAGGCGTGGGGCGAGACGGGGACCCTCTCCCACGCTGAAACACGAGGTGGGCAGCCAGACTGGATGGCGGGACCCGGGTCAAGATGACCGCTAGGCCGCAGCGCCCCCTAGTGTCCTCGGGGTGAGCGTGACGCAACGGCTGCAGCAGAGATGAAGGTGGTCCCAGTCCCCTGAGAGCACCCCACGGGAGACACACTGTTCTGGTTACACACCGAGTCGCAGGAACAAGCAGGTGACCACAGAAACAGGTACGAAGACAGGTTACACACCTGTGACGCAAGTACACAATTCCCACACAATGCCTGGTGCACCTAGTGACTGGTATCTACAGGTATGGATGGGTCCATACCATGATGGGAAACCAGGACAGTCGTGGGTACGAGTGCAGCCCGTACCCAGCAACGGGATCGTAGTAAATGCTTAATAATTGTGTGCTGGTAGAATGAATGAATGAACAGGACACTTCAAGAAACCAGGGCAACTCTGAACCACAGAAAGTGGGGTAAGGCGGGAGGGGGAGGAACAGAGGGTGATTAAGGCACAGTGGTCCTGGGAAGCCCTGGTCTGAGCTGGGACAAGGAAATGCCCGACCTGACTTTTCCGGGGGAAGCAGATCAGAAAGGGTGAGCAGGAATTGCTCCTGGGCTAGGGAACCCTGGTCTCAGATTCCCCATAGGCGGCCAGCAGGAAAGGGAGCTGAGTGCTGTTATCTTTCTTTGCTTCTTTTAATAACCACCCTGTATAAGTGGCTGACACAGCAGCAGGCTGCTGCTGACTGGGAGTAATATAGAGGGGCTGTGGCGTGGGGGGGACAAGCTGCAGAGGGGACCACGATGAGTTATGAATTGGTACCAAGACTGTATCACAGGAGACAGCGTCTGTGCCCAGGCAGGTCCCTGCTGCATCAGCTAGACCCACATGAGGGGTCTAGAGTGGGACTGGAACTTCTCTGGGGTGTCTTCTCTGAAGACTTGCTAGGGCAGGGATGTAGCTAGGATCTTTGGTCTGGCAGGCAAGGTTCTGCATTAACTTTTTCTGCCCGGAGGGGCTTTCCAAGGTGTAAGGATCTCTGTAAAGATGGTTCTCCTGATAGCAGAGATCTTGGGACACATTTAAAAGACAGGAAAAACGACACAGGAGAAGGAGCAGAGTGGTACCGGCACCCTCATGGGTATTGAGTGGGTTCTGGATTTGCTGGGGCAGATGTGCTGGAGCACCTGGTGGAGGGGAAGCCAGGGCTGAGCTGAATGTAGGGCTACAGTGACGACTTGAGGACGGCCCAGTTGTGGGCTTGAGAGGCAAGGTGGGGGTCAGCCTGTGGTCTAGAGCTGGGATGCACAAAAGTATTTGGCCAGGTGAGTATTGGGGTGTGAGTGAGATGAAGTCAGGATTGGATGGGAGTTAGGTGTGGGTAGGGGTTGGGATTTGTAGACAAATTTGGTTGGGTAAAGTTGGGGTGCCCCAAAGTTGGGAAGTAGGAAGAATTGGAATGGTGGTGAATATTGGGGCCCACATAAATGAGCTTGTCTCAGTAGTGGGGTTTTGGTGGAGTTTGTGGCATATCACGTGAAGTGGTGTATTCAGGAGCTTTGAGCCCTGGAACTGCGTGGATGTTGGTTATGTGGACTGTTGTCGGGGTTCAGATGAAGTTGGGTGTCAGAACTGGGCCTCGGTGTCTATGGGAACCTGGGTGAGGTCGATATGTCTGCAATTCATGTCAACCATCAAAGTTCTCTGGGGCGCCAGCCTCTGGCAACTGCGGCTGGAGGGCCCTTTGTTCCAGACCCGGAGCGGGCTCGCGCAAGTGGGTCGACCCCGCCCCGCCGCGCGCCGGCCCCGCCCTCCGCTCGCAGGTGGCAGGGGACGCGGATTCACGCGTCCCCGCCAATCACGTCGCCCGTCGCTAGCGCGCAGAAGGGGGCGTGGCCTACACGAGCCCGGCCCACAGCTCATGAATATGAGGCACGGCCGCTGCCCACGGGGCCTGGGATTGGCCAACGCGGAGCAGGGGGTGGCACTTGGGGGCGGAGCCAGGAGGCGGCGTACATAAGGCCGGGCGCCCGGTTACCCCCCTCACTCGCACGTTAGGAGGCTCTGGTCGTTTCGCACCGTCGTCTTCCTGCCTGCGTCAGGGACCTGCCCTACTCAGTGGTGAGGGTCCTGGCGGCACCGGCTCCGAGGGCCCCGGGCGGCGGGCGGCCTGGGGCCGGCCGGATGAGGCAGGGCGGCGGCGGCACGCCCCTGGGCAGGGGTGGTGCCTGGGCGGGCCCAGGGTGGAGTCCGCCCCGCCGGCGGCGAGGGGCAGCCGTAGACCGGGCCGAGCCGCAGCTTGAGGGCGTCCCCTTAGAGGCCTAGGCTCGCCCAAAGCGGGGCGCCACCGCAAAATGGCGGCTGCGAGCGCGAGACTGTGCCCCGCGAAATGGCGGGAGCGCCGAGTGCCCGGATGGAGTGGCGCAGGGCGCGCTCAGGGCGCATGCGTGCGGCGGGGGCTGGCCTGGGGGCGGGCCAGGCTCCCGCTTCCCCGGTTTCCCATTGGATTTGCACTAGGGGAGTACAGCCTTCATCCCCGTGTCCCACTCTCCTTTCGGCACCCCAAGTTGGTCTTCAAATTGTGTGGTTCTAGAGACATGTGGCAGAGTTTTTCCCAGTCTGGGAAGGGTCGGTCCACGTCAACACCCGCCCACTTGCCCACTTCATGTTGGAGCCTCCCGCGTCGGGACTCTGCCCCAGCTCCTACAGAGGTCCAGTCCCCGGCCACCCCACAGGCGCCCTGTGGTGGACCAAGCACTTTGCCACCCCGCACCCCGATGGTCTTGTTAGGAGTTAGGCGTCTGCCGTTAGTGCCCAGCCCGAAATATCTCCGGAGGGCATCATCTGGGGTCCACAGTGCTTCACTGAGGAGTACACAAAACCGGCCCGCTCTCAGGGAGACCTGAGTGGGGACGGGGCTCTGGGTGATGAAGGAATTAACAGCTTTTTAAAATTTAAGTTCTGGGTGTGGGCATGGGGTGATAAATGGCAGAAAGATAATTTTTCAATGTACCCCAACGAGCATATGTCATTTGTATAAAGTAAAATAGGAGGGAGGGGTGAGCGATGAAGCCCCTGGAGGATCTCAGTGAGGATTTCAACGATTTGCCACAGGCCACCATGGCATCAGATGAAGGCAAGCTTTTCGTTGGAGGGTTGAGTTTTGACACCAATGAGCAGTCGCTGGAGCAGGTCTTCTCAAAATATGGACAGATTTCTGAAGGTGAGGCGGTGCTGGACTGGCAGCGGCTGACCAGGGCTGCTCTTGGGGAGGTAAAGTGCTGACTGCAGACTTCTCCCTCCACAGTGGTGGTCGTGAAAGACAGGGAGACCCAGCGGTCACGGGGCTTTGGGTTTGTCACCTTTGAGAACATCGACGATGCCAAAGATGCGATGATGGCCATGAATGGGAAGGTGAGGGGCAGCTGTCTGGGGATGAAAGGGAGGGTTCAGGCTTGTGGGGCAGGGCGGCTCAGAGGTTGACCTGAGCCAATCTCTTGGTCTTCACAGTCTGTGGACGGGCGACAGATTCGAGTTGACCAGGCTGGCAAGTCTTCTGATAACCGATCTCGTGGGTACCGAGGTGGCTCTGCTGGGGGCCGGGGTTTCTTCCGAGGAGGCCGAGGCCGGGGCCGTGGGTTCTCCAGAGGTGAGTGCCACTCTTGGGGCCTGAGGCCCTTGAGGACACGATGGGAACACTGCTGGAAGGAGCTGGCACTCACTTGTCCTTCCTCTCCCTGTCTGTAGGAGGAGGGGACCGAGGCTATGGGGGGAGCCGGTTCGAGTCCAGGAGTGGGGGCTATGGGGGCTCCAGAGACTACTACAGCAGGTGAGGTGTTAGTCCTGCCTGGGCGTGTGGCAGGCTTGTGTTGGGACGCTGGCACAGGTTTGGGGTGAGTACACTAAACTGCCCTCCAGCACCCACATGTGTCCTTCCTACAGCCGGAGTCAGGGTGGTGGCTATGGTGATCGGAGCTCTGGAGGGTCCTATAGAGACAGCTACGACAGTTATGGTAAGTCACGCTCTGAGGGCCTGTGGTGGGAGCTCAGTAAGCCTTGGCGCCCTCTATGAGCGACACTCAGACCTTGTCACTGTGCTTGCCCATAAGGGATGAGATTGCCCTCTCAGGTCTCCATGCCAGCAGCCATTTCTACAACAAAACATAAAAGCTAGACCAGACTGACCAAGAAGGAAAGGGAGACGAGGGGCCTGCCAAGCAGGCAGCATAACTGCATGTGCGGCCACCCGGCCCCGCCGCCCTTGGCTGTGGGGGGGTTGGTTGCTCCCGAGGCTGCAGGGCCGAGCCCTCCAGATCTGGACCCGGGAGTGGAATGCTGCCTCTTGTTGCGTGCTTCAGTGCTTTTACACTGTACCTGCTTCTTGTTCTCAGCTACACACAACGAGTAAAAATCCTTCCTGCTCAAGATCGTCCTTCCAATGGCTGTATATTTAAAGATTTTGGGAGCTTCGCTGAATCGTTAATGTGTAGTGAACACACCTCCTTGTACCCACTTTTGTAGTCTAATCAGTTCTGATCTTGTCAAACACAGCCTGACTGCTTCTGACCCCCGAGATGGCTTCAATACTAGACTTTACTTTTTAAGGAAACACTGTCCGTTTTTAAGGGTTTTAAAAACGTTTTGAAAAGCACTTCAGATTTTACGTTTTTCTTTTTACCATGAGCCATGAGTTTTTTAGAAAATCATCGGGGGTTGTGTGGGTTTTTTGTTTTTGGTTGTGTTGTCTTTTTTACTTCCCTTTTAGTGGGGTTGGCCTGGTGAAGTTGGGTCCTCCAATTCAAATCTCTTGGAGATTGGACGGACTCTGAGTCTGCTCTCTGTTGGAAGCTGAGGGAGCTGTGGCTTTTTTCCAACTTCATGTACCGTTTCTGAGTGTAGCATGGTAGGACCTGTCCCAGATCCCAGGTGGCAGCAGAGGTGCCTTGCCACTTGGGCCTGGCCTGTATGGCCCATCTGCTGTGTATGACTTACAGTAGACTTGGAGATGTCACCAAGAGGTTCTTGAAAATGTTTATTTATATTGTCCTTTTTTACTGGAAGACGTATGCATATCCCATTGATGTTGTATTTGAAGTGGTTAAGGAATTCTTGTACACAGTTTTTTTGGCTTTACGAAGCAGATTAAAAAACCGTCTGAAATGAACCTCGCTCTGACAATTTCCCTTTCATTGCTCAACACACTCCTGCTGCGAGCTCTTGGCACTCAGAACTCAGCAGAGAGGGCAATTTGAGAAGCAGGTCTTCGAGTCCTGCCTGAGGCCCATGGAGAGCTAGACCAGGAAGGCAGAGTAAACTGACGCTGGCGGGCCCCTGGTGACAGCCGACTGCCACCAGTCCTGGTTAGGTGAGCAGGTGGCTGACGGGAATGGGTAGGTTGGACCTCAAGGCAGCCCTTGGGAGGCTTCTGGCAGTGGCAGCCAGAGGGCTCAATGGGGCGGGCAGTGCAGCAGTGACGGACCCACGTGGGCACCTGACGTTGACCCGACTGCCTTAGCCTAGAAGCAGGCCAGAGAGCAGACGGCAGGCAGTGTCCCTGGGCGACCGCAGACTGACTGCTCATTAGCTAGCTCTGCTGTTGCTTCACAAGTTCTGAGAGTTCTCCGCTAGCCTATGGAAGCTGCAGCCCCTCGGAGGACAGAAGTGTTGTGCGCCCAACAGAAACCTCTGAGACGCAAGCTGCTCCCTTGGCTAGCTCATATGTGGAAATAGCCCTGTAATTCGAGGTAACTCCTTTTGCTCGTGTCCACATCCCTCCTCTTGTCAAGAGCTCATTTGAAAGTAAAATTATGTGCCTGGGGAATGTTTTTATGACTGTTTTTGTTTTGTTTTGTTTTCCCATTATCTTTATTTTTTTTAAAAATCAAGCTAGAATTAAAGCAGACCCCGGCTGTTTAGCCCTTCCCTGCCTGCAGCTAGGCGAGCAGCCCAGGAAGTTTCACCTCACGAGTAGGTTCAATCTGTAAGCAGGATTAGAGAGCACTGAACATCCTGCCTTCGGATTTTTTGTTCATCAGTTGACAGCCTTTTCCAGACCTCCCTAACTCATATTCCTAACTATAGCTCTCTGATGTCTGTTGCCTCCATGAGTTTTTTTTTCCTAGAGCCCACACTAATCTCTAAGCAGCTCCATCCCAAGTGGGTAGCTGGCTCTGCTTAGGGATGGAACACTGCCTGGCCAAGAAGGCTCAGGCTTGCCCTGGTCACAACAGCCCGTGACAGGGCCTCTGCCAGGATGGCCCGATGACTAGCTTGAGACCCTCCTAGGAGCTGTGGATGGTTTAGGGGGAGGTGGGAAGCAGCTATGAAGCTATGAGCATGTCCAAAACCCTGGGGGTAACACTCCTTTGCTTTGGCAGGTTGAAGGGAAGCCAGTGCAACTTGGAAGGGTGGCCCAAGAACAGTGACGACCTGGGGTCCTGTCCCATGAGGGACTTCACCTGGGAGCAGGAACCAGATGCCCAGCCCCCTGCTCTTTCAGCTTGTCATCTGTAAGTGCTTTTCGCGGGGGGGCGGGGGGGGGGCGGGGGTGACACATGGTGCTTCGGCCTTGACAATGCCTGGTCCTTGTGGGTTCTCTCTGGTTTCCCGTCCCACCTACAGCATGGGTGGGGGCAGCTTTCTGTGTGTGCCTCCTGCTGGAGCCAGCTCTAGTTCTCCCTTCACTCCTTCATTTTTCCAGCAGGTGTTTTATTGGCAAGGTTGGAGTGCAGGGTTTCAAGTCACTGAGGAAGACCGGTGTGTGGCAGTCTGCACGTAGCCAGTCCTCACCTGCAACAGTGTGACAGAATGTGGAAGTCAGATTTGAATAAAGGACTGGTGTGTCTACCTAGAAATCTGAGTCTGGTTTGGGGTGCGACCGAGGAGGGTGGGTCCCTGAGCCTCAGGTGGAGGCTGGGTGGGAAGTGGGGCTCCCTTAGAGAAAGCCTCTTCTGGCCTTGGTTCAGGGCACTAGCTGTACTCAAACCAAACAGACCAGCCAGTCACTTAATTGTCTTCTTGGTTGGTCTGGAGGCACACTTAGCCTAAGAGGAGGAGGTGGGGGTTCCTGTGCTCCCTCACCTGGGATGTGCACCTGTTTCTCTCAGGGCCCTGGCAAAGGTTTTTGTTCCGTTCTTTAAAGAACAGCTTTTATTGATATGGGGGGGGTGACACATTGATTTGTTGTTCCACTTATTTATGCATTCATTGTATGTGCCCTGACCCGGGATTGAGCCCAAAACCTTTGGCCTTTAGGGACAATGCTCTAACCCAGTAGTCGGCAAACTGCGGCTCTTGAGCCGCGGTTTGCCGCTCTGTTGACTAATGAGTTTGCCGGCCACTGTCATATACTACCCTTTACCTCTTTGCACACAATATGCCACAATTTCCTAATCCTCACAGCTTCCAATTACACGGTAACATTTAGTCTAGCAGTGGTCGGCAAACTGTGGCGGTGGCTCGCGAGCCGCAATTTGCCAACCACTGCTCTAAACAACTGAGCTACCTAGCCAGCATGAACTTAGGCATCTTCATCTATGCTTGCCTGTTGAGCCAAGCTTGCTTCCTGAACTGGTGACTTCCTGCTCTGGTCTTGGGGTGCAGAGTTGGAGTTGGACCCTGATTCTGAGGCCTTGGGTCTGTGTGCTCAACTCGTAACAGGGTGGGGGTGGTAGCAGCATTGGGCGTCAATTCAGTGTGGTCAGGATGGCTGAGGTGCCCTTCACTACAGTTGAGGACAGGATGCCCAGACGAGAGCGAGCAGGCAGTCCTACCCTTCAGGAGGGCCTGTCCTGAAGTTCTAGAGCCGGGCTGGGGACCAGAACAGCAAGAGCTCCCAGAGTCCCAAGGCTCCCTTTGTGGCCCATGCGCAGAAGTTGGCATGGCCTTGCCCCTTGCCCTAGTCTGACTCCGCTATGCAATTGGGAACCTTGTGAGGGTGTTGGCTCCCTTGTGGCCTGTAGTCCACTCTGGTCACCCAGCTTTTCTGACTTGTCCCCTGAACTGGGCATTCCAGTTGGTTATAGCAGTGGTCGGCAAACTGCGACTCGTGAGCCACATGTGGCTCTTTGGCCCCTTGAGTGTGGCTCTTCCACAAAATACCAGGTGCAGGCTCGCCTGTACAGTGTGATTGAAACTTCGTGGCCCATGCGTAAAAGTCGGTTTTCGGCTCTCAAAAGAAATTTCAATCGTTGTGCTGTTGATACTTGGCCCTGTTGACTAATGAGTTTGCCGACCACTGGGTTATAGCCATTGGGCTCTGGGCCAGAAGGAACTGAGTCTCAGGCATAGGGCGGGAGCCGAGCCCTAGGTGAGTGAACAACTGGCCGGGTGCAGAGCACTGTGGGACAGCTAGAGGTAAAGCGAGGTTAGCGCCCAAGGGGCGGGGCGCCCCGCACCAGCGTCGAACTCCGCCCCTGCGGGCCATTGGTTGGCACCGCCCCTTGCCCGATGAGTGACGGAGGGCTTGGGGCGGGGTGCAGCCACCGCTTCCGCAGGGCCATGGGACTGTGCGTGCTGCCACGGTCGCTCCTGCCGACGTTGCTGCTGTCAGTGCTGCTCTTTGGAACCCAGGGGGCCGCTTCCTCGTCGCCACACCTCGCACAGACTACGCTCTCCCCATCGCAGGCCTTGACGAATGGGAGCCAGCCAGGCGCGCCTCACAACAGCACGCACCCTAGGCCGCCGGGCTCGCCAGGCTCGCCGATCCTGCGCTCCTTCTACGTGCTTTCTGGCTTCCTCAGCCTAGCAGTGCTCTACTTCCTCATCCGGGCCCTTAGGTATGTCAGGCGCATGCCGGCCTCCCTGGCGTGCCAAATGAGCTCACGCCTTGCGCCTCACGTGCTCAAGGGCGAGCGCCCAGCCCCTGAGGAGTGGGCGTGAAGAGGGCGCGCGTTATCCGGGAACCGGGGGGATAGGCAGTCATGTGATACCTTGGTGCTTCGTAATGCTGGGGCACAGATGCGGGTTTCTCCAACACAGCAACCCAGGCTGGACAGTGCGTGTGGGGGAGGGCATGCGCCCGGTTTATGTTTCTGCTCTGTAGCCCGTGCCAGGCGACGCCCACCAGCCCAAACTGGGTCTGTGATCCCCGACGTCCCTCACCCTAGAAATGGAGAAGAGGGCCCGCTAGACAGGGCCGGACAGAACCGCGCCTTCCTTCTCCAGCTCTTTCAGCACTGGGGCTGGCTGCGATCAGTTTCTTGGTTCCACTGATGTTCTCCCTAGAGAGTCGAGGACCCCTCTTCCTTCCCCATGGTTCACATGCCCTGGGAAGTTTTGGTTCAGTTCCCTGGCTTCCCTGTTTACTTCCTGTCTGGGGTTGACCTCCAGAGGGCTTTTGTCATACAGAGCCGACCATGTTCAGACGCTTTAAAGGGGCCCTTTTTGTCCCCAACCGACACTCCTGTGGGTGCACAGTGGTCGTGTTCCCTCTAAGTACTTGATCTTGCATCCGCTTCAGAAGGCTTTCTTCCTTTCCCTGGTGCCCTGGTGGTTGGTGGTCAGGCCCGGGGACTTTGGCCTGAGACAGAGTGTCTCTGGTACATCCTCACCCCTCTCTGAGACTCGGCTTTCTCATCAGTAGAGTAGGATAACAGCACAGCCTGGGAGGGGGCCTGCCAAGGGAGGTATCCACTTGCCATTATTGACATAAAAGCAACGAATCGAATCACCGTGACTGTTACGAGGCCAAAGAAACACAATTAGACCAGGAAGCTTCACAGCAAAGCTTTGAGGGTCGGGCAGAGGAGGCGGAGAGCAGAGACAACAAAGGATAATGGGGAAGGCAGGAAGCAGGATGGGGTATCAGCTGCCCCTGGAAGTGATCTGAGACAACCACTGATCGTGCCTGGGACTGCTTGCAGGTTGAAGAAACCCCAGCGGAGGAGCTATGGCCTCCTGGCTAACACTGAGGACCCCACTGACATGGCCTCGCTGGACAGTGATGAGGAAACCGTCTTTGAGACCAGGAACCTGAGATGGTATTGAAGTCCTCCCCCCACCTCCAGAATCTCTGGGTGGGTGGGTAGAGCAGGGCTGGAGAGTTGGCAAGACCACTGATTCCCTTGAGGTCATCCACATGCCACCAGGCTCTGTAGCCTTGGGAAGACATGTGCCCCTCCCAGCCTCAGTTTCCCATTTCTTGCAGATGGGAAGGGGCTACAGTCTTGGGTCAGTGCTCTGGGCCCAACCCTGAAGGTCAAGATCAACGTCAGAGATAGAGAATTAACTGCAGGGTGCTGCAGAGGGGATGGGTTGGGTGGTCTCTCCATGGCCCCAGCCCCAGGAAGATCATAGCAGGCAAAGGGAATGGTAGGAAGGAAGGAGGGCAGGACTAACGATCCAGGAACTTCTGGGCGCAAAACTGGGATTGGGCCTCAGCAGGGAGTGATGGCTGTTCAGCCTCACTTGTTGGGGGCATAGGTAAGGAGGCCAAGAGTCTAGGGGGTGGTCCTAGCTTTCTAAGCCTGCCAGGTAAGGCATTGCTATTATGTGGTAGCCCTTCTGGTCTCTTCCACCTCCCCTAGCTAGGGGATCTCTTCTCCCTCCTTCCTCCAAGGTGTGAAGTTGAGCAGGGCCTGGCAAGCTGGGCAGATGGACCCCAGTGGTCCTGGGGGCAGGGGCTGGACAGGTGAGAGGGCTCCCAGTCACTTGGAGGGTGAGCCTCAGGCACAGTGGAGGGAAGTGGATCAGGATAGGCCCATCGCTCCACACCTCTCACTCCTACCCCTCATCTTTCAGATGTTAGGTCAGGGAGGTGGTGTTCCCAGCAGCCCTGGGGGAAGGACAAGAGACTTGGTCCACTCCCAGTGCCTACATACCCTCCGATTCTCCTGCTGGCCTGAGAACTCGAGTGGACCTGCCTAGCCTTCCTGAAGCCACCTCAGCCCTCTACCGCCACAGGACCACCCAGGATGCCAGGTGCAAACCAGAGGGGCCCCCGGCATCCCCATCTAGGATTCTGAGACCCTCTGGTTGGACTGTGACTTATGCTGCTGACCCTCCCTGTGGGAACACTGCTCAGGCCTGGCAGGCAGGTGGGCTGAGGGTCCTGTGTGGGAGTGTCTTCCCCACTGGGCTGGGGACAATAAAGGCAGCAGTGGTTCTGTAGCTGGCACCCAACTCCACATTGGGCCAGACCTGGCATCATGGCTCACAGGCAGGGTGGATGGCAGAACAGGGCTTCATCCAGGCCTGGTTTTTCTTATCTGTGATTATGCTGGGCTTCTATGACCTGTCCCCAGCTGTCCAGAGGGCCCAGGGAGTTGTTCCATGAGGTAGACAAGAAAAATGGGAGGACCTGCCAGTCATCGCCTCTGAGCCTAGAGAGATCTCCTATTCATCCGTCAAAGGCCTTGTAAAGGGGCTCCCTCTTCTGTGCTGCCTTCAGCCTGGGGCCCCTCAAGGCTATATTTTCTGGATCCTCACCTCACCTCATTCACACCACTAGAATCTTTGGGGCTGGAGCTTTCTGTAGCTTCAGGACCCCTGTGCCCACCATGCCCCTCCCCTGTCAGCCTCCTGTAGTATCATTGATGAACCTACCCTGGCACCTGACCTCATTCCCTGTGAGAGGTTTGATGGATTCTTTTTTGGGCTTTTTTTCCCTTCAAGGCACTATGTCTGGGTAGGGTCCAGTTCTGTCACCCCTGCCCCCTGTAAATTTGATCTTGGAGTTTCGGAGGGGAGGGGCTGGCTTGTGGCAGTCCCACTACCTGAGGTCTCTTCCCCTGCTGCCCCGGCCAGAGCTACCATGGCCACGTCATTAGGAGAAGCAGCCACTAGGTGGTAGCCTTGTGCTGCTCAGCCTCTGCTCTGCTGCCTGCTTGGCCCAGGTGTGGCCTGGGCTCAGCCAGTTGCACAGGTGGGGAAATAGGTCCAGTTGGGGGCCCTGTTTCTCATGCCTCTTCCTGAGTTCACTGTGGGATGGGCCAAGCCTGCCCCCTGGGTCTGTCCCTTTCAGCCCCACTGACTCTCCTTGCTGAGGCTGAGCCTGGGTCCCTGCCTGTTTCCAGGTGCAAAGGAGTCATCTCTGCCAGTCAGCTTGTCACTCCTCTCTCCATCTCCAGTCCTCTGAGCTGGTCCCCAGGCTGCTTCCTTGGGCATCTCTATCTGTGCCTCCCCCCAACTCTGCTCACACATCAACTTGCCCCTCCAGTGTCAGTTGCCACCTCCAGGAAGTCTTCCCTCCTGGACTGCTCCCTGCCCCACTTCCCCACCATTCTTTGGGAGGGTCCTGCACCAAGGCACCAGCAGATCCTCCAGGGAAGTTTGAGGAAGTGAGGCCAGAGGCCACTGGAGGCCCCAGACATCACACCCTCTGCCTCTCGGGCTCTGGCTGTTCCCTCCCTATCTGCCCCCACTCCTCTCCACACATGTCTGTCTTCGGTCTCTGCATCTCTGTCTTCTCCACCTCCGAACTCCTGCCTGCCTCCTTGTTTGCGTCTCTCCATCTACACAGCCTTTCACTTGGTCTCCCTCTGTTTCCATCTGTCTCTCTGCTCTCTATCTCTCTCCCTGTCTGACCCACTGGGACATGCTTTTAACAGGTGCACAGACACTGTGCGGGTCCCCCCACCCTGTGATCTGTGCCCCTCTCCCACAGCTCTGAGCGATTTCTTGAGCTTCAAAAGGCACATTAATTACTCTAATGAGGTCAGGAGAGACCCTGCATCTGCCATCTGGAGCCAAGAACACCCTCCAGCCCAGCTGCCTCCTGCCCACCCCAGTGGAGAGGGGAAGGGTGCCCCTTGCTTCCAGGCCCCTGTGCCTGTCAGCACCTGTCAGCCTCACTGCATCCCCCTGCATTAGTGTGGAGTAATTGGCAGCCCCCTCCAAGGTTAATGCAATATTAGCAGGAAGTTCTCAGTGGCTAAAAGCCGGGAGAGCGGCCTGTCAGCATGAGATGAAAGGCCTGGATCCTGGCAGTTTGAGGGCCCCTGTGTGTGGGCATGCATGTGAGGACGGGAAGGGCTTCCAGCACCTTCCTCTACCCCTCACACACATAGACACAGTACACATACAGCACGTGACACAGACTATTACACATAAGGGATAGACACAGGACACACATGCGCACATACTTCCTGCAACAGAGCTAGGGCCTGTGCCAGATCAGGGTGCACAACCCATAGCCCAGCACCTTGTGGCCCTCCCACCACCTCCACCCCCTCCACATGCCCACTGGACATGCAGCAAACCTGTCCCCTCAGCTGTGGGCAGGTTGGGGTTTCCCGCTCTTGGGTGACCACTGTGTGGCCTCTCTATCTTGGGAATGGGGACAGGTGGGAGCTGGATGCCTCTGGCTCATTAAAGCAGCAGCTTGTGGCCGGCTGCCTCAGGCCAGCGGTGGGTGGTAGTCATGTTGTCTTCCAGGAACTGGGGGTTCTGTGTGTGTGTGTGTGTGTGTGTGTGTGTGTGTGTGTGTATGTTTTTATTGGTTTTTAGAGAGAAAGAGAGAGAAACATCTATCAGTTGCCTTCAGTATGCCAGGTCCGAACGTAAAACCTGTGCTCTGACTGGGAATCAAACCAGCAATCTTTCGTACATGGGATGACACCCAAACACCTGAGCCACATTGGCCAGGGCAGGAGTGGGGGTTCTTCTGCTGGCTCTGATGTGGGCTCCCTGGAACATGGCCCCAGCATCCAGCAGGGCCGCATTTCTCTCACCTAGGGTCATCAGTTGAGGCAGCTGTGCCCTCCTGGGGTTCCCAGCATCCCAGTTCTGATTCCCCATCCTCTCTGGTGGTTCAGTGCCCCTCATACTCCCTGGAGGAGTGCGAGCTGCCCTCCACCCCATGATGTCCTAGTCCTGGGCCGGTGTGGCTGTGCAGGTGCACCCAGACCTGTGCTACCCAGCACAGTAGCCATATGTGGCTGTTTACAGTCAGAGTAAGAAATTAAACGCCCTGCTTCTCATCATAGTGGCCACATCCCATGTGCCTAGTAGCCATGGGGAGCTGGGGGCACTTTTATGGGACAGTGAAGATCTGGAACATTTCTACCCTCAAGAGAAGTCTAGCCTCAGACCGGCCTGTTATCACCATGGAGGATGTGTCTCTGTTCAGGCCTAGGGCTGGGAGGGTGGGAAGGAAGGAAGGAAGGAGGGAACTAGAGGGTGTGGGGCCTGTCAGTCACTGGCCTTGGCAGTTGCAGGAATCTTAGGTCCTGCCTGAGATTTCAAGGGCCTAGCTGGACACGAGGGTGGGAAGTCTAATTTATCAGCAAGAGAATGGGATACATTTTTATTCAATGACAGAAGCCAACACCCCCACAGCCTGGGGGAATTCTTCACCCCAAGTGCTGGCTGGGCTGCTGCAGAAGCCCTCGCCCTGCTCTGACCAGGGTCAGTGGAGCTCCCTGCCTACTGAGGCCACCATTCTTCTCTGCCAGAAACCTACCTGACTGAGCTGGGGCATCTGAAAACCACTGGAGCCAGAGCAGGCTGCAGATTTGGTCCAATTTATTCTGTAATGAGAATTTTTCCCTGTGTATTTTTAGCCTTCTTCACAGTGCTGTGGCCTTTGAAGGCAGAGGGATGCTGGACACTGATCCCTACCCTGGGGACTTGTTCAGTGGACCAGATGGCAGATGATGGGTAATAGGTACTGGGTGGTGGGTGAAGAAGGGTCAGTGGGTGCTGGACTGGGGTAAGTGGGTGGTGAGTGATGGGTAAGGGGTCAATGAGCAGTGGGTGCTGAGCATAAGCTAGGTGCCAGGTCTGCGTCTGGCTGGGACAAGATCCTCCCATGAGTCTAAGCCATACCCTGGAGCCCAAGAATGCAGACCCAGTTGGATGGGGATAGACCCTCATCAAAGACCCTGTCCTGGGGCTGACAGAGAACCCTGGATGACCTTGACCCTGACTGAGCATTAAACCCAAAACTTAAATCTTGTCCCCAGACTGAGCCTGAAGTCCAACTCTTGACTTCAGAGGAAGCTTACACCAGAATGACCTCTGATCCCAGCTGATCCCCTTGGCTGTTGAGGATGGAGACTGGGACAGCCCCCAGCCCTGGGAGGGAACAGGGCCTCTTGGGTGCCCATAGCTGGTTCCAGCTGAGCCGGGGTCTCCATGAACAGCTGGGCAGCTGTTCCTGCACCTCCACCCTTGCCTTGCCTGGGGCTAGGCCTTAGAGCTGCCCAGCCCTCCCCTCCCTGGGCCCCTCCAGGCGCAGAGAGATTGAATGGGGGACACATGTCTTTGTTCCTATCCCTGCTCCAGCTCTGACCTTGAGAGAGAGACAAGAACAGAAGGAAACAAAGCTTCAGCTCAAATCTGCTCTGAGGAGGCAGTGGTGGCTCTCGCAGAGGTGGCCCCTGCATGCAAATGAGCTGACCCAACGCTGGCCTTTTTGGAGTAGGTCCCCTCTGCCAGTGGTGTCCTGCCTGATCTCCTGTGCATGTCCAGTGCTGCTGGGTTTGACAGCCCCCACCCCATCTGTGAGGTCCCATAAAGTAGGAGGATTCTCCAACGGCCAAGGAGACTTCTGGAAAGGACCCCTCTGCCAGACAGGATGCTGGGCTGGGCCAGGCATGCTGGCACTCTGGGTACATGGCAGCACTTTCTATGCTTGGGCCAACTACTAGGTCTCTGCTTAGGATACTAGGTCTCTGCTTAGGAACTGGCTGCCCCTCTGCTTTCCAAAGAACCAGCCAGCCAGCTGGGCTGAGCCCTTGCTCCAGGGATGTCCGGAGAGTTTGTCTGAAGGCCCAGGGCACCACTTGTAGACAGGTTCTGGGCCTCCTGGGTTGCCCCAACCACCACCTAAAGGCAGGTTCTTTCTTCCTCAGAGTCATTGGGCCAGCCCTGGGATGGGCATCTGCAGTCAGGTCTGAGGATAGGACCCACAAGCCAGAAGAGACTGAGCTGAGTTCCCTAGAGGACAGAGGACTGACAATCTTATCCTGTGGGAGGTGGAGGCCCAGGGTCAGATGAGCCTTGAAGGAAGAACAGAATTTCAATGAGAGAAGGATAGGTACTCCAGGTACAGCCAAGTGTGGCTGGCAGAGAAGTGGGGTCAGGGAGAAGCTTAGGGGGCAACATAGTGGAGGTGTGTGGCTGGGATGGGTCTTGTTCGAAGGTTAGTTTGTCCATCTCTTGCTTCTCATGGTCCCTGGGAGGAGCTTCAGCCATCTAGATGGGGACCCTCCAGTTCAAGAGCTCTTGGTTCTGGACCCTGCAGCAGGCCTGGGTGAGGGAAGCAAAACCTGGCTGGGCACCACTGGTATTTAACATTCAGCACGTGGTGACAGCATAACTCCACAAGCTCGGTCTGGTGAGGCCGTGGCATGCATACAAACCGGCTATGCCCTAGCCGGTTTTGCTCAGTGGGTAAGAGCATCAGCCTGTGGACTGAAGGGTCACGGGTTCGATTCTGGTCAAGGGCACAAACCTCAGTTGCAGGCTCTATCCCCAGCCTTTCCCATTCTTCCCTTGTCAGACTTCTGCATGTTGACTTACCTGCTGAAGGTGCCAAGGTATGGACTCCTGTTCCATTTTCTAGATGAAAAAACAGGGGTCCAAAGAGGTGTGACTATCCTGTGGGCTCCCAAGAGGGCAGAAGTGGATTTTGTTTAGCCCGACTGCAAAAGTCGCCACCAGGTGCCCTAGCTGGTTTGGCTCAGTGGATAGAGCCTCGGCCTGTGGACTGAAGGGTCCCAGGTTCAGTTCTGGGCAAGGGCACATGCCTGGGTTGCAGGCTCAATCCCCAGTAGGGGGCGTGCAGGAGATAGCCAATCAATGATTCTCTCATCCATGTTTCTATCTCTCTGAAGTCAATAAAAATATATCTCCCTTCCTCTCTGAAATCAATAAAAAATATATTTTTAAAAAGCCTCCACCAGGTGACTGGAGAGGTGTTGTGGGCTCAGCCTGGTTTTAGGATTTTGGTTTGAAAAATGGGGGTGAGTCATCTCTGTTCCTCCTGCTCCTTGAACTGCCAGGCTCTGCAGATGGGCTTGGTGGCCTGAATGGAGGTGACAGAGAGGAACTCGGGAAACCTCGATCAGGGCTACATGGTGATGTTGGGATCTCTGGAGCAGGACTCTGGGGGTCCAAGCAACCAGACCAAGGACATGGACGGGGGAGGTGTCTGGGAAGCTTTGGCTAGGGCTGGGGGCGCGGTTGAGGCAGGAACCCCCGCCCACCCCCGCGTGGCCTGGGCACGGCAGGAGGGGGCGCCCGCGGCCCTCCCGGCGCTCGGGAGGGACAAAGGCTGGAGCCCCGGCCCCTCCTCGGCGGGTGCGGCGGCGGCGACGGCGGCCCGTGCTCCGAGAGTCCGCGCGGCCGGGCCGGCGCCCGGGGCGACCCCGGCGCCCCGCCCGCCGCCGCCTGACTTCTCGGCGCCCGAGGTCGTGCGCATCCAGGCAGGGGCGGCCAGGGATCTCCAAGCGCCGGCGCGCCCTCCTCCCGCCCGCCTGCTCGGCGGCGGCGGCGGCAGCGGCAGCAGAGGAGGCGGAGACGGCTGGCAGGCGGCGGCCAGGCGAGCGCGGCGGCCGGACCCGGGCCATGGCGCCCGTGCAGCGCCCGCTGCTGCCTGTGCTACTTCTGCTGCTCCTGCCGCCGCCGCCGCCGCTGCCCTTAGCGCGCGCTGAGGACGCCTCCCGAGCCAACTCGGACCGCTACGCAGTCTACTGGAACCGCAGCAACCCCAGGTGAGCGCGGGTGGGGACGGGGCGCTGGGGACCCCGGATGCCCCCCTCCCGGGCCCGGCCTCCCTACCCTGAGCTTGGGTGTCCCGTCCCCCAAACTCGCTGCTTCTGGAGTAGGGGGTGCCCGGTCCCCGGGGAGCCCCCAGGGAGTCCCGGCACCCCCGGAGTTTGGGGTACTCGTGCTACTCATGCATTCCCCTTCCGGGGTGCCCCACTGCCATGCAGTCTTGGGGGACTTGCACCTGCATGTCCCAGAGCGCCGCCATCCCCGGGAGTTTGGGGATCCCCTCTGGCATCCTCAGAAGCTGTTCAGCTTTCTAAGTTCCTTTCCAGACTTGGGGGACTCCATCCTTGAGGCTCTCCAGGGAAGGTAACCCCCTTTCAGAGTTGGTGGGGATCCCTCGGGACCTTGGCACTGAGCTGCACCTGGAGATGGGGGACCTTGGCCCCCTGGGTCCACAGGTACATCCTGCCAGCAGGTCCCCAGTATAACTTGAAGAAGTTGGAATGGACTTTCCTACTGACCCAGGTCCATCTGCACTCTAGGGGTTTCAGGTCCAAACTTTGTAGGTCGGGGGAGACTGAGGTACCTAGGGAGCTGGGGGGTCAGTCCCAGGAGTCTTGACTGGTAATACCCTCGCCAATCCTCCTAGTGTTTGATGGGAGAAACTGAGGGGCAAAGGGGATGAGCAGCTGGCTCAAGGTCATGGCAAGGGAGCAGAGCTGGGGCAGGGACCCAGGTGGCCTCTTTCCTAGCCTGCCGAGGTGCCAGCACCTGCCTGCCTGCCTGCCTACCTATACAACCTCCTCAGTGCTGGGTGCTGAGTAGAATTTGGGGGGCAGCAAAATGAGAAAAGTTTGCTGGTGACTGACCATATCCTGGACATCAGCAGAAGCCTCTCTGGGCTGTCCCTGGGTCTTGAAGGCTGGAGTAGGCTAGGGGTCCGATGGCAGATAGGGCTCCAAGGTCCCATGGCTTTATTATCAGCTCCAGCTCTCAGGGTCGCACAGCTTTCCCGTGGTGGCAGGGCTGTCCATGGGGGGTCTCAGGTGGCCAGCCTCCCAGCTCCCTGCCCCTCTGCCACTGATCACTTCCTCTTCATTTCCAATTCCTGCCATGTGCCTGTCTAAGCCTGCCGTCCCCCCACTGTTCCCGGCTGTCCTCAAGTCTTTGGGCTGAAAGTTGCATAAAGGGCAGTCTTTGAGGCAGGCTGTGGGACAAGGGTGGCCAGTGTCCGCCGTGGGGGCAGGGAGTACGCCCAGACACTCCCCTCAGTTGCCCAGCTGCAGGGTCGAAACCTGGAGCCCAGGATAGAGACCCCATGCCAAGGAGGGCTGGCCAGGCCACCTCGGACCCCTTCCCCTCACCACTAGCCTCGCTGGTCACGTGGGTTTGATTAAGGCTATTCCCTGAAGTTGGCTGAGCAGGGAGCCCAGCGGGCAGTGCTTCCCAGCCCAGGTTTTTGGTTTCAGCTCCAAAATCCCTGTCCCTGTCATGGCCTGTCCTTTGTTCTAGCAAATGCCAAACACATGAGGAGCTGCAAACAAACCAGGACGAACCAGGGTGAACTGGGACAGATGGGGGTCATTGGGGCAGCCCTCTGCCCATTCTGCCACAGGGCTGTGCTGCTGGCAGGATCCTGCCAGGGAAAGGAGGTGCCCAGTCCTGGCTCTGCTACCACTTGGTCACTGCTGTTGCTGACCCAACAGCCCCGCTCTGAGGAGCCGCCTAAGGGGATGGCCTTGCTTGTCTGGTGCAGACCCTGGCCGGCACACCTTTCTCACTTCCCTCTCGTCCTCCTGCCTGGGGTGTCCCATGTGGGAGGTGACCCCCCTGACAGCTGGTGATGGGGGTGGGGGTTGGATGGGTCCAGATCCGGACTCCATTCATTACTGAAGTTGGGGGCTCTTCCAAAGGGGACCTTGGTGCCTGGGGACCCTTGGGAGGTTTAGTGCCCAGCGGTGGCTGGACTGGAACCTGTGCCCAGTAATGGGGTATCTCGGAAGGAGGGGTGGTGCTGGGCCGCAGGGTCTGAGGGCACCCAGGAATGGAACTTTCCCTAGGGCACCCAGTCCAGGGACCACAGCCTGGGGAGAGGCACAGGGTCGGAGAGCAGGCCTGAAGAGTGAGGCAGTCCCAGGAGCAGAGGTGAGAGACAGGCCTGGTTGGAAGAGCCAAGGATGGGGTCAAAGCAGAGAGACTGGCGGCTGTTGGCAGGCTGAGGAGACAGAAACGAGAAGAGCGGGTGGGGTCACTGAGCCTGGAAGAGGCACACACAAAAGGCACTGGGAGGAAGGGACAGAGCTAGGGCTGGGCAGCTCGAGTCGGGGACAGACAGGCAGAGAGAAGAGAGGAGCCTGAGCGGCTGTGCTCAGGTGGAGATGTCAGGCACTGGTGGCATTGCGGTGCGGTCAGCCACCCTCGCATGGCTGGGCCTGGTACCTGCACTGAGGTAGTCAGTGTGCAGCTGTTTCCCAAATTATGTTCTCCTACGGTGCAGGTCATTTCCTTTGGCCTGCGGGCTTCGTAGGAGCGGGAGCCTCGCACCTACCTCGACTGCTGTCGTAGGGTGGGGTCCTGTCGCCAGTCCAGCCACCCTCCCCTGGCACCCCCACCAGCTGCTGTCCATTGCTGGTGTCTCTGAGCCTGTCCCTAGCTGGGCTGGGCCAGGGTCCTGGGCCAGCTGCCCTCACCTGGCCTGGCCATGGGCCGAGTGTGGGGCTACGTGTGCATTTGTGCACATGGGGGGTGCAGGGGCTGCAGGATGTGTTTGTATGTGTTGAGGTGTGTTCTTGTTCCTGATATACAGTGGGTCCTAGGGACCCTGGGAGGTGCATGTCTGTGTGGCAGGGTGATACATGTGCCTACCTATGTATGGCGGCCCTGGCTTGTTTGCACATGTGTCTATGTGATTATGCCTGGAGTGCACACGTGTGGAGGGTGTAACACACATTTGCAGGAGTGTGTCTGTGTGTGGAATGTATGTGGTGTCTGGGGGTACATATGCCTATCTGCATATGCTTATTTGTGCATGGGGAGAATGTGTGTGTGTGTGTGTGGTGTACACATGTGTGTCTTTCGTGTGTCTGTTTGTGGAGAGCACATGTGTGTCTGCATGTGCAGTCTGGCTCTGGCTGTCCCAGGGCCTCACTGGTGGTGGCACAGTATGCTTTCCCTGCCCACCCTTCACTTCCTCTTTGGGCCAGGTGGGTCCCTGCTGGGGGACCTGTCCAGATCCCTCGGGTCCCATGCTGCCTGTGGTGGAAAGCAGTGGTCACCAACCTTTTGGACCTCATGGACCACCAGTGGTCCACGGACCACCAGTTGGCGACCGCTGGTGTAGAGGGTTCCATTGAGGTTGACAGCGGGTACCATGCAGGGCGCCTGCCAACCCTCATACTCCCCACTTGACTGGAACACCTCAGCCAGACTAGACCCAGCTGTGCCAACCTTGGTGTGGGGGCTCTGGGCTTAGTGCCTACCCCCACCAGGCATCTCGGGCTCTTGCCACCTTCCCCTGGCCCTCCAGATTACCCACAGGGTGGATGGGCAGCGGCCACATTTCCTCTCAAATGACCTGGTGGGAAGTGTGGGTGTGGGGAGGATGTTCCTGTGGTGTAGGCGTGGGGCCTCTATCCCAATCCCCATCCCTGCTGGCCTTGCCTGGGCCTCTGGGGGGAGCTGGCTCTGAAGGGGCAATGCTGCATTTTGCCGCATGAGGCTTTTTTGTTTTGTTTGAAAGAAACTCACCCTCTGAGGCTTGCGGGGCTTGGAGTCTGGGGGCCTGGGGCCAGAAGGTGGGGTCCAGTAGGCCGTGGGAGGGCCTGGACTTGGATTTATGGATCCTAGAACCCTAGGTGTGATCTCAGGTGGGCAGCTTGGCTGCTCTGAACCTGTGTCTCTTCCATGAAGTGGGGGCTGGCAGGCTATGCCCCTCCGCAGATGGCAGTAGGAGTCTTTTTTTTTTTTTTTTTTTTACATATACTTTTATTGATTTCAGAGAGGAAGGAAGAGGGCGAGAGAGATAGAAACATCAATGATGAGAATCATTGACCGGCTGCCTTCTGCATGACCCCCACTGGGGATCGAGCCTGCAACCCAGGCATGTGCCCTTGACCGGAATCGAACCTGGGACCCTTCAGTCCACAGGCCGATGCTCTCTCCACTGAGCCAAACCAGCTAGGGCATGCAGTAGGAGTCTTTAGGGGCACAGAGAGGAGAAACCGAGGCAGTCCCTGTGGGCAAGAGGAGGGGCCTGCAGGCCCCCAAATCCACAATGACAGTGATGTTCCAGGAATAGGTGACATGGCCAGCCATGCCCCACCTGGGAGGGAGCTCAGACCCCACCAGGTGGGAGTGACTCAAAACTGCCCCATTCAGCCCCTGGCACTGCTGTCCCCACCATGCTGCTCCCATCCTAGATTGATGTGTGAGCACAAATCACACTGAACCTGGTGGCCAGCCAGACCTCACTACAGGTGCACACGCCTGTCCCTGCACCCACCTGGTTATTGTAGGCACTTGGTCTCCCATGCCTCAGTCTCCCTGTCAACCCAAGGATGTTGGCTTCAAAGGGCTTAATTCACTGCACGGGTCAAGTTGCCCCCTCACCCAGCCCACACCCCAGCCATGCAGCTTCCTAACCCACCCATCCTGTGCCTCCATTTCACAGACCCAGAGTAAGTGAGTCATCCAAGGCCATGGGGAAGCCAGGCCCAATTGGGCGTCACCCCTCTCCAAGAGGCAACCAGGTCTGGGCCTGGCCAAGGAGTGTCAGGGACACTGCGTGCATTCTGGGGGAAGACAGGCCTATACATCTGGGCCATGTCTTACTGAGACTGAGGCCCAGGGCTAGAGCTGATTCTGTGTCCCCTCCCCACCTATTGTGCCCACCCTGCACTCAGTGTATCCCCTGTACCCAAAAGGCCATACATGTTGTTTCCAACCCTGCATTACTTGGGGCCCTAATTTCCCCCGGGGGTCCCTCCCAGCCGCCCCGTCCTGGTGGCCAGGCCTCAGATGGAGATATGTCTTTTTGGCCCCTGGAAAGCCTAGGGGTGGGCACTGAGGCCTTAGGGACCTCACTGGGAGCAGCAGGCAGGGACAAGTGGACTCTGCCCCACTAGGGTGCCAGATGGGCACCCAGGGCCCGGGCGTGCTACCCACCTCACCAGTGCCTCAGTTTCCAGTCTGGGAAGTGCCCCCACCATTTTGGGTGAGATCCTTAATTAGTTGCTTTGCTATTAGCTCCTAATGACTTCACAGTTGCCCAATTGGAGCTAAGTAGCAGCTTGCCAGGTGGTTGCGGAGAGGGGGCAGTTGGCAAGGTTGGGTGGCCATGAAGGGCAGGACAGGGAGCCCTGGTGGGTGAGGGTCCACCCAGGGCTGGGAGGGCTGCCTGGAGGAGCAGACGTTGGCAGGGTGATCTAGATGGAGGCAAAGGTGTGGCTGGTGAGGGTGGGGTTGGGGGAGGGAGCAGGAGGTCTGAAAGCCTGGGGAACCCTCTGCCTAGGAAAGATCCCAACTCAGTCACTAACTCCTTGGTGAGAATTTCTCCTCTATCTGCTGCAACCACAGAGTATTTTCGTATCAAGCTAAGGCCCCAGTGGAGGAAATGAAAGCTTTGTATTGAAGGCACCAGGAACCAGGCACCAGGCTCAGGTTTGGGGCTGGGCCTCTCTCACACACAAACAGGGTGAGGCGCCTGCCCTGGCTTGCTAGCCAACTTGGAACTGGGAATGCCAACACAGCAAGGCAGTCACTATTTTATTTTATTGTTTTGTTTTGTTTTGTTCTGTTCTGTTCTGTTTTGTGTGTGTGACTCCTCACCTGAGGATATTTTTTCCCCCATTGATTTTTAGAGGGAATGGACGGGAGGGGGAGAATTAGAGAGAAGCATTGATGGGAGACATATCGATTGGTTGCCTCCTACACTTGCCCCACACATGCCCCAACTGGTGCCAGGGATCGAGCCTGCAACTGAGGTATGTGCCCTTGACCGGAATCAAACCCACAATCCTTTAGTCCAAGGGCCATTGCTCTATGGAGCCAAACCAGCTAGGGCAAGGCTGTCACTACTTTAAATCCAGGAAGGGGAAAAATGGCCCACTTAAGGGGGGTTGGGGTGGGGCTTCTCCTGGAACACGCCTCTCTTCCCCATGTGGAGGCCACTTTTTGCTCCCCAAGACTCTAACACATTGAATCCTTGGCCTTTGTTTGATCAACAAATATGTATTAAGCACCAAATATGTATAAGGTCTGTGTGGTCACCAGGAAGGAGCAGAAAAGGAGGCCAACCCTCATTGTCCAGGAGGGCAGACGGTGGACTAAGTAGAGGTAAAACTATGATGATATTGTAATGAGATACATGATAAGGTTGGGGAGGCAGGGAAAAGCATTCCAGGCAGAGGGACGAGTGTGTGCAAGGGCCCTGGGGTGGGAACAGGAACAGCCAAGAGGCTGGTGTGGCTGGAAGGCAGGCAGAGGGTGACAAGGGGACTGTCAGGGCCACCCGGGGCCTTGTGGGCCTGGGAGGACAGTTTTATTCTGAGCAGTGGAGAGAGTTTGGAGCCATTGGCTCACAGTCTGACTGACATTCAGAAAAGAGCCCTGGATTTTGGGAGACACGGAGACCGGCTGACCTGGTGGGGTGCAGATATCTGGCTTCTGAGCCAGCAAAGAAAGCAGCCTTGGTCTCTAATGCTTTTCAGAAGGTGAAGAGAGAATGATGGTAGCATCTGGTGCAGTGGGCGGGGGGCGGGGAGGGGGGTCAAACGTAATGGACACAGAGGTGGAGGGGGAAGAAAGGGTCACGCTGTGGCCCCACTTTCCCAAGTCCATTCTGGTCTCAAGAAAGCCCTGCAGAAAGCCAGGCTCTCTCTCGGGCTATGTGCATCCCTGGGCATTGTGCCAGGGACAGGAAGGGAAACTGAGGCCCAGAGGTGTTGGGGGCCAGGATGGCAGCCCTTCCAGCCTGGCACCCCCTCCATTGTGGTCTCCCCTTCAGGGCCCTGCATAGGTACTAGCCAGTCCCCAAGTGGGTGCTTGGCTGCCGTTGCCATCGATTGGCTGATCAATGGGGCTTTCAATGGGGCCAGGAAGGAGTGAAAATGACTTTTCAAAAAGCCTAGAGCAACTTCTGCATCAATCAAGCCCAAGGGGCTGAAGGACAGACAACGCCTGGACAGCCTTGGGGCAGCCTGAGGGATGGGCAGAGTCCAAGGCTGACCCTGGTCTTAGCCTGGCCCTGGTCCCAGCTGACCCTGTCTCAGCCTGACCCTGGTCCCAGCCTGATCCCCCTTCCTGCGGCTAGCTGCCAGACACATGTATTCTACAAAAACCTTCCCACCTCTGTGGAGGTGGAATGAGTTCTTGATCCCTGAACAAACCCAATAGAATGGGGAAGAGGCTGGGGAAAAATCTGCTCCTTTCCGTTCCCAGAAATTCTGTGAGCCTGGATCTTAGCTACCGACTTGAAATCACTGCTGTAGTCATGGATGGGGAAGCTGAGGCACAAGTGAGCAGGGTCTTCTGCCTGCCTCATTCCCACTTCTGGGGGGTCCTGCCCTGCCTGGTGCAACATCTCAGGGGGCCAGCCCCTACCATCTGATAATTCTGCTGCCCCCTCAGGTGCCAGCTGTGCCAATTAGTGCTCCTGGCATGGGGGTCACGTAGAGCTCCCTCCCACGGGCTGGGGCTGCTAGCAGGGTGGGTACAGAGACAGTGGCGGGGCTGGGATCCCTGCAGCTTGCACCCTCCCTGCCACGCACCCTGGCCGGGTCTTTTTCCTTGCCTGTACAGGGAGGAGGAAGACAGGGGCAGCCTGAGGGAGCCTACACTCGCTTAGGCTTTTTATGTGCTAATAAGCCCCTCTTGGGAGGTCCCCTGTTGTCCCCTTCTGTCCAGGCTGCGTTCACATGACAGGGACCCTGGGGACCATGTCTGGAAGATCTGAGAGCTTCTGGTGCTGTAACCCGAGGTGGTGATGGAAGGGGAGCTGCCGGTCTCTGGCTCAGCTGACCTCCATGCTCCCAAGACAAGGCTGGGTCAAGAGGGGCTTCAGCTGCCAGACAGTCTAAAGGGACCTCCCTGGCAAGGCTGGGAGGCGGAGATGTCATGGGTGGGGGAACCGGGTGCAGTGACCAGGAACTTGGGGGGCAGCTGCCTGATCCCGAGGCCCCCGAGCTGGGGTCACACAGGATGGAAGGGGTAGGGCTGGGAGTCGAATCCAGGACACCTCTGAGCTAGGCCGAGGGAGTGCCTGAGGTGTGTGTTCTTCACTCTGCGCCCCACCGCCTGCGGGAACACCGAGGCAGAGCTTGCCCAGAGGAGGCCAGAACTCCGGGCCTGTGTCCCCAGGCCGCCTGGGGCCTTCCTGGCCAGCGGATCTGCAGCAGGAAAGCCAAGGAGGCTGCATCTGATGGGCAGGAGAGGGGGTTATCTGGAGGAGGGGGTGTCGAAGTCAAGCCGTAATGTTTCTGGAGAAGGACTTCCTGGTGGGGGAACAGCTTGTGTGAAGCCTGTTTGCCAAGAGGGGCCCAGATGTTGGGCCTGCGGGGTGGGGGTGGTGTGTGTGTGTGTGTAGGCGCTTCCGAATCCCTTGGTACGTGCTCGTTTGCATGTTACCCTGAATGCGGTCCCTCCCCCTCAGCTCCAACCACGTTGGGGCCGCGGGCTCAGGCGCCTGCCAGCTGACCGGTCTGCTGGGCCAGGGACTTGCAGGGTGGGGGTGGGTGCCAGACCGGGGGACCGTGGGCTCGCACCCTCGAACCTTCCCTAGCTTCCGCCTAGCGGTCTCCTAAGACCGCCCCCAACCGCGTGCTGGTCACGCCCCCGCGCAGACCACGCCCCTCAGTTTCCCTCCCTCGGCCCCTGCCCCCGCGTTGGCGCGTCCCCCGAACTGACTGTCCCGGACCGCGCTCTGCCGTCTGGTCCCGCCCCCGAGCTCACCGCCGGCCCCGCTTCCAGGTTCCACGCGGGTGCGGCGGACGACCGCGGGGGCTACACGGTGGAGGTGAGCATCAACGACTACCTGGACATCTACTGCCCGCACTACGGGGCGCCGCTGCCGCCGGCCGAGCGCATGGAGCACTACGTGCTGTACATGGTCAACGGGGAGGGCCACGCCTCCTGCGACCACCGGCAGCGCGGCTTCAAGCGCTGGGAGTGCAACCGGCCCGCAGCGCCCGGGGGGCCGCTCAAGTTCTCCGAGAAGTTCCAGCTCTTCACGCCCTTCTCGCTGGGCTTCGAGTTCCGCCCGGGCCACGAGTATTACTACATCTGTGAGTGGGCGGGCGGGGCGGGGCCGGAAACCGGGAGGGGCGGGGCCCGGGGTGGGAGGCCAGGGCGTGGTTTCGGCCCCCTCTCCTTGTCCCGCGCTGGCCTCTGTCCTGGGGTGGGGGGTCAGCCTCTTGGAAGGTCTCGTTATCCTCCCAGCAAGCCCTGGAGGCCCACTGTCAGGGTCCCCATTTTGCAGATGGGGAAACTGAGGCCCAGAGCGCGGCGGAGACCACATATATATGTGACCTCAGCCTCAGGATCAGCCACTGGACCTCTGTTCTGGGGGAGCCGATGACCCCACCATCAGTCTGTCCCACACTGAGACCAACGCTGCCCAACCCCCCAAAGCACTGAGGGGGTACACTTAAGCAGACCGAGTCTAGTGGGAGAGTGGAGCCCTGTCAAAGCCAGGGGAGACAGCAGAGCCCTTGTTCTGCCCAGCACAGCCTGGCTTGGGCAGGGATCCCCCTGGCCCTACCCCTGCCACACCATCCGACCCCTGCTGCCGGAAGGGACCCAGCTCCTCAGCATTCCGGCTCCTGCTGTGTCAGATTAAACTTCACAAGGCCCCCTTTCCTCCTCTTCTGCTCTGTTTGGACTTTTTCTTTTTAATTCAGGGAAGAAAGGGGTGGAGGCAGGGGGAAGAAGGTGTTTAAATTAAATCCTGTAACACAAGAAAAAATACATTTTCTTTCTGAGATGGGAGTTTCGTAAAGACAATCATTGTAATTATTTGTCCTGTCTCTGTGACAAATGTATTGTTATTATCTGCTCTTTATCTTCATCTCCCAGAGTAAGGGGCTTCTGGGGGTTGGGGCAGAGGTGGCAGCCAAAGACGAGAGGACAGTCCGAGAGGACAGGTGGGGTCAAGGCTTGCTGCAGCTCTGGGTGCCCACAACTATTTACATGTGTGCTCCCTGCCAGCCCCCTCCCTTCAGATTCGTGGCTGAGCTGTGGCACCACCCCTTCCCTGCTCCAGGGCCCTTGTCATGTTGGCCAGGAAGCAGGGGGCAATAATGGTGGCTTTTTAGGCATGAGACCAGTGTATTTCCACTTCCATATGACCTATGTAGTGTGGGTTCCAGGAGAAGTGGAATCAGACTCCCTCCCAGGGTAACTGGCTTCTATTGTCTCCCAGATGGAAATAATCATCTCTGAAGTATCTACTGTGTGCCAGCTGAAGCCCAGATAAGGGGTGATTTGTTAACAGTAACCCAGAGAGCAGGGATTTGCTCCCATGTTAATCATTTGGTTATACTGAGTTTTGGCTGATCAATTGAAAACAAACGTTTTTATCTATCACCTTTGAACCTTGCTCTGTACATGATGGAGCTAGACACAGACACCTCCAGTTTCTGAGGCTAGAGTTCAGCAAAGGGAGGGTCAGGGGACATGTGCAGGAGGACTTCTGGGAAATAAGGTGGGCACTGTGTCTGGGGCTTTGATGTATGATTAGGAGTTTTATGGGTGGATCCCCACCTGGGGTCAAGGATGGGGTACCAGCCTAGGGAAAGGGGTTACAGTGCTAGGAGGTCTTGGCCACCCAGACCCCCCCTGCCCCACTAACTCACAACCCATTTCTTCTAGCTGCCACACCACCCAATGCTGTTGACCGGCCCTGCCTTCGGCTAAAGGTTTATGTGCGGCCAACCAGTAAGTACTCAGGGAGTCGGGCAGGGTCCAGGACACCCTTGTGTCCTCATTGAGAATCCACTGAGCGGTCAGTAGAGTCAGGGGATGATCACAACACAGCCTGGGAAGTCCCACAACCTCAGCAAGGGCAGGCTCTCCCTTGAGCCTCAATTTCCCCATCTGCAAATGAGGACATTTCAGACCTTCAAGAGTGAAGGTTGAAGCCCATTGCTAAGCACCTCGCTGAGGCCGTAAACCCCCAGGTGTGGGCATCAGGGAAGTTTCCTGCGATGGACCAAAGGGCCTGGGTTCTGAGCTCTTGAAACACCATAGCCACACCCAGAGGCAAGGGGACTCCTGCAGCTTTCACCCGAGTGCCAGGGTTGAGACATTTAATGATCAGGTCTGGATAAGCCCTAGGAAGCAGATGGAGGGGTGGCCACTTAGGGAGGGGTCTGGGCTGCTGCTGACTGTTCTGTCTCCTTATCCCCCAGACGAGACCCTGTATGAGGCCCCTGAGCCCATCTTCACCAGCAATAATTCGTGCAGTAGCCTGGGCAGCTGTCAGCTCTTCCTCAGCACTGTCCCAGTGCTCTGGACCCTCTTGGGCTCCTAGTTCTGGCCCACATGATGCCGGCCCCACCTGGACGACCGAATCCAAGACCAAATAGAGACGCCTGGCTCTCCCTCGCCTGGTGCTGCCCCCACCTACAGGGGGGTGTCTACCTGCTCCGGAACCAGCCCCAATGACAGGGGACAGCCAACAGCCCCTGATGCCCGAGGGGCTGGGCATCAGTACAGCCCCTGGCCAGCCCATCTCATCAGGGGCACTGGAGAACCTGAGAAACTTATCAGTGATGTTGGTTTTTTTGTTTGTTTGTTTATTTTTCATGGTTGGATCAGAAAGGCTTGAATTTTTTATTTAATTTATTCCTTGCTGTCGCCAGTGACTTTGAAAGGAAACACATTAGTTTGGGGGGGGGAGGTCCTTGGCTCCCTGGGGGATGGGGATGGGTAACCCCTAGTCTGGGTGCTCCATTTGTTGGGTCCTGGCTGGAGACCACTGCAGTCCCCCCAGATGCTCCAGGATAGGCCAGTATGAGGCAGAAGGGTAAAGGTGAGACCCCTGGATTCTGGCCTAGGACTCTGAACCCACCTCAGATTCTCGTCCCCTCAGCCCCACTCTCCTCACGCCTGGTGATTGCCTCCCAGAGTGGAAACCCACGCTGTTTCACCAGAGGCCCCTGGAGTTCCCGCCCACTCCGGATCACAGCTCCCTACTGTGTTCCACAGCCTCTCGTGATCACCCCTGAGCCCAAGAAGACCTTACATCTCTGTAAATAGAGCCAGGAAGTATATACTGTGGTTTATTTTTACTGTATTCCTGAGGACGAACTGGACAGTTTCTTTTCCCCCTCACATCTTCAGGAGGATCTTTTAATTTGGTGGGAGGGTGGGTGGACTTTTTAGAGTAGAAGCCACACTTTGCAATAAGCTTGTTCGTCTGTCAGAGCCCTCTTCCTCTACTCTGTGACTAATAATGTTTATAAGAAAAAAGAAAACAGGACACAACAAAATGGGGGGGGGTGGACCTGCCAAAAAGAAACCCCCCTCCCAAAGACACTTGAATGAAGCAAACAGCGCATTTATACAGATTTCATATTTCTACCCACCTTTCCTGATCTGTGTTTTATATATATTCTATAAAAATATATATGGTGCACAGCTGCTGGGAGACCGCCGGCGTGCCAGCTGGGGGGCCTTTTGTAGGGGTTGGCGTGGGTGGTGGTGTTGCCACGCCTGGAGCTGGCGACGGGGCCTCCCCCCTCCCGTCACAATCAACTTTGGATTCTGTATTTTTTAATAATAAAATAAGCATAAACCTCTAGTGTGTGCATCTATGGTAGGCCGGTGACCCTCAGAGGAATGCTTTGAGCTAGTAATTTGGGAGTCAGGTCCATGCTAGGGAAGGGTGTCCTAGAAGGACATCTGGGGATGATCATGATTGGTTCTTTTGTTCTGTGCATCTTCTAGGCCAGGCCCTAGAATAAGCATTTTATGGGGCATTATATCCTTCCTTGCCACCCGTGGGCCTTGGTTTCCCCCTTTTGAGAAGTGGGAACAAGCCCCCTATCCCCCAGGGATCCCTGGGAGGATGGAGGGAGGACAGGCGGGCTCTGAGTATGCAGCAGGGGCTTATTAAGTGTCTCTTGGAGCACATGATGGGTCTCTTAGAAACCAAATTCTGGCTCTGGCCATTTTGGCTCAGTGGATAGCCAAAGCACCAAATATGTGGAGCATCAGCCCGTCGACTGAAGGGTCCCAGGTTTGATTCCGGTCAAGGGCTCGTACCTCGGTTGCAGGCTCTATCCCTGGTCAGGGCGCATGCAGAAGGCAAGCAATTGATGTGTCTCTCTCACATTGATGTGTCTCTTTCTCTCTCTGCCTCTCCCTCTCCCTTCTACTCTCTAAAAATCAATGGAAAAAGATCCTCAGGTGAGGATTAACAAAAAACACACACAAAAAGAAACCAAATTCTGTGACATCTCCATTACCAAGCTCTGTTGTGTGACTTAGTTTCCCTAACTGCCCCAGGACAGGGCAGGGAGTTTGGCTTCTCTAAATCTCTGGCTTTGCAAAAGGCATGGCCAGTGGGTTGTGGAGTCCCGGGGGCCTTCTCCCCAGTCTAGCCCTAGACGGAGGCACAGAGAGGCTGGGGGCTACCCAGCAGGGCTGAGAGTCTGTGGTCTTTGAGGCTGCTCATGCCTTGGTGCTATTCCCTGGGACTGCAGTGTCTTGGGTATAGTTTGCCGAGAGGGAAGGCTCTCAACTAATGAATTTGGCCGTGCTGAGCTCGGTGACGGGGGCTGCCTCTTAATGAGGCCAACGAACAGCACAAAGACCCCTGTGTGTTCCCCGCCTGCCCCTGCACAGTGGCAGCGGATGGAGTGTGCCGAGTACCATGAGGGAAAACCTAGGGTCCCCCACCACATAGTGAGGACCTCGAGGCTCCAACCCAGCCACAGAGTCAGAGGGACCTAGAGGGAGAGAATTAAATGCAGGAATCATGGGGCTGAATCTTAGCAATTGACGTTGATTTTGTTATTTGAAAAAAAAATCTATACATATAAAACCCTAATATGCAAATAGACCGTCAGAACAACAGAACAACCAGTCGCTATGATGTGTGTTGACCACCAGGGGGTGCATGTGGAACATGGTGGGCATCAGCTGTGATGGGATGGTGGAGCAGGTGAGCGGGAGTGCCAGACCAAGGCGGGGTGCTGGTCGCTGTCATCGGGGTGAGCCTCTGTTGGTTACTGAAAATCCCAATTGTGGCCCCAGTTGCTCAGTGTCGTCAGCAGGTGTGAGCAGCTGCTGCTGGCCCCAATCGTCCCTCAGGGCTTCTCCACCTCCCCCTACTCCTGAGGGGCAATCAGGGCAGCAGCCTCCGCTCGCATCCGCTGCTGGCGCAGGCCCCAATCACTCCATGGTGGGTGGGAGAAGGGCTGGCGCTGTCAGCGCTGTCAGTGCGTGGGAGCAGCGGCAGAGAGGGGACCAGGGGGCCGTGGCAGGAGGTGCTGGGTGGGGGCGTGGAGGATGGGCTGAGACCTGCCCCTGTGCGCACAGCAGCCTCACGGCCCACAGTTCCTTTCAAGGAGCACGAATTCGTGCACTGGGCCCCTAGTTAGATATAATTTACATACCACACCATCCATTCATTTAAAGCACAACTTCATAACTTTTAGTATATTCCAGGGTTGTGCAACCAGTACCCCTATCTAATTCCAGAACCTTCCATCACCCCTAAAAGAAACCTGTCCCCATCAGCAGTCACCCTCAGCCCCTGACAACCATGCAGCCACTTTCTGTCTCTGGATGTGCCTGTCCTGAACATGTCACATGAATGGAATCCCACGCTGTGTGGCCTTTTGTGTCTGACTTCTCTTACTGAGCACCATGTGTTCAAGGTCCATTTATGCTGCGGTGAGCGTCAGTGCTTTGCTCCTTTTCATGGCTGAGTAGTATTCCAGTGTGCGGATGCACCACTTTTGTTTATCTGTTCATTTGGTGAAGACTTTTAGGTTGTTTCCACCTTTTAGCAATTATTAGGATTTTTAAATTATTATTTAAATTATTAGTTTTTTATTGTGTATGTTAATCCTCACCTGAGGATCTTTTTTCCACTGATTTTTTTTTTTTTTTTTTTAGAGTAGGAGGGAAGGTAGGAGTAAGGGGGGGAGAGAGAGAGAGAGAGAGAGAGAGAGAAACATCGATGTGAGAGAGACACATCGATGTCTCCCAAATACACCGTGATTGAGGATCAAACCTGCAACCCTACAGTGTGTGGGCCGACACTCTAACCACTGTGCACACTGGCCAGGGCAATATGATACATTTATAAATTGCAATATGACAACCACTTATTATTTTTGAGACAGTTTTAGCACAAAAATTTTCTTGGCTGGATAAATACAGAAATAGCTGTGTCCTGGCTCAGGGCCTTGGCACTTGCTGTGCTCCCTGCCTGGTACATCACTGCCCGCCTCTCAGCTCCTTCAGATCAGGTCAGAGGTCACCTCTTGACCTCCCTGGCCAAGTGGCCACTCACCCCACACCCCTGGCTGTCAAATCTCTGATTCTTGTCCATCTCCCCCGCTGGCTGGGAGCTCCCCGAGGGTAGAGACCTGGTCCGTTGGGGCATCACTGGGACCCAGTGCCTGGCCACAGTCTCCCCTCAGACTTGTCATTTGCCACATGTGCAAACATGCATACATACACATGTGTTGCACAACCCCAGACACCATATACCACCAGACACATTTGGAGCCCGGGTTTCTCTAAAACCACTCCTGTCCCTCAATGGCCACTGGTCATTGCCTCAGGGGCCACCATCCATGTGCAGAGTGGCTACTCACTCCCCAGGCTGCATTGTGCAGAGCGGGGGACCCCAGCCACACAGAGGCACTTGAAGGCCCCGGGTGACCATCGGTTTGGGGCTGTCGGTATGTGGCCTCTGTGCGGAGCCTCGTCTACCCTAGAGGTTCCAGAGGAAAGTTATTTCCCTCTCTCGGTGCCCCATCTCAGGCAGGGAATCCAGGAGGGGGGCGGGGAGTCTGAGGCTCTCCCTGCCCTTCTGGCTGTTCTTGTGGAGCCATGCCTCTCTCGTGGGCCCCCTCAGCTTCATGGCCATCCTAGTGTGGGGGAGGGACAAGCCCCTCAGTCACAGGACAGACGCCCCCAGCCCCTTCTCCAGTTCCTTCTCTGGGCCCCTAGTGTCCTGTCTACATCCCTGGGCCCTGTGCTTGGATCCCCCCACTGTGACCAGGAAGGAAGGGGTTCACCCCTCATTCCCAGGACTGGCTTTTAGGGGTAGGAACAAGCCCCTTGACCACAGCCACAGAACTGGGGGCCCCCCTCCCCCTCCCCTGACTCGGAGGAAAGGCCACAGTCCCAGCAGCTTCAGTCTTCCCACCTGTTCCTCCCAATAGCTTCCTACTCTTTGGAAGCTCCCACCTCCCACTCCCAGGCCTTTGCTCCAGCGGCGCCCCTGCCTGGACACCCTCACCACCTTTCACCTTTCCTCACATGCCCCTCCTCAGACCCTCCCAACCCCCTCTCTTGCCTCCTGCATGGTTTTCTTCTCTGGTGTTTATTCATCAGCCCTCAGGCATGCCCCATAGTTTCTTTATTTTTTTTTAAAAAAATATATTTTATTGATTTTATTACAGAGAGGAAGAGAGGGATAGAGAGTTAGAAACATCGATGATAGAGAAACATCGATCAGCTGCCTCTTGCGCACCCCCTACTGGGGATGTGCCCGCAACCAAGGTACATGCCCTTGACCGGAATCGAACCCGGGACCCTTCAGTCCAAAGGCCGACTCTCTATCCACTGAGCCAAACCGGTCTCGGCCCATAGTTTCTTTATTTATCTCAGTTTCTTATGGTCTCCTCCTTTAGCCAGGCAACCCCGAGGGCAGGGATTTTTGTCTGTCTTGGTCACTGCTATGTCCCCAGTTCCTAGAGCATGTCTGGTACACAGCAGGCGCTCACTAAATGCTTAAATGCATGAATGTTGTATATATTTACGTGGAAGCTGCATGATCAGAAAAGAGAATTGCATTTCCTGTGTCAATGTCAGCAACCCCAGCAAGCATCTACTGAGCGCCTACTGAGTGCAGCCGGTGCTGGGCCCTCCCTCGGTCTGTGGCGTCAGGGTGAGGGTGGTGAGGCCTGCTCCACCACATTTGGGTGGCTTATGGGCCATGGGAAGAGGCCACGGTGTTGGTGACCCTTGTCCAGGTTGCAGGTGGTTGGATGGCCATTAATGAACAAATAAAAAGTGAGTTTTTGGCCTGGAGCCCCTGAGGCGCCATAAATCACCATGAGATGACTCAAAAGCCAGAAATTGAGTGGCCCCAGCTGGGCTGGTGTGGCCGATGGGGCAGAGACCATGGTGGGGGGGCAGGAGCCCCTCCTACACACACTCTCTCTCTCACGCACGCACACACACACACACACACACACACACACAACATCTCTCCTCACAGCTGCTGGACAGGCCATGTCTTTATTAGAACCATACAGGTGATGATCATTAGGGCTGGGTGTGGACCACGGGCGAGGAACGCTGAGCAATCCAAGTGGTAGGATCGGCAGAGGCACAGAGAACAGACTGAAGGGCAATTCAGGTATGTCTTCCCTCTACCTTTTTAGAGGCTGGGAGGGAGGGGAGGCCTGGAAAGCCAAGCAAAGGAGGCGGCGGGGGCAGGACTGGAGGCCAAGGAGGAGGAGTGGATTGCAGGTGGAGGGCTGCTGAGCCTGCGGACCGGGGCCGAGCCTGCGGACCTGGGCTGCCCCCCACCAGGAGTTGTCATCCAGGAGGGCACCGGGCCCTCTGTGCCTCTGCACTGTCGTGAGATGATGGAGCAGAATCCTGTTGGCTTTGCCTTTCCCCCTGCTGAGACTCCTAAGGGCCACCCACCCTACAGCCCTGACACCCCCCACCTATCGATCCAGAAATGGAGGCTGAGACGTCCAGAGATGATCAGTGGGCCCTAATGGTGGGGCACTGAGTGGTCCAGGAGACCCTTTTTCCTGGGCAGGTGGGAAAACTGAGGCCCCATCACGTCAAGGGGGTGAATGAATCCAGGGTGAGTCTAGGCCTCAATGGGATCAGGAGTTGAGTCTGAGCGGGGCCTCAGACAGCCCCAGGGGCATGAGACCAGGCCTCCCCATCATTGGTTCAGCTGGCCAGGCTGTGTTGGGGACCCCGGGCTGCCCTCCCCTGGGAGCTCTGGCTCAACTCACGGATGGTTTGGGGGTGTAGAAGCTGCTACAGGTTCAAGTCCAGGACTCCCACTGCTGGCTTATGACTGCCTCTCTGGGCCTGGGGCCGCAGTGTCCGACTCCTGGAGTGGAGGAAGGTTCCAGGAGAGTCATTTCCCCAGCCCTCCTGCCGCGTCCCTCTGGGGCTCCAGCTCCCCGGGGCGCATTGATGGAGTGCAGAGAGGTGGAGGCAGGTAAGGGGGTGTTATTGATGGCGCCTATGTGAGCCCCTCTCAACCTCCAAGCCTCACCCAGTGCCGGCTTCCATGCTTATTTTCATGACATGCGTATTTTCGTGATCCATTTCTGACTATACCGAGGAGCTGCCCATTGGACAAGAGGGAGACTGAGGCAGGAGGCAGGCAGGTGGTCCCGGCCCGGAAGGGGTCCTGGGGGAGTCAGAGGAGGTGAGAGGCAGTTGTTCTGGCCTGAGGATGGGGCAGGCTGGAGAATGGGCTGCTCACCTTGCACCCATTTGTGGGCTCCAAGTGCTTAAAATCCTCTTGTGGCTACTGAGACTGGCAGGGGCAAGAGGTGGGGGGCGCAGGGCAGCCTGGGTTGAGGCTAGGGGCACCCCAACAAAGAATTTTAGATGGGCGGGGACCCCTGAGGATGTCTCTGCCCCCCAACCTTTCCCCCTGCTCAAAGCCCTGTGGTAACTCCTCCGAGCCCTCAAGACAAAGCCCCACTTCTGCTGCGAGGTCCCGCCCTCCCCACGCCTCAGGGGCTGGTTCCTCCCTCAGCAGTCTCCAGGCTGGGCCTGCCCCGCGCCTGTGTCCTCCCTCTTCCGCCAGCGCCTTTCCCTGGGCTGGTCCTCCCAGCAGAGACTGTTCTCTGCGCTCTGTTCCTTCAGAGAGCGTCTCACCCTCAGGTCCCAGCTCTGTGCACTGGGCCTCAGTTTCCCCATTTACAAACTGAAGGCGAGAGCTCTGGTCTCCCACTGTTTGGCAAGCTTTGGCCAAGCTACCTTCCCCCTCCAGGACTCCACTTCCTCAACGGTGCAAAGTTCCATTCCCAACTCAGCCTCTTTCTCCAGTGGGGTCCCCACAGCAGGGCAAGCGTTTTCCTTTCTGGGCCTCAGTTTACCCTTCAGCGATCCTTGAGACCCACTGTACAGATGAGAAAGCTGAGGCTAGACGATGGGCAGGTCAGCCCCAGGCCCCACAGCTGGGACCCTGAGGTGGGTGCCTGAGCCGCCCCTACGCTTGGGGTGGGAGGGGACGAGTTGGACCCCCCTCCTCAGCAGCACAGTAAGCAGCTCAGGTTCAGAATATTTATTCTTGGCAACAACAATCTGAAGTGGGCTGGGAGGAGTTGGAAGGACTGGCAGGGGCACCTGAGCAGGCAGGTGGGGCTGCTGGGCCGTCCTTGTGGGTCCTTCTTAAAAGGTGAAAATTAGAGCCTGTTATGATCCTGACTTTGGCGGGCACCCCTGAATGGGCCCTCCACAAACCCCCTCAGCCGTGCCCAGCCAGCCCCTCCGCCCCTTGCCTCGCCCTCCCGGCCAGGCGGCCAGGTGCTCCAGAGTTATGGTTTGCAATATCCCAGCCGTGTGTTAATGACCCAGCACCGCCCGGGGCCATTATTAGCATCATTCATCATGCACAGCCCAGGCTTCCGCTCCAGACACCCTGTGGCCAGGGTGGGAAAATGAGGCACAGAGAGGTTCCTGAAGCTCTTGGCTGAGTTTCAGCACCCACCTTCAGGGAGGGATGAAGGACTGAAGTATGTTTTGGGCATGGACTCCACATCAAGTGCTCTTTGTCACCAGCGAGGCAAGGCTGGAGGCACTGGCCTCATTCTCCAGCGCTCCCTCCTCAAGCAAGGCTGGGTTGTGGGGGTTGGTGGGGCACCCCAGGAGTCAGTGTGCTGGCTGGCAGATCTTTGAATTAAAATACGTATATATACCAGATAAATAAAGGCGACCCAAGTCCTGGTGACAGGCGGAATTAAGTCCCTTGGATGGGGACCTGGCAATGAGGGGTGTGGGGTGGGGATGTATCACTGGCTCTCAGCTCCCCACAGTCCCCCATTCTATCCATGACTGTTCAGCACCCCTGCAGCCTGGTGGGGATGTGAGAAGGCGTATAGGGGGTCAGAGAGTGAGGTCTGGGACCCAAGGCCTGAATTGTGAGCCCCAGGGTCCCATAGCCCTGAGTTTAAGAGCAAATCCAGCCCTGGCCAGTCTGACTCAGTGGATAGAGCATCGGCCTGAGAACTGAAGGATCCCAGGTTTGATTCCAGTCAAGGGCACATGCCCTGGCTGCAGGCTCGATCCCTGGCCCAGGGGTGTATAGGAGGCAACCAGTTGATGTGTCTCTCTCACATTCGTGTTTCTCTCTGTCTGTCCCCCTCCCTTCCACTTTCTGTAAAAATCAATGGAAAAATATCTTTGGGTGAAGATTAACAACAACAAAAAAAGAGCAAGTCCAGCTTTTTAGCGAGGTGCCCCTGAGAGTCACGTGCCCCCCCCCCCCACCTGAACGGAGGAGACCGTGCTGCTCCTCAGGGCAGTGGTGGAACTGGGCACCGGGCATGGCACAGACCAGGTTGGATCCTGGCCCACCCGGCTCCTCCCTGGCTGGGGTTAGCACTGGATCTTTCTTGTGAGGTGCTGGCAGTCCCTGTTTTGTTGGATGCCAGGGAAACCCCATTCCAGCATATGGGGAGGACCCGTGGGGCAGGCACAGCTCTGGGGTCCTCCCTGGCCCCTTCCCTCCACCAGAGCCCCAGCGGAGAGCGGGGTAGGGGTTGGGAAGGGAGCTTTCAATGAAGGAGCAGCTAATCGCCTGGCGAGGACCTTTCTGGGGTCCAGTAAATCTATTATGAAAAGCCTCTAAATGTATGTAAAACCGGCCTCAGACCGTCTGGGGATTAGGCCTTGGGGAGGCTGGCTGGTGGGTTTGTAGAACTGGGGCCCCTGGAGGGCGGGGGAAGTGGCCCTCGGGGGTTGGGGCAGAGGAAGAGAGGTCTTCCTCGGTAGAGGCCAGCACCCATTTTATTTTATTTTTTATTTTTATTTAAAATACACTTTTATTGATTTCAGAGAGGAAGGGAGAGAGAGAAACATCGATGAGAGGGGATCATTGATTGGCTGCCTCCTGCACGTTGGACCGAGCCCGCAACCCAGGCATGTGCCCTTGACTTTGGTCCGCAGGCCGACACTTTATCCGCTGAGCCAAACCAGCTAGGGCAACCAGCACCCATTTTATAGTTGGGGAAACTGAGGCCCAGACCCAGAAAAGAGGGGCCCCTCCCAGGGTACCCTCAGACCCCCATCCAAAGGTGGACAGGGGTGCTGTTCACTGCTATTCCTTCCCTCACATGGTGGGTTTTCCCATGGCTTCCGTGGGTCTGAAAGATCGCGGGCCAAAGACGGGGGTCTTTGTCCTGACAAAGGCGCTAGTGAGCCCAGGTCCCAGCCAGTGAGGCGGGGTCCCTCCGGGGAGGCGTAGGAACCCAGGGCTAGGATTTCAGGGTCCCAGTGGAAGTCACCGTGGACAGGCCCACACCCTTCACCTGGCAGACACTCCAGGTAGAGGCACCTGCCTGAGCCAAGGCTTGGTGGTCAGAGGGAGAAGGCTGAGGCTGGGGTGGGAGGAGGCTAGCTGAAGGGGATTTTATTTTCTTCTGAGAGCAGCAGGGGCTCTGGGTGGGGTTTTAGCCCAAGTGGCCCTGGCTTCCCTCCCAGGATCCATTGTGGGAACATTGACCCTAAGATCACCTTCCTCTGGAGCTTAGTTCCCCCAGCTCGGCCCCCATCTCGGCCCCCACCCTGCTTCACGGGTCCTGCCACCGGCTCCCGCTTAAGCTGTTCCCTCCTTCCGGGATGCCATTCTCCCACCCCCATGCCCTGTGGAAAGCCTTCCATTGGCTCCAGTTAGGTGCATGGGGAGGAGGGAGAAGACGTGCCCTGCACACCCCCACTAGCGGAGCTCAGGGCCGCCCTGCAGAGTGGCCCCGACAGCAGAAAGCCTGAGGCACCTGGCCGACAGCCATGTCTACAGACCTCAGGCATAGCTGGGGGCCTTTCCTGGGCCCCTGGCGTGGTCTGGGTCCAGCCACCTACGTGTACCTGCCACCCAGATGCTGAGAAATGATCAGGCGAGTGGTTCCCATGACTCAGCTGGGCCCAGCCTCCAAATTCCTTCAGGTCACGGGGAGGCTGTGTGGCCGGCGGGGATCGGGGCCTTGTAGGCTGCCAGGCCTCGCTCGCTGTGTGTGTACCTTCCAGTGACTGCATTCGCTCATCATCATTCTCAGCCATGGCTCAGTGCTGTGGAGGGGAGTGACGGGGGCTCCAGGTGACCCCCCTGCCTGTCTACCAGTCAGGCCTGCTGGGCCCCTTCAAGTCGTCACAGCCCAGCAGCTGTAGCAGGGGGCATCTTTCTGGCCTGTCCGGGATGGACTCAAGTGGAACTGATGCTGACCAGTGGAATGCCCCCACCGGCCCAGCCTGCTCACCTTGGGCCGCTGCTGGGGCCCCCACCCACTTGCCCTCACGGACAGCGCCTCCAGTGCTGTATTGCACAGCCTCCATCCTGGCCACGCAGCTATGGACCCTGCCTGGCTGAGACTGGCACAAAAAGCCTTCGGACTCTCAGCAGAGATGCCCCTGTGCCCGGCCTCACTTTCCCCATCTGTAGCATGGGCATGCCTGTAGTGGCTGCTTGCTGGTCCTTTGAGGATTGAATGAAAGCTGTGTGAGCAGAGGTGGGGGGTGGGGAGCGGGGAAGAGAAACTCCCAGGGCTTTCCCAGGGGTGCTTGGCTGGTCCTCTGTCCATTCCTTCTGCTGAGCTTTTGTCCAGGAAATTCGATGTGGCAGGGAGAACGGATCTGCTCATGGCATGAAATGAGCAGAGGCAAATGCTGTTGACCCCTGACCTCGGTCCCCTAATCCCAGTTAAGACCCTCACTGGGAAGGGGCCCTGTGAGATGGCTGGGGTATGGCCCCTGCCCCAGGCATAGAGGGGGGGGGCTTCCAGGTCGGGGTTGCAGGGGCTTGGGGGAACACAGCTGCCCACTGGCCACGTGTCTATCACCACCCAGAAGAGGCCCACTGGAGAAACTGAGGGCAGGCAGAGCCCTCGGAAGCCCCAGGCCTAGGGGAGAAGTAGGCCCTGCCAGCCCTAGGCTGGGTGACTAGGGCCAGCAGCCACCCTCCCTGAGCCTCAGAACAGGAAGCTCATAGGAAGTCTGGCCTGACTTGGAAATCAGCCCACAGCCACGCGGGATATCTGCTTCTTTATTTTTTATTTTATTTTATTTTTTAAAAAATATATTTTATTGATTTTTTACAGAGAGGAAGAGAGAGGGATAGAGAGTCAGAAACATCGATCAGCTGCCTCCTGCACACCCCCTACTGGGGATGTGCCCGCAACCAAGGTACATGCCCTTGACCGGAATCGAACCTGGGACCCTTGAGTCCACAGGCCGACGCTCTATCCACTGAGCCAAACCGGTCAGGGCAGGTATCTGTTTCTAACTGGCTTTGTGCCTCAGTGCACTCCTCTGGGTTAGGGGACGTGTAAGGGGATATGTGGCCCAGGGGTCCCCTCGCCTGCAGTGTGGGGAACAGCTTTCTGACCTGGCTGCCCTCCCCTGCTATAGACTCCTCCATAGCTCCCACTGTCCTTGAGACAGTTTTTCTGACCTGGACCAGGGCCACAGAGATGGTGGTAAAAGTTCTGACCACGGAACTTCATGACCTGAATTCAAATCTCAGCTCCCCCTCCCTTAGGGGAGCCATCTTTCCTCTGGGGCCTTTCCCAGTGGACAAGGAGGATGTTAACACCTGGGCTGTTTCAAAAATAAAATGAGGGACCCCATTAAGCAGGCTGAGCCCAGGGCCAGGCATAGAGCAGGCGCTTAATACATGCAACTCAGGATGGTGCTGGACTTCAGCCCTGGTTCTGGCCCTAACCTTGGGCCACCATGCACAGACCTGCTGCCACCAACCCAGCAGGCTAGCTGAGGAGTTGCTAAGACAATTAATATCAGGGTGGCGCCCGGTGATATTGCCTGGTAAATGCTCCAGGAAGAAAGGGGTGAGTGAATGAAGGAATGAGTAAAGGGAGGGACGGACGGAGGAGGTGTTCTCACTTCTGCTAGCTGTGGTGACTTAGCCTCTTGCCTTCCAGCTCCTTGGAGGCTGATGCTAGAAGCTTCCACTGAAGATTAAACTGTTCTCCCTCAATGGCTGGGATGTGTTCTCATGCCTGGGTACCCCTGGGTTCCCTGGAGGCCATGTGTCTGTTCCACCCTGCTGAGCTGTTCCCCATGATCAATTTCAATTTGGCCTGCTCTTTGCCTCTGCAGCGTGACGCTCCTTAGAGGCTGGGTTTGGGGGGGCGGGGGGGGGCGGGGAGGCGGTGGCTTTCACAGCTGCAGCCGACCCCACCATGTCCTGAGACCTGCATCTGGTAACAAGAGGGGCCTACTGTTGCTCCCCATTTCTGGACCTGTTTCCTCAGGGATGGGATGAGGAGGTAAGGAAGGGAAGTCTGCAGCCAACTCTGTTTTCATCCAACCTCTAACTTAATTCTTGAGTGCCAACTGGGTGCCTAACCCTATGTTGGATGCCGGGGACACAGTGGGAACCAAAGTAGACAAACCTGAGTTCGAGTTAATCAGGGTAAGGGTAAGGGTAGGGCATTCCTGGCAGGGGGAAGAGCGAGTGCAAAGGCCCCGAGGCAGCAGGGAGCATCACGCTGTGGAGGAACACAAGGAGCCCTGTGTGGTGGGAGCAGAAAAGGAGAAAGGACCAGGGTGGAGGGTGGGGGAGCCTTGGTAACAATATTACTCAGTGGTAAGTCTCAGTGTTCACTAGTGCCTACTGTGTACCAAACATCGACCGGTGGGTTTTACCTGCCTCATCTCCCTGGAACCTTACAACCACCCTATAAGTATACTCATCTTACAGACAAGGAAACGGAGGCCACGGAGGGGAGGTCGCTGGTCAAGGTTACTGAGCAGGTGCCCAGCAGAGCTGGGGTTTGGTCCTGGATTTCGAGCATGACAGTGGTCCCTTCCTTAGCAGTAGACCCTCAGCCGCTGCCCTTACCACCCATGCCCCCCTGTTTCCCCCCAACTTCGCTCCATGACTCAGGCCCTGCTCCATTTTCATGGGGTGAGGAGGAAGGACATCTTTAGGTTCTGATGCCCGGAGTTTGGTTTGAACCCACCTGCCCTTCTCTGTGACCTTGGGGCAGGCCTGTCCCTCTATGCCTCAGATTCCTCGCCTGAAACAAGAGACTGTGGGGGGCACTGCTCTCTCAGAAAAGGTGAGCAGGAGGGAGGGATGAGGCCTCCCCTGTAATGGCTGGGAGCGCCCTGTGCCTCACACCCTCTCTGGGCCCAGCCCTGCTGTGTACCCCCATAGCCCTATTCAGGCCCCAACTCTCACTGTGCTTTGCGGGGGGTGGGGGGGGGGGGCGTGAATTCTGCTGTGCACCCTGTGGCCCTTTGCCTCCTCCTTGGGCCCAACCCAGCTGTGTGTTCCCGTGCCTTTTCTGGGTCCTGATCCCCACTGTGTACTCCCTGAGCCCTTCTCCGAATCCCGGTGCCCTGCACCCTCTCTGGGCCCCATCCCCACTGTGTGTCCCTACACCCCAAGACCTCTCTGGGCCTCAGTCTCACTGTGTGCTTGCTCAGTGGGTCCCATGCTCTCTCTGCCCGCCCCCCCACTCCCCCCCCCCTCAGCTCCAGCCACCACTAGGTGGAGTGAGGAGCCAGTGGAGACCCAGCACAAGCAGAGTCACGCTCTGAGTCTCCCGGCCACTGCTAGGTGGATGCCTCAGACACCGGCAAGCTCAAGCCTCCTGCCGACAGACAGTGGCCCTTGGAGGGAAGCACCAGTTGTAGCCAGACAGATGTGAACCAGAAGCCCAAAGGCTGGTGTCCAAAGCACCTGAGCTGCACACAACTGTGACCTTGACCCCCAACCTCTGACCCTGCTGCGGCACCCGAGATGCCCAGGTGGAGTTCAGAATCTCCACCTCCTGATGCCTATCCATAGTCTGGCCGCTGGGCATATGGGCAGCTGGGGAAACTGAGGCTGGATGCCTGGCCAGCGGGTGTGAGCTGTGAGCACCCTTTGAGTTAGGGCGCGGTTGAGGCTAAGTGAGAGTTCTGAGTCTGAGGATAGCCTCCCACCCACAGGCAAGGACTCCATGACACGGGAGACAGGTAGGCTTCTCTGAGGAGGCAATGGCTCCGCTTAAATCTGAAGTATGAGAAGTACGGGCAGGGGTGAGCACAGAAGGGACAGTGTGCTGTGGCCCCAAGGTAGGGTCCAGCATGTTTTGGGAAATGGAGACCAGGTAAAGGTGGGTCAGGGCCAGCCCCCACGCCCAGGCCTTGATAGGCCAATTGGGGGAACCTGAGTTTTTTGCAGAGGGTGCTGGGGAGCCACGGTGCGTGAGAGCAGGAGAGTGACATAATCCAAATCACTTTGTTTCACAGCTCCCTGCGGCTGCCTGGGGACAGGCTCTGGGGTCAGTCATGGAGGCTGGGGAGGACCAGAGAGTAGGGTAGGTGGGGGTCCAGTTGAGGTCTGTGTAGGAAGTGGCTGGGGCCCTGGTTCAGGGGAAGAGCGGGAAGCTCAGAGATGTGGGTGACCTGAGTGGGCTCAGGGGCCAGGCAAGCCCTCAGGCTGGCCCATCAGCCCCCAGAGTCTCGGGGCTGGGTTTGTGCCTCCTCCTGTGTCTGCCAGCTTCTCATCAGCTGCCTGATGAATGGCTTCTGGCTTAATTGTCTTGGGTTACTCCTTTTCCAGAAAAGAAAACGGAGGCACAGAGGGTTGGTCAGTCTGGCACATCTGGGGCCCCTTCTGTGTAATTAGCACATCAGGGGCCCCCACTCCGTGTAACTGGCACATCTTCCATGTCTATGTAATTAGCACATCTGGGGGCTACTTCTGTGTAGTTAGCGTATCTACCTCTGTTTCTGTATGATTAGCAATGTGCCCTGGGCCACAGAAAGACCACATGCCTTGGAACCCATTCTTCTTTTGTTTTGTTTTTTAATCTATTGTTGATAGTCTTACAGATGTCCCCCATTTTCCACAACCCCCCATTGGCCCTCCTCCACCCAGCCACCCCCAACCCAGGCCTTCCCACAGTATTATCTGTCCTTGTGCTATGCATATACGTTCTTTGGCTAATCTCTTCGAGCCCCACCCAACTCCTCCCCTCTGAGATCTGTCAGTCTGTTCCATGCTTCCATGCCTCTGGACCTATTTTGTTCCACAGTTTATTTTGTTTATTAGATTCCACATGTAAGTGAGGTCATGTGATATTTGTCTTTCTCTGACTGGCTTATTTTGCTTAGCATAATAATCTCTAGGTCCATCTGTGCTGTCACAAAGGGTAAGAGATCCTTCTTTTTATAGCTGCATAGTATTCCATTGTGTGACTGTGCCACAGCTTTTTTATCCACTCATCTGCTGATGGGCACTTGGGCTGTTTCCAGATCTTTGCTGTTGTAAATAATGCTGCTATGAACATAGGGGTACATCTATTTTTTCTGATTGGTGTTTCAACATTTTTAGGATATATTCCCAGAAGTGGCATCATTGAATTCCATTTTTAATTTGTTGAGGAAACTCCATACTGTTCTCCACAGTGGCTGCACCAGTCTGCATTCCCACCAGCAGTGCACGAGGGTTCCTTTTTCTCCACATCCTCGCCAGCACTTGTTGTTTTTTAATTTGTTTTTTATTGATTTTTTTAGAGAAAGAGGAATGAAGAGGCAGAGGTAGAGAAGCATTGATGTGAGAGAGAAACATCCATCAGTTGCCTCCCGTACACATCCCAACCAGGGAATGAAACTGCAACCTGGGCACGTGCTCTGACTGGGAATCAAAATGGCCACCTTCGGGTGCAGGCACAACGATCAACCAACTGAGCCACACCGGCCAGGCCAAGGCTGTTGTTTGTTGATTTATTGATGATAGCCATTCTGACAGGTGTGAGGCGATAGCTCATTGTAGTTTTAATTTGCATCTCTCTGATGATTGGTGACCTCGAACATTTTCTCACATGTCTATTGGCCATCTGTATGTCCTCTTTGGAGAAGTGTTGTATGCGTTTTTTATATTTTTTGGAAATTAACCCCTTATCAGATGTATAATTGGTGAATATATTGTCCCATAGAGTGGGTTCCCTTTTCATTTTGCTGTTGGTTTTGTGTGTGTGTGTGTGTGTGTGTGTGTGTGTGTTTTGCTGTGCAGAAACGCTTTAGTTTCTTGTAGTCTCATATATTTATATTTTCCTTTGTTTCTTTTGCCATTGGAGATGTATTGGCAAAAATATCTCTGCATAAGATGTCTGATATTTTACTGCCTATGTTTCCTTCTAGAATTTTTATGGTTTCGAGACTTACATTTAAGTCTTTTACCAATTTTGAGTTTATTCTTGTAAATGGTGTAAGTTGTTGGTTTAGTTTCTTTCTTTTCTTTCTTTTTCTTTTTTTTGCATGTACCGGTCCAATTTTCCCAATACCATTTAAATATATATATATATGTATGTATGTGTGTGTGTATATATATATATATATATATATATATATATATATATACATACACACACACAGACTCCCAAATCTCCATCAAAAAACTACTAGACTTAATAAATGAATTCGGTAATGTAGCAGGATACAAAATTAACACCCAGAAATCTAAGGCTTTATTATACACCAATAATGAACTCAAAGAAAGAGAAACTAAAAAAACAATCCCATTTACCATTGCACCAAAAAAATTGGTACCTAGGAATAAACTTAACCAAGGAGGTAAAAGACCTGTACTCAAAAAACTACAGGACATTGAAAAAAGAGATAGAGGAAGACATAAACAAATGGAAGAATATACCATGTTCATGGATTAGTAGAATCAACATAATTAAAATGTCCATACTACCCAAAGCAATCTATAGATTCAATACAATCCCCATTAAGATACCAACAGAATATTTCACAGACCTAGAACAAACTCTCCAACACCATTTTTTAAAATATATATTTTATTGATTTTTTACAGAGAGGAAGGGAGAGAGATAGAGAGTTAGAAACATCGATGAGAGAGAAACATGGATCAGCTGCCTCCTGCACGCCCCCTACTGGGGATGTGCCCGCAACCAAGGTACGTGCCCTTGACCTGAATCAAACCTGGGACCTTTCAGTCCGCAGGCTGATGCTCTATCCACTGAGCCAAACCGGTTTCAGCTCTCCAACACCATTTTTTATGACGATTTTTATTTATTTATTTTTAATATATATTTTATTGATTTTTTAAAATATATATTTTATTGATTTTTTATTTTATTTTATTTTTTTAAATTAATTTCTTTATTGAGTAAGGTATCACATATTTGTCCTCATCCCCCCATTCCTATCCCACACCCCTCCCCACACCTGCCCCCACCCCCCTGTTGTCCTTAACCACTGGTTAGGCTCATATGCATGCACACAAGTCCTTTGGTTGATCTCTCCACTTTACCCCCACCCTCCCCTACCCTCCCTCTGAAGCCCGACAGTCTGATCCATGCCTCCTTGTTTCTGGGTCTGTTCTTGTTCATCAGTCTATGTTGTTCATTATTTCCCGTAGATGAGTGGGATCACGTGCTATTAGAAATACACTTATAGGAACCGAAAATGAGACAAGCAATGATGGTTATGCTGACAGGCAAATGAATCAGTCTGTAGTGAGTTTCTTTCTGGGCCAACAGTTCTTTTGAGACCCAATTTCAATGTCAAACAGTTCCTTATGTGTACATGTCAGCAATGACATTTCAGTTCTGGATGGTGGACAAATGGTGGTAATGCAGGTCCGACTCTCTCTAGTTTAGTCCTGGGCAACCTGCAGTGACGAACAGCTGCTAACTGCTAGTATGGCAAGGCGACGTCAGCGTCTTCCATCTCTGGACTGCTTCTCTTCTGTCTTCATGGCTGGAGTAGTCCTGTCGATTCCTCTCTGTTGTTGGAATCCACATGGTCTCGGAGTTGTTTTCTGAAAATATACAAACATATTCTCGACCAAAAGTTAATAAAGGAATATATTCTATAAATTTGACTTGGGATCCTATTTCATTTTTTGCCCAAATGATTTTCCTCTGGCTTGTTTTGACACCTTGTGTGTTTTTCATGGGTGTCTTGCTTTCAGCCTTACAATTAATTTTCTAAAGTATTGATTTTCTAGATGTAATTTACTTACACGATATTTTTCCTTACATGATATTCTTCTACTATCCCCCCCTTTTTTTATTTAAATATTAGGAGGCTTTTGAAAATTTTATAATGTAGTCTTGATGGCTTTTAAATTTTAATTTTTTGCACTATAATATTACTGTTTTAGGTTCATTACATGGTGCACAATTTTATCATGAGATGAACTACCAATAAAAATTTTAGTTAACACTTTAGGAACACCTTTTTGTCCAGTACAATTAATTTTTCTAGAATATTTGCTTGTTTCAACTAGCCAATTTAAATTTGCCTGAAAACTTGACTACTATTTTACTGTCAAATTTATTACTCTAACAACAATCTTATTTTATCCTGTAAATATCAGTGGAAAGGATTATTTGCTTTCTTGAGTAGGTCCTGAGCATTCCTGGTAGTAGGCTGGATTTAGATATCATAAACCCACTTCCCCACACCATGGGTACACGACAACTCAAACAATTCTTGTTGCAGTGAGAGGGCAGCTGCTGTCAGCCAAGTCTCTGTCTGTTACCTGGGTCCCGATTTGAGCTGGGCATGGGACGTTAAGAAACCCTGGGGACAGGAGACTTCCTTCAGAAGGGGTGAGTGTTCAGGCCCCTGCAAAGTTGAGGGGTGAGGGTCTGTGCCCCACCTCTGTTGACCCCCAGGTTCTCTCCTGATGGCCCCTCTGCGACTGTGCCTGTCTTAGGTTGTTCCTTCCCTGAGGAATCTTACCCGTCTCTGGCTAACCAGCCATCCTCCGAGGCCAAGCAGGGTGATGTGAGGTTCAGTTCTGTCTCCTTGGTAGCCTATGCCCCATGGCCTCCATGCCCAGCACCTGCCTTGGGATCCCCTTGCCTGCTGGCGGGGCCCCAGCACTGATCACATATCTTGGGGAACCCGGGTTTCTTCTCCAGGGGTTATTGATTTTTTACAGAGAGGAAGGGAGAGTGATAGAGAGTCAGAAACATCGATCAGCTGCCTCCTGCACATACTGGGGATGTGCCCGCAACCAAGGTACATGCCCTTGACCGGAATCGAACCTGGGACCTTTCAGTCCTCAGACCAACGCTCTATCCACTGAGCCAAACCGGTTTCGGCTTTATTGATTTTTTACAGAGAGGAAGGGAGAGGGTTAGAGAGTCAGAAACATCGATGAGAGAGAAACAACTATCAGCTGCCTCCTGCACATACTAGGGATGTGCCCGCAACCAATGTACATGCCCTTGACCAGAATCGAACCTGGGACCCTTCAGTTCATAGGCCGACGCTCTATCCACTGAGCCAAACCAGTTAGGGCTCCAACACCATTTATTGAAGAGACTGTCTTTACTCCATTGTATGCTCTTGCCTCCTTTGTCAAATATTAATTGACCAGAATGACATGGGTTGATTTCTGGGGTCTCTGTTCTGTTCCATTGGTCTATATGCCTGTTCTTGTGCCAGTACCAGACTATTTTGATTACAATGGCTTTGTAATATAGTTTGATATGCAGTATTGTGATGCCTCCAACTTTGTTCTTCTTTCTCAAGATTGCTGAGGATATTTGGGGTCTAAATTTTGGAAAAATTGTTCTGGATCTTGAAATATACCATTGGTATTTTAACAGGGATTGCATTGAATCTGTATATTGTTGAGTAGTATGGACGTTTTAATGATGTTAATTCCTCCAATCCATGAACATGGTATATGTTTGTGTGCTGCACCAGCACAGCCAAGGGTTTGACGAGCCTGAGGGAGGGCCGGAGAAGGATGAAGAAAAGACAGACAAAGAGAATAAGCTGGGTCTAGGTGGATCTTCTGTGTCTGGCTGAGACCACAGAACAGATCCAGACAGCAAGCTGTGCCTTTATTTTATAGTCAGAGGTAAACAAGGTAGTGGTCACCATAGTTACAACGTTCTTGTGAGTTTCACTTGTTTTGGCAGCACTTGCTGCACCTCCCACAGCCCATTAGCTACCCAGGAAGGATCTAGGGAGTGTCATAAGGTCAAGCTTAATTGTGCTAAGAGGGCTGTGCCTCTAAGCTGGGACTTGTTTTTGGCTTTGCCAACAGGCCAGTCCGAGGCTTAACCCTATAGCCGCTCCCTACATGCTTGCACTTGTTTTGTGTGTTCCTCTATTTCTTTTTTCTATGTCCCATAGTTTTCTGAGTACAGATTTTTTTTACCTCCTTGGATAAGTTTATTCCTAGGTATTTTTTGTTGTTGTTGTTGCAATGATAAAAGAGATTTTTTTTTTTTTAGTTTCTCTTTCTAAAAGTTTATTTTTGGTGTATAAAAACGCCATCGAGCCCTGGCCAGTTTGGCTCAGTGTATAGAGCATCAGCCTGTGGACAGAAGGGTCCCAGGTTTGATTCCAGTCAAGGGCATGTACCTCGGTTGCAGGCTCCTCCCTGGCCCTGGGCCCTGGTCAGGGCTCATGCAGGAGGCAACCAATTGATGTGTTTCTCTCACATCACATCTGTCTTTCCTTCTCTCTTCCAATCTCTCTAAAAATCAATGGAAAAATATCCTCAGGAGAGGATTTTTTTTAGAAAAAATTTCTATCACCTATAAAGTATAATTTTAAAAAATGCCATCAATTTCTGGGTGTTAATTTTGTATCCTACTACTTTACCAAATTCATTTGTTAAATCTAGCAGTTTTGTGTGTGTGGAGTCTTTGGGGTTTTCTATGTACAATATCATGTCATCTGCGAATAATGAGTTTTATTTCCTCCTTTTCAATGGATGCCTTTTATTTTTTTCTTCTTCTCTGATCACTGTGGCTAGGACTTCCAGGACTATGTTGAATAAGAGTGGTGAAAGTGGACATCCCTGTCTTGTTTCTGATCTTAAAGGAAAAGCTTTTCGTTTTTGCCCATTGAGTATGATGTTGGCTATAGGTTTGTCACATATGGTCTTCGTTATATTGAGGTATGATTCCTCTATTCCCACTTTGCTGAGAGTTTTTATCATAAATGGGTGGTAGATTTTGTTGAGTGCTTTTTCTCAGTCTATTGACAAGATCATGTGATTTTTTAATTCTTCATTTTACTTATGTTTATTGATTTGTGAATATTGTACCAGCCTTGCAGCCCCAAAATAAATTCTGCTTGGTCATGGTGTATGATCTTTTTTAACGTATTGCTGGATCTGATCTGCTAATATTTTGTTGAGGATTTTAGCACCTATGTTCATCAGGGATATTGGCCTATAAGTTTCTTTCTTTGTAGCGTCTTTATCTGGTTTTGGAATTAGGATAATGCTAGGCTTATCAAAAGAGTTTGGAAGTCTTTCCCCATTTGGGTTCAAGGCACCAAGAGTCACGAATCTGGCCCTGCACCTCCCCGCTTGCTCCCTACAACCCAGCCACCTTGTGCCGCTTGGAAACAAACCAATCTTGTTCTTGCCGCAGGGCCTGTGCACAGACCATTTTCTCCTCCCTTGATCGGCCAGGCAGAGAGCAGCACCGCCTCTGCTGCCCACCTGTGATCACGCACCCCCCCCCCCCACACCTGCTGATACAGATTTTTATGTTCAGTTCAACAATGTTTATCACAAATGGGTCAGGTATCGTACACCTTAGGTGAACGAGGCGCAGTCCCTTCCCTCCGGAAAGTCACAGTTGAGCACAGGAGACAAATGTTCTAAAATGATGGAGCCTACACTAATAGAATAAATTACCCAGAGAGCAGTGGGTTTTTTATTTTTATTTAAAAAATATATATTTTATTGATTTTTTACAGAGAGGAAAGGAGAGGTAGAGAGAGTTAGAAACATCGATGAGAGCGAAACATCAATCAGCTGCCTCCTGCACACCCCCCACTGAGGGTGTGCCCGCAACCAAGGTACATGCCCTTGACGGGAATCGAACCTGGGACCCTTGAGTCCACAGGCCGACGCTCTATCCACTGAGCAAAACCGGTCAGGGCTTATTTTTATTTTTTCAGATATGATTCAAGTACCATGAAGTTCACCCATTTAAAGTCTACAGTTCGGTGGTTTTTAGTACCTTCACAGAGTCATGCAACTACTATCTAACTCTAGAACATTCCATTACCCCAAAAGAAATCCCATCTCCATCAGCAGCCACTCCCTATCCTCCTCCCTAACCCCACGTCAGCCATGAATCTACAGTCTGTCTATGGATGTGCCTGTTCTGGGCATTTCACGTAAATGGAATCACACACTGTGTAGTTTTGTGTCTGGCTTCTCTCACTGAGCGTCATGTGTTCAAGGTCCATCCAGGTTGTAGTGAGTGTCAGTGCTTCCCTCCTTTTCATGGCTGAGTAATACCCTACTATGTGCATATTTCCACTGCTTGTTTTTTTCCTGTTCTTTTCTCCGTATTGGTCAGGGCCAACATCAGGGTCCTGAGGAGACATGTGTGAACATTGCCTGTAGACAGCTGGATTTGCCCCTTCCTCCCTCTGGGCCAGCTGTCCCACTCTGCCCTTGAACCATGCCTCTGGCCACTTTTCCCGTATGGGATCCACCTTCTCACTGATTCCCTGCACAACATACATGGCATCTGCCCATTCCCCTCACCCCAGCCTCTGCTCTGGGCCAGGCCCTGTTCACTGCCCCATGCTCCCTCCTTCCTGGAGCAACCCGTGGAAAAGTTCAAAACCAAAATGAGACCAGGACCCACCCCTGCCTACACCCCCCTATGGCTCCCCATCACCCTCCAGGTTAGTATGAATTCCGGGGTATGGCCAGACCTCTCTGTGGGCTACATGATGAGGCTGGAAGATTCTCAGAAGGTCGAAGAAATGGGGTGCTCCTTCTCCCAGGGATAGGAGACACGAGAGCGGGGGAAGTGGGCAGTGGGATTGTCCCCATTTTCTGGGTAAGGAAACGTAGGCTCTGGGCTGAGATGTAAGTTGGGGCTGTAGTGAGTGCTGCTCTCAGCCACGTGAAGTGACGCCAGACCCCTGATGACCAGACCCCACTGCCTGGCTGGCATTCCTGTCCAGAGGCCCTTTCTGGTGGCTCAGAGGCTCTACTGTTGCTTCTGGGCTGGCAGTGAGTTGTGGAGGGTCATTGCCAGAGACCCTGAGACCTGCGGGAACAACACCAGCCTAGTGAGAGTCCCCAGGGCCCCTGCCCAGCCTGAGCTGGGAATAAAGGCCACCTCCTCCATTCCACTGTTTCTCTGTCCCTGCTGTAATAGGATTGGGACTTTTGAAGTTAATAGGGAATGAAGAGGCTTCCACATGGAGAATACAGTGCAAAGGGCTTCGAGGGGCCTTTGTGTGCCTAGCTGGCGATGATAAAAGTACCGTGAAATCAACAGTGTCACCCATGCCCCAAGACCATGACCGGCCCTGTTACTTGAAGAAAAGAAGGCGGGGGGAATCCCCAAACAGTTATATAGGTGCATGTGAACATGCGTGTGTATGCAGGGCTCTGGCTGAGACTGAGCCCCCACAGGTCCCGAGGCTCCGGCCACAAGGTGCCATCTCAGGCAGGAGAGTATGAGATACCAGAATGTTTTATCAGCAAAAAAAGTTCCTGGCCCTGGCTCGGTAGCTCAGTTGGCTAGAGTGTCATCCCAATATACCAATCGGGTTTGATCCTCTGTCAGGGCACACACAAGAATCAACCAATGAATGCATATATAAATAAGTGGAACCACAAATCAGTGTTGCAGTTTTTAAAAAGTTTCTGGCCCTAACCGGTTTGGCTCAGTGGAAAGAGCGTCGGCCTGTGGACTGAAGGGTCCCAGGTTCGATTCCAGTCAAGGGCATGTACCTTGGTTGAGGGCACATCCCCAGTAGGGAGTGTGCAGGAGGCAGCTGATCGATGTTTCTCTCTCATCCATGTTTCTAATTCTCTATCCCTCTCCCTTCCTCTCTGTAAAAATCAATTAAAAAATATATATATAATATATATATATAAAGTTTCTGGATTTTCAGCACTGGGTCTGAGAGTCAGAAGCCATTTCTCACCCATGGCTTGCAGGCCTCTGGAGATGGGAAGCTCACTATCTTGGCTTCCAGACAAGGCTTCCTTGGGTGTGGCCCCAGATGAACGTGAAATTATAGCTTTTCTGGGTGTGGACTTCCAAAGTCAGGGAGGAAAGCGGACATAGGTAGGAGGGACTGTCATGTTTTTAAACAGCTTAATTGAACTGTTCACATACCTTACAGTTTGATCATTTAAAGTGTACAATTCATTTGTTTTAGTGTATTCACAAAGTTATGTGTCCATCAATACACTCGATTCTAGAATATTTTCAGCCCCCTCAAAAGAAACTCTGTCCCCAACAACTGTCATACCTCACCTTTCCCAGCCCCGGCAACCACTAAGCCACTTCCTGTCTCTGTGGGTGTGCCTGTCCTGGACATTTCACAGAAATGGAACCACACACTGTGTGGCCTTTTGTGCCCGGCTTCTCTCACTGACTGTCATGTGTTCACGTACCATCCATGCTGTAGCAAGTGTCAGAGCTTCACGCCTTTTCCTGGCTGAGTAACATTCTACTGTGTGGATGGACATTGTGTGTGTCCATTCCTCCACGGAGAGGCCGTTGGTTGTTTCCCCTCTTTTGGTGTTTATGAAGGGAATGATTCTAGGAGAAAACCTTGCATCGGACCTCCGGTTGGGCATTAAACCCTCACACAAGTGTAACGCCCACTGAGGCCCAAAGCAAAGGGCAGGTCCCCGTCCAATACATCTGGGGCACCGGGGTGGGTGGAAGCAGGTGGCAGGCACAAGGTTACTCCTTGGAAGCTGCCCTGCTCTGACCCTCCCTGGGCCCTAATGACCCGTGTCCCCTCCGTTCCTCCGTGAGTAGGGGTTGTGTAGGTCCTGGCCTTTGCCCACCCCTGAAATGGTTCCATCCCCTTCTTTTCCTGAAGAAGTTCTATGAGATGGAGCAGAAACAGCATTGGACGGAGAGGACATGGGTCCAGAGAGGACACAGGAAGGCCAAAGGTCATGCAGCAGGTGGGAGACAGAGAAAGAGAGATGCCATTTGAGCCAAAACCCGAATGGAGAGAAGAAGCCATATTCTTGGTGAAGAGGAGCATCTAGGCAGAAGAAAGAACAAGTGCAAAGGCCCTGGAGTGGGATGCAGCCTCCGGGCGGCTGGCATGGCTGGAGCAGGGGTAAGTGGGGGGAGAAGTGTGGTTCACCCCAAAGGTACTGGGGAGCCACAGCAAGGTTTGTAGCAGGGGAGGGATGTGATGGAGGCATGTACCTGTCAGGAGGACCATCCTCGTTGGCTGTCATTGCTTCCCTCAGTAGTTGCATAAAAACAACGTTGTCCCCACAGACCTCGCTCCCTGAAGGAGACTTTGAACAGTGCGTTCCTCATCGCAGCTGCTGTCTTTTATGATTGCTTTAGTGAACGGTGACCACGCCTGACTTTTGCAATCTAAAGAAGGAAATTAGGACGGTAACTTTGTCATTGAGATGGAACTTACACCGCATAAAATCAGTAAACATATCCTCGGGTGAGGATTAAAAAACATACATATGTTTTAAGGTCATTCATAGAACCATAAAGTCCTAGAAGAAATTCTAGATAAATATTTTTTTAAGTCTTGAGGTGAGGAAATCCTTTCTAAACACACTCTCAAATCTCAGACACTAAAAGAGAAAACCTGCACAGATTGGACCTCTGAAAAGTTTTTTTTTTTTAAATTACATTGTGTAAAAGCTGGGATAATTAATATCCTTCATATAAAAACATTTGCCACTCGTCAACAAAGACCAACAACCCAGTAGAAAAATGGGCAAAGTCGGTAAAAACGCAGTTGTCAGGGAAGAAAGGCAATGGACGAGTGGAAGTGACAATCGGCATCCAAAAGCAGAGCATTCCCCTGAGAGCAAATGCCTTTTTTCTGGTCTTGGAGACCAAGATCTTCTTGCTGGCTTTGAAGCAGGACATGGCACAGAGAACATGTGAAAAGCACAGAACAGCACCCAAACCAACCCCCAAAATCCTCACCCTGAATCCTCTCTGGCCCCGAGAGGCACATCTCCAAACCTCAAACACATGTGTGTGTTCTGGCACATGTGTGCACAGATCTGTTGTTGCTTTGCTTGTTGATTTGTGGCCTCTTTATCACTTGACAGTGTATCACTACATGGCCCTCTTCCTGTGTAAATTCTTCTTCTGGGACAGAGTCTGTGAAGTCTGCGCTGTCCTGCTAGGCGGGGCCATGGTTGTCATTCCCTGTGACTTCTCCCATGGGGCCGACCCCTCTGGGGCAGGCCCTGGACAGGTGTTGCCTAATTGTCCCTCCCGGAGGGCCTGCTGGCGTCCACACATTAACCCACAGGAAGCAGACAGAGCCTTTCCCAACCGGGTGCTGCTTGGAGGGAGGCCCTGAGGGGAGAGAGGGGCTGAGGTCTGGAGGGTGGGGCGGAATGACCTGCTGGGGGGACCCACTGAAGCTGGTGGTGTGACAAGTGGGGAAGGCCGAGGCCGCCGCATTGAATCCCGGGCACTCACTGTGGGGTCACTCTCTGCACCCCAACATGCCTTGCCATCTCTGACCCTGTCCCAGCTGTGCCCAGGAGTCCTGGTGGGGGCTGGAACGGGCCGATGTGGGGGAGGCAGGGGCTCAACAGGCCAGCTGAACGCTCTCATGGGAGCCCGTTGGTCACGGCTGCAGAAAGCCGAGGCCTCTGGTGGGGCAAGGCCTCGAGCACACAATGCTCCTGTCATCTGAGTTTTCTGCTGTCCCAGGGCCGCTGTGGAAACTGGGGGCTGAGAGCCCTTGCAGAAAGGCTGTCTTTGTCGCTGTTTTGTGCGTCCCTTTGGGGAGACAATAGGGGGTACTTTCCTCTTTACCCTCTGGACAAGGCGGGTGATGGCTTTCGGCTGATGGCGTCACGGCCAGACCCTAATCCGTCTGGGCACTTGAGGAACGGGGCCCACGTCCCCTACTCACACCCCTCTCCCACTGCAGGCTCTCCGGTGGCCGCATCCTCCTGACCAGGGGCATTCTGCACTGTGACTGGTGTCTCTCTCCCTGTGGGGACATGAGGTGCCCCTCAATGCCAGGTGACTGAGGACAGTGCAGGCATAACCCAGCGAGAGAGGGGCTGAGGGGTGGGGGGCGAGCAGCCCCTTGGCCTGCTAGGTGCCCAGGTGGGAGAGGGGCTTTGGGTCCACAGCCAGCTCAGGACCACCCCTCAGAGCCACATGTGTTTGTCATGGTCAGACTGGGGTGGGGGTTTCGGGGAGGAGCCCCAGTCCAGGCCGTTTCTGGGGGTTCTTCCGTGAACTCGTGGGGTCACTCATCCTGCTCTTTTGGACTCAGGTCCTGGGGGGAGATCTCAGGACCCACCAGCACCTCCCGCATATTCCCCATCACCGATAACTGGGCTGTTCCGTTTTCTAAAGTTATTCAGTTTTGGAGTTTTGTGTGTTTTACTCATTTTATGACCTTTAAAAATTAAATTATATGCGGAAGCCGCCCATTGTCTTCACTAGCAGAGAGGTGTGGACAAGGAACCCGGAAGGCCGGTGACCCTTGAGCTCTGGCAAAGGTCAGGGCTGTACACCCACTGTGTAGTCCAGACAATGGGAGCTGAAGCAACTTCCCCACCAGACAGTCCTGTAAATCCTTACTGATAAGACAGTCTGCCTGTCACTGGAAATTGCCTGCCTAAGGGCTATCGGAGGATCCCAAATTGAATAGAAGGATGGTGAGGCTGGCGCCCAAGTGGAGTCCTTCCTCTTGAGTTGGGCTCCCGCCTGGTCCCCAAATATTTCCAAATTATTATTTATTGTCTCATCTCTTTGATTTGCGTGCGGCCCCTCTTCCAGAGCTCAAACCCTGAACCATGCGGGACGTGGGTATTCACAGTTATACTACATGTTCTGTACTGTCTACTTTGTCTTGCTTTTAAACTTTAAGTAAAGGAATCATACTCTGGGGGAATAAAACAACTCAGCTCCCAGAATCTAAAAACAAAAAGTAACAGTTTTGTGTGTTTTTTAAAAATACTCAAATGTTTGGCTGTTCACATTAAAAAAATGCATGCCCTTTTCTGGATTTCAGAAGGAAATCATCCTTTTTAAAAAATATATTTTTACTGATTTCAGAGAGGAAGGGAGAGGGAGAGAGAGATAGAAACATCAATGATAAGAGAGAATCATTGATTGACTGCCTCCTGCACACCCCGCACTGGGGATCAAGCTGCAACCCAGGCATGTGCCCTTGACTGGAATTGAACCTGGGACCCTTCAGTCGAAGGCTGACGCTCTATCCACTGAGCCAAACCAGCTAGGGCTTTTTTCTTTTTTTAATTTAAATAAGGACACTATCACATTGGATTAGGGGCTACCCTGCTCCAGTATGACCTTATCTGAGTAAATAACACTGTTTCCACATCAGGTCACATTCTAAGGTCCCAGGGTTCTAGGGCTCCAACATGTGAACTGGAGGTCACAATTCAAGCCCTGAGCCCGCCTTCTCTGTGTGCAAGGGAGTCCCTGCTGCCAAGGTGGTGCACTGATAACTTGTCAAGGTCATTTGAATTCTAGTCCTATCCTCCCGCGAGTCTTTGTGTTGGGACCATTTGCTTCAGGAGGCAGGCACACGGCTTAAAAGCTTCCTTTCAACTCATCCCCTCCATCCTGGGGACTGGCACTGTTTTCCAAGCTGGAAAGGATTTTTGAGTTACGAGGTGTTAACGAAAAAAACCATTGAAACCTGTAAAGAATTTAGTGAGTTTATTTGAGCCAAAATGTCGACATATGCCGGGAAGCAGAACCTCAATGAATTGAGATAATGCTCCGAAGAAATGGTGGGTTCCATCTGTATTTATACATTGCCATCAGAGGAGGGACATAGGTGAGCTACATGAAATTCATTGGTGACGGATTAAGGAGGTGGGATAAAGTCAAACGGTGGGAAACCCCTGGGATTGGATAAAAAGTAAAATGATGGACACATACTTAGGTGGGTACAGGAACAATTAACATGATAATGAAGGAATTTGAAGTATCTGTCCTGGCGCCCACCACATTTGGTTGTGCCCCAGGGGCTCCAGCAAAAGAAGGAAGTTACAAGTTACCCAGACATCTCACAGATATGTTATCTTAGAGGCAAAAAGGCAAATGGGCTCAGTAAAAAAGATCTAAGTTGACCTTTGTCAGGGAAGATATCGGACAAGGACATGACTACCCACTATTACCTGTTTGTAGTTAAATATTTAATTTTCAAACCATCCTTTGTGGTTATTTCAGGTCTCTGAGTTTGCAAGACTGCCACGCAGGCCTCCCCTGAGCTTGTCAGGTTAGCATGTGGCTCCTTCCGTTCACAGAGGGTACCGTCCTGCCCTGGCCTGGGGACCCGTGGGCCTTTCATCTTTGGGGGAGCAGTATGGAGTGGCTGCCCGTTTCCTGGTTTAGGGAGACAGTGTCATTGGATGGGACAGTCTCTTTTAGGGAGCCACCACAGCCCCACTGCTTTGCAATTCCCAGGCCCCCCCAAATGAACAGGGGTATGTGGCAGCCATGGGGCCCTAGGGCCCCTGGGTTGCTGCAACTTATTGGGAACTTTATTTTAAGCCACTGTACCACCTCCCTTCCCCCCGGGGCACAGCGGTACCCTCACTCCAGCCTAGGGATCCTGTGGGTTCCACTGTGTCCATGTTTTCCCAATCCTTCTAAAACTTTTGCTTATGCCGTGGAATATTAGCACCCTCCTTCATTCTAACAAAGACACAGGATGTCTGTCTCTCACGCAGGGGACGAGTTTGCAGAAACACAGTGTACTGTGGGGTTTTTAAACCTGTCCCTGCTGAGCTGGGGCCCCATCAGTGAGCACACACAGTCCTCATCCCCCTGAGCTCCTCACTCATGTGCCTGGGAATGGTGAGGGCAACAAGTCTGCTGGACAGATGGGAATTCATCCTCATCGAATGGAGTGTGTGTGGCAGGACACAGAATCCGGAAACAGGGCAGCTCTCCAAGTGGGAAGGACCTGCCCGCATCCCCATAGCCTCACTGCACCCCCAGTCCCCTGAGGGGGCTCAGGGCTTGGTCTTCCACATGGTGTGAGGTCAGATAGGCACCACTTGTCTCTGTCCACAGTGCAGCCCCACCAGCTTGGGGAGAGAACATATTTCTAGAGCACTTCCTTTTTTGTGTTTTTAATTGTACTTTTAAACATCTTATTTTTAAATTGGTCACTGAAAGATGCAAAAATATATAAAGGGAAGTTCAGTGTACCTTTCACCCAGCCTCCTCCAGTGATTTGAGGCTATAGCAAATGTGCGTTGTATCACAAAAAAGTTTATTTTTACTAATTTTTCTTCTGTTTCCCTTGCTCCCTTATAGTCTGATGTATGGTGCTGTTGAAAGCAGGTGTCAGAGTCTAGGATTCTCATACAACTGAGAAGAAAGAGGGAGTGTTTACAGGTATGTTTACAGCTATTTTGTACCCAAGAAAGGATGACGGTAAGCGGTGACACTTGGCGGCTCCTGCAGCCAGGCAGATGGTATCAGGTGTTTGATGTGCTAAACTCCCTAACAAGGAGGGGAGGCCCTAATGATGGGAGGGATGTTCTACAAACAGACCCCCAGCACCACTGAGTGATCCCCAATGCACATGGGGAGTCACAAACACCGAGAAACTGCGGGGTTCCTTCTTGGCATTCTCATCGTCATCGTGGAAACCTTGCTGTGTCTCCAGCTTTTATCTCACTGACATAGACCTGTGGGTTTTAGACCTTTTTTTATCCATCAGTTTCACACGCAGAGAAAGAAGTTCACGACACCGACACTTCCTGACGTCACGCTGCACTTCGTTTTAGTGAGATGGTAAAGTGAGCTCATCTGGCCCTCGTGAAAAAATACCTAAGACACCATGGTTCCTATCGTGAGCTGGTCCTGGAACTGCAGCAAATATAAAATACAAGTCGCCCTAGCTGGTTTGGCTCAGTGGGTAGAGCCTTGGCCTGAAGATTGAAGGGTTCTGGGTTCGGTTCCCCTCAAGGGCACATGCCTGAGTTGTGACCCGATCCCCAGTAGGGGGTGTGCAGGAAGCAGCCGATCAATGATTCTCTCTCATCATTGATGTTTCTATCTCTCTCTCCCTCTTCCTTCCTCTCTGAAATCAATAAAATTATTTATTTATTTATAAATAAATAAATAAAATACGAGTCAACTAAAAGAAATGCCTGTGGGGCCCTGGCCAGGTAGCTTAGTGGGTTAGCGTATCATCCCGATACGCCAGGGTTGCAGTTTTGATTCTCAGTTGGGGCACATACAAGAAGCAACTAATGAATGCACAAATAAGTAAAATAACAAATCAATGTTTCTCTCTCTCTCTCTCTCTCTCTCTCTCTCTCTTTCTCTCTCTCTCTCTCTGTCAATTAAATAAATAAATAAGAGAAATTTCTTAACCAGATCTGTGATGGGACTGCTATGTCCATATGACAGACATGGGAGAACACAGAAAGTATAACTCAACTTTCAAAATTGTCCCACGTCTGGGTGTGGGAAGGGGAGTTAGTGTTTAATGGGTCAGAGTTTTAGTTTGGGGTGATGAGGAAGTCCTAGAGATGATGGTGGGGATGGCTGCACAACAATGTGAATGTACTTAATACCACTGAACTGTGCATTTAAAAATGGTTAAGATGGCCCGGCTGGTGTGGCTTAGTGATTGAGCGTTGACCCATGAACCAAGAGGTCACCAGTTTGATTCTGGGTTGGGGCACATGCCCAAGTTTTGGGCTTGATCCCCGGTTTTGGACGTGCAGGAGGCAGCCGATCAATGATTCTCTTTCTTTTTTTTTTCTTTTTTTAAAATATATTTTATTGACTTTTTTACAGAGAAGAAGGGTGAGAGACAGAGAGTTAGAAACATCGATCAGCTGCCTCCTTCACACCCCCTACTGGGGATGTGCCCGCAACCAAGGTACATGCCCTTGACCGGAATCGAACCTGGGACCTTTCAGTCTGCAGGCTGACGCTCTATCCACTGAGCCAAACCGGTTTCGGCCAATGATTCTCTTTCATCACTGATGTTTCTCTCTCTCTCTCTCCCCCTTCCTTTCTGAAATCAGTAAATATATATATTTTAAAAATGGTTAAGATGGGCCCTGGCCAGGTGGCTCAGTTGATTGGAGTCCTGTACACCAAATGGTTAGTTCGATTCCCAGAGGGTATACAGGTGTCTAGGAGGCAACCAATGCTTCCCTCTCACATCAATGTTTCTCTCTTTCCCTTCCTCTCGGTCTAAAAAAATAAAAATAAAAACAAACAAACAAAAATAAATAAAGACATATCCTCTGGTGATGATCAAAAGAAATAGTTGAAATGGTCAATTTTATAATACGTGTATGTTACCACAATTTTTAAAGCTGCCCCTCTGTAAGAAGGAGATAGGAATAAACAAGGTTCTTTGGAATCCGTTTCAAATCCAGACTGCTGAGCTGAGGCACATCTTTCCCGGGTGGGATGAAGGAGACAGTCAATATGATTAAGGTCCAGGTGATTTGTCCTGGCTGGGGTCCAGCCTGCAGGGAAAAGCTGGACTGTGAGTGTACACCCTCAGTGCTCTGGCGTGGGTGCCCAGGTTCTCGGGGACTCAACAAAGCAGAATCCTTACTTCCATTCAGTGTGTTTTAGGTGGAACCGGAACAGGGTTATAGTGACCCAGAGTTCTTGATGCGGGGGTGTGGGAGGGTGGGGGGGTGGGGGGAGAGGGAGAGGATGGGGGGGTGCTGGCTTGTATGCTGGTGGGGGACTGGGAGGGGTGGTTATGTGGGGGTTGTCAGCTGTGTCCATGTGTAAGAGTTTCAGACAAAGAGGAAATTTATGCCTGGGAACAATGTGAGGTAATATGATAAAGGACCTTGAAGAAAACAAATAAAAGATGGTTGTAGATTACCCTCAGTCTGGGAGAAGAAAGGAAAGGAAGAAAATAAATCCTTGTGAGGCGCTTTTTTGAAATGCAGATGACGTTGTGCAGCTTGCCCTGAAATGCCTAATAGTTAAAATGAAAGGCTTGCTTTAAAAAATCAAAGGCAAACAGGATGGAAACTCAATGGGCCTAATCCTTGACTCTGTTGAAGAGACACTGCAGCGCTTGCCCTTTTCTGGTTGGGGAGGACACAGAGATGGGAAAACAATTTGGAAGGGGAGGTGCGGGGGAGGGGGGGAGGCTGTCCCGGGTGGGGTCACATTCCTGGCAGGCTGTCTGTCACTCTCTGATCTGAACAGTGAACACCTTGGGAAACATCCCACATGGTATGGGAAATGTTTACTTGTATGAATGGGTGTAAAACAAGTTTTTAATGTGTCAAAATAAGTACAACATAAAAACTTAACCATTTGTTACCATTTTGAAGTGTACAGTTCAGTGGAATTAAGCACATTCACATTGTTATGCAGCTGTCACCACCATCCATCTCCAGAACTTTCTCATCTTTTCAAACTAAAACTCCATCCTCATTAAACACAAATCCCCCCCTCCCCTCCCTCAGCCCCTGGTTCCCACCAGCTACTTTCTATCTCTATGAATCTGACTCCTTTAGGGACCTCCTGTGCGTGGAATCACACAGTATTTGTCCTTCTGTGTCTGGCTTATTTCACTGAGCATAATGTCCTCAAGGTTCGTCCATGTTGTAGCAGGTGTCAGAATGACCTTCCTTTTCATGGCTGAATAATATTCCTTTATGTGGATGGGACCATGTTTCATTTGTCCGTTCATTTGTTGATGGACACTTGGGTTGTTTCCACCTTTGGGATGTTATAAATTGTGCTGCTGTGAACATGGGTGTGCATGGATGGGTGTCCTGCTTTCAATGCTCTGGGTATGGACCCAGCAGGGGAATTGCTGGGTCATATGGTGAACCATATCCAGCACGTCCAGGGGTGAACCTGAGGAGGGGCCGTGAAGGATTCAAGAAGACAGACAAGAGAATACAGTTGGGGCCAGGTAGGAGCACTGTGCCTGGATGAGGAAACAGTGACCCAGCCTGTTAGCTGAAACTTTATTTTATAGTCAGATCACACACAGCAAAACAAGGGGAGCCTGTCAACATGTTTACAATGTTCTTGCGAGTTTCAAATCTATTTCTTTACTCAAGCCTTGTTTTGGCAGCACTTGCTGCACCTCCCACAGCCCATTAGCTACTTAGGAACAAGGGCAGACTATAAGGTCAAGCTTAATGGTGCTAGGAGGGCTCTGCCCTCCAAGCTGGGACTTGTATGTGGCTCTGCCACAGGTCCGTCCGCGGCTTGACCCTGTAGCCGCTCCCTACAATATGGTAATTCTGTGGTTACCTTTTTGAAGAACCACCACACTGTTTTTCACAGCAGTTGTCCCATTTCACCTCTGCGCCTGCCGCTCAGCCCCCAGCCGAGTCCAACGGAGGGTGGACTCCAGCACTGGCATGTGTACACAGCGTCCTCTAAAGATCAGGGGCATGTTGCCTGGAGAGCTCACTGGGAATGGCCTGGCAATGAGGACTCTGGGCACAGAGAGGCCTGGTGGCAGCAGGGGCAAAAGAAACAATCTGGTATTAGTTACCTAAGGCTCCTGTGTTTGTCTGCTCTGGCTGCCATAACGAGACACCATTGACAGGGCAACTTAAACAACAATTTATGGTTCCCAGAGCTGGAGGCTAGAGTTACAAGACAAGTGTTGGTGGGGCTGGCTGCTCCTGAGGCCTCTCTCCTGGGTGTGTAGACAGCCGTCTTCTCCTCATGTCCTCACCTGCTTGTCCTTCTATGTGTTTGTGTCATGATCTTCTCTTCTTATAAGGATACCAATCTCCTTGAATTAGAGCCCACCCTAGTGACCTCATCTTAATCTAATCACCTCTTTAAAGACAAGACACTGTCCAAATACCAGACATTACTAGGTTCTGGGGGTTAGGACTCCAACATATGGATTTTTGAAAAATATATTTTTACTGATTTCAGAGAGGAAGGGAGAAGGAGAAATAGAAACATCAATAATGAGACAGAATCATTGATCAACTGTCTCCTGCACACACCCTACCGGGGATCAAGCCCACAACCTGGGCCTGTGCCCTGACCAGGAATTGAACCGTGACCTTCTGGTTCATAGGTCAATGCTCAACCACTGAGCCACGCTGGCTGGGCCATATGGATTTTTGAGGAGACACAAGTCAGCCTGTAGCAGTTGCTGAAACAAATGACCACAAACTGGGTGGTTAAAACAACCTAATTTATTCTTTTTCAGTTCTGGGACCACGTGTCTGAGACCAATGTGTTGCAGGGCCCCCCTCCCACTGGAGGCTCTGGGAGGGGTCCTTCCTGCCTCTTTCCACTGGGCTTGTGGCCCCACTACCCCAGTCTCTGCCTCTGTCTGCACGTGGCTTTTCCTCTTCTCTAAGTGTCTAATCTCCCCACCTCCCTCTTACAGGACACTTGTGGCAGTTGGGGCCCACCCAGACAATCCAGGGTCATCTTTCATCTCAAGATCCTTAACTTAATCACATCTGTAATTCCTTTTTTCCCCCCAAATAAGAAAACACTCACAGGTCCAGAGATTGGGATGTGGATATATATTCGGGCCCTTATTTAGCCTACCACAGCACACCACACCACACAGTGAAATATTACTCAGCCATGAAAAGGAGTGAAGCATTGACACTCGCTACAACATGGATGGACCTTGAACACATGACGCTCAGTGAGAGAAGCCAGACTCAAAAGGCCACACAGTGTGTAAGTCCATTTATGTGAAATGTTCAGACCAGGCAAACCCACAGAAACAGGAAGTGGATTAGTGGGTGTCAGGGTCTGAGGAGGGTGACAGCTGATGGGGATGGGGTTTTATTTTGGATGATGATAATGTCCTAAATAAGATTACAATGATAGTTGTAACTTTGTGAACATATTGGAAGCCAGTGAGTCACACACGTTAAATGGGTGAATTGTATGGTATGTAAATTATAACAACACTAGAGGTCCCTCGGGGTGGCCTGCGGAGATCAGGTCCCAGCTTACGCCCCCAACCTCACAGCCCCGCAGCCCTGCCTGGCACCCTGCCTTGGCCTGCCACCGCCCCCTCACCTGCTCCACCATCCAGCCTGTGGGGCGCTCGGTTGGGGCTGGGCCCCCTGCCTGGCTCCCTCAGCACCTGGGAGCCGGGTGGTGGCCCCGTTCCCCGGCCACTACCGCTAGTCACTGTCAGTGGGGCAATTGGCCGGGCGATCGGGCCCCTGCTTGCACCCACCTTGGCCTGGTGCCGCCCGCTCACCTGCTCCACCATCCTGCCGCAGTCCCACTCTTGTCAGGACCCATGGGGCAGCAGCACCTCCACTGCCGCCCACTGCCAGCACTGTGTTGCTGACTCCCGCCATGTTCTGCGCCGCCCCCTGGTGGTCACGCATGTCATAGCCAGCAGTCGAACTCCCTGTCTCCCAGTGGAACTTCTGGTTGAACGACTGCCCAAGGGGACAATTTGCATATTAGGCTTTTATTATATAGGATAAGCCTACTTAACAAAGTTCAATAAACTTAGTTTTAAGTGTTTGATAGAAAAAAAGAGCAGCCAACATCTGTTTTTAAGAAATGTATCTCTTTACCAGTTTTCCTCAGTTTCTGGGACACACGCACACACACACACATGCACACGCACACGCACACGCACACGCACACATTCACACATATTGTTGAAAACTTCCGTTTTTGATAAGACTCCAACTTTGGTGCCTGTCAAAGGTTCTTGTGGAACAGAAAAATAAACATTAAGCTTCCAAGTTTCACTTGTACCTCTCCATACAAGTTCTATATGTAGAAAACATTCTATAAATCCAATTAATAAACAGGGTTGTCACTTACCTTCATTTTTTAAATTTTTTGTTAAACTCACCCAAGGATATTTTTTTCCATCGATTTTTAGAGAGAGAGAGAGGGGAGAGAAAGAGAATGAGAAACATTGGTGTGAGAGAGACACATTGATTGGTTGCCTCCCACACGTGCCCTGACCAGGGTGGGCCATCCAACTTGCAACCCAGGTTCGTGCCTTTGAGGAGGAATCGAACCAGTGACCCTGTGGTGTACAGGCTGATGCATAACCACTGAGAAATTCTGGCCAGGGGCCAATCACCTTTAAATTTCATGGTCATGCCTAACCAGTGTGGCTCAGTTGGTTGAGCATTATCCCAAGCACCCAGAGGTTGCTGGTTCGATTCCCAGTCAGAACATATATCTAGGTTGCGGGTTCAATCCCTGTTTGGGGCATGTGCGGGAGGCAACCAATTGATGTTTCTCTCTCTCCCTCTCTCTCGCTTCCTTTCTCTATAAAATCAATATAAATATATTTAAAAATTAATTTCATGGGCATTACACAAAATTATTAATTATGTACCTAATGTGTCTATTTTGTATACAATGTATATGTAATAATTTATAGTGAATTTGAGTTCCTTACATATATACTATGTATCTGATATTTTGTATATAATATATAGCTAATAATTTAGTCCTGTGTTTTATCTGGCAAACCCTAATCTATGAGGCTGCTGCTAATGACACTGGACTTGGGGTTACGTGATGAGGAACTCGATCATTCAGTGATATTGTTATGGGTTGAATGTGTTTCCCAAAAAGTTATGCTGAAGTCCTAGCCCCCAAGAACCCATAAAGGTGACCTTATTTGGATGTAGGTTTTTTGTTGATGTAATTAGTTAAGATGAGGTTAAATCCTGGAGTGGAGTGGCCCTAATGCAATGACTGGTGTTTTCATAAGATGTGGGAAATTTGGACACTGACACACAGGGGAGAAGATGGCTGTGCAAAGATGGAACCAGAGACTGGAGTGATGTGGCCACAAGCAAGGAGTACCAAGAGACTTTGGAGCCCCCAGAGGCTGGGAGAGGCAGGAAGGACCCTCCCCTGGAGCTTGGGGAGGGAGCAAGACCCTGCCACACTTTGAGTTTGGACTTTTGGCCCCAGAACTGGGAGCCAACACATTTGTTTGTGGTATTTTGTTACAGCAGCCCTAGGGCAGTCACACAGAGGCAGTCTTGTGCTCTGTGCAGAAACTTGGGCCAGGAACTGCAAGCTGTCACCTGGTCGCATCTCATCGGACACATGTTCACCCATATCAGGACAATCCCAAGTTGTGAGCCCCAGAGGAATCACCTCAGGCGTGCCAAATGCAAACGACTGATGACAGAGGTGTATGGCTGGTTCTCTGGAAGGAATGTTTTCAGTGAAAAGGAAACCAAGCTCTGTTTGCCAACATCAAATTGGGAGTGCCAGGATTTGGTGGAAGAAGAAAGATGGGGTGGGCTGACAGTAGTATAGGAGAAGTAGGTCCCTGAGGGGCTACCCAGCCCCCTCTTCTCCTGCTATGGCCCAAGCCAGAGGGAAGTCTTGACAAACAGGTAGAGGTTCAGGAGGGAGATTGTATTTCATTTGTTCATATCCCAGGTGTATGGTTGCTGGGTGCAGGACACCCCAGGAAGCAAGCTGACCCCATCACAGCCACATCCAGAAGTGATGGCCAGAATGCAATTAGTGCATGGCTGTGGGCCTCACCCAGAGCAATGCTGCCCCAGGGGAAACTGCACATGCTTTGGGACATGTGTGATTGTCACACTGGGTGCTTCTGGATTAAGTGGATGGGGGGCAGGGATGCTGTTCAACACCCCAAAGTGCCCAGGAAGGCCCCCCATAAAGAGTGACCCGGCCCGTGTCCCCAGTGCTGAGGGGGACAGACCCTGCTCCATCAAAGCAGCTCAGTGACAGGATAGGGTCAGTGCAGAGAAGGAGGTGCACGGCCCCTTCACAGCCGTCATTGGAGCCATCGGTGAGCCCTGAAGGCCACGCTAGGAGCCTGGGCTCCTGAGACAGCTGGTGGTCGGGCAGCTGTGTGGATAAGGGTCACACTGTGTGGCGAAGTGTGGTTAGTTTGGTGGCACTAGATGACCCCTCAGAGCCCCGAGGGAGGCAGACCCAGATCAGAGAAGAGTTGGCATTCTGTAGATGGTTTTAAATTTAACATTTTTGGTCTTGAAAAAAAACCACAGAAGTCATACAGATCCCAGATAGCCAAAGGAAACTGAGGAACACAACAGAATCCTGCCTAACTCCTCCTCCAGGACAGCCCCACACCCACTGCCCAATGTCAGCACGAAGTCGTCATGACTGGGCCAGGTCTATAGTCTTAGTTCCTTGGTGACCTGAGCATGTTGGGGTTTTGTTTTAATTAGCAGCTTGGTTCTCCTTGGGTTTCTTGTGAATTGCAGGCATTTTCTGATAATCATGTTAATTTTCATCCCTTTTGGCCGACACTGTCCATCCACTGGGTGCTGGCCGGGCCCCTGGGTGCCTAGCTCCCCCTGGCTGGCAGGCTCCGGGGTGTGGAGGCTTGTTCTCTACTTTGGCTGAGTGTGTCCAGATCAGAGAGGATCTGGCCGAGCCTGATTCAAAGCACAGAGGTCCTGAATGGGATGTCATTCATCCTTGACTCCCACTTTACCCCCTGGGTTGTCTGCCTGTCTCTTGATCTCCATGGCTGCCACTTCTCTTCCCAAACAGCAGTTACCTGTCATCAGGGCCTCCCTTACTGTTCCCTCGTACTAATTAAGGTATTTTCCTAAACAAGCTTTATTATGAGTCTCTAAAATGAGTTGTGGTGCCAGCTGGTCAAATTAATGTTTTCCATCTTCTTATGATACAACTAGGGGCCCAGTGCACAAATTCGTGCACCTTGAAAGGAACTGTGGGCCGAGAGGCTGCAGTAGGCACGGGGCGGGTCTCAGCCCATCCTCCGCACCCCCTCCCAGCCCCTCCTACTGCAGCCCTGGTCCCATCTGCCGGCAGCCCCACTCCCACCACCACCACTCCCACATGCTGAAGGTGCCTGCCCACTCGCACCTGCTGATGGCGCAGAGCGATTGGTGCCGGCGCCGTCAGTGGGTGTGAGCGGCGGCTGCTGCCCTGATCACCCCTCAGGAGCAGGGGGAAGTGGAGAAACCCTCAGGGGAGATCAGGGCCGGCAGCTGCCACTTGCACCCACTGACAGCTTCGAGTGATTGGGACCGGCACCAGGCACTGGCAGCGGGTGTGAACAGGGCCAGTGCTCGCAGTGGGTGCGAGTGGGGCTGGTGCCAGCAGCAGGTGCAAGCACCGGGCGGGACTGCAGTGCATGGGAGCAAAGAATTTTCAGTAACCACCAGAAGCTTGCTCCGATGACAGCCACCGGTGCCCCGCCTTGGTCTGGTGCCCCGCTCACCTGCTTGACCATCCTGCCGTGGCCAATGCCCATCATGTTCCGCACATGCCCCCTGGTGGTCAGTGCATGTCACAGCGACCGGTTGTTTGGTTGCTCTGCTGTTCAGTCTATTTGCATATTAGCCTTTTATTATATAGGAGGATAGTGAATGATACACCATCTCTCATCAGTGGGAGGTCATTATCTGGGGAAAGACAAGTGTGTAGACAAATAATTAATTACAATGAAATTAATCCTACTTTCTGAGGCAAAGCTGCAGTGACAAACACCCTACCCATCAGCATTATGACAAAAGAAAATGCATGTTGGCCACAGCATTTTGGCCCAAGCAAGTGGAAGTAAATTCACCACACACTCCTGCCTCCCAGGAGAGAGAACCAAACAGACAGGAACAACTCCAGTGGCCACCATAATTAGGTACAGACTGGTCCTGGGCTCAGAAGGAGGGGTGCATGGAAGAGCTAAAACTTGAGCTTGGCCATGGAGCACAAAATGAAAACTGAGGAAGGCAGGAGAGGGAACTGGTAATCTCACCATGGTGGACGAAGGGTCTCCAGAATGTTTGTTTCCTACTGTGGGGCTGGGGCCTCTGTTCAGGGTCTCCAGGGTGGTAATCCATGTGTAGGTGAGGCTGTGTCTCCTCTGAGAGTAGGCTAGGGCCTCTCCCAAGCTCACAGGTTGTTGGCGGAATTCCCTTCCTGGCAGTTGCATGACCCATGGCATCCTGCTTCTCTATGGCCCACAGGAGAGCTTCTGTGACCTTAGGAGGACGCCTGTCTCTCTTCTGAAGGTTCCCCTGATTAGGCCAGACCTACTTTTGATTAACTAAAGGTCCATTCATTAGGGACTTTAATTCCATCTGCAAAGTCCCTTTGCCTTTGCCATGTAATCCTATATAATAAAAGCCTAATATATCAAGTGTCTGATTGTTCGTCTGACCGTTCGACCAGTTGCTATGATGTGCACTGACCAACACAGGGCAGACGCTCCGACTGGTAGGTGCTGGGGTCCAGCCGACCAGGGATTGGACAAGATGGGCCAGGCACACCCTAGAGCCCTCCCATAGTCCCTCCCTGGCACCAATCATGCACCGGTGGGGTCCCTCGGCCTGGCCTGTGCCCTCTCGCAATCTGGGACCCCTTGGGGGATGTTGGAGAGCTGGTTTCGGCCCGATCCCTGCAGGCCAGGCTTAGGGACCCCACCGGTGCACGAATCCGAGCACCAGGCCTCTAGTATAATATAATCAGGGGTGCAATCCCCATCACATCACAGGTTCTATCCACACCCAAGGGAAGAAGAGTGAGCCATTGGAGCCCTTAGCACACCTCTATTGTTGGACGTTCAGGTGACTTCGGATTTTTTACACAATATAAATCATGTGCAGAAAACCTGCTGCCCACACATTTTTGGGCATGTCTGTCTGTGTCCTTAGGATAAATCACTGGAAGTGGAAATGGCAAGCTGGAGAGTCTGAAACATTTTCAAGGCATTTGACAGATAAGTTGCTTTTCAGAAAGTTACCAATTCACATTTCCAAGCTGCCCTGTGTTACAAAGGCCCACCTAACCCTGTGCTAGGGCCAGGTGTGATTATTCCTTTCCTCTTTGTTAATTTGATGGTGGATGGAAAATGTATAAATCTGTTATTGAACCATGAACTGAATCAAAGATTAAAACCTACTCTTCCATGCACACCTAGTGAGCTAGCCTGAACCAGAACTGAATCTATATTTTCTAAAATGATTGAAATGTAACATCAAAATAGCCTCTGAATTGAGACTCACCCAGTGTTTCAGTCCATTCAAGTACCTAATTAGGTCATAAGGGGACCACACTGGAAACCTTGACCCTGCCCCGACCTTGTTAACACTGACTATAATCCAATCAGCAGCCAAAGCCCGATGGGAGCTTTACAGGTGATGATGACAGTCCCCTTTAAACCAGCCAGGTTTAACACAAGAAATTCAGAAAGCAAGAGGCAGGTGTGACACCCCAGGAGTCAGGTGGGTGGGCAAAGGCCTCAGGGCTCAGGCCCTGGGATTCAGCTCCTTCCCTCCTTCCCACTCACCCCCACAATGCCAGCCCTGGGGGCCACATTAGGACCTGAAAGTCCCTAAACCCTGAAAAGATGTAAACTGAACCTCCACTTACCCATTTCCATTTTCCACCTGACATAACACTTCCATGCTGGGCCCTTGTTAGCACAGGATTAAAATACGTCAAGAGCCGAAACCGGTTTGGCTCAGTGGATAGAGCGTCGGTTTGCGGACTGAAGGGTCCCAGGTTCGATTCTGGTCAGGGGCATGTACATTGGTTGCGGGCACATCCCCAGTGGGGGATGTGCAGGAGGCAGCTGGTCGATGTTTCTCCCTCATCGATGTTTCTAACTCTATTCCTCTCCCTTCCTCTCTGTAAAAAAAATCAATAAAAATATTTAAAAAAATACGTCAAGAAGCGACCAAAAATATATACATATATTAAATCATTACGTTGTACACCTGACACTAATATACAATAGTCCCCCCCTTATGAGTGGTTTGTTACCCAAGGACAACTACGGTCTGAAAATATTAAATAGATAATTCCAGAAATAAGCAATTCATAATGAAAGATGAAACAGAGGGCCGGAGACCATGAGATACCAGGACACAGGCTTTATTGGCGATCACCCTGCCGGCCGCCTTCCAGAGGGGAAAGGGAAGAGAGAGAGAGAGAGAGCTTGAGAGAGAGAGAGAGAGAGAGAGAGCTTGCCGGGGTGAGAGTGCCTTTTAAGGGGAGGAAGAGAGGGGACGGGGCTTAGGGCACTCAGCCCACGCTGATTGGTGGTTTCATGTAAGGTACATGGTTAGGGGCCTAGGGATTTAGGAATTGGGGGCTTAGGATATATGGCAGGTGCTGATTGGTGGTTCAATGTACAGTCCATATAAGGTGTTCAGGCTGCAGGTGGAGTTTACGTCATACTCCAGCCATCAGTTGGGGGAAGGGAGGATCTATCACATAAGTTTTAAATTGTGCGCCGTTTAAGCAGCAGGATGAATTTTCTCACTGCCTGTTCCATCCCCACCATCCCCTCCAGGTGAAGCATCACACTGTTCTGCACATACTCCACCCCAGTCACTTAGCAGCCACCTTGGTTGTCAGAGGGACTCAGTTGAATTGTGTTCAAGTCACCCTTATTTTACTTAATAACAGCCACAATGGCTCTCACATAACTTTTATTACAGCCTATCGTTATCATTGTAACATTTCATTATTGTTGTTAGTCTCTTATTGTACCTAATTTATAATTTAAACTTCATGTACTGCTGATCTTTGTAAGAAATAAAGTGAGCCCCCAAATTCAGGGGTCCTGGTGGAACACAAGACATACTCAGGACATGCCCGGTAGCAAGGCAAATGTCTTTACTTCTGCAAGAGGGTGCACACTGCTCAGCTTTTTAATCCTTACAAAGGTAACCTGCCCCTTACTCCTGATTGGAGCGTAGTCCAAAATGGCGGCTGTCTAAAGCAAGGAGGTCAAACTCATGGCTGGTGGGCCGCACACCTTGAGCCATGCAGCCCACCAGCCGCAAGTTTGACATGCTTGGTCTAAACTGTTCTTTGACAGAAAAGATTACTTGTTTATTCTCACATCTTGAACAACATCAGTTTGGATTGCACAGGTCCATTTACTCATGGATTTTTTTCAATAAATACACTTGGCCTTCACAGATTTCACACTGGCGAATTCTGTCAATTGCCGATTGAAACCAGTATTTCCACATTCCCGACTGCAGATTTTTTATTCTTTTCTGGCCAGCTTGCCCAAACTGTGGGGACAAAAAATAATATTTCTCCTCTCACCATGTAAGTTCTTCCAGCTGTTATAGTAATCAAATTAACAGGGGCAGATTAACGGGAGAAAATCAGATTTTAATACATACATGTGGGGAATTCACATAAGCATGAAAATTCCAAAGACAGTGAGGCAGCATTGGGTATGTGACATTTTGGACAAAGGAGAAAAGGGGGGGAAAGGGTCTTAGATTTTAGAAGTAACTGAGGAAGAGCAGAACACATGGTAGGTAATTCTTACTAAACAACCCAGAAACAATGGGACAGAGGGTGGCAAACAGGTCCTCATTTGACACCTTCCCACCCACCATACTCAAAGCAAAGTAGGCTGCTAAGGCGACATCCTAAGATTTCCCTCCCGGAGCTGGTCTTTGCCTCTTGAATCTCTGGGGCAGGAAGTGGGAGGGTCAAAGGTTCTTTCTGAGACTTGTTTCTTCAAATTAATATCCCAAAAGGCAGCTTCCGGTGGCAAGTATTGGTTCCCTTCGGTCCCAACCCCGGTTGTTGAATCCACAGATATAAAGGGCCAAAGGCGGAGCCAAAAGGTATAGGAAGGAGCCCTGGCCAGCGTGGCTCAATGGTTAGAGCGCTGGCCTGCGCACTGGTTCGATTCCCTTAAGGGCTGGGGGTGGGGGTGGGGGATAAAGGTATAGGATCGGTGGTACAGGGTCTGCACACCTCACCCCACCCGCCTGGGTCAAGGGCCAACCGCATGGGGGGGAAATATCTGTGTAGAGGGCTGGGCACTCCCACGGTTTCAGGCCTCAGTGGGGGTCTTGGAACGCCAAGGATGAGGAGGGGCACGGACAAGGGGACACTAATATGTTCTAAGTCATTTACCTCAATTGAAAAAAACACTAACATCATCAGAGAGAGAGGGGCAGGGGCCCTCTGGATCGACCTCACAGGGCGCCGGCCTTCCAGGAGCCCTCCTTCCCCAGGTACCGGACTAAGTAAGCAGGTTATTTGCAACATGCGCGGCCCTTTTGTGGGTGTGCGCGGGGGTGGGGTGGGGGTCGGTGCTGAACTTGAATTGTTTCAGCAGAGGATCTTCAGGAATAAGAAGGCTCTCCAAGATTCTGGAAGGTTCCCTCAGGGTCCGCTGAAGCTACGGGCGCCCCAAGGCGGGTTTACAAAGAGTCTTGGGCCAAAACCCCTTACAAACTGTGGCGGAGAAGTGGCCGGGAAGATGGAGGCCGCCCGCCCGCCAAGTCAGCCTCGTGCGTTCCTGCCCACCCGCGCCCGTCACTCACTCTGCGCCCGCCAGTCCCGCGCCCACCTGTCAGTCAGCCAGCCTCGCGAGCGGCCCGGCGGAAGGGGCGGGGCGAAGGCGCGGTCGCACACGATTCATTGGTCCGCTGGCGGGGAAACTCCGCGGCGCCGCGAGACTGGCTCCGCCCCCGACCCGGGGGAACGGCGGCGGCGGCGGCACGGTCTGCGGAGGTGGTGAGCGCAGGCGTGGGCCGCGGCGGCGGCGGCTAAGGCGGCGCGAGTGCGACCGCCGTTGGGCCGCCGCGGCCTTCTAGCTCTCCACGCCGGGCTTGGAGACGCCGCGCTCGCGAGGCCAGGGGTCCGGTGAGCCCCCGGCGGGCTGTACCTTTCGGGTCGGCAGGGACCGGGGATTGAGGCGGCCGTGCCTGGTGGGGGAGGAGCGAACCCCGAAAGAGGCTTCTCGGGGCGTTGACCCCGCGCTGCCGCGGGAATCCCCTCCCCCTGCTGTGTGAGCTGCTCCCCTGTTCACGACTAACCTCCTCTACTGCCCGACCCTCCCCTTCTGCAGCCCGAACTCCCCTGCCGCCTGAACTCGTCTGCTGCGTGAGCCCCCCTCTCTGCTGACCGACACCCCCCCCCCACTCTGCTGCCTGCAACCCTTCCGTTGCTGCCCCCAAGTCCCTTCCTCTGTCGCTTGTACCCCTCCACTGCTGCTCGAATCCACTCCTTTACTGCCTGAATTCCTTCTGATCAAACCGCTTTTCTGCTGCCTTAAGCTCCTTCTCTGCCTGAACCCCCTTCTTTGCTGACTGGCCGCCCTGCGCTGCTGTGGTGAACCCCTCCTTTACACAGACGGTGCCCCCTCGTCCCCTTTCTGTTTGTGCTGACAGCCCAACCAGCTTCCCCATTGATGGATGGAAGGAGCGTCTGCAGCTGTCCCATCCTGCAGGGACATGGCGGCCGAAAGAGCAGGCCTTTCCCTCCGATTTTATTTTTTTGCTCTGCGGTCAACTGTTAGCGTCCTAAATGGGGGAGGGTTATGGATTTTGTTTTTTAAAATGCTTCCCCTGCTGAAGTCCCGAGGCAGCCTTCAACATAGAGATGGTTTATTTAGGAGCCTTTAAAAAAACAATCTAGACACAGCCTTTGGGGAGGGAGTTTGGCTATTTTGTTTATGAAAACAAACAACAGGTGCTTTCCTGGGTACCAGGGCCAGTCATCTCGTTTTGGTATCAAGTATCTCTGTGCAGGGTTACACATGAGGATAAGCCCCATAAAGTGGGCCTTAAGGGTTGTGTCGGTGTAAAAATCACCAGCAAAACACGTTAGAAACCACCTTGAAAATTTTGTTGCAGGGCCCTTTGCACCAGACCTTCAGGCACTTTGTGTCTAATCTTTACCACTTGCCACATGAGCCCAAATCATGACGGACGCCAAGTATGTCCTCTGCAGATGGAAAGAGCGATTATGGCCTGCAAAGGTGACAGCATTATTTTCTAATTTCAGGAATAGAAATGACTTTTGGGTGACAAGTAAAATATTTATCAAGAGAGACTTAGGAGTTGCTTCAGTGGAATAATTGAGCATGAACAGTTGGCTGCTGTTTCTGTTGGCACCAAATCTCATTCCCCATCTAATGGGGTTTTGGTGGAGTGCTTACAAGGTTAAACTGCTGGAAATGTGTGGTGTTTTTTTCACACTGAAAAAAAATTAATAGCTCTAAAAGGCATGTATGGCAGTAACTCAAGGAAATTTCTGGCAGGGAGTCCTGTGATAGTAAATAATGGAAGGATCTGGGGAGACTTTCCAGCCAAGCCTGAGGAAGAGAGTCAAACCTAAAGGTAGAAACCCATCCTTATCAGGGTCTGCCACTGACCTCTTCTGCCTGTTTCCCCACCTGCAATATCAGGAAGATTAGACAGAATATCTTTGAAGTTCTATGCTTTTATACTTTAAGAATTATCTGTTACAACATAAACTGATGAACAAAAATAGGTCCAGAGACAAAGAAACACTGAACAGACTGTCCAACCTCAGAAGGCAGGGGAGGGGGAGGTGGTAAAAGATCAACCAAAGGACTTGTATGCATGCATATTAGCATAACTAATGGAAACACTGGGGCGGTGGGGGCTTGTCCTGGGGGGTGGGAGTGGTGGTGGTGGGGGTCAATCGGAAAAAGGACACATATGTAATACTTTAATCAATAAGAAAAAATCCATAATAGAAACAAAAAGATGGATATGTAACACTATGTTCGAAGTCCATACATGTTGTGGAAAAAGAAAAATAGAACAAGTAAGGGGATTGTGGTGGATTGTTTTAGTAAATGGGAGAGTGGGGAAACTAGGGTCATCAAGGAGAGGTTAGAACAAAAACTTAAAGAAGTGGAGTTAGCCAAGCCAATATGTGGGAAAGCGATTTCTAGCAAAAGGAACAGCTGTTAAGATCCTAGTGCAGGGTATGCATGCATATTAGCATAATCAATGGACACAGACACTGGGGTGGTGGGGGCTTGCCTGGGGTGGGAATGCTTGCAGGGGGGGAGGCATCAACTGGGGAAAAAGGAGACATTCAAAACTTTAGACAAAAAAAAAAAAAGATCCTAGTGCAGAAATGGGTCTATTATGTTAATAAAATAGGAAGGAAATCAGTATGGTTGGGGTTGTGTGAGCAAAAGGAAAAGTATAGTAAAAAGTTAAAAGTGCAAAAAATTATCTGCTGTATTTGTGCCTGTTGTCACTGCTTCTTACTCTGTGTCAATTGTTTGTTGTGTCTTAATAACAAGGATTTTTTTTTTTTTTTTAAACATAGGTTTTGGCCAGAACTGAGATGTCAACAACCAAGAAAAAAAAGGGATTTTTTCTAAATGTTCAAATACTCTCCTTAGACAAAAAGTTAAGTGTGACAGTTTTTTCAAGACTTTATTTCCTTACTGGGGGCCCAGTGCACAAATTTGTACACCTTGAAAGGAACTGTGGGCTGCAAGGCTACAGTGGGCACAGGGGCAGGTCTTGGCCCATCCTCTGCGCCCCCACCTGGCCTTTCCTGCCACTACTGCTCCACTGACGGCATGGAGCGATTGGAGCCAGCACCAGCAGCGGGTGCAAGTGGGGCTGGTGCTGTCAGTGGGTGTGAGCAGCGGCTGCTGCCCCGATTGCCCCTCAGGAGCAGGGGGAGGTAGAGAAGCCCTCAGGGGCAATCGGGCCTGGCAGCCACCGCTCGCACCCACTGATGGCGCCGAGTGATCAGGACTGGTGCCAGGCACTGGCAGTGGGTGCCAGCAGCAGGTGCAAGTGCTAGACAGGACCACGGCATGTGGGAGCAAAGAATCTTCAGTAACCATCAGAGGCTCACCCCGATGACAGCAACTGGCGCCCTGCCTTGGTCTGGCGCCCCCACTCACCTCCACCATCCCACTGCGGCCAACACCCACCATGTTCCGCACACGCCCCCTGGTGGTCCCATGTTCCGCACATGCCCCCTGGTGGTCAGCGTACATCATAGCCATCGGTTGTTCCACCGTTCGGTCTATTTGCATATTAGCCTTTTATTATATAGAATAGGATGGGATTTCTGATTACCATGCCCCCACCAAAAAAGTGAAGTCCATGCCTAAAGGCTTATTAAATTAACTCTTCAGTTAGTATAACTTCAGTTATTTTAACTGATTAGTGCTCATCATAATCTTAAGAAGAAAGTAGCTGATTTTAATTTTATGTCAGTTTGGAAATTGAAGATCTACACAAGGCATTGTGTGATCTCCAGGGAGACCAGTACAAAAATGGAATAAACTCTCATCATTGGTGTTCAAATAGGGGTATTTCCTGCCCACTGGTTTATTTGTGTCTCCCTCCCCTTTCCAGAAATTTGTGTAATAGACCCATCAGTTTTGAAATACTTGATTTTGAGTCACTCCCTCTAATAAACTATTATTTAGAACTCAGAAGGTACATCCATGATTCCGGCAGCATATTACTATTCTCTTGATTACCTGGAATGGAAGGACATAAGATTATCTAGAATGAAGATAAAAATACTCAGATTAAGTAGGACTGGCATCATGTGTCTGATAGAATTCCCAATTCTAAATAGAGAATTAAAATAAAACCCAGTGGGCTTCCTTTGCAGCTCCCCACCCCTCTTTCTTCAGAGCCTCCTAAGCTTGTTTAGTCCCCAGCTCACACTCCCTGTGGCTGGGGAGGTAATTGAATACTGGAATTTGAAAGGAAAGCACATCCTTTTAACCTAGAACACACCTGCTGGGCTGTAAACATCTATTAGTGACATTATCTGATCTCTGAAAATCTAACTGAAGGAGTTATTTGTGCAGTTGAAAGCAGGATTTGCCTTATAAAAGTCACAATTTGAATTCATTTGTACTCTTAAATCCAGCCAACCTTTTCTGTCTTTTTAAAAGGGGGGAAAACCCACGTAAAATATTCACTAGGGTCCTTGCTGACTCAAACCTCAGGCACATGGGTTCCTAGTTGGCTGTAACTTGGTTTAAGTGGAAAGTTGAGAAGGAAGAAAACATGTTTGAAAATGTTTCCATGGCCTTGGAGGGTAGCAGGTAGTATATAACAGTCATTTCTGTCCCTGCAGGGTGAGAGTGAAAAGCACAGAAGCCAAGATTCTGAGGAAGTCCCACATCGAGGACATCGCTGCCTTATTGGGTAAGGCACTGTGAGGCCTTAATAAAGGACATGTAGGGACTTTCCAGTTAGTCTTGTCATCCAGAACTCCTTACCATGGTGTTTATAAAATGGGGTCTGTATTCCTATGTCTTTGGAAAAGCAGCTGTTTATTTTTCAAAGCAGGTTTCACCCTTGCACACCCTGGGCATGTCAACCATCACCTCTCAGTTGCCACCATCTGTTTGCTCAGGTTGTGTTGGAGGCCAGTTGTTTGAGGGTGCTTTTATATGAAACACAGGAAGTCCTGTGTCGATGGAGGTTATACCCGCTGAGCTGGGAGATTGCATTTGTCACTTAGTTCCCATGAATAGCATCAGGTGTGTGTGTTGGAATGAATAAATGATGCTTTTTCAGCAGAGAGGCCAGGCTGAACTCAATGCCCGGAGTGCTCTTTCCTGCCTTTGAGATGCCCTTGCAGAAAAGTATGGAAAATTGACCTGCCAACAAGGGGTTCTTTCAGTCGGCTATTTCCCACCCTACCCTCCACCTCAGAATGCATTCCTCCCAAGTTCTCTTTTTTATATATTTTTATTGATTACAGAGAGGAAGGGAGAGAGCGAGATAGAAACATCAGTGATGGGAGCCCTTACCAGTTTGGCTCAGTGGATAGAGCGTCAGCCTATGAACTGAAGGGTCCCAGGTTCGATTCTGGTCATGGGCATGTACCTTGGTTGCGGGCACATCCCCAGTAGGGAGGTGTGCAGGAGGCAGCTGGTCGATGTTTCTCTCTCATCGATGTTTCTAACTCTCTATCCCTCTCCCTTCCTCTCTGTAAAAAATCAATAAAATATATATTAAAAAAAAAAAAAGAATTGGAGTTTAAAAAGAAAAAAAGAAACATCATTGATGGGAGAGAATCATTGATTGGCTGCCTCCTGCACACCCCCCCCCCCCCCCCCCGCCCACTGGCAGTCATGCCTGTGCCCTGACCAGGAATAGAACCATTCATAGGTCGACGCTCAACCCCTGAGCCACACCAGCTGGGCCCTCCCAATTCTTTATTTCCTTGGAGTGGGTTCTCATTGACCTTAATTGAATTGGAAGTTGTCAGACTACAAGAGGATTTGTTTTTTGTGTGTGTTTTTTAAATTTTAATAAATCTTTATTGTTCAGATTATTACAATTGTTTCTCCTTTTTCCCCCCATAGCTCCCCTCCACCCGGTTCCCACCCCACCCTCTGCCCTTACCTCCCCCCCCCACTGTCCTCATCCATAGGTGTACGATTTTTGTCCAGTCTCTTCCTGCACCCCCCATACCCCTTTCCCCCTGAGAATTATCAGTCCACTCCCTTTCTATGCCCCTGATTCTATTATATTCACCAGTTTATTCTGTTCCTCAGATTTTTAATTCACTTGATTTTTAGGTTCACTTGATATGTATTTGTTCTTAATTTTTAAAAAAATATATTTTATTGATTTTTTAAAGAGGGGAAGGGAGAGGGATAGAGAGTCAGAAACATCGATGAGAGAGAAGCATCGATCAGCTGCCTCCTGCACACCTCCTACTGGGGATGTGCCCGCAACCAAGGTACATGCCCTTGACTGGAATCGAACCTGGGACCCTTCAGTCCGTAGGCCGATGCTCTATCCACTGAGCCAAACCAGTTAGGGCTGTTGTTCATAATTTTTATCTTTACTTTTTTCTTCTTCCTCTTCTTAAAGAATACCTTTCAGCATTTCATATAATACTGGTTTGGTGGTGATGAACTCCTTTAGCTTTTTCTTATCTGTGAGGCTCTTTATCTGACCTTCCATTCTGAATGATAACTTTGCTGGGTAGAGTAATCTTGGTTGTAGGTTCTTGCTATTCATCACTTTGAATATTTCTTGCCACTCCCGTCTGGCCTGTATAGTTTCTGTTGAGAAATCAGCTGACAATCCTTTGGGTGCTCCCTTGTAGGTAACTAACTGTTTTTCTCTTGCTGCTTTTAATATTCTCTCTTTCTTTTGCTGTTGGTATTTTAATTATGATGTGTCTAGGGGTGGTCCTCTTTGGATTCCTTTTGTTTGGGGTTCTGTGCGCTTCCTGGACTTGTAAGTCTATTTCTTTCACCAGGTGGGGGAAGTTTTCAGTCATTATTTCTTCAAATAGGTTTTCAGTATCTTGCTCTCTCTTCTTCTGGCACCCCCATAATTCTGATGTTGGTACGCTTGAAGTTGTCCCAGAGGCTTCTTACACTATCTTCAACTTTTTGGATTCTTTTTTCTTTTTGCTTTTCCGTTTGAGTGTTTTTTGCTTCTTTGTATTTCAAATCTTTGACTTGATTCTTGCATTCCTCTAGTCTGCTGTTGGGTCTCTGTATAATATTTTTTATTTCAGTCAGTGTATGTTTAATTTCTAGTTGGTCCTTTTTCATATCCTTGAGGGTCTCACTAAATTTATCGGCCTCTTCTAGGAAATTCTTGAAAAACCTTATAACCGTGGTTTTGAATTCTATATCCAGTCGTTTGTTTTCTTCCATTTCTTTCGTTTGTGATCTGTTTCTTTGTCTCCGCATTTTCGCTGCTTCCCTGAGTTGGTAGGGTAGCTTCGTGTGCTAGGTGTTCTATATGGCACAGTGGGTCGGCCTCCCCAGTTACCTGAGGTGGACACTGTTGGTGCACCCCTTTGTGGACTGTGTGTACAGCCTTGTTGTAGTTAAGTCTTGATTGTTGTTGGTATCACTGGGAGGAATTGAGCTCCAGGCCAATTGGTTGTGAGTATCAGCTGTGTCTACGCCGGGAGACCTTCTGTGCTGGAGACAGCCTTATGGGACCAGACTGCAAAATTGCAAAAGCCTCTGTGCTCAGCTTGGATGGGGTGGAGTCTCAGGGCTGAGCAGACAGTCTTGGCTTCCCATCAGCCCTGCCCGAGGCCCCTGGGTCTCAGTGTCCCTCTGTAATCGCTGCAAGCACCTCTGAGAGAAAGCTGCCCTCGAGTTCCGCCCGCTGCCAGACAGTCCAGTTTGTCCCCCAATGAATCTGGATTCCCAGATTCTCGCCCGGCACTGGAGTTCAGAGCAGTCGGGAGCTTCAGGTTCCCTCCAGCCAGCGGCGCAGTCAGCAGTCAGTCCTATCTGCGCGCACTTGCACTTGCGCCTCCAGACCTCTCCCTTTTGCGGCTCCCCTGAGTTTCCGCCTGACAGTCCAGATTCCCCCCGTAAGCACGTGGATCCCCAGTGGCTCGCCCAGAACGGGTTCAGTGCATTCGGAACTGGGGTTCAGTGCAGTCAGGAGGTTCCGACTCCCTTCCGCTAGGGAAAGCCAGCGGCAACCTCCACAGTCAGTCTTCTCTGCGCGCACTCGCGTGCGCCTCCAGACCCCTGCCTGCCGCGGCTCCCCTAAGTCTCTGAGTCTCTGTGTGCCTTTTTCTCTACCTGACAGTCCAGACTCCCCCGTATGAGCCTGGGTCCACGGGGTTTCGCCCGGAACTGGGGTTCATTGCAGTCGGAAGTGGGGTTCAGTGCAGTCGGGAGCTTCCTTCTCCCTCCTGCCAGAGAAAGCCAGCCAGGCACTCAGCCGCCCTTCCTCTCTGTGTGCGTGTCTCCGTATCTCAGCCCTTTGCAGCTCCTCTGATTCTCTGTGAGCTTTTCTCTTTCCTTTTAGTTGTAGAATTTCCACTCAGCCAGCTTTTCTGTGGTTCTGGATGATGTCTGTTCTGTCTTTTAGTTGTAGTTTTGAAATTGTTGTGCGAGGCAGCAGTTTAGGTGTTTACCTATGCCGCCATCTTGGTTTCTCTACAAGAGGATTTGTGAAATATGTTTTGCTGGCAAGATTATTTTGTAATCTGGAGGAATTTATTTTTGTCACTCAATCAGGTTAGGGTTTCTCAATTTGTTCTTTTAAAAAACGGAGCCCCGCAGCCCTGAATGCAAACAACAGCCAGTTATTGTTTTGCAGCCCTGTCCCTCTTTGGGGAAGACAGAGGGGAGAAGTGTCAGTTCTCCCTTTAGGTGGAAAACTAGCTATTGAATGAGACCGAGCCTGTAAAGTGATGCTCTGATGGCATGCCCGGGCACCTGGACGTCACCAGGCTTTGTTTATTTACCATCCTTCAGCCTCACAGAACAAGGTTTCAGCCAAACCTGTGGAGGAGTTGACCTACAGACGGTCGCTTAGAGTGGCTCTGGATATTTTGAATGAGAAAACACATTCTCATCAAGAAAACTCTTCAAGGGAAGAAAGAACTGCTGTGTCTGCAGGAGAGAAGCACATGGAACTAGCATCCTCGCTCTGTGATCACAACGCTTCATCTCTTCTCCATGAGGGGGTGTTGGGCAGTTCCGGACCTGAGAGGAGGGAACGCGTACCTCAGAAGCTGTCAGGCTCGTCCACTAGTGAAAATGAGATCAAGTGCCAAATGGACCACAAGAAGGGGATTGGGGAAAGTGAAAGCCCACTTACCCTGGTGGTCTCAGCTGGAGGTGGCTCTCGGGACCAGAGTAAATCAAGAATACACCTCAAAAATGGGACAACCCTGAGTGAGAGTGAGGGAGAGACGGACAGCCCTGCAGTCCTGAACTCACCTTCTGCATCTACGGAGCAGGGTCTGTGTACCAAAGGTCGCCACTCTGTTTTGCCATCAGGCAGCCCCACTGTGCACCTAGCCTACCCGGATGTTCAAGGCCCACCTGGTAAGCAGCTGTGCTCTGGTGGCAGCAGAGGTCTGGGCTAAGGGGTTGCATGATTCTGGGAAGTGCCAGTAGGCTTGGCCCTTCCATCCTCCTCACTCCCTCAGATAACACAAATCTTCATGTCCTGGAGGAAGGTAGGTCTGTTCCAGCGCTGGGACAGGGTGGGGTTCTGTTCTTCCCTCAGCCAGATCCAGAGCCAGGCCCCATCCCATGTATTTTTAACCAGATCTTAATGAGATCAGTACCAGAATAGATCCAGAACAAAGATTTCCCAATTCCTTTTTTGTCTGACTCTTGAACTGGGCTTTAATGACTCCACTTCTCCCCATATTTGTGTTGTTATTTTTGTTTTGAAGGGGAGGGAGGAGTTGGAGTGGGGCCTGGGGCAGCGTGCTGCAGACCTGTTGTGGGAGGCACTAGTTATGAGAATGCTCCCTTCTAGGATTGACTCCTTTTTTCTTAAACGGTTGCAGAAGTGAGAACATGGGAATCTGTAAGTGATGAACTCACTATAGAGGCTCCTAACTTCCCGTGTAGACACATTTCTATGCAGCTGCAGTCAGGCTCAATGATTTTTTTCCATTTTCACATCGTAACATCCCACTTATTTTTTATTTTTATTTTTATCTTTTTAAATATATTTTATTGATTTTTCACAGAGAGGAAGAGAGAGGGACAGAGAGTTAGAAACATCGATGATATCGATCAGCTGCCTCCTGCACACACCCCCACTGGGGATGTGCCCGCAACCAAGGCACACGCCCCTGACCGGAATCAAACCTGGTACCCCTCAGTCCACAGGCCGATGCTCCATCCACTGAGCCAAACCGGTTTCGGCATCCCACTTGTTTTTGAAATGCTAATTGAGAAATCTTCATTTCTGCTTGCTGGGGTGTCTCAACTTCTCACTACGCACCTACTGCCCAGGGTCCTGCCCTGAGTCCAAACTTCCTTCATGAGGCCCATACCTGGCATATTTGCAGGCTGCAGGGAACTGATTTGCACCTCCCTGTGTTCTGACTACAGCCCTGCCTTGCTCCCAGTTGTATCACTGTCCCTGCATATCCACTGAGTGCTTCACACCCACAAGGGATCCTGCCCAGAATCCAGTCAATCTCTTGTGACTTCCATTGCTTTTTTGCCTTCCAGACTCGACATCCCCTCTCTGTCTCATGTATTTGTCTTTTAAATGCCCTCTAAGGGAAATGTACCCCACTTGAATCGGGCACTGTGCAAGTCGGTGTAACATGGATCTGTTTTCACTTATGGTCACAGATCACAAAGTGTTTTTTGGGGGATGAGTCATTCACCATGAAAGTCTAATCTGACATTTTTGGCAGACCATCAGTCTTCTGAAGAGTCAATGGAGTTTGAGCCTGTTAATTCCATCCTGGAGGAGGAGGAGGAGGAGGAGCCCCCAAGAATCCTTTTATATCATGGTAAGGCTTGAGAATGACCAGGGGTGGGAGGAACACTCTGAGATGTCTCAGTCCTCTGGAAAAAAATAGGCATTCCTGGACCACCTTTGCCTGAAAGTCTATTGCTCTTACATTTTTCTCCTACTGAACCAAGACCTTGGAAAGTGCCTCATTTTTGGTTCCTTGCCTTAAGCTTAACCACACAAAGGAAGGAGGGACTCTTTGTCAGCACAGGGCTGTCTTTCCTTGTCCCTTGTGGGAACAGGACAATCAGTTAAACAGGTGGGCTCCCCAGCCACCATTGGAATGTGGCCTGGCACCTCTTACAGGCCTTTGGAGATGGTGCCTGTGTGTGTCTTTTAGAGGCAGGAGTTCTCTCCCTCCCACACATGTTGCCTGCTCTGAACAGACCACCCTGGACAGACAAGAGCTGGGGGCCCAGAATGTGCACCAACAACACCAGTTCCTCTAGTTTTCTGAAATAATTGACCGAGAAACAGTTCCCTTGTTAGACTTGCCCATTACCCTCTCAGGTTAACAGAATCTAGTTTTTTTTCTTTCTTTTTTTAACCTTTTGATTTTGAAAGAATTGTAGATTCACAGGATATTGTAGAACTAGCACAGGGCAGGATGGAGACCTGTGCCCTAGCCTTCCAATGGCAACAGCTTGCAGGACAAGGAAGCCACGTGGGTACAGCCCCAGGGTGTTCCATGTCTCCCATGCCGCTACATTCCCTTGTCACACCGTCTTTTCCCAGAAATCACCAAGTGCTTTTCTCTCACTGTCACTGTACTTACAGGTTTGCATTTTCCTTAATTTTACTTGATAATTCAGACTTAATTTTATTAATCCTCCTCTGAGGATATTTTTTCCATTGATTTCTAGAGAGAGTGGAAGGGAGAGAGAGAAACATCGATTGGTTGCCTCCTGCACATGCCTCACCTGGGGTTAGGGAACCTGCAACCGAGGTATGTGCCCTTGACCAGGAATCGAATCGCGACCTTCAGCCTGTAGGCCAATGCTCTAACCACTGAGCACTGGCCAGGGCATAATTCGTCCATTTTTTACATTTCCACATCGTCTTCTGATTATTCTCAGTGGAAACTAGTTACTATTTACTAGGAGGGATGGGTGATCACATACTGAGCCTTTGCCTCCATCGGTGTCTAGATTGTCCCACAGCTCTGGGGCTACAGTGTCTGTGGCACATGCTTTGGGAGATAACTCTGTAACATCAGCTCCTGGAGCAGGGCTTCCTGGGCCACAGAAGGGACACTGCCTTCTTCCAGAGGAGCATTTCCATCCCCACAGCCACCAGCAGGGGGTCAGGTTGCCTTGGCCCCCAAACGTGGGTATTTGCTTTTTCTCCTGGTTTCTGCTTCCATTTGGTGTGGGTATTCCCGGTCACCACGATCGTCTGTCTGGATGTTTACTGTTGATCCCTTAATTGGCCATCTGCACCCTGACCCGTTGTCTTCTGAGAAAGGGAGGCTTCTCACGGGAAAACAGCTCCTCACAGACCTGTGGAAGGCGGTTTCCCGGTTTGCCTCTGTCCTCCCTTGGTCTTGCTTCTCACTCTGTAAACTTTTATTTATTTTTTTTTTAAATACATTTTTATTGATTTTTTACAGAGAGGAAAGGAGAGGAATAGAGAGCTAGAAACATCCATGAGAGAGAAACATCAACCAGCTGCCTCCTGCACACACCCCACCAGGGATGTGCCCGCAACCAAGGTACATGCCCTTGACCGGAATCGAACCCAGGACCCTTCAGTCCGCAGACCGACGCTCTATCCACCGAGCCAAACCGGTTTTGGCAACTTTTAACTGTTAGATAGTTGAACAGCACGCCTTCCCTTCTCCCACAGTAGTGTCAGACAGAGGATCTTGGCTCTTTGTCAAATACCAGCCTGTCTTCTCCAAGGTTTTGTTACCTAACTTTTAAACATTTGAATTATTTACTCATTTGGGATTTTTTGGTGGAAAATAGTTTAATTTTGTTCAGAAATAATTTTATAGTTCTCTAATGGTTATTTAAATAATTTTCCTTCTTTCCCCTTAAAGTCTCCAGTTCCTCAGACAGATGAGCTTCTCAGAAACTGAGTTCTCACGTGGGTCTTCATTGTGTGCTATTGGTTCCTTTCTATTTTCTATCAACACTTTTTAAAATATATATATATATATATATATATATATATATCTTTATTGATTTCAGAGAGGAAGGGAGAAGGAGAGAGAGATAGAAACATCAATGAGGGAGAATCATTGATTGGCTGCCTCCTGCACACCCCCTATTGGGATCGAGCCCGCAACCCAGGCATGTGCCGTTGGCCGGAATCGAACCTAGGACCCTTCAGTCCGCAGGCTGATGCTCTATCCACTGAGCCAAGCCGGCTAGGGCTCTATCAACACTTTTTTAAAAAAGTTTATTTTGGAGTAATTTGAAATTTACAGAGACGTTAACATGGTACAGAGTCCTTGCTACCAGCTTCTCCTGTTTCACAAACACTATGTGACTATGGCATGTTGTCACCATTTGGAAACTAACATGGTGTCTCACTCTTAACTGCTCAGTGTGCTTGTCCAAAATCGAACTCATGACCCTTCAGTTCTCGGGCCGACAGTCTATCCACTGAGCCAAACCATCGAGGGCAGTCCTTGTGATCTTTTAAGTGAACTGTGGTAACACCATATTTAAACATCATCACAGTAACTGTTTTCTCAAGCTGATGCATTTGCTGCTTGCCATGGATCTGACTTACCTGTTCTGTCTTTTTGTTTTTCTTTCTTTCTAATTCTAGAGCCAAGTTCATTTGAAGTAGGAATGCTGGTCTGGCTTAAATACCAAAAGTACCCCTTCTGGCCCGCAGTGGTAAGAACAACTCTATCTCCTAAGTGCAGTTACTTGGCCCCCTCAACAGTTGAACCTGGGCAAATGTTTTCACATTATTACTAGGAAAAGTGATGAGCTTATAAGCAGGATTTCTGAAGACACATGTACCTAAATAAAGAGAGTTTAGTCATTGTGTCACCATTGATAAAGTTTACAGGTCAGATTTTTACCAACCAGGCTTAGAAAAACCTGCTTGGAAAAAAAATACCCACAATTTGTTCATTTTAAATGTGCATTTCAGAGATTCTCCTCTGTAGGAGCTTTTTAATCTTTTAGATTTTGGGGTAGGAAGCCATTGTGCATATGAAAAAAGGCATTTGAGGTCCTGGCTGAGGAGCTCATTTGCATCAACCTGATAATGCCAAGGTTGCAGGTTCAATCCCCGATCAGGGCACATATAAGTATCAACCAATAATGCATAAATAGTGGAACAACAAATCAATGTTTTGTGGGGGTTTTTCCTCTCTCTTTCCTCCTTCCTCTCTCTGTCTAAAATGAATCAAATCAATAAATAAAAAATAAATAAAAACAGGCACTTGAGATCCTTCCCAGTGCCCCATTATGGTGAATAAGCTTAAATGTAGCCAAGTTTGAGGATTTGCTTTTAAGCTGGATGTTGCAAACAGTCAGTTTATTGTTTAGGCAAAGGCACTGTCTTGGCTACTCTTTATCCTTCTTTAGCTGAGACAGGATCTGCATAATTCTAGCCAGAGTTCTTTAATTTTTAGTGAGAGACAGTGGCCTTTAAGTTGGAAAGGTATTAGTCGTAGTCAGGAGGAGCTGTGTTGTCTGGATGAATCTAACCTGCAGTCAGCCGGGCCTCCTTGCACAGGGCGGCAGCATGGCTTCAGGAAGGGCAGAACCAGACCCTAGAGTGTTTGTGGATAGAATTTGTAGCTTGAACACACATCTGGTGAGCTGGGCGTTCAGAAAGCCCCTGGGACAATTGTGGTATCCTTTATCGGGGCCCCCTCCTCCCTCCAGCACCCCCTTCCCAAGAGATGCCACAGCCTGCTTACAGTAGGCACCCTTTTCTCGGCCCTTTCAGCCCTTGCCTCATTTCCAACAGTTCCCTGGGAGCCCTGCTGGTTAACGGGTCACCAACATGACATTCTTGGGGCATGGATGTCCACACCCACCCTTGTCAGTGAACCCTTTGTACAGCCTGTGAGGCAATACAGAAAGGGGCTCCTTGGCCCTTTCGTCCAAGGACGTGTCTTTGAGTTAGGCCCTGCCTCTATCTCGTGCCCTTGGCTGGTCCTGAACTAGCCCTGTTTGTCCACAGGACAATCAGCCATGACGATTACATAGAGATGACTGCTAACAGCAGAAGTAGTTGCTTTTATTTAAAATTTTAAGAAAACCCTGCCTGATTCTGCTCAGTTGTCAAACCCCTTAGAGCCATGCATGCAGCAAAACTTGGGCAGTTCCTAAGCACGTTACCATGTGGACTTCACTTCAGTCCCCCAGCCAGCGGCATTCCCTGTCACAGGTGTCAGTTGGTTACCTCTTGCTCAATGAGATGGTGTCAATAAAGGATTTAAAACCCATGGCTTTTTCTGGGTTCTTGATGCTTTGTTTTCTTGGCTTTGCCCATAGGTCAAGAATGTCAAGCGGAGAGAAAAGAAAGCGAGTGTGCTTTTCATTGAAGGACACATGGACCCGAAAGGGCGAGGGTGAGCCCATCATCCCTGGCTCTTTACGGACGCTTCCCGGAATAGGAACTGGGGAGCAGGCATCCGGGGCCTGCTAGGTCACACAGCTCAGTTTTCCAACCTTTATTTGCGGGCTTTGAAAGACCATCCAGCTACACATGCACCAGACCCCCATTTCCCAGAAACTAGCAAAGGTGGCTCCCTCCATGCAGGTTGTGAACAGGGACCCTCCCCCAGTCTGAGTTTTGTCATGTGGGTAGTTGTCGGTCTTTCTCTACTCGCTCTTCGTCCTGGGATGAGAACACACAATGTGTCACTGCTCCCAGAGAGCTCAGCAGGCACCACACCACTCTGCATGAGGCTACTGTAGAGCTGGTCCTCTCTGATCCTCTGGCACTTCGGTGCTGCCACCCTCCTTTGGTCACCAGCAGTGTAGAGATTGGGCCCTGGCATCTGTACAGTGGCCCCAGCTGTGTCCCTTTAGGGACCCACTCAAGGGTACCTGTCACTCCAGGGCATGGCTCCAAGGGGCTTCCTTGGGCAGCAGGGCACAGCGGTTGCCTTGGGTGACCTGGTCTGGCAGAGGCCCCTCCTAAGGGTCAGAGGAAGAGAATGTCTGTTCACGTGGTGCCTTACGTCTGTTACCTTGCCTCTGCTTTCTGCAGCATCACAGTGCCTCTCAAGAGGCTGAAGCACTTCGACTGTAAAGAGAAGCAGGCGCTTCTGGTAGGTGGCTTGTTATCTGTGCTTCGCTAAATAGCTCCCTTATGACTGGTGACAGTGTTCTGTGTGTAGCCTTTGAAACCACTATCATAGGGTACTACTAGCACCTGCCCTGTCTGCTTTGACCACTACCCTCAGGGGTTCCTGCAGGGGCCCTCAACTACCCAGGAGCTTGCCACCTGTCTGCCTTGTGGTTCAGGGGTGGAAACAGGCTGTGGCAGGGGAACCGTTTGTCCCGCGTTAGGGGCTAAGGTGGCAGAGAGGCTGGCCGTGAGGCCTGTTCCCTCTGGCTCCTTCTGAGGCCGCCCCTTGTGATGAGGCACAGGGCCTCTTGGAGTAAGGACCCTGCCCACCCGGTGCCTGAGCACAGCGTGAGTTGGGGTCAGGACACTCCCCAGGCTACCTGCTCTGCTTCCATTGACCAAGGCCCCACAATTCTATGATCAGCTTTGTTATACAGGAATCCATGAGCCATGAGGTGTTGCTCCTTCAGAACCCTGTCCAGCTTTGAGACACTGCTCTATGTTGTTCCAGCTTTCAAAAAAAACAAACCAGAACTGGGCAGGGAGTTGAGGCTTCTGCCCATACCCCACTGCCGGGATTCCCATGGCAGTTGCCAGGGTTTCCTGGGTTTCCAGGTTGGGAAGCAGTCTGTGTCTGAGCTGTGTCCTCAAGAGTGCTGCGATCTGGGAAGCCCGCTGCCTACTCCTGTGTTGTTTCCTGAGGACAGCAGGCCTCAGGCTGCAGGGGCAGGTGGGCGTTTGGAAGATTGGCTCCCATACCAGACTCTATCCCTTTCTTTTCTCCCTGGTTTTCCCATCTCCACAATGTGAGCCTTGCTCCACCTGTTTTGTCTGCTACGTCTAACCCACAACCAGTGCTGGGTGCCCGATCCCCATCAGAGTGCATGTCAATGGGGCCTGGTTCTAGTCTTACAACGTTCTATGCTCCCTGAATGCCAATCTGTAAGTACAAGGAGCTACTCACCCAGCCTTTCAGGCCAGGAGCTACCTGGCTCCTCTAAGTGCTATGTGCATTCTTAGGGTCCTGGTAGCTTTCCCATGGCGGGGAGGAGGAGGGACTGCAATGGTGCAGAAAGCAGAGTAGGAATCTTGCTTTAGGATCTGTTATGAGAAGATGGTGTGTGGGCCTCTTGTGGTCTAGATTCCTGGAGGGCATCTGTGGCCAGCTTCCTGTTCCCCTGTGAGATGAGTGTGGAGGGGTGTACGAGGTGTTGGGTCCTCTGAGTAGCAGTGAGCAGCACATCCAAGGGGTGGATGTGTCGCCTGTTCTAGAGGTTGATGGATTGGCTCTCACGGCCTCTGCTGGCCCTTGGGTGACTATCACTGCTTTGTGGCATCTGTAGGCTCCTGTGTGTCTCCTTCCCTGGTGCTACACTGTCTGCCATCCCAGGTGCCAGTTTGGCCTTCTCCCGCTGGAGCTGCTTGCTATGCTTGCATCCCTTGCCTGCTTCATGTGGTGACCACAGGAGGGTGGCCAGGCCAAGGCAGCAGTAACGCAGGATGTGGGTTTGTCTTGAGTCTGTGGACATTACCTGGGAACTCTTCCCAGCTCAGGGAGCCTTGCCGGTTATGTTGTTCTTCATTTGGTGGTGGCCAAATGTCACTCCCTTTAGGCTTAGACTGCCCCTCTCTAAGTGCTGGGCACAAAGACGTCTCTTAAAAGGATTTATTTCACACTCTCCCTATGATGGTTATGGCAACTACAATTCGGGGTGTTTATCCACCTTTCTCTTTGAGTCTTCAGGCCTCTGGCCCAGAACCAGGCTCACAAGGGAGCAGCCTGGCTCCAGAGCTGGGCCTTGCCAGGCATTCCCTGCCAGCCTTGGGAAGCCTGCCTGAGGGCATCTGCTGGGTGCCCTTCCTAGATAAGGGTACTGAGCAGGCCAGAGGAGGAGTCCCAGCAGACTCCTATTGACACATGCTATCTCTCTCGTTGCAGAATGAGGCTAAGGAGGACTTCGACCAGGCTATTGGCTGGTGTGTCTCCCTGATCACTGACTACAGGGTCCGACTCGGTACGTGGGACCTCCACAGCCTTGGACAAAGGGAGCGGGTGGGGGCAGCAGCATAGGGCTTCCTTTGCAGACCCTCTGGTGGTAAAGGCTGGGCACAGCCCATTCCCCATGGTAGTCTGGCCTAGTCCTTGACAGTTGTGTGCCCAGTACAGGTGTATAAGCAGACGCCCAGGAAGAGGTGGTGATGTTGGACATGGACAAAAGATGGGGCCTCCTTTGAACCAGAGCTGGTTTCTGTCCATCCCAAGTTGGGCTGTTGGGAATTGGGAATCTGAATCAGGCTTGTTAGAAACTCCTGGCCTTTTTGTGGCCTCAGTCTCCATGCTGCACCAGCCCTTCCGCTAGAAGGGGTCTGATTGGGGCTGATGTGTGATTGGAGCACCTAGACCCTACAACCTGAAAGGGTTTCCAGAGCATACCTCATGTGCGCCTTCTCCCCTTCTCCCTCCTCTGCAGGCTGTGGTTCCTTCTCTGGCTCTTTCCTGGAATATTATGCAGCAAATATAAGTAAGTTCACCAGCTCCTCTTGAAAAGTGTGGCCTGCTTTTTAGTCTAAAAGTAACAGGTCCCTAAGCCTTCTCCTGGATTGTGGGACCGTTATCCTCAGGGCACCCCCAGGTCTCATCAGGGCACCCCCAGGTCTCCTCTCCCTCCCTGCCATAGGGGCCTGGACAGCAGGTCCACTTCTAAAACTACCCTGTTAGTGATAACGCCCAAACGTTAAAATATATGAACAGTACTTTGTGTCTTCCTTCCTTGTCTCTGTTTTCATTTAGTGACAGTCACACATATATACTGTCCCATTCCTCCCATCCTTAAAGAGGGAGATAGATGAATTAATACTTCTTTTGGGGGCTTGAGGGGCTCTGCTCTTTCAGGTTAAACTTGGCTAAAGGGCAGAGTTGGGGGAATGATGAGGGTCTGCTAGAGGAAGAACCCTTTAGGAATGTGGCTGCCGCAGTGTCCCCATGGCCTGGGGTCGTCTCCATACCCCCAGGACGTAGTGAAGGGACCCCACCTGGCCCGCAGTCCCACAGACACATGCCTTGCCTTCTCTATAGGCTATCCTGTCCGCAAGTCCATCCAGCAGGATGTCTTGGGGACCCGGTTCCCTCGGCTCTGCCATGAGGATCCTGAGATGCCTATGGTCGGGAGTCCCTGGGGCAGGAGGCAGCCCTGCAGAAAAGTCTTGCCTGATCGATCACGAGCTGCCCGGGACCGGGCCAACCAGAAGCTGGTGGAGTACATCGTGAAGGCGAGGGGCGCTGAGAACCACCTGCGGGCCATCTTGAAGAACAAGAAGCCATCCAGGTGGCTGAAGACGTTTCTGAACTCAGGACAGTATGTGACATGTGTAGAGACATACCTGGAAGATGAGGAACAGCTGGACATGGTGGTGAAGTACTTGCAAGGGGTCTACCAGGAAACAGGCAGCAGGATGCTGACGCAGATCAACGGTGACAGAATCCGCTTCATACTGGACGTCCTTCTGCCTGAAGTGAGTGGCCAGCAAGAAATCCTGTGCATGAGGGTGGTGGTGGGGGTCTGTGGTGTGGGCCCAAGTGTAGACCCAGCCCACTTTTGCCCAGGCCTGGGCTGTACCAGGCATGGTACTAGAATGTCACCCTTCCAAAATCTGCCTGGAAGCCCCTACTTCATGGGGTCCCAGCCCTCCTGGCCATTCCGTGGGCAGTGGCACAGGGCTAGGGTGTTCTGATCTTATTGCCAGCCCTGGGGGAATAAGATGCAGGCTTCATCTGCATGCACTGGTAGTGACTGTTCCAGAATTTACTCTGGAAATGGGAATTTTAACTTTCCTCAGTACTCGGGCCGGGCTGAGCAAGGAGCAGACCCAGCTCCTCGGTTACTGTGAAATTCAGAATGGGCACTGCTGGGTGTGTATGCATAGTGTGGACAAGATATTGACAATGCAAATATGTTGAACTTCACAATTGTCAGAAGTCCCAAATATATATATATATACTAGAGGCCCGGTGCACGAAATTCATGCACAGGGGTGTGTGTACCTCAGCCCAGCCTGCACTCTCTCCAATCTGGGACCCCTCGTGGGATGGCCGACTGCCCATTTAAGCCCGATCCCAGTAGGGATTGGGCCTAAACGGGCAGTTGGACATCCTCTCACAATCCAGGACTTCTGGCTCCCAACTGCTCGCCTGCCTGCCTTCCTGATTACCCCTAACCGCTTCTGCCTGCCAGCTTGATCACCCCCTAACCACTCCCCTGCCAGCCTGATTGCCCCTAACTGCCCTCCCCTGCCAGCCTGGTCATCCCTAACTGGTCACCCCTAACTACCCTCCCCCTTTAGGCCTGGTCCCCCCAACTGCCCTCCCCTGCAGGCCGGGTCACCCCTAACTGCCCTCCCCTGCCAGCCTGGTCACCCCTAACTGCCCTCCCCTGCAGGCCTGGTCCCCCCAACTGCTCTCCCTTGTAGACCTGGGTCCCACCCAACTGCCCTTCCCTGCAGGCCCGGTCTCCCCCAACTTCCCTCCTCTGCTGGCCTGGTCACTCCTAACTGCCCTCCCCTGCAGGCTTGATCGCCCACAACTGCCCTCCCTTGCAGGCCTGGTCCCTCCCAACTGCCCTCCCCTGCTGGCCATCTTGTGGCGGCCATCTTGTGTCCACATGAGGGCAGCCATCTTTGACCACATGGGAGCAGCCATCTTGTGTGTTGAAGTGATGGTCAATTTGCATATTACTCTTTTATTAGATAGGATATGCGCGCGTGCTCGCGCGCGCTCTCTCTCTCTCTCTCTCTCTCTCTCTCTCTATATATATATATTATATATATATTTAAAAAAGAATATCGTGAACCTTTATGTGTTCATCACCTGGCTGGAATGGTGACCTGAATCCATATGTGCCTCCAGTCCTTTCCCCAAATTAGTTTTTTTTGGGCGGGGGGGGCGGGGGGGAGGGAGAATCCCAACCATGTAAAAAAAATTTTTTTTGGAGATATTTTTTATTTTTTTAAATTGAGTTTAGAGAGAGAGGAAAGGGGAAAGAGAGAGAGAAAAACATCAACTTGCTGTTCCAACTATTTATGCATTTATTGGTTGATTCTTACATGTACCCTGACTGGGGCTTGAACCTGCAACCTTGGCGCATTGGGATGATGCTATAACCAACTGAGCTACTTGGCCAGGGACCAAATGTTTTTTATTCATAAATACTTCCTTGTGTATCTCTAAAATGGGATGATCCTGCTTCCTGGGAACATCTGGGGTTGTCACTCTAGGGGTGCTCCTGGCATCAAGGCAGTGGGGCCAAGATACTGCTCAACAACCAGGACAGCCTCACAAAGAAAGACCTGGCCCTGGTGTCTTTTGATATAACCACAATGCTGTTATTTCACCTAAAAATAGTGATTCCTTGATATCGGGCATCTATTATGTATTCAAATCATCACTATTCTACCTTTTTATTTTTTAACAGTAAACTCAAAATTTTTCAAAAATGCACTTGTTGGTTTGGGTGCTGCCTTTAGTTATTATATGCTTTTAGTGACAGGAACTCTCCTCTTTAGTCCAGAAGATAATGTTACTGATTTAATTCATAAACTTGATTACTAGCAGAGATGTCACGGGTTCCATACATATCTTTTAAGCCATAAATGGGGACGTATCTGGAGGCCAGCATGTGGTCGAACTGGCCCCTTGCTAATTCTTCAGAGCTCGTCGCCAAGAGTGGCCTGACCCGGTGTTGACCTGTTCCTCTCTTGCAGGCCATCATCTGCGCGATTTCTGCGGTGGATGCGGTAGATTACAAGACGGCTGAAGAGAAGTATATCAAAGGACCTTTGCTGAGCTACCGGTAGGCTGCTCAGAGCCTTGCCCCAACCACTTTACAACGTATCTTCCAAGGCTTGTATTTGCACACATGCTAGTAGCTGGGACTGAGGCCCCTCTTCTTGATACGTTGGACTAGATACACTTTGGTAAATGAGTCACATAAACTTGAAAATATACATTAGCACTTGGCAGTTGAAATGCCAGACAAACCCGGTGAAGCCAGCAGTGGACGTTCTTGTCCTCTGTCGAGTTTGGGCCGTGGGCCCTGGTCCCTATACTGGATACATACTGAGGACCCATGTAGCACCCTATAGGGGCAGCCAGGGTGACCCCTGGACGTGTACTCGGGCCTCTCTGCCTAATCTCTGATTGCTGAGAGCTGATAATGTATTTTTAACTCTCCCCTGTGCTGCAATGGTATGGCTGTTTGAGAACAGGAAGCACTCGTCGTGATGGGTATTCACCAGTCAGAGAAGGCTCTGATCAAGACGTTTCTCTCACATCGGTGTGGTTAACTGCCCTTGGAGTTCTGGCCCCGGAGCCCCTAATCCCTTCTGGGCATGTTGCCAAGTCTTGCTGGAAACAGGCGTGGCTGCGTGCCAGTGATGGGCTGAAGACTCAACTAGAGTCACAGGCTAGGGGCTCCCTCCAGGGCTGACTGGGCACTGTCACGGGACACTCGGGTGAAGACGCTCGGCATTCTTCCCAGGCAGGGCCCCAGCCTGTGCAGGGAGGGTAGGAGGGCTGCCTGCCAGCCTCAGTGGGTGACAGGCCTCCTGTGCAGCTGCCCACAGAGGAGTCAATTGGCTCTGCATGCAGCTCACTTAACAGGACAGGAAGGGCCTTTGGAAACAAATTTGGCATCTCTGTTCTTGGACCTCAGGCCTGGCATGATCCATATACAAATCAAGATAGTGGTCTTGGGAGAAGGAGGGGTGAGTAGCTACGTCTGGGAGCTCAAACTTCCACTCCTATGATCCTGTCTCCATCTCCACACTCTTCCCTCTGCTGGGTTGCCAGCATTAAGAGTGTTAGTTCTTTACAGCCTCTGCCTGCCATGAACATGTCAAATGCCCCCTGGAAATGAGGTTCACTGGCTGACATGACTGAATTAGGGTGAAAACACTGGCCCCATTTTATTCCTCGGGGACGTGGTCTAAGGAACACAATTAGTGATTAGCCTCTGTTTCTGTCCTTTCGCCCCAATTTTCAGCCACATGGTCTGTCCGTCACGGGATCCATGTACCTGTGTTCCTCTTGTCTTACAAGTTAAGAGGTTGTGCACAAAACTGACTATACTGTGTATTGCAAAGGTGTGTGTGCTGTTGCTGTTGTGCTCATTTTCAAGCTGCCTGTGTTTCTTGTTCTGAACTGACATGTGCACATTTACCTCTCCAATGTTCCTGTGTTTAGCTGAGCCACCTCAGAATTAATGTGTTTATTTATATCCTGAATGCAGTGGCCAGCCAAGTGATTGTTGACACAGTTTTTCTTAACTGGGAGTCACTTAAAAAGGACAATTTGAGCCCTAGACGGTTTGGCTCAGTAGATAGAGTGTCAGCCTGCAGACCCAAGGTCCCGGGTTCGATTCTGGTCAAGGGCAAATACCTTGGTTGCAGGCTTCTCCCCAGCTCAGGCCCTGGTGTGCAGGAGGCAACCAATCCATGGCTACTGAGGACCCATGTAGCACCCTATAGGGGCATGGATATTTCTCTCACATGGATATTTCTGTTTGTTTCTTCCACTCTCCCTAGGGATCAATGGAAAAATATCTTTGGGTGAGGATTAAACCCCCACACCCAAAAAAGGACAATTTGATATTTCATACTTTTAAAAATTATTTTGTCCTGGCTGGGTTGTTCAGTGGTTAGAGTGTTAGCCTTCAGACCCAAGGGTCGTGCGTTTGATTCCCTGTCAAAGGCACATACCTTGGATGCAGGTTCCCCAGCCCTGGTAGGAGTGCCTGTGGGAGACAATCAATATGTTTCTCTCCCCACTCCCTCTTCCCTTCCACTCTCTAGAAATCAGTGGAAAAAATATCCTTGGGTGAGGATTAATTATTTGTTAAAATATATCTTATTGATTTCAAAGAGGAAGAGAGAGATAGAAACATCAATGATGAGAAAGAATCATTGATTGGCTGCCTCCTGCATGCCTCCCACTGGGGATCGAGCCTGCAACCCGGGCATGTGCCCTGACCAGGAATCAAACCTTGACCTCCTGATTCATAGGTTGATGCTCAACCACTGAGCCATGCTGGTCGGGCGAGGGTTAATTTGAGTATCCGGACAAGGCTCTAACCAACTGGACTATCTGGCCAGGGCCATCTTAACCATTTTTAAGTGGACAATTCAGCAGCATTAAACACATTCACATTGCCATGCAACCATCCCCACCATCATCCAGGACTTTCCAAACTGAAACTGCCCCCATCATACATCCACTCCTCTGTTTCATGCTTTTAAAAACACAATTACTAAAATGAAGTTGTCACTTTTTATCTTCTGAAGGGAAAAAGAAATATTTGACAACCAGCTCCTAGAAGAAAGGAACCAGCGATGCTGATGTGGGAAGGCGCCATCGTGTGTAGTGAGAGTTGCCAGAGGTCCCTGGGCTGTTGCACACGCTTTCTGAAGACGGAACTGGAGAGATGTGTACATCAGATCTGTCTATGGGTTTTATTTTCCTGGCTTTTCAGGGAACAGTTCCTGAAAGTTTTTTGAAAGGACAAAACTGACTCATTTTGCTTTATTTCATTACTTGCGACTGTACAGAATAGTTTAATATAAGGTACACATTTGTCTTTTTATGTTAAAAAGCATTGTATCCAATATTAAACAGGAGTTGTTGTTTTTTAAAGAGTCTGATATGAATGTATAGCTCCAGAGGTAATCATGTATTTTTCCATTTCCCCCCTCCTTTGTGTGGTTTCCTCTTAAGATGGTTCCTGAGTTTGCTGTGCCTCCTTATACATTGTTTAGGAAAACCAGTATTTGTAAAAGGCAGAAACAAAGACCAGCTGCTTTCTTGTGCTTTAGCATTTGCTATGTTGTTCATGCAGGACAAGAGACCGACATAAATCTTTCCATAGCCTCTTTCTGCTCGGACTCATGTCGGGGTGAGTCTCCGCTCCAGAACTATGTTGAGGCTGCCTGTCCTCTGTGGATTTCCATGCATGTCTCAGCGCTGAGCATTGTCTCAGCCCAGCCAACCCTATTGTCTCAGTAATCTACATGGTAGCTTTGATGATCCCATGTTTTCACTGCTCCCACATGGACAACTAAGGTCATTGTGTACATGCCTTGTACCCAGCTCTTGGTCTGGGAGCCATAGGATTGAGCTTGTTCCTACACGAAGCATGAGATGGGTCCCAGGGCCCCTGCTTGGAATTCTAGCTGTATACAAACCCATGCCCCATTTTTACTTGGCCAGGCCTTGAACACGTACCAGTTAGAGCCACACACCAATGAATTAGTTATTCTAAGCTGATGCAACACTGTTGTAGTCAACATTGGTGATGTTAACTTCAAGGTATTGCCCTATCATTATTACCCTGGCTTCACTGTCACCCATGATTATCGCGCCCTCTCTCTTGATGCCCCCCTTACCGACAGGAATTACTGTAGAGGACAGTCTGAAGGGGATTCTCCTGGCATGTGTGAGAGTAGGTGCCCTGGTGCCCTGAGATGTTGAACAGGAAGGCACTGCACAACCACTTCTGGTTGGTTAACAGGATGTGCTGGGGAGATGGCATGAGATGTTGGGGGCCCCAGAACCCTGCCAGCGATCTTTGTTTCAGTTTATTTTGCTCAAATCTTAACAGCAGGAAATTGTTAAGTGGCTCTAACAGACCTGCTGTCATCCCTCCCAAGTTGGCCAGAGGGGTGACAGTATAGGGCCAGGCTTGGGAGAGAGGGACTGGTAGCCCAAAGCTAAGACCATAATGGGTGGGGGTCTGCATCTCATGGGGAAGGCTCGTGATGCCTAGTAGCTTGTCCCTGCACAGGTCACTCTTCCTGGACCGAGTCCTCTATCCCCACACTGAAGGGCCCCAGCAGCACTGCCAAAATGGGCCTGGCTCCCTTCCAAAAGTTTGACGGCATTGACAGTGAACAAATACCCTAGCTGTACTTTTTGGATAAATGTCCATGAGGCCCCATGGAAACCCTGAGGTCCACATGGGCCTATTCCATTATTGTGAAGTATTTTTAAATTTCTGTTTCTTTGCTAATCTTCACTGTGTTTCAAGGCTGTGCTTGTAGACTGGAACCGTTCAGACGGGAAGTAAACGCCATTTTTGAGCTCTGACTGCTTTCCTGGGCTCCGCGTGCGGTCTCCCTCAGGTGGGTTTGGAGCTTGTGGGGTCCAGCCCCAGCCCCATCTGGGGAGGCTTCTAACCACATCCTGGTCCCATGTCCCAACAGGTGTTTTCAGTGCTTGCTGTGTTTTTGTGGATACTAAGGGTGTTTGTCTTCAAACTTTGTCCGGAAGCAAGGTTGCAATGGTGGCTAGTGGGGTGGGTAGAGGTCTGTTCTCCCTCTACATGGGTGGTGGTAGTAGTTCAGGAAGTCACAACCAGCCTACCTGCCAAGTGAGAAATGTCCTACAAGGCCTGAGAGGTGGTCACTGCCCCTGGGGAAGCCAGTGCCACTCAACTGCTTCTCAAGTATTTAGAAGATGGACTTCACCCAGCACAAGGCGGGGCTGCAGCTGGGGCACCCCACCTACCCACACCCTCCTGCACCCACCATTCTCAATGGCGATGCGATGGCTTCCCTCCAGTGTTCTGGCAGCTGAGCCTGTATATATATCTCTTGCAGCAGGCTCTCCTCTGCACTGTTGACATGGGGCGGGGGTGGGGGACATTCTGGGCACTGGAGGAGGGTTTTGAGTAGCATCCCTAGCCCCTGCTGCTTGCCAGGAGCACCCCCATAAACTGATGGGGATCTTGCTACCTTTCTGTCACCGTACCTATGGAGGCAGTGACTCCTGCCTGCCTCCTCCACCCTTTCCCCATGGGCTTTGTCTTAACTAGTTGCTCTAAGCTGCCAGCACCTCTGCTGAGTTTTCTCTGCTGCCCCCTTGTCCTCCCCCAGGACCTCCCGAGACACTTTCCTCCAGCCCAGCCTTCCCCAGCCCAGCTCTCCACTGAACCTCACCCAGACCCTGGGACCCCAAAACTACACAGATGCCTTCCCTGTGGTCAGTTGACTCCGAGCACCAACCTCTACAGCAGAGCAGTCAAACTCTCCCTCAGGGAAGTAGCCGTTTTCTACAGAACCACTTCTTGGAAAGGGGATTTCATTGCATAGTGTTGGCAAGTCTGTTGTTTATCTTTATAAATTACTTCTTAAAAATAGCATAGCACTAACCGGTTTGGCTCAGTGGATAGAGCATCGGCCTGCGGACTGAAGGGTCCAGGTTCGATTCCGGTCAGGGGCACGTACCTTGGTTGCATGCACATCCCCAGTAGGGGTTATGCAGGAGGCAGCTGATCGATGATTCTCTCTCATCGATGTTTCTAACTATATCCCTCTCCCTTCCTTTCTGTAAAAATCAATAAAATATATTTTAGCCGAAACCGGTTTGGCTCAGTGGATAGAGCGTCGGCCTGCGGACTCAAGGGTCCCAGGTTCGATTCCGGTCAAGGGCATGTACCTTGGTTGCGGGCACATCCCCAGTAGGAGGTGTGCAGGAGGCAGCTGATCGATGTTTCTCTCTCATCGATGTTTCTGACTCTCTATCCCTCTCTCTTCCTCTCTGTAAAAAATCAATAAAATATATTAAAAAATATATATTTTTTAAAAAAAATTTTTGTTAAAAAAAAAAAGGCATATTCACAAGGTAAAAATCTCAAGCCACAGAGAAGCCTGTCTGCACAATGAACGTGGGTCACTCTTGCACCAGATTCACAGCTTCTACTGCCCCACATTTCCTGTGCTCCCTCTCTCCTCCTCTCCCTGTCCTATGTATCTCTTCTCCCTTCTCCCTTTCTTCTCCCCTCTCCCCTCTCCCAGAAGACCTGGGTTCCTGAGGCAGGCTTTTTCTTCCCCTATTTATTGCTGTATAACAAATTGCACCAGATACCCAGGAGTTGGAAACAACATTCTGATTTCTGTGGGTTAGAAATTCAGGAGCAGCTTGGTGGGGAGGCTCTGTGGTCCCCTGAGGTCTCTCTCAGTCAGATGTGAGTCTAGGTTGGGGGCTCAGCTCCCAGGATGTCATGCTCACAGGGTGGGAACTTTAGGGGAAAGGAAACCCAATAAAGGGGGGTGTCCTTAATGTATCCCTGTTGGTTCAGGAGTTGTGATAATGCATCAAATCAGTGTAACATGTTAACCACAGGTATGGGGTACATCATCCTATATAATGAAAGGCTAATATGCAAATTGACAGAACAGGGGAGTAACTGGTCGCTATAACACACTGACCACCAGGGGACAGACGCTCAACACAGGAGCTGCCCCCTGGTGGTCAACTCAGGCAGAAGCCAGCTCATGACTGGTGAGCATAGTGGTGGTGGCCGGAACCTCTCCCGCCTCTGTGGCAGCATTAAGGATTCTGACTGCTGGCTTAGGCCTGCTCCCCACAGGGATCAGCCATAAGCCATCAGTCAGACATCCCAGACTGCCAAGAGGGTGCAGGCCGGGCTGAGGACCACCCCCCACCCCGGCCAGTGCACAAATTTCAAATTTCATGCACCAAGCCTCTAGTTGGAACTATAATATCTTTGTAACTTTTCTATAAATCAAAACCTTGATGTGTCTAACATACAAAGTTAATTTAAATATAAAAATCCAGCCCTGGCCAGTTTTGCTCAGGAGGCAGTGACTCAGTTTTGCTCAGTGGTTAGAGTGTTGGCCCAAGGACTGAAGGGTCACGGGTTTGATTACTGGCCAAAGTCTTATACCTTGGTTGTGGTTCGATCTCTGGCCCTGGTCAGGGTGTGTGCAAGAGGCAACCAAGCAATGTGCCTCTTATATTGATTTTACACTCTCTCCCTCTTTTCCCTTCCACTCTCTCTCTCTTAAAAAAAAAAAAAAAGAAAAATATTCTCAGGTGAGGATAAAACAACAACAAAAACAAATAAATAAATATAAAAATCCAACTGCACAACATAGCCAGTTGTGGGAACTACAGGGAAAGGTTATTTGTGCATCTGCCAGAATTTTATAGTCCTGTCAGAGTGGCCACCCTTTTATTATTATTACTTTATTTTTTTAATTTTTAAAATTTAAGACAAAAATTTTTTTATCTGTTCCACTATTTATGTATTCATTGGTTGAGTCTTGTATGTGCCCTGATCAGGGATCAAACTTCACAACCTTGATATGTCAGAACAATGCTCTATCCAGCTGAGCTACTCAGTTGGTTTGGCTGCTCTTCATCTCCTCTTTCCCACCTGTGTCAACCCTTTAGCTACAGGGTTTTGGCCTAAGGCCCACCCACACCTCTCATTCCCAAGGGACCTTGAGCTCCTTAAGAACAGGGACCAGGCCTTGCTTTGCTCAGTACCAGCACAGAGCAGGGAATGGTCCTGCCAGCAGACCAGCTCTGTCACTCACCTGCCTTTTTGCCTGTTTGGGCCTCAGTTTCCCCGTACATAAAATGGGCAGAACAGCTACCTAGCAGTATTGTCAAAATGAAATGATATACAAGGGGGAAGTGTTCTTGAAATCTATTTTGCCAGTTTTGTGTTCAGTTTTACAATTAACACTGGTTCTAATGCTATCACTTTAAAAAATTGGGTTGTGCCCTAGCTGGTTTGGCTCAGTGGATAGAGCGTCCTCCTGCTAACTGAAAGGTCCCAGGTTTGATTCCAGCCAAGGGCACATGCCTGGGTTCTGGGCTCGATCCCCAGTGGAAGGCTTGCAGGAGGCAGCAGATCAATGATTCTCTTTCATCGTGGATGTTTCTATCTCTCCCTCTTCCTTCCTCTCTGAAGTCAATAAAAATATGTTTTTTTAAAAAACGGGTTGCCCTGGCCAGTGTAGCCAGTTGGTTGCGCATAATCAGCTCCTGCACCCAGGTTTCGGATCCCTGCTGAGGGCACCTGCCAGGGTTTCAGGCTCAATCCCCTGTAGGGGGCGTGCAGGAGGCAGCCAATTGATGTTTTCAATCTCACATGGATGTTTCTCTCTCCCTTCCTCTCTCTCTCTAAAAATCAATAAAAGTATTTAAAAAGAAAAAACCTAATCATTGCTTTTTTAAAAATGGGATTGATGAAAGGGAACGTTTAGGTTGGAATCATAGTCTTGGAGGTGGGGACAAGGGGGTTTGAATGCGGGATTTGAGTTCCTTGCTCTGTCCTTCCCACGTTGGCATGAGTGGCAGCCCTGCTCTTCATTTGCAGAATGAGGACACATTCTGGTGAAAGGAGAAACTGCACCAGTTGCGAAAAAGGGTAATGATGCTCCGGGTCCGCCGGCTGGCGTGGCTCAGTGATTGAGCTTCGACCTCTGAACCAGGAGGTTACGGTTCGATTCCCAGTCAGGCCATAAGCCCGGGTTGCGGGCTTGATCCACAGTGTAGGGCGTGCGGGAGGCAGCCGATCAAAGATTCTCTCATCATTGATGTTACTATCTCTCCCTCTCCCTTCCTCTCTGAAATCAAAATATGTTTTTTTAAAAAACTAAAAAAACAAAAACAAAAACCCCCACGATGCTCGGGGGCGCTGAAACGCTCGCCGAAACTCGGGATTGAACCAGGGACCTTTAAATCTGAAATCCACCGCTTTTCCAACTGAGCTTTTGAGGGTGAGTGGAAGGGTCCCTATAGTCCATTTCACCCCATCTAGCGGGCACGCAGGCGTGTTTCGCCCTGCGTTTACCGACCGTACATGCCTTGTAAGGTTGCGTCTGAAGCAAAAATGCAGCTCGGTCTCTGTGGCGCAATCGGTTAGCGCGTTCGGCTGTTAACCGAAAGGTTGGTGGTTCGAGCCCACCCAGGGACGCAATCATGCTTTTGCCTCTCTAGTAAGGAAAAAATTGCGCGAGTGCCTGCTTTTTTGGAGGCGGACTCCCCTGTCCTTTTATCCCTCGTGGGAGTTTGGGGGCGCACAGTGTTGGAGACATCCACAGAGGCGGAACGTTCTGAGCCTGGGTTCCGTTTTCCCTCAGCAGTCGAACCGCTTTGGGTGACGGCCCCCGGGACTCGGAGCGCTAAAACGGACGGACTGCAGAGGTTATCTGAAGGCCGAGGCCAAGATGGCGGCGTTGGCTGGTGAGCGGGTCGGGGTGCCTAGGTCAGGTCCCCCTGGGGAAACTGAGGTCCGGGTAGCGACGCAGGAACCCCAGCCTCGGGAGCGCCCCGGAGCGGGCCCTGGAGGGGCCCAAGGCTCGGCCCGGGGAGCTGCCCTGGAAGTTCCCGAGAGATAGGTGGCCTGAGATTGCAACCCGGACCGGCGGGGAACTGAGGCCCGGAGGGGTGCCAGAACAGCAGGCGTCCCACCTTGCCTGCTCCCGGAACCTTCGACCCGAGATTAGTGATTAAACGCATAGGATGAAATCCGCACGATGCAAAAGAAAGCAGTTATCCCGAGACAGTTGTCAGGATTCTGTCCCTAAACCGGGTTGACGAGTTCCTCATTCATTGTGCTTGGGTATTAACGCCGAAATCCAGCGGCAGGTCCGATTACTATGGTTTAGAAGGATGGGTGAAGATGTCTGCAGCCCTGGTGACACCATTGGGAAACGTCCGTGATTTCTGTTGGTGGAAACCATGGGTCCTGCCAGTAGGGGTCCCGTGGTTTGTTGGCGACACAGAATTGAAAGGCCAGTTTCCAATAAGACGGTGACAAAGAGGGTATTCTTTCCTGTGCAAGTTCACAGGTCTACTGATCTGTGGAGGACATTTACTGGGCTGTAAATTTATGCAAAGCCCTGAATGTTCAGGTGGGGAAACTGAGGCTCAGAGAGGAGCAGCTCGAACAGGAGTCTGGGGCTGGGCAGTTAGCCTGTCTTCCATGCTGGTGTCTGTAGGTTTGTTTACTCAACACACACCACCCAAGGCTAAGGCTGTCGGGGAACCGGGAGGCCCTAGCAGTGCTGAGGAGGCAGGCACCACACCGATAGGCACAGGTGGTGATCGGACAGGGTGCCAGGATTGAGAGGGCCTGGGGGGCGGGGCGCTGCTGCAGACCCACTGAGAAGTGAAACTGCCCCTGAGGGGCTGGCCTGTGCACCTGTGGGGCAGGCTCCAGGCAGACGGAATAGCACGTTGGCAGGCACCGAGGAAGTAGCAGCTCCGACCTCTAAGGACAGGAAGGTGGCCCTGGTGTGGAGCCTGGCTTTTCTCCCAGGGGCTGTGGGGTTTTAAGCAGGGGATTGGCACTACCCGGTTCATATTCTGAAAGACCCCTCTTTACCAAACGTTGGTTAAAGTAGAATTTAGATAGACCGAGGGTAGAGGGAAGGTGACCAGGCAGGAGGCCTGATGGGCAAAGACCTGGCTGGTCCAGGCCCCTGAGTTTGTGGCCTCTGGTGCTGTCCAAAACTCACTGCCCGCACCCTGTGGTTCTTTCTGCAGCTCCCGGCCTGCTCCGCCCAGTCCTTGCTCTGCGGTGAGTGCCTGCGTCTCCGTCTCTGGCCTCCCCTCCATCCAGAGGCCCTTGAAGGGAGGGCTTAGACTGGGAGGGGGGGCGGGGATCAGAGTACCTCTGAGCTGGGAAGGGCTGAGCAACTACAGACGGGGTCCTGCCTGCTGAAGGTCACACGCAAGTCAGGGGCAGCACTGGGACTGGCAGCTGCCCTCCAGCAGGTGGTGTGCTGGCCCGTCTGTCCATGTTGTGGCAGAGCCTGGGTTCGGACCCTTGTCCACTTGTCCTAGTGCCCTCAGGACTCACTTGCTACCAAAAGTAATCAGTGCGTTTGCTCAGGTGACAACCCCATGCAGGCCTCTTCAGGACAGGAAGGCAGGTAGCCACGGGGGCCTCGTTATGGACAGAGCCTGGAAATCAAACCCCAGTTCCATAGGATCCGGGACATGACAGATCTAAGGAGAGGGTTTTCCTAGTGGAGAGAAGTTGGGGGGCTTGGAGGTGGGCACAGATTTGGGCTGAGTGTGGTTTGGTTTGATAAAGTCTTTTCCCTAGGGGTAAAATACATATTCACTGTAAAATGAAGGGAAAAGGGGAAAATGAAAGAAGTGTCAAATGAAAACCAGACACTTTGTCCCTGAAGGGTCAGATGGTAAATGTCTTTGGCTGTGCAAGCCAGATGATCTCTGTCGAGACTGCTTAGCTGTGCCTCTCAGCTGCAGACAGCACAGAGACAGATGAGTGTGGCTGTGTGTGAGTAAGATTTATTTACAAAAATAGGTGGCCCTGGCCAGTTTGGGTCAGTGGATAGCATGTTGGCCTGGGGACCAAAGGGTCCTGGATTCGATTCCGGACAAAGGGCACATACCTCGGTCGCAGGTTCAATCCCCGGCCCTGGTCAGGGCACATCCGGGAGACAATCAATTGATGCTGTCATATCGATGTTCCTCTCTCTGTCTCTCCCTCTTTCTTCCACTCTCTAAAAATCAGTGGAAAAATATCCTTGGGTGAGAATTAACAAAAATAGGTGGAGGGCCGAATTTGGCCACTATCCCCATCCCTGCTACAGTGTAGCCCCTGTAACAGCATCTCAGGATGTCCCAGGCTCCTCTTCATGTGTACTCTGTCTCTCTGCAGCTCTGGCGTGGGTGCGGCTGTTCAGGTACGATGTGTCCATGCCAGTTTGGCTGCTGACAGCCCAAGCAGGTGAGGCCAGCCTTCCCAGTGGCCCGAACACCCTGAAACACCCACCCCCTCCAGCACAGTAGTACCCGTGGTAACTCCAGGGCCCTCCCACATCCATCAGAGCTTTGAGGTCCCTGCCCTTGGAGCTCTGTCCAGACCAGTGGCTGCACATCCCCAATCCAGAAGGGCCTTTGCTGAAGAGTGTGTCAGTTGGCCCCTGTTTTCCAGATGAGGACACTGAGTTCCTGAGAAAACAGGGGCCTCTTGGGGCCACAGCAAGGCAGGCTGAGGCACATCCATGCCATCTTTCATTCCTTTGTTCAGCAGACCCAGACCTGGGTACTGAGATGCTGCAGACCCAGGGTAATCCCTGGCCCAATGGCTCCTCCCATTACTGCCCTCAGGACCAGCTGTGACCATAGCTTTGACCTGTGCTCTGAGAGCTGCTCTGTGTTAGGTTACAGGGTAGAGACTGGGGGGGTAGCCAGTGTTCCTTTCCTGAGACTCCTGCCTGACTAACACCTCCCTGTGCCATGTCCCATGCCCAGCACACAGCCTGCCGTGTCCAAGGCTGGAGCCGTGGTCTCCAAACCCAGCTCACTTCCCAGCAGCCGGGGCGAGTATGTGGTGACCAAGCTGGATGACCTCATCAACTGGGCCCGCCGGGTGAGCCCCCAACCCTCCTCCATCTCTCCAACCTCTGCTCTTTGCTTGCACACTGTGCACATGTACAGCACACACGCTCACTGCCCCTGTGGTTCAGGGAGCCCAAGAGGCTCGTGATTATGTCAGGACTCATCCTCTGCACCCCCTACCCCACCAGCTCCTGGCTCTGACATCCCCTCAGTGTCTCTGTCCCATCCCCTTGTCTCTCCCTCAACCCTTAGTGAAGATTGCCTACTTCCCTTCTTTAGTTGTCTTCTGTTCATGCCTCTTTTTTCTCTTAATGTAAAAGTAATCTTCTTGGCTAGAAAAGTAATGTGTGCTGAAAACAGTAACTCCTTCCTGGCAAAAATTTTAAAAGCCTGCCCTGCCCCTAGCATCAGCCACGAAACAGTTTTTGTCTTGTATCCATTCCTTTAGGTCGTGTGCATGGCATGTCTCCCTTTGGACATGTGTCCTATCTCCCAAGACAGAGGCTCCTTTTAGTGCCCAAGGGGTGCTGGGCTGGATAGGCCACGTTAACAATCCCTCATTGATGGCTGTGCACTAGCTCAGTCTTTTGTGTGTCTTTGTGTCACACATAGCACCATAGCAAACATCCTACTAGAGCCTCCAGCTCCAGGACAGAGGTGTCCACTGTAGCCTTGTTTATGACTGTGAACACCCAGAGACGAGGTCAGGGTCAGGCAGCTCAGGTGCTCGGTCACTCAGGTGGCCTAGCCATGTTGGGCAACCCTTGTACTGTCACCCACACTAGCACATTAGTAGGGTAGTGGGGGCCACTTTGTAGTCCCAGATTTATTCGAAGCAGAGGAGCAGAGATAGGTCTAGCCAAGGAGCACAGCTGTGGGGAAATCAGACACCAAACAGATAAAGGAGTCAGGGTGCTCAAGGCCATCCAGAAGGACTTCCTGGAGGAATCGGCATTTGGAGTTCTTGGACACCAGGGGGTGTCCAGAACAAGATCCTCAGGGTTAGGCCTATGCCACATGTGGCGGCCAGGCACTCAGAGCAGCAAGTGCCCATGTTGGAAGGATGGGTTTTAGGATGTACTAGGTTACATCAATGGTATTAAAATTAATTTTACCTTTTTTTAAAATTTATTTATTTTTAAAATATTGATTTCAGAGAGGAAGGGAGAGGGGGGAGAGAGAAACATCAATAATGAGAAAGAATCATTGATCGGCTGCCTCCTCTATGCCCCCTACTGGGGATTGAGACCACAACCCAGGCATGTGCCCTTGACCAGAATTGAACCTGGGACTATTCAGTCCTCAGGCCGATGCTCTATCCACTGAGCCACATTGGTAGAGCTGTTTTTTATATTTTTAGAGGGAGGAAGGGAGAAGGAGAGAGAAAGAGAAACATTGATGCAAGAGCTGAACATCTATCAGCTGCCTCCTGCATGTCCCCTACTGGGGATCAAGCCTGCAACTCAGACATGAACTGGCAACCTTTCCATGCACGGGATGATGCCCAATGGGCCAGGACAACTTTTTTTTGTAATATGGCTATTGGCAAGTGCTGACCCACAGGCCTAGCCTACTTTACCTTCTCATTGGGCAGCCCTGGGCTGGGGCAGGCAGCAAGCTCAGGCTAGGTCTGAGGGGCCTGGAGGTCACGTGGTTGCTGTACGGGGAAGAAGGTGGGGAATAGCTGATGTGTCGTTCTTCAAGAAAGGCTAGAAATCTGTTTTTCTATGTGAAATTGCCCAGTTTCTTTAAACATGATGGTCCAACTGTCCACTCACGGATTGACCACCCTGGCCCCCTCAGAGTTCGCTGTGGCCTATGACCTTCGGCCTGGCCTGCTGTGCAGTGGAGATGATGCATATGGCAGCACCCCGCTACGACATGGACCGCTTTGGCGTGGTCTTCCGAGCCAGCCCACGCCAGTCAGATGTCATGATTGTGGCCGGGACACTCACCAACAAGATGGCCCCCGCACTCCGCAAGGTAGGCCTGGCCCCAGACCCCACCCCTCCACCCACCCCTCTACGGCCCAGGATTGAGCTGCACATAGACCCTGTCGTCTCTTCCAGGTCTATGACCAGATGCCAGAGCCTCGCTATGTTGTGTCCATGGGGAGGTGAGTTCCAGTGGGGCTGGGGCCATAATCTGGCTCCAGGGACGAGACATACCTGTGACACACTGTTGTGTTTCCCCCAGTGTGTTTTCTGGGCTTCTGTCTGATAAGGTCACGGAGGTATAATTTATACTCTGTAAAATCCCACACCTGCAGGATGCCGAATAGTGACTCTGACACGCTGCTGTGTGCACTCCCCCGTCCCCAGAATGTCCCTTCCTGTGGAATATTATTGCTCCCCCATCTGATTTGTCTGTTTCTTTATGAATACATAAATGATATCACCCTCTGTAGACATTTACATTCTCCTTGCCTTTTTAACTTGTAGTCATTCTCTACATTGTTAAAACCTGTTTAATCACTTATTGTTGTTGTTGAGATAGAATTCACATAACAGAAAGTTCACCCTTTTAAAGTGTGCAGTTCAGTGGGCTTTAATGCATTCACAATGTGTAAAACTATCCCATCTGTCTAGTTCCAGATTATTCCATTATCCCAACAATAAGCCCCGTCCCCCCATCAGCACTCACCTCCCACCCTCTTCCCCAGCCCCTGGCAGCCATGCACCCGTTTCCTGTCCCGTGCCTGTTCTGGACATTTCATATAAAGGGAATCACACACTGTGTGGCCTTTTGTGCCTGGCTCCTCACTGAGCATCATGTTTTCAAGGCCCATCCATTCATTTCTGCTCTACCTGGTCTCAGGGGACTGTTGTCTTTCCTATGACTTCATATCCCTTCTTGTCCTTTTTGGCAGCCTAGGCACCTGCCTGCAGTTGAAGGCGGGTGTGGGTTAGGGAAAGGGCCCTGAGGAGGGAGCAAGGACAGGATGGCCTTTGGCCTGGCCTCACAGCCCTCTTCCCACTCCAGCTGCGCCAACGGAGGAGGTTACTACCACTACTCATACTCCGTCGTGAGGGGCTGTGACCGCATCGTGCCTGTGGACATCTACGTCCCAGGTAAGTCCACGGCCTCGTCTCTGGGCAACTAGGCCTTCAGGTCCCCACAAAGGAATCCCCATGCCCCTATAGGCATGGTGGGCTCTCCCTGTGTTAGGAATGAGCATTGACCTATGAACCAGGAGGTCACAGTTCGATTCCAGGTCAGGGCATGTAGGAGGCAGCCAATCAATGATTCTCTCTCATTGATGTTTCTATCTCTCTCTCCTCCTTTCCTCTCTGAAATCAATAAGAATATATTTTTTGGGGGGGAAAAATAAGAGCAGATTTGGGTCTAAGAAGAGTGATACCACTCTTTCCTTTTTGTCCTTTCTTCATGGGCTCCCCAGTTTCATCCAGACGTTGGACCAGGCCAACATCAAAAGGGTTAGGTTGAGCTGTACAAAATTGCTATTTGGCCATTTTTAAGCTACAGTTTTATATGATTCCACCTAATAGAAACCAAACCAGATAAATGCAATTAAAAAAGAGAAAAAAGTTCCTGGAGGACATGAACAGTGTCTGCGAGGTCTCATACTCATGATGGGTGGTGAGACCCCACCTTGCTTAGACCCAGGATCACCAGGGTGTCCAGGTTTAGCAAATAAAAATGCAGGGACCCAATTAAATTTGAATGTCAGAGAAACAATGAATAATAATCTTTTTCATTATAAATATATCCTGTGATATTTGGGATATAGTTATACTAAAAAAGGTATCAGTGGTTTGTCTGAAGTTTACAGTAACTGGTGTCTTTATTTTATCGGACCGTCCTGCAGAACTCCCTTGCCTCCTCACTGGGCCAATGAGCAGGGGTGGCCTCCTGGGCATGTGCTGGCACCTCCCAAAGGCAGAGAAACAGGTTTCCACATTGGATTAGAGCTCATTGGAAAATGGCATTGATTTGTTTAGCATTCTGCAAATATTTATTTATTTATTTATTTATTTATTTATAAATAATTTTTTTCTTAAACAAACCCTTGTGTCGAGGGCTGACTTTCAATAGATTGCAGCGAGGGAGCTGCTCTGCTACGTATGAAACCCCAACCCAGAAGCAGGTCGTCTACAAATGGTTTAGCGCCAGGTTCCCCACGAATGTGCGTTGCGTGAATGGTGTGGGGGTGGCCCCCTTTCTGGCCGCACCCCATTTCCCAGGACGAAGGGCTCTCCTCACCGACCCCGGTCCCAACGCGCGGCGAGGCAGGGACGGCAGGGGACCGGCTATCCGAGGCCAACCGAGGCTTCGCAGCACTGCCGTATCGTTCCGCCTGGGCGGGATTCTGACTTAGAGGAATATTTATTTATTTATTTTTAATCTTGAACATCAGCTTATTTTCTTTTTATTCATTTCACAGAGGAAGGGAGAGAGAGAGAGATAGAAACATAAATGATGAGAAAGAATCATTGATCAGCTGCCTCCAGCACGCCCCACACTGGGGATCAAGCCCGCAACCCGGGGTATTTGCCTTGACTGGGAACCAAACTGGTTCACAGGTTGATGCTCAACCATTGAGCCAGACCGGCTGGGCTGCAAATATTGAGTGCATTTTCTAGGCCTGGGCCTGGCTTGGGCAGCACTGGGCCCTAGAAAGGCCCCATCACTGGACCAGGCCCTGGGGAACCCCCAGGTTGGGGGGGGTGGAGCCTGACACAGACGTGCCCCACTCCGCCTATTGTGTAGGACTTTGAAAGATGCATAGAAGTCTACCCTGCAGGCTTGTTAACCTTGACCAGGAGCCAGACCCTTAGTCAATCACTGCTTGTTTGACCCATGACCTCAGGCAGATCTCTCCATGCCTCAGTTTCCCCATCTATCAAATGGCCATTGTGATCATACTGTCAGGCACTGAGCACCCCAGAGTCAGCTGGAAGTAAATGACTGTGACAGTTCTTTATCCAGCCTCCTGAGGTGGCAGGCCTGTCAGGTCCTGGCCGTCCTTCAGGTGGCAAAGTGTCTCTCTGCTTCTTCCACCTGAGATACTCGGGTTGGAGACTCTGGGAATTTCCTTCTCAGTGTGTGAGCCTCCCCACCCTGCCCACCTTGCTGGCTACTTCCAGTAATGGGCCGAACTACCCACCCCCTTTGTGTATTCTTTGGATGCTGGGATGAGGGTCCTTCTCAGCCCTCCCCACCGTGGGAAGGGGTCAACCAGCCCTTAGCCCACCTGCAGCTCCCAGGTCACTCTTCCTAGGGCCCTTGGTAGCCCAGGCCTTTCTGCTCCATGTGGCCTGTAGTCGCTGTCCACAGCCGGGCCCTCTGACCTTCCTTCTGTTTCATGTGCCCTTTGCCGGGCAGCAGGGAGAGGGGTGGTGCCCCAGTAGGGCCCAGATCCAGTCACTGGTCAAGGGCTCCTGGCGGAGCCAGAGCTGTGGGCCCCCTCCCCATGGGCAGACACTGAGGCAAGGTCTCGCCCCCAGGCTGCCCACCTACCGCCGAGGCCCTACTCTATGGCATCCTGCAGCTGCAGAAGAAAATCAAGCGAGAGAAGAGACTCAAGATCTGGTACCGAAGGTAGTGCCACCCGACTGCCACCCCGTATCCTCTTCCTCATCCTGAGAGATGGTCAATAAACCTGAGAAACGCACTGGCACGGAAGCCTGCCCTCAGGGTGTATGGGCAGGGGTCCTGGGAAGTAGAGGTGCCCCTTGTGCTGGGTGTAGGTGGGCGAGTGCTTCCTTGGTCAGGGTCAGTCCTTAGAGATGCTGAGGCCCTGGAGGCAGATGGCTCGGTCCACATCAGCCCCTCTTAGGGGCCCTACACCTCGTCTCCTAAGGCCCCACCGGGAAGGAGGAGAGCCCAGAGCAACCCCTGGAGCCAGGTGGGGGCTGGGCTGCCCCTGCACTGAGACTGAAGGGGACGTTGAGTCAGAGGAAACAAGACAGTGGGAGAGTGTCAGGACTCAGCAAGTGACACTGCACTTCACGAATGGCTGAGGGTCCTGTGAGAGTCCAGATGTAAAATTTTGCTTTATTCTGAAGTTCAGCCTCACTTGGTGGGACCAGAAAATCCTCCTCAGTAGCCTGAGGACCTGTGCCTAGAGCTGCTACCCTCCTTGCAGTCCTGACCTAGTTCTGCACCCCCTGGACGCCACGTGCCAAACACAGGGAAGGGAGGGGCAACCGCCCTGGACGCCTGATGGACAGGACAGTAGGTGATTGATTGGTGATATCTCCCTTGGGCAGGATTGGGTTCACTGACTTGTACACAATGGAGCATATAGCTTGCCCACTGGCTCCCTGAAAGTCCAATAACAGATTGTTTTTTTTTAAATATGTTTTTATTGATTTTAGAGAGAGAGAGAGAAATAGAAACATTGATGAGAGAGAAACATCCCTCCGCTGCCTCTTGCACACCCCCTACTGGGGTTCGAACCTACAACCCAGGCATGTGCCCTGACCAGGAATCTTGGTGCATGGGACACTCAACCAACTGATTGACACAAGCCGTGCAACAAATTCCTTTTTCTTTTTGGAGGAGTAAGTGAGAGCACTTTTGCAATGTGTGCTGATTGGCCAGCCTAGTGTTAGCATTTATTTCATCCCTGTGACCCCAGAAGAAGGCTGAGACTGGTACTCTCGCAGAGGTTAGGGAAGGTAGCTGGGGTCTTACAGCTGGTGCTGCTTCACCTAGAACCTGGGCTGAAGCCAGAGCCTGAGCTCCTGGCCACGAAGGCACTCAGAGGGTGGTGCACCAGACTTAGTGCTTGGTGACCAGGGGTGTGATCATCTGTGGGAAGGCATAGTAGCGGCAGTCGGCAGGCGGGACCAGCTCCATCACCTGTGTGTGGATGTTCTCCCGGCGGAAGCCCGACTCCAGCAGCGCCGGCACTTGTGTCTCCTGTGACAGGGAAGTGCCAAGTTATGTCCAGGCTGTGAGGCCTCACACACACACCCGGTGCCTACCCTTCCTTGCACAGCATTGTTAATGCCAAGGCCCCCAGGGCTGCAGTAGCCTCTACCCCAGGCCCAAATGCTGAGACAACATGGGAGCCAGGTCTGAGTGGCAGTCTCCAGGTGTCTAAACTCAGGCAGCAGCTTCCTGGCTGTCACAGGCCGTCACCAGGCTGCCCAACTGCTCCCCCTGGCAGGCAGAGGAAGCGTTTGGTCAAAGGCCCTGAACTAACAGGGGCACCCTGGGTAGAGGAAGGCCTAGGGAGGAGTATGGGGCCTGTCAGCCAGGCAGAGAGCTTGGGTGAGTCCTATGTCCCAAGGGCACTGGGGAGTACCTTTCCTGATCTCCACACAGAGCACACAATCCACCCAAGAGCAGTCCGGAAGCAAGGGACCTTCCCAGGTCCAAGGCGACTGCAGCTGCCTCCCCAACCTGCCTGGGGTGGGGGGGGGGAGGGGAGGCCCAGGGAGTTAGGCTGCTGCACCTCAAACATGGTCCTGATGTTGGAGTACTTGGACTTCATCAGTTCCCCCCAGGAGGTGAGGTTGCAGTAGGTGAGGATGCCCCCAGGCTTCAGCAGGCGAAAAGCATGGCCCTGAGAGGGGGACAGAGGTGGGGAGGAGATCAGAGAACCAAGTGGAAGGAGGGGCGCCCTGTGTGGATGGCAGATGCCCCCACCCGGCTGAACTCCCATGCTGGTGGCTGCAGACCCTATCCCTCCGTGAGGTCCTACCCTGATGAAATTGAACTGGTGCGTGTGCCAGGTTTCCTCAGACAGTGGATACGTGTCGTACAGGATCCCTGCATGGGAGGATGGGAGTCACATGGTCAGGGCCAGGGGCAGCCGCACCAGGACAATGGCTCCACACAAAGGTGGAACTTGAACATGGCCCAGAACCCCAGCAGCCATACCCCAAGTTCACTATGCTGCCACCACCTCTAGGTGTCATGTGCAATTCAGTGATTCCTTTAGGTATCCTGCTGAGTGTCAGGTCTCCTGTGTGTCTGTGCCCCCTTCCCAGACTCAGTTGGCCCAGTGACATGTCAGCCCATGTGTTCTTTAAAAGGTCCCTCAGCAAGTGAGGAGATTCAGGCAGCGGTTCCCCCTCACCCAGTGCCCACAGCCCCCTCACCATCAAAGTGACCATCTGGTAGGGTGGGTGCCACCTCTTCCCACAGGCCTTTCAAGGGAACCACCTTGAGGCAGGGGAGAAAAAGAAGGCTGAGGGTCAGAGGGATCCCCAGGACTTCTCCACTCTAAGAAGGAGGGCAGAGGAACTCCCAAGGGAGGATACTCCCCGCCCCCATTCCCATGCCAGAGACTGCCCCAGGAGTGGGAGGGGGGCCTGCAGGCAGAGGTAGCACCTTGTGTGGCTGTCGCTGGGCCCAGTCCTGGAGCCGCTGGAAGACCCCGTCGTTGCACTCAATGATCCAGTGCTCATCGATGGCAGCTTCCTGCACCTTGGTTGCTGCGATGGCCATGCCAAAGCCCACCTCCAGGACCCGGCCCCCTGGACACACAAAAGGCGGGGGCTGGGGAGACTACCTGGAGGAGGCGGCTCAGGGGCAGCGCCTTGGCAGAGAAACTAGGACAGAAGGGCACAGCAGACATAGGGACACAGTGGCCCTGAGAAGGAACAGTCTGGGCCTTGGCCAGCGGCCAAAAAGGGATGACCTGCCAGGGAGGCAGCAGAGCAGCTTTTGGGTCGGGTATTTGGGGGGGGTGGGGGGAGGGGTCAAAACCTGGACTTTGAGCCTGACTCTGGCTGTGTACACCAGTGGCACTGATGGCATGCCACCGGTGCAGCTTATCTTTTGGTTACTTTTCTCTCCCCCTCCCACTGTCCCCACAATGAAGTTCACAAGAGAAGGGCAAGGGAGGACCAGGATTCCAGGCCAGGGCCTGGAACAATCGGGGTGGAGGTGGGGGTGGTACCCACTGCACTACAACCAGAGGTCTACAGGCCAGGAGCCCAGCCCTTGGGGGACCTGAGTACTGACACCAGAGGGCGGAGGGCAGGGTCACCCCGTCACAGCTGTCTCCCAGCCTCAGCTTTCCCAGAGCTATTCTTAGCTGGGGTGGGTGGGGTATCTAGCGCAGGGACGCTCCCCACGTGCCTCTGGGCAGCGACCTCCGCCAGGCCCCCTGTTCCCGATCTCAGGCGGGGGGCGGCACCTCATTTCTCCTGGAGAGGAAATTCTCGATACTTAGGGGGCGCCTACTGGGTGCATGCCCCGTGCCTGTAGCACCCCTTTTAGTTCCCCATTGTCCCCTGTTAGCAGCCCCATTCTCCAGGCTAGGAAAGAGGCAAGGAGAGGCTCGGATGCGCATCAGCCAGAGAGCTGGCTGGCATGAGTCTGGTCACCCTGGGGCAGGACGCGGAGCTACCTCTGGAGGCGGCGGCGGCCGCCAACGCGTGCATGTAGGGGGTCTCCCAGCGCTCCATCACTGGCTTGCCCAGGATCTGCAGGTGCATGTCCGACGCGTCGTAGGACGCGGGCGCCGCCAGCCACGCAGGCCTGCAGTTCTCTCCAGGCGCGAAGATGGGGGTCGCGGCGGGGGCGCTCATATTGCAGGCGGACGGGCAATCCTGACTGCTCCCGAGGCGAGGCGAAGGGTTGGTCCCTGCAGGGCCTTCTGGGCCGGGGGTGTGACCATGACCGGCGGGGGCGGGGGCGGGGGCGTGGCGTGATGAGGTCCCGCCCGGAACCCGTGAGCAGACTGCGCGAAGACTCCAGTGGCCTCTAGCGGCTGTGAAGCAGAAGACGGCTCCACATGGGTCGGGCCTCGGCGGACTCCCCGCTCCTCACTGAACCTCCAGCGCCTGCTGGCGAGCTGGGCACAGCAGCTGAGAGCCCTCAAGGTCTGTAGCCTCGCCTTTTCACTCTCCTGCCTCAATTCCTCATCTGTCACTGCCGCAGAAAAGCCCCCCTTCCTTGCTGGGGTGGGAGGATCTAATTTTCCTGGCGCTGTTGGAAGTGCTTTAGGTATTTTAAAAAAATCGTTCAATCTTCAGAGATGTTGCAGTGGGTTTTTATTGTCCTCATGTCACAGATGGGTAAACCGAGGCTCCAAGAGGCACAGCCAGCAGTCTCATGGCCATGGATGTGGGTGGGTGAGGACTCAGGATAGAACCCTGATAGTCCCCACTTCCACCACATGCCGAGCTGCCTCTCTTTCGGGAGCTCACTTCACATCCCCATAAGCTGGTGGTCACCCAGGATCCTGATGGGGGCGCTCACCATGCAGAGGCTTTGCAGTTCTGGGGACCCAAATGATTCCAGCAGTCTGCTCTCCCTTACACCCAGGAAGTTGGGTAGGGCAGCCCTGCCCCGACATGGGGTTGAGGCCCCTTGAAGTCAGCTGCATCTTCTGCCTGCCTGGGTCCTACCCACAAGCACTGACCTCCAGGCTCTGTAATGTGACTTCCCTTTTCCAATTCTCTGCACATCAGGCCACGAGCCCTAAACACTCCATTCCTGCCTTCTCACTGAAAAACTGAGGCCCAAAGACGCTGTGGTCACAGGGTTTGAACCCAGGCAGCATCTTTTTTATTTTTTTAAATATATAAACATATCTTTATTTTTTTTAAAATATATTTTATTGATTTTTTACAGAGAGGAAGAGAGAGAGGGATAGAGAGTCAGAAACATCGATGAGAGAGAAACATCGATCAGCTGCCTCCTGCACACCCCCCACTGGGGATGTGCCCGCAACCAAGGCACATGCCCTTGACCGGAATCGAACCTGGGACCCTTGAGTCTGCAGGCCGATGCTCTATCCACTGAGCCAAACCGGTTTCGGCCATATCTTTATTTTTATTTGAGAGAGAGAGAGTAAGGGGAGAGAGAGAGAGACATCAATTTGTTGTTCCACTTTTATTGTTTGATTCTTTTTTTGTCAATTCTCCCCTGAGGATATTTTTCCATTGATTTTTAGGGAAAGTGGAAGAGAGAGGGAAAGACAGAGAGAAATATGGATATGAGATAAACACATTGATTAGTTGCCTTCTGCACGCTCCCCAACCAGGGCCTGGGCTGGGGAGGAGCCTGCAACCAAGGTATGTGCCCTTCACCAGAATCGAACCCAGGACCCTTTGGTCCGCAAGCCGATACTATCCACTGAGCCAAACTGGCTAGGGCTGTTCCACTTATTTATCCATTCATTGGTTGATTCTTTTTTTTAAAATTTCTTTATTGATTAAGGTATCACATATTTGTCCTCATCCCCCCATCCCCATCCCACACCCCTCCCCACGCATGCCCCCACCCCCCTGTTGTCCTTAACCGCTGGTTAGGCTCATATGCATGCACACAAGTCCTTTGGTTGATCTCTCCCCTTTACCCACACCCTCCCATACCCTCCCTCTGAGGCCCGACAGTCTGATCCATGCCTCCTTGTTTCTGGGTCTGTTCTTATTCATCAGTCTATGTTGTTCATTATTTCCCCTAGATGAGTGAGATCATGTGCTATTAGAAATACACTTATAAGAACCCAAAATGAGACAAGCAATAATGGTTATGGTGACAGGCAAATGAATCAGTCTATAGTGAGTTTCTTTCTGGGCTGGTTGATTCCTGATTGGGGATCAAACCTGCAACCTTGGTGTATTGAGACAATGCTCTAACGAACCAACTGAGCTACCCGACCAGGGCCCAGGCAGCCTCTTAAACAGTTCTGGAGTTTGGTCACTTCCCTGCATCTCTGTGACCATCTCTCATAGTCCTGGCTGACTGAGCTTCAGACTACTCCCCCCAACCCCTGCCCACCATCTGCAAAGTGCTCCTGTGTCACTCCTGCCTCCGGCCTTTCACATGCTCTTCCCTTGGCCTGGACAGCTTCTCTTTTCTCCTGACTTGGTGTGGGCATCATGCTTGAGCCCATACCTCCTCTGGAAGGCCCCCAAGTCCCCAGGCTCTTTCATCTCTGAGGACTTCTCCTTGGCATTTCACTAACTGAAGGTATTTGTTTCTTCATGGCTCTGTTGTCTGTCTGATGGGCTTGGTGCATAGAAAGTGCCTGCTTGACAAATCCTGATGGCACATTGGGATCTAATATAGTCTAGATGTGACAACTCTGATTTCACAAGAATCTCAGGAGTGGGCAGGATGAGTAGATGCCATCAGACATCTGGGTTGGTCTCTTGCTGCTTTTTGCCTCACGTGAGTCCATTTGGTCTGGTTTCCCCATCACCAGCCACCACCGTGGGCACCAGGACGGACACTTTGTGGGCCTATATTCCAACATCCTTGTGCTGCCCAAAGGGCATGTCCCAGGGTGCTCCCTTGTGCATCCCACGTAAAAGGGTGGCACGCGCTAAATGTCACCCAACTCAAGGGATACCCTGGAATGCCTGCCTGAGACAGGAGGAGGCTGTATTCATTAGCACTTGCTATGTAACAAATCACCCCAAATATAGCCACTAAAACAAGGCACATTTATGATCTCAGTTTCTATAGGTCAGGAATCCAGGTAAAGCCAAGCTCAGTCTTCTGCTTCACAACATCTCACAGGCTGCAGTCATGGTGTCTCTCGTGCTGAGGACTCATCTGAAGGCTTCCAAGCTCACTCACTGGTTGTTGGCAGCACTCAGTTCCTTTTGGGCAATAGGCCCCTGGCCTGAGTTCTTGACCACATTGGGATCGAGCCCACAACCCGGGCTCTTGTCCTTGACCGGAATCAAACCCAGGACCCTTCAGTCTACAGGTGGACGCTCTATCCACTGAGCCAAACCGGCTAGTGCTAAAATGTGTTTTTAATAGATAGAGAGGAAGGGAGAAGGATAGAGAGATAGAAGCATCGATGAGAAATATCATTGATCAGCTGCTTCCTGCATGCCCCCTACCAGGGATAGAGCCTGCAACCTGGGCATGTGCCCTTACTGGGAATCAAACCAGCAACCTCTTGGTACATGCATGGGTTGGCGCTTAACCACTGAGCAACACTGGCTGGGCAGAATGACCTTTTATTTTTATTTATTTATTATTTACTACTTATTATTGATTTCAGAGAGGAAGGGAGAGGGAGAGAGAGAGAGAAACATCAATAATAAGAGAAACATCATTGATCAGCTGCCTCCTGCACACCCCCTACTGGAGATTGAGCCACAATCCAGGCATTTGCCCAGACCAGGAATCGAACCGTAACCTTCTGGTTCATGGGTCAGTGCTTAACCACTGAGCAACATTGGCTGGGCAGAATGTCTTTCCTTTTTATTTATTTATTTATTTATTTAATTTTAATTTTATTGATTTCAGAGAGGAAGGGAGAGGGATAGAAACATCGATGATGAGAGAGAATCATAGATTGGCAGCCTCCTGCATGCCCCCCACTGGGGATCGAGCCCGCAATCTGGGCATGTGCCCTAACCAGAATCAAATGATGACATCCTGGTTCATAGGTCGATGCTCAACCACTGAGCCACTGCGGCTGGACTGTACTTCCTTTTGAAGGCTGACTAATATTCCACTGTATGGATGGAACATGTTTTGTTTGTCCTTTTATTTGTCCATGGATACACCTTTGGCTGTGGTGAATCGGGATGCTGTGAATAGTCATGTACAGGTAGGTATGTGTTCAAGTCCCTGCTTTCAGTTCTCTGAATTTGAAAGGAGTGGAGCTGTTGGATTATATGGTGTTTCTATATTTAACATTTTAAGCAACCTGAATTTTCTTCCCAGGGTTACTCCCCATGCTTCCAATCCAGTCCAGAGTGTTCTCACCCTAATGGCTAACTGCATACTCCGCATTGATTGACATCATAGGGTACTCACTCCATTTGCTAACTCCATATAATCATGTGACCCCCACCTTAGCCAATCAGAGTTTTTCATTGCCTGGTCACAACAATTGATTGAACAAGGACACGTGACCAAGGTTGAGCCAATCAAAACCTTCCCTTGAATTTTTACTACCTCTTTTTGGGAAGAAGTGCTGACCTGCTGGGGCTGTTAAGCTGATGGAACTGCTGGCACCATCTTTATCCCCACAAGAAGTGAGACTGTTGAGGTAAAAAGCCAAGAGAGGATGACAGAGCCAAGTGAATGGAGAGATGGATGAATCTTCACGCACTGTTTGAAGGTCCTGGATCCAGTCAAGCCTGAAACTAGCCAGCCAGTGAGTCTCAGCCAGGGGTGATTCTACCCCCCAGGGAACACTGGGCGATGTCTGGGGACATTTGTGGTTGTCATGACTGGGGGTTCTCCTGGCATTGAGTAGGTGTGGGCCAGGGGTGCTGCTCAACACAAAGAAAAATCTGATCCCGCCTAGCTAGTGTGGCTCAGTGGTTGAGCATCAACCCATAAGCCAAGAGGTCTCTGGTTCAATTCCTAGTCAGGGCACATGCCCAGGTTGCAGGCTCAATCCCCAGCAGGGCGCATGTAGACAGCAGCCAATTGATGTTTCTCTCATCAATGTTTCTATCCCTTTATCCTTCTCACTTTCTCTCTCTCTAAAATAAATAAAAACGTATAACATATTAAAAAAAAAAAAAAAAAGAAACATCTGATCACAAATGTCAGCCACGCTGAGGGGAAAACCCCTGATTTACATCTATCACTGGACCTTTCAGTTCCATGAGCAAAAAATTCCCATTAAAGGAAAAAAACAACAATACAAACGGAGGTCAGTGCTTGTGAGTTTCAGTTTCTGTGAGATGCAACAAATGATTCTAACCAATTTGGGAGGTAAGACCCATTCAGGGGTTTGGGAGATGGAAGCTGCAGATGGTTGGCCTGGGGCTTCACCTCCATAAGCAGAGCATCCTAGTTGGGATCAATAACCAAGTGGAAGGACATGGGTCAGGCCTATACTTTGATTATTTTTTAACACAGGCCTAGTTTTAGATTTATAGAAAAGTTGCAAAAAATATGGAGAAATGCCTGGTACCTACTTTGCTCTGTTACCATCTCATGTTAGTGTGGGACATCTGTCATTTATACATTATTATTATTATTATTACCTAAAGTCCTCAGTTTATTTGTGTGTGTGTGAAATATATTTTTATTTATTTCAGAGAGGAAGGGAGAGGGAGAGAGAGATAGAAACATCAATGATGAGAGAGAATTATTGCTCTGCTGCCTCGTGAAAGCCCCCTACTGGGGATCGAGCCCCCAACCTGGGCATGTGCCCTAACCGGGACCTCCTGGTTCATAGGTTGATGCTGAACCACTGAGCCATGCTGGCCAGGCTGTTTTTTCAAATTTCTTTCTTTTTTTTTTTTTTTTTCTGGGTGCAGAATTATTTTACTAAGCAAGTGTTTGTTTTTAATGAGACATCAGCAATTTTTTAAGGTTACATACTGAGTAACTACAATCATCGATTGCATTAATGGATTACCTCTGGAGAAGAAATCTAATTACATTTTTGTACAAATCGCAAAATGCAAATTAATTTCAAATTTTCTTGGCAGCCCAGTTGTTCTTCCTTTTTTTTTTAAATAAATCTTTATTGTTCAGATTATTACAATTGTTTCTCCTTTTTTCCCCCCATATCTCCCCATCACCCAGTTCCCTCCCCCCCGTTGTCCTTATCCATAGGTGTATGATTTTTGTCCAGTCTCTTCCCATACCCCCCACACAGACACCCCTTTCCCCCTGAGAATTATCAATCCACTCCCATTCTATACCTCTGATTCTATTATGTTCACCAGTTTATTCTGTTCCTCAGATTTTGAATTCACTTGATTTTTAGAATCACTTGTTGATAGATATTTGTTGTTCATAATTTTTATCTTTACTTTTTTCTTCTTTTTCCTCTTTTTAAAGAATACCTTTCAGCATTTCATATAATACTGGTTTGGAGGTGATGAACTCCTTTAGCTTTTTCTTATCTGTGAAGCTCTTTATCTGCCCTTCAATTCTGAATGATAACTTTGCTGGGTAGAGTAGTCTTGGTTGTAGGTTCTTGCTATTCATCACTTTGAATATTTCTTGCCATTCCCATCTGGCCTGCATAGTTTCTGTTGAGAAATCAGCTGACAGTCATATGGGTGCTCCCTTGTGGGTAACTAACTGTTTTTCTCTTGCTGCTTGTAAGATTCTCTCTTTGTCTTTTGCCCTTGGCATTTTAATTATGATGTGTCTTGGTGTGGTCCTCTTTGGATTCCTCTTGTTTGGGGTTCTGTGCACTTCCTGAACTTGTAAGTCTATTTCTTTCACTCAAATTTCTTTCTTTTTTTTTTTAATGGTCTAAATTATTTTATTTATTTATTTATTTATTTTTAATTTCTTTATTGATTAAGGTGTCACATATTTGTCCTCATCCCCCCATTCCCATCCCACACCCCTCCCCACGGATGCCCCAACCCCCTGTTGAACTTAACCGTTGGATAGGCTCATATGCATGCACACAAGTCCTTTGGTTGATCTCTCCCCCCTCCCCCCACCCTCCCCTATCCTCCCTCTGAGGCCCGATAGTCCGATCGATGCCTCCTTGTTACTGGTTCTGTTCTTGTTCCTCATCACTCAAATTTCTTTAGTTTTCCCTTAATGTCCCATTTCTGACCCAGAACCCCACCTGACATTTAGTTGTCATGTTGCCTTAGGCCCCTCTGGCGTGTGATGGTTCCTCAGACTTTCCTTGTTTTTGATGATCTGGACAGACTTGAGGACTGGTTGGGTAGTTTATAGAATTTTTCTTGCTTGGGGTTTGCCTGATTTTGTCTCAGGGTTAGTTAGACAAAGTGATGGGTTTTGAGGGCAAGACCCCTTTCTCATTCCATCAGATCAATCCCTGCTGTCCACACAGCTGATCACAATCAATGGCCACAGAACCTCTCTGGTGTGGGGCTTGTTGATCAGAACCAGAACCCTAACCTGAACATTAGCAGGTCTGCAGCATTAGTATTAGATGTCAGGAGAACCCGGCTGTGACATTTATCACTCCTTTAATGGCCAGGGTTGATTACCTTATTTTTTTATTTTGGTGAAATTCATATACAATTAACCATTTTAAAGTGTACAGTTCAGTGGCATTTAGTACATTCACAATGTTGTGCAGCCACCACCTCCCTCTAGTTCCAGAACATTCCACCACCCCAAACAGAAGCCCCTTCCTCATCAGCGGTCATTCCCTTTCCCCTCCCCCAGGCCCAGACGACCACTAACCTGTGTCTTTATGGATGTGCTTGTTCTGGACATTCCACATACATGGAATCGCACACTGCGTGGCCATTTGTGTCTGGCTTCTCTCACTGAGCACCGTGTGTTCAAGGTCCATCACATTGTAGTGAGTGTCAGTGCTTCGCTACTTTTCATGGTTGAGTAATATTCCATTGTGTGGTAGGCACATGGTGTTTTTCTGTTCATCTGCTGAGAAACATTTGGGTTGTTTGCTCTTCTTGACTGTTATGAGTACTGTTGCTATGAATTTGTCTCTTTAAACATTTTACCATGAAGTCCTCACCACATCCCAAGTCTTGCTCCAAGCACTTAACACAAACTGGTCCTCACCAAATTCTCACGAAAACCCTCCAAGAGAGCCCAGCCGGTATGGTATAGTGGTTGATCATCGACCTATGATCCAGGAGGTCACGATTTGATTCCCAGTCAGGGCACATGCCTGGGTTGTGGGCTCAATCCCTAGTGCATGCAGGAGGCAGCTGATCAATGATTCTCTCTCATCGTTATTTCTATCTCTTCCTTTCCTTTCCTCTCTGAAATCAATAAAACATATACTACATAATAAAAGGGTAATATGTAAATTACCATCACTCTGCTAAGCCCACGATTGGGCTAGCGGGAGGCGCAGGGGGTGGGAGTCGGGGTGGCCGGGGTAGCCGATTGGGCCAGTGGAACGCTGAGCTCTCGTCGCCAGCTACGGCACAGAAGGGGCCTCTGGGGCAGCGAGCCCACGTCCTGCTGCGGACCATCAAAAGCGGGGAGCAAAAGCGGGGGAGCTGGCTGTCTGTCCGCTCCGGCACCAGCGGACAGACAGCTCCCCCGCTATCGAAAGCGGGGAGCTGTGTGTCCGCTCCAGCACCAGCAGACCCCCTACCATCAAAAGCGGGGAGCAGGCTGCTAGCAGTGTCCGCTGAGCGTGCTAGGCTTTGCGGGGCAGTGGATGTGGCCTGAATGGCAGGTTAGGCCTAGGGGACCCTACACATGCATGATTTAATCATGCACTGGGCCTCTAGTACATATATATTTTTAGAACCCTTCAAGAGAATTACTATGGTTGTCCTCATTTTATAGATGGGAAAACTGAGGCACAGAGAGGTTAAGTAACTTGCCGGGGGTCACACAGCTACTGGGTGGCAGAACTGAATTTTGAACCCTCCAAGTCTTAACCCTGATACTCTGCTACTGAAGCTCCACTCTGCAGACCATACTTGCAGCTCTGGGGGCACAGAGATGACCAACAGGGGAGGAAAAGCATTGTAAACCAGCTCCAACACTCATCCCCAATATCTCCCCTGTTGGAACCCAGATTCTGGCTTTGGCTCTGCAGATTGTGATGGGGACACCCTAACTGGGACTGGGGAGTTTGGCTTCTTTCCCGCCACTGGGACCTGATATGAGTCACCCAGCCTGGCTGCCCTGGAATTTCCCGTGGGGCGGGGCAGATCCAAGGTGAAGGTTCAGGAAGTCCCAGTGCAGGTGACGTCAGTGCTCAGGGAGAAGGGGTGGGGGTGGGGTAAAGCCTGGGGGAACAGGGAGGCTCCATTCACCTTCTCAGATCCTCACCTGGTACTCATGTTACACGGACTGGCCAACATATCAATGGAAGGACCAGGAAGGACCAACATATCAATGTCCTGTCCTGCAGGGCTCTTGCACTCCCTTGTGGGCCAGGAACATCATGGGGTAGGCTCTGTTCTCCATTGTGTCCCTGGGGCTTAGCCCCAAAAGGCACCCAGTAAATGCTGCTCAGATGGATGTGTGGCCTCCCCTACCTTTTGACCCACCTCCTCCTGTGATCACCTGAACCCCGCCCACACACACACACACACATCCTAGCTCCATCTCCCCTGGTGCTCTAAATCCCCCCATAACTCCCATTGTTCAGGTACAAAGCCAAGTCAATTCCCTCTCTGGAGTGGAGTTGGGGGTGAGGGGTCATCCTGAGGGCCCTCCTTCCTCTCCCACCTCAACTCTTCAGCTCCAGCCTGGTTCACAATGGGCCCTTGATAGAAAGAAATCCAAAGTCTGACCGCTTCTCTTGGCTTCAGGCAGCAGGTCGACTTCCATGGCCTCAGTCTTGCCACTAAATGAGCTTCAGAGATGTGGGCCCTCAGTCCTATCCAGTGACCGCCAACCCCATCCTGACCATACCACTCCATTACTCCATGACCTTCCATGGCTCCCTACTGCCCTAAGGATAAAGGCCTCCTAGTTCTCTGGGGGCCCCCATGATCCCACCACTTCCTTCCCAGCCTTAATGCCCTGCTTCCTGACGCATTTCCCCCTGAGGGCCTTTACCGGTACTGTGCCCTGTTCTTAACAGTCCCTCTCCTCTGGGCTTGGCTGGTGGACTGCTGATCTTTCTTCTTTCCCACCTGCTCCCCACCCTCAGGGCCTAGCCCTGACCCAGCCTGGGGGGTGCTCTGTCAGGTGTCACATTTACCCTCTTGCAGCCTGAGTGTCCCAGCCTCAGGCAGAGGCAGTAAGGCCTGTCTGGGGTGGATCTCAATCCCAAACCCGTTGGACGGGTTAGCTGTTCCCTGAAGTTGCCCTGGCTCAGAGGCAGCCTTGGTCGGGCCTGGCAGGATCCTGCTAGGGGCTCAGGCCAGGCCAGAATGGCGCCAAGGGAGCTGCAACCTGCCAGCCAGAGCCACCTGAAGACCCCTTGGGGGAGGTGACAGGTGGGCCAGGATACAGGGACAGTGTGGTGGCTGAAACAGGTGGGGCAGGCTTGGTTTGGAGAGGGGAGGTGACTATCCAAAGACCGAGATAGAGGTTTGAACAAACTGACAAACAGAGATGGTGAGAGAGAAAGAGGTGGGGAGGGAAAAAAGGAAAGTGACTGGGAAAGTGAGGTCAGGGGACATAGAATAGCTTGTGTGACCTGGGCAGGCCCTGCAGCTCTTGCCTCAGTCTTCTCTTCTGCACCATGCGAGGGTGTGATTAAGGCTAGAGAAGAAGAAAAAAGAGGGGCATGGGAGAAGAGACTGGAAAGGAGGGGAGAAGAAGAAGGACTGGGAAGAGGGGGGCAGGAATGGAGCCACTGGCCAGGGTAAGGGGATGGTAGTGAGGGGAAGTGGGTGTGGAAAGGAGAAGTGGTGAGGGAACCAGGCCTGGGAGCGGCTGGGAGGGAGGTGCTCCCGCTGCTCAGGAAGGCTTGGGGCTTTCCAGAATGTGGAGAAACAGGAAGTGGCTTTGTCCCCTCCCCCACTTAGGCCAGGCCCACCTGCCCTGCCTCACCTGCCCAGGTCTGAGAGTCTCAACTCCCTAGGTGGGCCCTCAGTTTGCCTCTGTCTCCTTGAGTGCAAAATGGGCATAGCCCCAGAGTGCTCCCCAGAAGAGAAACTGAGGCTGGGAGTGGGAGGAGCTCCAGGGTGGCACTTCTCAGAAGGGAAACTGAGGCTGGGGGTTTAATCAGTTGGCACCTCCCAGATGGGAAAACTGAGGCTAGCCCAAGAATTTCGTGGGTTCACAGGGAAGCCCCAGGGGACCTGACCTTCGGGTCTGTCTTAAGTTTTCTGCTGTTGGAAGTAATTAAAACAGCTGACCTGCACTGCAAGCTCACTGCACATCCTCTCCTGTCTGTGTGTTGTGTCTACTATGTCCCTGTAGCAGGGGTGACACTGAGGCTCCGAGAGAGGCAGCTGCTCCCCAAGCCTCCCCTGTCCTGGCTCCGGGACCCCATTTCTGCCTGTGATCTCCCCACATTGGGTCTCCCAATTTCACCAATAAAAATACAGCACTCCCGGGTAGATGTGAATTTTAGATACACGAAGGCTACTACTTCTTTAATGTAAGTATGTTCCAAACATCGCCTGGGACATGCTTACACTAAAGAAGGATTCTTCGTGTACCTGCAATTCACATGTAACTGGGCATCTTGTGTTTTATCTGGCAACCCTACTTCCACGAGCCTGGTCACAGCAGGGGCACCTCTGGCCTTGTGTGAGCACTGTCCCCCCTGCTGATGGGGCCCTGGGCACATGTGATCCGTGAATGTTCACTTAGGTGACCCTGTGGTCCAGAGGCCTCACATGCAGACACCCTAATGGCTAAATACTAGGCACTGCTCACTTAGCTGCTTAAACAACTTAAAAGGCAACTACCATTATCATCATCATCCCCACTCTACCGGTAGGGAAACAGAAGCAGAGAGAGATTAAGTAACTTTCTAGGGCCACGTAGCATGAAAACACAGCTGCACCGGGGCTGGGGCTAGAGCTCCAGAACGGTGTCCCTTCTGCTCTCCCAGGCTGTCTCATGCGATTCCCTGGAAATCCCCGAATCTGACTAATTCCCTAGACATCCCCAGACTTGGCAGACTCCTGCATGCTGAGATGGCTGGACCCACCCTGGCTTGGGCAAATTGCCCCCACTTCAGGCGAAATTACCGTAAAGACCTCATGGTTTCCCAAGGTGGACGTGGCAGCGTTCAAGTGCACGCCTGCCTGCCACTCTTGGTGACCTCAGTTCTGCACTCCAGTTTCCCCACTAGCAATATGTAGGTAACACCAGTCCCTGCCTCTGAGGGACTTGAATTTCACCCAGGCCCTGCACTCAGGGGTCAGGAGCCTTGGTTCAGTTTAATCTCTGCTGCCACCGCCTTAAAATTCTGAACCCTTTTGGAACAAGGGGCCCCACATTGTCATTCTTCATTGGTCCCTGAAAGTTGTGTGGTTGGTGTTGTGTAGGAGGAACTGGGAAAATGCAACTGGGCACCCTCCATCCCCCAAATCAGCTTGTTCACCCTTTTGAATCTTCAGTGTCTGTTGCTCAATTGGATTTATTTTTATTAGTTCTGAAAAATAGTTCCAAAGTCAGGGTTAGAACCCAGATTGCCAAAGCAATACTCACTCTGGATAAATCCCTCCTATCTGGGTCTCAGTTTCCCCCTCTGCTCTCTTGTGCTTGTGGGCTTGGACACAGGGGGTCTTTGGCCTGAATTTTGTAGGGCCAACAGGTTTTAAACATACTCTTCTCCCTTACCAGACCAGTCATTTGAAGAGCTTTTACACTTTGCCTGGACTACCCTTCCTATTCTTGTGTGTCTAACAAACTCCTACTTAAACTTCAAAGCCCTAGCACCAATATTCCCTCCTCCCTGCAGCCCTCCATGATGCCTTAGGCAGAGACATCACACCTCCCTGGGCCCAAGGCCTGATCTTGCAGATGAGAGTGTCTGGCTCTGTCTCCCCTAGACTGGAGGCTTCCTGAGGCCAGGGCTGAGAACTGAGTTCTCTCTGGGGGCACAAAGTAGCATCCATTAGAGTTCACTGAATGAATAAACAAATATATGAAGAGGTGACCTGTAATTTCAGGGGGTTGGAATGGGTTCAAGAGGCACTGGCTGGTGGTAAGGTGGGTCCTGGGAAAGAGTTGTAGCACCTTCATTGCTGATAACCTAACTGGGGAGGGAGTTGTGCCTCCTGCACTGGATATGCCTGAACCAGCCATCCCACCCCATAGTGAGTCCAGTGGGCTCAAGTCACAGGAAAACTGCTTTCTGTGCCAAAGTCTGGCCCCATCCCCTTCTTGGCAGTGCCCCAAATCTCATGTATCAGGCCCCTGGAAGCCCTAATGGGATGAGAGCCACTCAGAACCCTCTGGCCCTGCAACCTGCGCGAGAGGATTCTGCTCTCTCTCCGGGGACCCCTGAGACTTACCAGACACCCCCTCCCCCATCACAGATACCCAAGTGACAGGCTCCGTGTTGGGGGTGGGGAAGCAGGGTCCTAGAACTCCTATTCGGATGGGGAAACAGATTAATGAGCCAACTACAATTGTTGGGGAGGCAATCAAGGGAGGGAGCATGACTGGGTGGTCAGGGGCCATTTCAGATGGTTGCAAGAAAGTCTCTGAGGAGGGGGCTTTCGAGGCAAGATCTGGGTTGTACAAGCACCCCAGTGGCTTAAGGTCAAGGGTGAGAGTGCACGAGGGGAGGGCACAGTCCGCACAAATGGCCTGGAAGTCGGAGTGGTTGGTTCTATACCCCTGTTAGAGGAGGAAACCGAGGTTCGCAAGGGTAAGCTACGTGCCAGGGTCTCAACAGTAGGTGGCGGGGTCGGAATCCAAATTCAGAGCCTATGGAGAGTTCCAGCCCCTCAACAGGCTCAGGAGCCACGGTCCGCACCACGCCCGCGCCCCGCCCACCATAGGGCCCGCCCCTCGGCATGACCGGAAGTGCGCGGGTCCCCAAGATGGCGCCCGGAACCAGGAAGTGAGCGCGGCCGCGGCGAAGCTTAGAATCGGAGGCGGCCGGACCCGGCTATGAGGTGAGGTGAGTCCAGCCGACCCCCGGCCCTACCCCGCCGCCCCTCCTTGGCCCGAGTCTCGCTCCTCGGCCCGCGTTGGCCCGGGCTCCCCGGGCCGGGGTTTCCGGGATTCCGGGAGTCGCGGGCGGGGGGAGCGCGGCGGCTTGTCCCCGCCCTTTCCCGCGACCCCCGACCCTGCGCTGCTCTATGACCCCAGTCCGACGCGCCTGAGCGGCGAGCCCCTACCCAGCTTAGCGGTGATTCCCTGATGCCTTCCTTCTTGGTGACCCCCTATCCCGTGCTTTTTGCTGACCCCGAACTTTACTTCTTTGGTGACTCCTAAGCCCATACATCTCGGTGACATCCCAGAACCTTGTGATCCTCCGCGATTCCCTGACCCCTCCCTTCTTGTGACCCTCAACCTCCGTGACCCCAGCCCCTCCCTTTCTGTGAGGCCCCGATCTCTCCCATCTTGGTGACTCCTGACCCCAGACTCCTTGGAGTTTCCCTGGACCCCTCCAGCGCCCCAAGAAGGGCAGACACCCTCAGCTTTGGGATGGGGCCTTGCTTGTATCAGCTGACCTGGCAGAGCATGTTGGGGTGGGAGTGTCACCAGAGTTAGTAATGAAACCCGGCAGACAAGGACAGGCCAGGGGGTGGGGTGGGGTATGCAAAGATGGCCCCCACCCCACAGGTGAGCGGAGGAGCAGCCTGTGTGGGTGGATGGGGAAGGCAAGGCTGCCAGGCAGGTCCTGCCCACCAGAGCTTCCCTGCAACTCAGAACCCCAGAGCTGGAGGCTGATGGGGCCTGGAGGGACTGGGCGTGGACAGCCAGTCAGGCAGGAGCCAGGGAGGCGGTGGGGTGTCTCCCTGCATAACATTATTAAGATTCTACAAAGGGAAAAAGAACTGAGTAAAAGGTGTGTCTAGGGCAAACCCGGCTTCTGCTTCCCTGAATTTGCCTTGGACCCACCTGCCCTGATGTCCTTTCTACCTGTCCATTCGCCTCCCAGGCTGGGGTTAGTGCCATCTATTTGCACTGAGGACAGGAGAGTGCCTGGTTGGAAGCTGACGGTGATGAAGTTTGCTGGCAGTTTGGGGGTGGTGGTGAATGTTTCAGGGTGTAACAAGGGAGCTGGTGTTGGACTGAGTTTAGCTGGGAACCTGCTTATCTGCTGCAGGGCATGGTGAGTCTGTCCCGGTAGACCCTTCAGAAAGGTTCAAGGCAAATGGGGCTGGGACCTGAGGGCTGTGGGGCCAGGCACCACAGACCCTGGAGGGAAGAAAGGCTGCCTGTCACCGGCATTGAAATCCCAGAGCCGGATCGGAGGCTGGCCTCAGTCAGTAGATGTGAGGCTGGCCCTTTCTCCAGGCCAGGCAGTACCCTGCAGTGGCTTTTCCCTGCTGGGGGGCAACGTGCCCTTTCGGACCCTGTGAGCAGAGAAGTGGCGCTTTCTTTGAGGCTGAGACCTGGGACCCTATTGGTCAGCCAATTTGTGTCCTTTCTTCCCAGCACCCTGGATTTTCCCAGGGGAGGCCCCAGAAGTGGGTGGTGGTTGCTGTCTGGTTGGGGCTACTGGCTTCGTAGTGCCATTTGCCCTGAGTCCTTGTGGAGAACACTGTGAAATCTGGGCTGATGGGTGGGTGAGACCAGGGAAGGGCAGGATGGGGAGGGGGGCCCAGGGCTCTCCATGGTGGGGGAGACACATGCAGGTGCCCACCAGACCCCGAGGAGCCCTGTGAGTGCTGTCCACAGGGGAAAACCAGTGCTGGTACCTGGGGGAAGATGCTCCGGAATTCCAGAAGACATGAGGTGCTTTTGTTTAACTGAGTGTCTTAGCAGACATCTGCTCACACCTGTCTGGAGTGAGGACCCGCCCAGTATGTGTGTGAGTGTATGTGTGGGGAGAGACATCTATGTTCTCACAGAGGGGTGCGAAGTCCTGGAGTCAGACAAGGGTCTGGGTTTCCAGGGAAGGCCATTGGTTTTCAAGTTGGGGCTGGCAAAGCAGGCTGCAGGTGTGCAGCCCAGGATTAGTGCTCTCCAGGCTGTGTGATCTTGGGCCAGTCACTGCCCCCACCTGGGCAAAACCACAGCCAGGCCCCTGCAGCTCATACCCCTGTCCCACCCCAGGGGTTTGACCAATCCGGGCAGGCCCAGCTCTGTTTTATTAGTCTCAGATGCCCCTCCAGCCAGGGCTGGCTAGAACTGCTGACCCAGCTCAGGACTCTGGCCGCATGAGCGAGCTTGGTCGGGAATAAAGAGGCAACTGTGTCCAGGTCCCCAGAGGCGGCCACCCCCCAGGATGGCCTCTGCCTTTACTGCCAGCATGGTGGGGGGGGGTTTAACGTAATCTCAGAGTGTAAACACAGCATGAGGCTGACATGGTTGAATTAGGACGGCAGCTTCCCATGGCGCCAGTACAGTCTCAGGGTCTGAATGTGTATGCAAGTGCAGGTTTCATATGAAAAGGTGTGCCACACTGTGCATGTTGTATGTGGGCATTTGTATGTTTTGTGCTGAGTACATGCATGTTTGCATCCATGCCTGTTGTGTGCATGTAGCATGAGTGGGCTCTCGCGTATGAGTGTGCAGGTTTGGGTGTTGCATGTGTACACTTGAGATTGAACGCAAGCACATGTGTCATACATGAGTGTGCACATATGTATGCGTTTGTGTGTGTGTGTGTGTGTGTGTGTGTGTGTGCGGTTCGTTGTGGACAGGTTTGACGCATCTCCACCACTTTTTCCCCAGCATAGGGCCGCGTGGTCAGACTGCAGGGAGGCTGGGCATAGAAGGCTGCTGGGTGTAGCCAGAGAGTGCGGTCACCCAGACCCAGTCTAGGCCTGGCCTGGATACCACTCACCCAGCTTTGGCCTCCAGTGCTGGTGTCCCTGAGTGCCTGGCAAGTGTAGGTCACTTCTCCCCTGAGTGGAACCCCCAGTCCTTCTCCTCGGGAACTACCCTCTCCCGTCTCCTGCCACTGGCAGGTCAGTCCCACATGAGTGGCCTGAGCAGGGCTAAGACAGAAAGCAAACTTCCATTATCGTCCTGCCGATGGTGACAACTGCCCTGAGGTCTTCTGCTTCTCTCACTGGGAGGTTTGGCTGCCCTGCCTCTCTCCAGCAGGCGGGTGACTCAACTGAGGGCCTGAAGTGTGGTTTCTGATGCTGGGGCTCCATCACCTGCTGCCCTGGGCTTGACGGGGGTGACAGAGACAAGACCTGTTGTTTGTATTCTAAAACGTAGATAAACCTTCAAAATTATGTTCATTGATAAGCCAGACACAAAAGGCCACACAGTGTGTGATCCCGTTTATGTAAAATGTCGAGAACAGGCAAATCCACAGATTTAGGAAGTGAGCTTGTATTCAGGGACTGGGAAGGGGATGGAGGTGACTGTTGATGGGGAATGGGGCTTCTTTTAGGGTGATGGAATGTTCTGGAACTACATAGTGATACTGGTTGCACAACCCTGCGAATGTACTAGAAACCACTGAAATGTGCATTTTAATGGATGAAGTATGTGGCATGTGAATTGTGTCTTTACAAAACAAAGTGTTAAAAAAGGAAAAGAAAGAAAGCCCGGTCTGTCCTTCCCCCTCCAGTGCCCACATGCTGTGGCCTGGGGGTGGGTGCATGTATACATGAGTGGGCTGAGCATGCCTTCCGCTGCCAGCTCATACATGGGTACTAGATGGTTTGCCCCACACGGGGATGGCAGAGGAGGTGCTGTCTGTTTTATGGAAGGGGAACGAGGCTCCCCAGGGGCCCCTCACTAAGCCCCTACTCTATCCCGAACCAGTGCATCCTGCAAGAGGTGGTCCTAGGGGATCTGGATTCCTGGTACAGGGGTGTCGGATGGGATGCGAATGGGTGGGGGTGGGGGGCCCAGAGAGCAGCTCCTCCCTGAAGGCTACTCAGTGGGAGGTGGTGGGTTGAGGGCTGGCACTTCTGTGGGCCTCCAGTAGGTTTCCCTGATTTGCTGGCTGGAACCCCCCTCTGCCCCCCCCCCCCCCCCCCCCCCCCGCCTGCCACTGAGGCCAGGTGACAGCTGGGAGGAGAATGGTCCCAGAGAGTCAATGCTGAGCGCCCCTCCCTCCCCAAGTCACCCATTTACATGTAGCTCTTCCTGGGTCAGTTGTGGGGGAGAGGGTCCCTTCCTCTGCTACACACAGGCCGAAGGAGTGTCCGAAGTGTCGATGGCAGGGACACAGCCCAGGGAGGCCAGCGAGGTTGTAAAGGAAAGGTTCGCTCATGGTCTCTGATGTTCTGGCACCTCCTCTGAGCATGACACCTGCAGCAGGAAACCTCTTCAGGCAGAGTTCCCTTAACTTCCAGAACATGCTCAGGGCTAACCTCTAGCCACATTGTGCCTTTCTCAGTGGGCGTATAGAGCAGACCCCCCAGTTTCCCGTCAGATCGGCCTCAGTCCTCTTAGGATAAATACCAAGTGAAACTGAAAGAGGCCTCAGTCCTTTTGCTCCAAGGCCTTGGAAGCAATGTGTCCACGCCCACCAGGAAAGCTGTCTGTCCCCCATTTCCTGGGAGTCCACCCTGCGGGTGAAAGGTCGCTGACACAGGAAGCTTCCATGGTGGGAAGGAGGAGGGGTCCGGCTGGGGTCCTAGCGGGCAGTAAACTTTTATGGCCCTGACTCATCTGCAGCAGAGATGGCCCACAGGCACTGGGAGTGTCTGCTGTCACTGCAGCCCAGGGCTCTGAGTCTGGCCACAGTGAGAAGGCATCTTCCTCCCCACATGAGGTAAACCGAGGAAAGGCTCACTCCCGGGCACTGGGCCAGCACAGGCTTCGGTGGGGAAGTTGCGCTCAGGCTCCCTCATGCCCTTGGCTCCTCCTGTGGCCAAGTCTGTGTGGCCAGAGCTCAGCAGGCTGCTCCAGGGTCTGGGATGGTCTTGGTGTTTTGGGAGGTGCCCTGGAGGCTGTGAAGTGGGGGTGTAGGGCCCCTTCCTGCCCCCACCCGGTCCAGAGTGGGTGCTGGTGACCCAGGGCATGGGAGCCTCTCCTGGTGTCCCAGCGTATATGTGAGCTGGCCGGGGGGCGGGGAGGAGGGGGTGTTCATTAGATTCTGGCCCTCCAGGAACTCGACCCACTAATTTTGGGGGACTCAGGGTGAATGAGACCCCAAGTAGATATGGGGGCTGTAAGGGACAGCCCTGGAGGAGTACTGGGTAGTAACAGAGGGTCTGGGAAGCTCCACTGTCAGCACCGTGGGAACTTGGAGGAAGGTGCCCCACAGGGAGGGTTGGGCATGATGGCTGGACTTCCAGTTTTGAGAAATCAGGGGCTGCCACCTCCAAATCCAGACTTGCCGCTTCTCTTGAAAAACCAGCCCTTCTGGAAGCCTGAACCACATTCCTGCGCCAGCCAGCCCCCCACTGCCCAGCCCCTCCAAGGGCCCTGGGGAGGCTTCTGGGAGAAGGGGCCACGTGGGCTTTGCATCTATGGGGAGTAAGACCTTCATCCCCAGAGCCTGTCACTGTGTGTGTGTGTGTGTGTGTGTGTGTGGAGGGGTGGTGCTTGCTGCCTGCTGGTCTACTCTTGAGCTGTGTCCTATCTCAGTAACACCCCACAGCTGTCCCCATCCTGGTCCTGGGACCTGTGGACATGTGGCAGAGGGGTTTTGCAGATGGAGTTAAGTTGAAGATCCTGAGATGGGGGTGATTGTGGATTCCCGGGAGGCCCAGTGTCATCACAGGGTCCTCATAAGCAGAGAACTTTCTCCACTGGAGGCTGAAGAGAAGTGAGAGACTTGAAGCTTGAGGGGACATGAGTGCTGCTGCTGGCTGTGAAAATGGGGGCAGAACGTCGGGGGGGAGAGGGCATGGGCAGGCGGCCTTCCAAAGCCAAGACCTAGCCCTGCTGGCAGCTACGTGAGCTCAGAAACAGCTTTTCCCCAGAGGACGCAGCATAGAGCCTGGCCTGGGAGCCCCAGGGCTGAGGTGGCGGTCTGGCCTGGACTTTCAGCCCACAGAACCGTGGGAGGGCCCACTATGCCATTTTAAGCTGCCAAGTTTGTGGTCACTCGTCATGGCAAGAGTAACGGATCCAGCCCTAGCCAGTTTGGCTCAGTGGATAGAGTGTCGGCCTGCGTACCAAAGGGTCCCGCGTTTGATTCCGGTTAAGGGCACGTAACTTGGTTGCAGGCTCCTCCCTGGCCTGGGCCCTGGTCGGCCTCGTGCAGGAGGCAACCAATCGATGTGTTTCTCTCACATCAATGTTTCTCTCTGTCTTTTCCTCTCCTTAAAAATTAATGGAAAGATATCCTCAGGTGAGGATAAACAAATAAACAAACAAACAAAATCAATGGAAAAATATCCTCGGGTAAGGATAAAAAAAAGAGAGAGAGAGAAATGGGTCCAGGTTCTGTTGATAGGTCTTGGGATTCTTGCTACTGTGATTTGGAGGCCTCTGCCTTTTCCCCAGAGAGGGCACAGGGTCTAGCCCAGCCCAAAGCCAGGAAGGACCTCCTTCTCCTTTAGGACACCGATGCCCTTCAGGCTGGGACAAAGGCCCCTTATGACGTTCCTGGTACCAAGCTGGACAGAAGGAGCCCAAGGAGAGTGCTGACTGCTCAGACCACTCACCTAGGATGAGTGTGACTGGTAGCTGCTCGGGGCTCTCTGAGGAATTGGGTAGAAAGACCTGTCATGCAGGCCAGCCCGAGGGATGCCCAACATCAAATAGGGACAGCAGCAAGTTCCAGAAGGGACAGTGCACTCTCTGCATAGACTCCAGAAGACTGCTCAAGTAGGTGTCAAAGGACCAGGAAGTCAGAACCAGGGGGATTTGGCTTAACCTTCATTCAGGGGAAGAAGACCTGGGGTTAGAGGAGACCACAAGCTCAGCGTGTCTAAAACTTTCTAAAGACCACAAGTAAGCACAAGACCTGAGTAGGCATTTACCAGAAGAGGATGCCCGCACGAAGATGCTAGGCCTCCTGAAGGCTGCACAACTCTGCTGTGTCCTTATAACCTCAGAAGCTTCCCTGGAATCTAAGTTGCTTTATAAAGCACCCACCTCACCAAACAGCTGTCAGAACATCATCATTCCGCCTTGCCCTGCCTGGGACCATCACAGTGGCCAGCTGGTCTGTCCTGGACAAGTGGATGAGTCTGTGGGCTCACAATTGGCAGATGCATTGGCTGGAGACAGCCAGCAAGGTTACCCCTAATAGGTGCCCCTGGGACCTAGCCTGAGGGCCTCCTTTTCTGCATAAGTGTTTGTTTCACCAAATATCAGTGGCTGGGTTCTGCTTCCCCAGGTGCAGTTTCTCCTAAAGGGCCTTCTTTCCCTCCTGGCTGTTTGCCTGTCAGAGGGGTGTGTGTGTGTGGGGGGGGGGGCGGGGAGGGTGGCGTGTGGAGTCACTGTGAATGTTCCCCCTTGCTTGTCCCACATGGTCCAGCTCTGCAGCTTTCACTCTTGGGAGTGAAGGCTGGGGTAACAGGCTATGTGGTCGCCGCCCCCCCCCCCCCCCCCCGGCCCCCGACCTGAGTCTCCTCCATTCATTGTCTGCTTACTGGTCCTCTGTTCAGCCAGGTGTTCAGGGCCAGGGTATCAGTTGAACAATCTCCCTGCTCAGCCTGGAGAGGAGCTGTGGGTGGCCACCTGGTGCCTTAGACTGGAGCATGGGGGACAGGGGCTTCATGTCTAACAGGTTGGGAGGTTTTGCAAAAGATGGCTGCATTAGTTCAGACACCCTCTGGGGGTCAAGGGTGTGAGTTCCATCCAGGTGGGGGCCCGAGGGGAGGCCTGGGGTCATGCAGGCTACCTTTCTCTGCATTGAGTGCAGAACTGGAAGTTCAACCTGTCCTCCTGCACTCTCAGATGGGCCTTCCTTGTGGCCCACCTTGTTCTCCTTGTCCCAGATGGATGGGCTCCCCATTCCCGCCCGCCCAGAATGTGCATGGGGCTGGGGCCCCTGCCATCTTTGGCATTCCAGGGCTGCCATGTTCCAGACGTCTCTTGGGGGCTTTGTAGAAATTTGAGGTCATACGCTTGGTGCCAACCTGGCCCCAGTCAGTGGAGCTCCTGGTCCCCAGGCATCACAGGGATTTGGGCCGAGGGTCAGGGTGGCTCCAGCTGGGGTTTGCCTCCTGTTCCTGTCCAAGTGTCCTGGTACAGCTTTACTGACCACACATTGGGTGGCTGAAACCACAGAGATTTGTGCTCTCCCAGTTCTAGAGGCCAGAAGCCTAAGACCTAGGTGCCACAGAGCCATGCTCACTCTGAGGGCCTTATGAGAAAGTCTTTCCTGCCTCTTCCAGCTTCTGGGTGCTCCAGGTGTCACTTAGCTTGTTGCTCCATCTTGACATGGCTTTACTTCCGTGTGTCTGTGTCCAAATCTGGGGAGGGAGGGGCAAGATACCAGTTTGTATTAGGCTCACTCTGATCCAGCATGACCCCATCTTAACTAATTTCATCTACAAAGACGCAATTTCCTAATAAGGATCCATTCACAGGTTCCCAGTGGATGTGAGTTTGGTGGACACTGATTGCCCCAGTACACCTCCTCTGCCCCTCCCCCCCACTTCCTCCTGAACCACTTCTCTTCCCAAATCCCCAGTCCCCCATTGTTCCCAGCTGGCGTCCATCCCTCTGTTGGCCCTTGAGCCCTGGGGTCTCACCCTGGTCTTGTGTCCTCCCGTTGCTGCCTTGTCCCCATGCATCCGACCCAAGTATTCCTCAGTGGTCAGTAGCTAAGGAATGGGATCCCGAGGCTTTTGGTAAGGAAAGAGCCACAGCTGTCACATCCTTCAGGACCCTCCCCCACAATCTCCTTTTATTTATTTATTTATTTTTTATTTATTTATTTATTTATGTATTTATTTATTACCCCTGTCCCGGCGCTTGAGGATAGAACCGGCAGACTGGAAACCGCCGGCACCGAAGACATGACGCCGAGGGGGCCGGAGCCCTCTCCCTCTGCCTCCATACATTACGGGGACCGGGACACAATCTCCTTTTGTCCTTGGGTCTAGCCCATCCATGGAGGTGGCTGTCCAGGTGGGAGTGCCCCATTGGGGGTCCTGGAAGAGCTGAGCTGAGCCCAGGCTCTTAATACAGAGCTGGTGCCCCCAAGTCTGGCTGCTGGGTCTCACCCCATGCTGATCTCTTCTGGCTTGGCCCCTCTGCCTGCAGCTGCCCATTTCTGCCCCTGACTCCAGCATGTCCTATCTCGTCAGCCCAGTACCTCCATCTAGGAGCAGAACAACCTCTTCAGGATGCCCCCACTCTTTTTCCTTTCTGGGTCTCTCATTAGGGACTGACCTCAGACTGGGCCTGAACAGTGAGGCAAAGAGAGGGCTCCCTACACCCAGCTCTGTCAACTTCATTGACGGCCTTTCCCCTAGACAGTCCTGGCCTAGCCAGGCCTCAGGAACCACTGGGGCCTCTGTCCTAATAGCTGAGCCTCATGGAGCCCTGGCTGCCCCTGCTCCGGCCTGTCTGGATCTCAGGGCCCTCACTTGGAGCCTGAGGGAGGGATGGCCGGAATGGCTACTGTCCTGTATCCAGCATGTCCCTGCCAGCTACAGATGTTGTTCCAGGGGGACAGTCTCGTCCTGGCCTGGGAGGACACAGACTAGGTAACGAGTGGCCAGCAGGGTCCAGGCACCAGGTGGAGAGTCTGGGCAGATGGAGTGTGTTTGGGGGCTGAACCAACAGCTCAGTATGGGGTGAGATCCTTGGCCTGTCCTGGGGCTCAGGCTTTCCCAAACCTTCCACCGCCAATGGTCCTGTCCAGGCCACTGATTCCTTGATCTTTGTCTTCTGTGATGACTCATGAAAACCTGATCTCAAAAGGAAATCCTGTGAACATAAATCTTGATGGCGACTGCAGGCCTCTACCTGCTGAGAGCACTGACGCTTCTGTAATGAGACTTGCATCTAAAAATACTCACCAGGCCCACTGCACACTGGCTCTGATCTTCGTGCCCCAAGATCCCACACTGTGCCCCCTGGGGTGGGTGCCCTCTGAGACGTGACATGTTCACACTCAGGGGCTGGGGGCAGGGTCCAGAGCTCATGACTAAGGAGTGGGGCGGTGGCAGTCAGCAGAGGCCAGAAAGTGAGGGGATGGTACAGCCTGTGTTTGGGGGGACAGGGGAGCAGGAAGCCTAAAGCTGTGGAGGCACCAGGGCACTGAGAAGGGATGTTGGGACTGGGCGCTGGACGAAGGGGCACCATACGGATGGCTTCTGGGGGCTTGTGGATGGTAGTGGGCAGTGTCCTTCCTTCCTTCCCAGCCTCCTCTCCCGTACTTGGCACCCATTCACCCACTTCCTGTCTCTGTGCGTCTCCCTGTTCTGGACATTTTTTTCATAAATGGAATCACACACTCTAGCCTTTTGTGTCTGGCTTCTCTCACCAACTCATATTCCAGGTTCATCCGCGTTAGAGTGAGTGTCAGTGCTTCACTCCTTTCTGTGGCTGAGTAATATCCTAGTGCAGCGATTTTTTAATATATATATATTTTATTGATTTTTTACAGAGAGGAATTGAGAGGGATAGAGAGTTAGAAACATCGATGAGAGAAACATCGATCAGCTGCCTCCTGCACACCCCCTACTGGGGATGTGCCCGCAACCAAGGTACATGCCCTTGACCGGAATTGAACTTGGGACCCTTGAGTCCCCAGGCCGATGCTCTATCCACTGAGCCAAACTGGTCAGGGCTTTATTTGACATTCTAAGGCAGTGGTCGGCAAACTCATTAGTCAACAGAGCCAAATATCAACAGTACAATGATTGAAATTTCTTTTGAGAGCCAAATTTTTAAAACTTAAACTTCTTCTAACGCCACTTCTTCAAAATAGACTCGCCCAGGTTGTGGTATTTTGTGGAAGAGCCACACTCAGGGGGCCAAAGAGCCGCATGTGGCTCGCGAGCCGCAGTTTGCCGACCACGGTTCTAAGGGAAGAGAGGTCGGTGCCCCTGACTAAACAGTTAGGTATTGCATGTTTTAAAAAAATCTTGTGGCATACCAGTTGAAAATCAGTGTTCTAGTGTGTTTGTCTATTTATTAGCTGATGGGCTTTTTGGCTGTTGTGAATCATGTCACTCTGGACATCTGGGTACAGGTTTTATGTGGACATGAGTCTTCCTTTCTCCTGGGTGGACACCTGGGAACACAATTGCTTAATCTGTGGCGACTAGGTTTAACTGTTTGAGGAACTGCTGATGTCTAAGCAGGCATACCCGCCTGCTGTGTGTTCCATGGGACCCTAACTCTGTCTGCGAAAGGAGAGGATGCACATGCTCCCCAGGGTCTTAGCTCCCTGGGTCTCCGCCCTTTGGGTCCTAGCTCCCAGTGGAGCCTGGAGCCCTCCGCACAGGTGACACACCTCTTTCTCTGAAGGAAAGTGATGGCTGGACCATGGGCGAAGGAGGACATAGCGCTTGAGCCTTCTAGGGCTGCCAAACAGGTTCCATGGGGGGTTTCTGGACACGACTGATTCTGGTTCCTGGGACAGGGGCTTCTGGGGCTCTGGAGGGGGCAGGAGGGGCCATGCAGGCCAGTAGGACATGGGTGAGGGGTGAGCGTGGGGGGGGGGGGATAGGCTGCGGGTGGGAGTCCCTTGGGCACAGTGCAACCTGAAGGCCGTCCATGGTGACACCCCACCCCACATGCGCGTTGGCTGCAGGCTTTGGACAGTGCTTTCCAAGGAAGCAGCCGAGCCCTGTGGTCACAGAGCCCAGAAGCTCCCTGTATAGATTGGGGTCTGCCTTGTTCGGGGATGTGGCTGCTGTAAGGGGGAGCCGTGGAGGGGAGGGTCTTGAGCCAGGGACATGTCCTGTCCTGAGTCTTGGCTGCAGAGAAGGGCCAAGAGTGAGCCAGCCAGTGCCTGTGGTCAGCTTTGTGAGCTTTCTCTGTTGAGTAGAGGTGGTTTCCACCTGCCTGCTGTCCCAGGTGCTGGGAGCACACTTTCCTGAAGGTATGTCTCCCGAAGCAAGGCAATTCCTGGGGCCACTGGGTTGCAGGGGCCTCTGGCTCTGCTGAGGGCCCTGGCCAACCAACCCATTCTCCAGATAATCAGGTGGAGGCTTCAGGAGCCGGGGTGCCCTAAGGCGCCCAGTTATCCAACCATTCAAGTCTTCAACTTGTCTGCCTGACCCCAGAACTTTTATAAATACCAGCCAAGACCACAGGCAGAGTAGGTATGTGTTCATCGCAGGCAATCCCAGGGCTTCCCACTTGCAGCGTCCAAGCCTGTGTCCCACCAGATCTGGTCTGCGGGAGCCTAGAGGGTGCATTCAGGAGGTGACTGGCATCTTCCAGGGTCCAGGCCTCTGGGGGGCATGGGAAAGGTTATCCTGCCAGCAGACATGAGCCTGAGCCTGAGGGCGGAGGCTGGAGCAGGGCCGAAGGATGAGGGGTGCACGGCCAGCAGGGTGCAGAACAACAGCCCCCCTCCCCCCCCCCAGGATTGCACAAGCTGCTCTTTCGACTGTGATTACTGGAAGTCCTTAGGATTTCTTCACTCAGGGCTTGGCTGGGAGTGGTGGCTGCCTCCCCTTCCTGCCTGCCTCCCTGGGTGATTAATGTCCTGAGGTGGCCTCTTTCCTGAGGAGCGTGCTGGCCCGCTTAGGGTCCCTGCTCATAGTGAGGGGTGGGGCCCAGGGTGGGGGTGCTCAGTCACAGGGCAGGGGGAAGTCATGGGGAGCTAGGGTCACCCCTATGCCTTTTCCTGGCCGGTATGCCTACCCTAAAGAATGGGGACATTCTTAGTGGGAACACTGTGTGTCCTTATTCCGAACCAGGTCTGGGGAACTCTTCCTGGCTCAGCTCGGCCCTGACTCCCCAGAGATCCTCTGGGAAGCCTCTCCTGGCTACAGAGGGGCAGGGCTGGCCCCTGGGCCTGGTGGGCACCCCCAACACAGAGGTGCCAGCTGGTTGGACTCTGCCTCTCAGCCATACATGCCGGTCACAAAGCCAAGTGCTCAGGGGTCACCCCTCATATCAGGGGTCTCAGAGCTCATGGCTCTCTATGTGGGTATCAAGAGTGCTCTTTAGGGCCCACATATTTGTTATTCGGTGGGCCAGGCTGCCTGAGATGGTGCTGTGACCAGCAGGGAGGGAATGAAGCGGGTCAGCTGGCCATGCTGAAGAGGCTGCCCTCATCCCAGTGTCCCCAGGGTGGGGCCCCCTGTGGGTTTTGAGCATGGAGGCCAAGTGGGGGTTCTGCCCTGGCTTCTAAGGGGCCCCCTCCCCAGAATAGTTGCCGGGGAGAGGCTGGGAACTGAGGGGCATCCCCGGCAGCACTGTGGTGTTTGGGGAGCCTCCGCTCACATCTTCCCCATTGAGGTGAGGTAGTCAGGTTGGGTGAGGGTATGGTGCATGGCCCATGGGGCTCTGCAGCTGAGGCAGAGCCTGGGGGGGCGGGGGGCGCTGATCCCTCTGTGTAAGCCCTGCCTAGCTGTCCCTCACCCACTGTCCCTTGTCCCTAGGGAAGGTGTCTTTGCCCACTTAGAGGCTGACCTCAGGACATGTCGTGTCTCTCCCCAGGTCATGATGCCTCCACCTTGGAGCAAGAAGCCCAGATAGACGCCCCCGTGGCCCAGGTCGAGGAGCTGCCTGATGCTGGCAGTGGGGTCCACCATGGACAGGGAGTTCCCACAGCATGAAGCCCAGCCAGCTGGCAACATGATGTGCAGCCTGTCACCTCTGCAGAGCCCACGGTGTGGGCCCAACGTCCAGGTGAGCCCGTACCCCCAGGATTGGCCCTGGGGTGGGACACTGCCTTCAGTGGGGAATCCTGTCTGCCACCAAGTTCCTCACTGTGAGCCACTAGGTTTCTTCTGCAAAGATCATGACTGGCCCTCGGGGAGCCACCTGGGCCTAGCGGCTACCTTCACTTGTGGGACTGGGACCACTGCAGTGGGTCATGGTTGTTTATTTTTCTTCAATATTTGTTCTTTGTAATTCAATAGACATTATTTTTAAAAATATATTTTTATTGATTTCAGAGAGGAAGAGAGGGGAGAGAGAGAAACATCAATGATGAGAGAGAATCATTGATCGGCTGCCTCCTGCACGCCCCCTACTGGGGATTGAGCCCGCGACCTGGGCATGTGTCCTTGACCAGAATCGAACCCAGGACCCTTCAGTCTGCAGGCCAATGCTCTATCCACTGAGTTAAACTGGCCAGGGCTAGACTTTATTATTTATTTATTTATTTTTTTAAAAATATGTTTTTATTGATGTCAGAGAGAAAGGGAGAGGAGAGAGAGAGAAACATCCATGATGAGAGAGAATCATGGATTGGCTGCCTCCTGCACGCCCCACACTGGGGATCGAGCCCACAACCCGGGCATGTGCACCTTGACCGGGAATCGAACCTGTGACCTCCTGGTTCCGAGGTCCACGCTCAACCACTGAGCCACGCCGGCTGGGCTAGATTTTATTTTTTAAGTGGCTTTAGATTTATAGGAAAATTGCACAGAAAGTTTCCATATACCCCTCCACCACATCCCCTGTTGTCAATGTCTTGGTTAACGAGTGAGTTACTTTTTTGCAACAAAGAAGCCAATGTATATACACTGAGTGGCTAGATTATTATGATCTCTGAATGCATAATAATCTGACCACTCAGTGTATATCCTATATAATAAAAGGCTAATATGCAAATTGTCCCCTTGACCAGGAGTTCGACCAGCAGGCAGGCCGGCCAACCGCCCATGTCCCCTCCCACTGGCCAGGCTGGCTGGACCCCACCCATGCACGCATTTATGCTCCAGGCCTGAATTATATATATAGACACACACACACACACACACACACACACACACACAAACATACACTGAGTGGCCAGATTATTATGTGTTCAGAGATCATATTAATCTGGCCACTCACTGTATATTTTTAATATATTTTTTTATTAATTTCAGAGATGTAGGGAGAGGGAGAGAGAGAGAGAAATATCAATGATGAGAGGGAATCATTGATTGGCTGCCTCCTGCATGCCCCCTACTGGGGATTGAGCCCGCAACCCAGGCATATGCCCTTGACCTGAATCAAACCCAGGACCCTTCAGTCCACAGGCCGACGCTTTATCCACTGAGTCAAACCGACTAGGGCCAAAGAAGACAATATTGACCATGTTGTTATCCACTGAAGTTCACAGTGGACATCATGGTTCTCTCTTGGACTCTATATGTTTGTTCACATGTACAGTGAACCACCATTACAGCATCATACAGGGTAGTGTCACTGTCCTAAAACCCTCTGTGCTCTGCTTGAGTATCCCTCCCCAACCCTGGCATCCTTCTTAGAAGAACCACAAGTCTATGCTCTGAGCCTGAGTGGTTTTTTTTTGTTTGTTTTTTCAGAATGTCCTAGAGTTGGGATCATATAGTATGCAGGCTTTTCAGATTGGATTCCTTCACTCAGTAATATGCATTTGAGGATCTTCCATGTGTTTTCATGGCTCCATAGCTCATTCTTTTTAGTGCTGAGCAATGTCCCATAGTCTGGATGGACCACAGTTTTATCCATCACCTCCTGAAGGGTATCTTGGTTGCTCCCAGCTTTTAACAAAGGCAATCTAGCTGAAACCGGTTTGGCTCAGTGGATAGAGCGTCGGCCTGCGGACTCAAGGGTCCCAGGTTCGATTCCGGTCAAGGGCATGTACCTTGGTTGCGGGCACATCCCCAGTAGGGGGTGTGCAAGAGGCAGCTGATCGATGTTTCTAACTCTCTATCCCTCTCTCTTCCTCTCTGTAAAAAATCAATAAAATATATTTAAAAAAAAAACAAAGGCAATCTATATATATAAAAGCCTAATAAGCAAATTGTTTGACCGGGAGTTTGATTGGGAATTCAACTGCTCGCTGTGACGTGCGCTGACCACCATGGGGCGGTGTGGAACATGACGGGCGATGAGGTGCTGGCGGTGGGCGGCAGTGGAGGCGCTGCCAGTCGATGGGCCCGACAAGAACGGGACTGTGGTGGGATGGTAGAGCAGGTGAGTGGGTGGTGCCAGGCCAAGGCGGGTGCAAGCAGGGGCTCGATCGCCCTGCCGATTGCTGCACAGATGGCAACCAGCGGGCCGGTGCCACCGCCCAGCTCCCAGGTGGTGAAGGAGCCAGGCGGGGGGCCCGGCCCCTGATCAACTGCCTTGCAGGTGGGATGATGGAGCAGGTGAGGGGGCGGTGCCAGGCCACAACTGGGTGCCAGGCAGGGCTGCGAGGCTGAGGGCACGAGCTGGGGCACGATCTCTGCAGGCCACCCTGAGGAAGATCCCACCCGTGCATGAATTCATGCACTAGGCCTCTAGTAAGTAACTTAAGTAACAAAACCACTACAGGTGCCAGCCTAAGTAAGAAAACCAGCACAAGAGTTGGTTGTCACAGAGACACAAGTGGCCCCAGGAGAAGGGTCCAGAATTCTCCTGCGAGTCAGGCCTGGCATCTCCTTTCCTGGGTGGAAGCAGAGCTCCTCTTCCACTGTAGAAAGAAAAACTGCATTTTTCGCCCTGGCTGGTTTGGCTCAGTGGATAGTGTCAGCCTGTAGACTGAAGGATCCCAGGTTCGGTTCTGGTCAAGGGCATGATCCCCAGTGGGGGGTGTGCAGGAGGCAGCTGATCAATGGTTCTCTCTCAACATTGATGTTCCTATCTCTCCCTCTCCCTTCCTCTCTGAAATCAATAAAAATGTATTTAAAAAAACATCAACAACAACAAAGCTGTATTTCTCAGTGGGGAGACTGGTGAGAACAGGTGTGGTGCTGAGTGGCAGAGAACAGCCTGAGAAGCAGCAGGGATGGGCAAAAGGCTAGGTGGGCAGAGGGAGCAAGATTCAACCTCAAGGTTAAGAGGAGCCAGGAGCCGAAACTGGTTTGGCTCAGTGGATAGAGCGTTGGCCTGCGGACTGAAAGGTCCCAGGTTCGATTCCGGTCAAGGGCACGTACCTTGGTTGCGGGCATATCCCCAGTGGGAGGTGTGCAGGAGGCAGCTGATCGATGTTTCTCTCTCATCGATGTTTCTAACTCTCTATCCCTCTCAATTCCTCTCTGTAAAAAATCAATAAAATATATATTTTTTTAAAAAAGATGAGCCAGGAAATGGGCCACAGATCAGATGGAGCTCAGGTTCCAGTGCGGGAAACCACTGGGAGGCCTCAGGCCCATAACTGGAGCATCAGAAAGGGCTGGGAGGACTCGGACCCTGAATTCCCTCCAAGCTCAGCTGTGCCCACATGATGTCTTAACATGACAGGGCATGGAATCCAAACTTACTCAGAGTTGGCCTTGAACCCTGGGCAGGCAGTGAGTTGCCACCTGCAGCTCAAAGCCTAACTGAGGTCCAGCAGGGCCTCTCCAGGGTCCAGGTCGCGCCTTGAGCTGGTATAGCCTCCTCTCTCCTCCCTGACCCTCCTGAGCCTCTGCTCACATTGTCATAGCTGATAACCTTCCCATTCCTCCTTTGATCCCCTTCACTGTCCCTTCGTGCCGCCCCATGAGTGGCATTGTGTCTGTTTCTGGGGTTCCATTGTGCCTGTTTCTTAGGCTCAGAGCACAGACTTGCCGGTCTTCTAACATACAGGATTCTTCCTTCTCAGCGTCTCATAATTTGTTTAATTATTTCCGTAGTGTTGGGCCTTTGAAGCGGTTCCAATTTTCTGTTAGTATATGTAGCACCCTGTGTTTTCCTTCCCCTTCTCGATTTGTCCCACACCTGTTTCTGGAATACAATTCCTGGGTCAGAATGTGCACTGACTGGGTAGCCGAGGACAGAAATGTGGGTTCTTGCCACATCCCCTTTATGGTGACTCAGGAAGCCAGCAGAAGGCCAGGATGTGAGCTTTGCCTGAACAGCCTGTGAGGACCTGAGGGGTTCAGAAACTGGCATATAGGGCAGCTATAGGGACCGTGGTGCAAGGAAGGTACCAGTTGAGCCCTAGCTTTGGATCTGGGCTCCCCTCTGGGCAGTCAGATCTGCCTGACCAAGGCTGGGCCACTCCTCCCCAGGCTGTGCACTCAGCCTGTTCTTCTGGGGCCACCAATTGTGGGGGTCGCCCCTCAGGCCACATCAGGTCTGGCCAGGGAGCTACTGGCACACCCGGTATCCTGTGCAGTCTTCGAGTTTGCGAGAGTCAGAGTGGGCGACATGCTTCTTACTTCTGCCTCCTAGCTGGGTGGAACCAAGCTCAGGAAGGGGAAGCAGAGTGGACCAGGTGAGAGGTGGAGCTGGCCCCGGGATATTCAGTGTCACTAAAGTAGCCAGATTTAGCAAATAAAAACACAGCTGTCCAGTGAAATTTATGTTTCACATAAACACATAATTTTTATTGTGTGTGTCTCATGTAATACTTCACACTCAAAATCACTTACTTGTTGCTTGTCAGAAATTCCAGTTTTACTAGATGTCCTGTATTTTATCTGCCTCCCTGGCAGGAGTTATATCTTCCTAGTCAGCTTACAGATGGCCTGGGCAGCTAGGGCTAATGACCCAGGGCCTGCCCCTCCCCAGGAGAGGGCTAGCCTCTGTCCACAGATGGAGAATCCCCAGGCAGGCTCTGAATGGCTAGAGTCAGGTGCCTGCCCTCAGAAGGCAGAGCCACCATTTCTGGCTGCACTGGAAAATCCTAAGGATGACTCTGATTGGCTGATTTGTGGTGTCACCTCTGGGGTGGGGGTTTGAAACTGGGTTTTCCCCCCTTTTTTTCACTTATTTATTTTTAATCTTCACCTGAGGATATTTTTTCCATTGATTTCTAGAGAGAGTGGAAGGAAGGAAGGAAGGAAGGAAGGAAGGAAGGAAGGAAGGAAGGAAGGGGAAGAGAGAGAGAGAGAGAGAGAGAGAATTGTGAGAGAGACACATCGATGGGTTGCCTCTCGCATAGGCCCCTACCAGGGCTGGGGAACCTGCAGCCAAGGTACATGCCCCTGACCGGGAATGGAACCAGAGACCCTTTGGTCCGAGGGCCAGCACTCCAACCACTGAGCAAACCAGCCAGGGCAGTTTTGTATGTTCTTTAATGATTTCTTTAGAGGGAGAGGGAGAGAAACATCCACGTGAGACAGAAACATCGATTGGTTGCCTCCCATGTGCATCCTGACTGGGGGGATTGAACCTGCCACCTAGGTATGTGCCCTGATGGGGAATTGAACCCCCAACCTTTTGGTGTATGGGACGACATTCCAATCAACTGAGCCACCCGACCTGGGCCAAACTGGGTTGTTCTTGATTACTAGAGCGGAGTACTGGGGGTTGCTGGGTAGACAAAACCAGAGTGATCCCCACCATCCTGCCTTCCCTGCTGAGGCCTTGAGTACCTCGAGAACCTAGGGGTCCCCTGGCCCAGGAACTCCATCAGGCTCCCCAGACCTGATCTAGGTGTAGGCAGAGCAGGTTGGGAAATGAACAACCCCCTCGGTCCTCCCCACCCCAGATACCCACAGCCCCCAGGCCAGCTGTGCCCCTTGTGAGCCCATAGTATAGGCACCCACTCCCTGGACTGGCCTGGCTGAGGTGCTGTCTGTCCACACGCCCTGAGACTGTTTATGCTAGTTCATCTAAGGAGGCTGAGCCTGGTCTAGAGTAGAATGTTCCAGAAGTGCCTGTGACCTTTGGAAGTTCATGTCCCTCTGGAGCTGGATTTCTCTTCAAATAGGGCCACAGGGGTTAAGTGACCCTGGACCAAGGACCTAGGGAGAAGTGGGGTTCCTGGGGGACCCCATCCTCTCCAGGCCACAGCATGGCTTCCTTCTGGAGGCTTCCACAGCAGATTAATTGTAAGAGTGTTTGTACTGCTGGTATTCATGCTGGGGACAGGCCTTGTGCTTCTTTTTCCCCAATTTTTTTATTTATTTTTATTTTGCAGCCTGTGCAAAAACTGAGAACGGGCAGGCCAATCGGGGCCTCTGCCAGTCAATAATGTCTCGACGTGTCTCTCTCCCCTTCTTCCTTGCATTGATTCTCTGGAACTGGGCATCTGGACACTGGAAGGCCCCTTCAGGGGTCAGGGGTGATGGGAATTCATGGCTGGCTCCCCCCTTGGCATGGAGGGGGCACAGGAGAATAGCGCTGTGGTGGTTTCAGACATCTGGGCTGGTTCTGGGCCAGATTTGGGTCAGGGTCTCAGAGGGAGGGCATGGTGGCCTAGGGAGATGCATCCAGCCACTTTACCAAGGGCCAGGACCTGTGTGGGCCAGGTGGTGGGAGGCTGCCGTCTGCTGGGCTCCTGCCTTGGACTTGCCATCCAGCTGGGCCAGCTGGGCCCACTGAAAACCCTGACTGCAGCCAGTAGGCCTCTCCCCAGGGGACAGCCTTCCTGATGGGGTCCCATGTGGGCTTCATTGTTTTAGGGGAGGGGACTCCTGCCCAATTGACCTGTGTGTCAGCGTAGGACATGCCACTTCCATTGTACAGAGGGGCTGGCGTGTTCACGGTCCCACACTTTCAAGCTAGTCCTGTCAAATCCCAGTGCAAGGCCTCTTATATACCCATTGACCTCAGGCTCACTCTTCCTCACTGGTGTTTCCCAAAGCAGGTTCCTTGGAACCCCTACTCATACGCTCTTGGACCAGACAGAGTTGGCTGATGCTGGTAGCTCCCTTGGCCCATGGGAGCTCTGAGGAGCTCTGAGAAGTGTGGACCGCCCCCCCCCCCCCAACTTGACTAGGAGAGGTTTGACCATGAGGGTCTTGCTATGGCAGGGGCCAGTTCATGGTGCTGGTGGGAGCCCCTTGCCCTGGCCTTGGCCCCCACCCCTCTGAGAAGTCCTATCTCGCTGGGTAGGCCACACATCTTCCCCATGGGGCCTGGCCCTGCAGGGACTTGAACTATCTCGCTTTGTGTCTGGTCTTATCCTTCACTTTGTAGAATGGGGGTAGGGAGCCTCCAAGCAGGGTGTTGGATCACCAACACACAAGTTGTTAAATACAGTTTCCTAGGCCCCAGGCCTGGGTGTCAGACCTTGGGCAGCTGGCAGTCTTGGCTCGCCAGGCCTCTGGGATCCTGGGACCACACCCACCCATCCCCACCTGGTCCTGTGCGTGTATTGATCAATACCTTCATCTTTGCTGCAACCGTCTCAATGGGTTCTCCCATGCACGTGGGGAAACTGAGACACAGCGGTTAAGTGAGTCCCAGGTGACCCAGCTAGGGGCCAAGGGTGGGCTCGTACCCTGACCTTGGAGCCCCTGACTCTGGACCACTGGAACCCTACCCAGTGAGTGAGGCAGGTTCCCTCTTCTCCCATCCCCTCTGGTCCCCTTATAATGCACTTGTTCTTTTGCAGAGCGCCATGCTACACTACCCGTGGTGGAACACCCAATATCCAGTCTCCTCCAGTGAAAGCCAGTAAGTTCCACAGCCAGCCCCACCACATTCTATAACCACATCTCCCTCAGGGGCTTCCCTCTGCCTTCCTATTCTGTAGTCATTATTAAACAAAACTAGAACTCGTAGCTGGAGGCCTTCAACCTCCTGCCAAGTGGGCTATGGACCTGCTCTTGGCTGCTTAGAAGCAGTTGAGATCAACCAGCTATGATTTGTCTTAGTGAGAACCCACCAGGGAAAAGGGCAGAGGTAGTGGGGATGAGCCAGGGAGGGCTCCACTGTGGGAGGTGACGACAGGTGGGGAGGGTGAGAAACTTTGGGGGCAGAAAGAACCAGGCATGCATCTTCTTCCAGAGGGCAACAGGAGCTGGGTTTTGTAGGGCAAATAGGAGTTTGCAGGGGAGCATGCCTGGAACCAGGCCAAGGAATGGCGGATGCCAAAGCCTTGAGGCACATGTAGCTGGACCCTCTTTTTTTGGGACATGGATGCTTGGGCCCCTCCTCTGAGCTGAGTTTCTGAGAGACCAGAGTTCTTCCTGTTGGTGGGTGACCCCACTCATGTTCTGCACTCAAAGTGGGGAGGACAGTGCCCCTACCACACCTGACAGCTCACCTTCTTTCCTGTCTCTCTCCAGCCCTTATATGAACGTTGTGGGCCAATCCTGCACAGACACCAGCTACAGCCCCATGGCCGCCACCCCCAGCTTCCTGCCAAAGAGTGACTTTCCTCAGGTAGGAGACTCAAGTCAAGCAGCCCCTCAAGCCCTCAGTGGCCCAGTGCCTACCCATGGGATCCCTGCTACACCTCAGGTCGGCGCCAACTACCTCTCCTGAGCCACGTGCCATGTGGAAATATAGCTTATTTTGGGGAATAGCAATGCCCCTTGGCCCTGCCAGCCTGAACTACAGCCCCACTGTTCTGTCTGGCAGAGGCAGCTTCACCACAGTAGAGAGCTGGGTCAGAGGTCATGTAACGGAGGATGGGGGCTGTCCCCATCGCTCCTTTGCTCACATCCCGTGTATGGGTGGTGGGGCAGCCTTTAGAGCTCCTGGTTTGCTTTCCCCAAACCTTAGTGCCTTCTTCCTTCTCCTAGCGTAGGCCCTGTGTTCACCTTAGTGTCTAGGGGAGGATCCTCCGTCCCTGTGCCCCCAGGCAAGAGCCGTGCCCATCAGGTGCAAACACCACAGTGAGTGTCTGTGCCCTCAAACCTAGCGGCCATTTGAAAACATGACACACACCAGTCGAAGGAAGATAACGTTGGATTTATTCTCTCGGGGGACATGGGGGCAGCTCAGCTCCCAAGGAATCAGACAGACCTGCCTTCCTGGCCTCACCATCAGGATTTTTGCATAGCACCCCAATTCTTCATGGCAGCTCTAGAAAACAGCCCCATGGAGATGATTCTCGGGAAGAAGCCCACCTTCATGAAGTCTAATGCTGGCACCTTTGCTCGAACGTGATTACCTGGGACCGCCGAGGCCTTGGCACTGCATTTCCCTGGGAAACTTCAAATACTCCCTGAGCCTGTTCTTTGTGGCAGGGGAGGTGGAGGGGCCTCGGCATATGGTTTGGGAACCACCCAGGTGTGAGGGTGCTGAGGCCAATCAGGGAGGGAGGGGGCAGCAGCCGCTCAGCTCCCAGCCTCGCTCTCCCCCTGTGAAGTGGGGGATGTGAGGACAGGCTGTGGAGGGATGCAGCGTAAATCAGTCAGTTAAACCCACTGGACTTGCTTGGATCCAGACAGGCCATTTATCCGGCTTGCATCTACTGGAGCCAAGGCTTCAGCAGGACCGGGCAGAGAGCTGGAACGGGGGGGTCTGTACTGTGATAACCAGTGTCCCCCCTCAAATCCACATCCACCTGGATCCTCAAAATGGGTCCTTCTTTGGAACTAGGGTCTTTGTAGGAGTAATTAGCTGAAAGTGGAGTTGAGAGGATGCTGGTTATCTCAGCCGGCCCTAAACCTGGCGAGTCCTTAGAGAGACAGAAGAGGAGACACAGGACAAAAGCATGTGACCATAGAGGCAGAGACTGGACCATGTGGCCAGAGCCAAGGACACCAGGAGTAGGAGAGGCGGGAGGGATCCTCCTGGGATGTTCGCCCTCCACGGCTGTAGGAGCAAGTGTCTGCTCTTTTTTTTTAAAATATATTTTTATTGATTTCAGAGAGGAAGGTAGAGGGAGAGATAGAAACATCAGTGATGAGAGAATCATTGATCGGCTGCCTCCTGCAGGCCCCCTACTGGGGACCGAGCCCACAACCCAGGCATGTGCCCTTGACTGGAATCGAAACTGGGACCCTTCAGTCCGCAGGCCGACGCTCTGTCCACTGAGCCAAACCGGCTAGGGCAAGTGTCTGTTCTTTAAGCCCCCCTTGGTGACCCTTGTGGCCACCCAGGAAAAGAGGAGGCTGGGCCTCATGAAGATGGGAGCACAGGGCTTACCTGCCGCTCGGGGGCCTGCAGAAGAAATCTGGGCCCCCAAGTGTCCCAGGATAAAGGCAGTGATGACAGAGATGAGAGGCCCTCTGGACATGGCCCTCCCATCTTTCCAGGTGGGCTCGAAGTTTCTTCCTTCACCTCTGGAGCATGAGGACACCCTGGGCCTCCAGTTTAGCAGGTGCCATTGCACAACTTTGGGAGGTGTCATTGTCCAGTGGGTTCAACCTCTCAGGGTGTTCTGGCTGTCAGCTCAAGACCCTCCCCAATTTTCTGCATCTCTGAGTGTTGGCTTGTTCTGCAGAGCTGGTGACCTTCTCAGAGCTCTGATTAAGTTCCTCTCCACTCGTCGCGGACATGATTCCATATCCAGACTAGTTATTTCCTGATGCTGTTTCCCCATCTGGGGCATCACCTGGCATGTGAAGGAGGAAACTGAGGCATGGGGTGTGCAGAGTCCACGGCCCTTGGAAGCCTCCCAACCCTTGTGGCCACCCACCGGGCCTTACTCCCTCATCTCTCTCTCTAATGCATTCAGCTCCCACCACCTCCCCTGCTCTGCCAAGAAACAGCGTGGTTTCTCAGCCTAGAACCCCTTGGGACACCACAGCCGCCTTTCCTAGCACTCAGAGTTCATGTATCCATCCCACAGATGTTTATTGAGCGCCTGCTGAACACATAGCGCCCTGTCTCCCACTCCAGTCTCCTTGTTAGGGCACCTTGGACCCAGTTCTCCCTTTTAAAGCAGCAGAACTGCCCTGGCCCGATGACTCAGTTGGTTGGAGCATCGTCCAGTGCAACAAAAGATTGCGTGTTCGATTCCTGGTCAGGGCACATACCCAGGTTGCAGATTCTGTCCCCGATAGGAGTGCGTACAGGAGGCAACCGATCATGGGAGGTAACCAATCAGTATTTCTCTTTCACATCAGTGTTTCTGTCTCTCTCTCTCCCTTCCTGTCTTTAAAATCAATTAAAAAACAACACCAAAACAAACTAACAAAAAAAACACCATATCACCCAGCCAGCGTGGTGGCTTAGTGGTTTAGCGTTGACCTATGAACCAGGAGGGTTTCAGGCTCAATCCCTGGCAGGGGGCGTGCAGGAAGCAACCGATCGGTGTTTCTCTCTCACCATTGATGTTTCTTTCTCTCTCCCTCTCCCTTCCTCTCTGAAGTCAGTAAAAAAAATATTTTATATACATATACATATACATATACATATACATATACATATACATATACATATACATATACATATACATATATATTTTAAATAACAAACACCAGATCCTTGGGTGAGGATTTAAATGAATAAATATGGAAAGCCAACTCTTCCTCCAGAAAAATTTCACCCCAGTGCTGAGTGTGGGATCAGACAAACATGAAATCAGAGTTTGCTCAGGGTTAGGGGTCCTGAGGCCCTGTTGGTCAGCCTCCTGTACCTCCCACATGACCCCCATGATCCCCACGCCTGTGATCCGAGCCAGGAAGAAGTCCAGACAGAGCCTAGTATTCGAAGCCCTTTATAGCCCACCACAAGCACCTTCTGCTCCTGATCCAGACTGTGACATCAGCTTGGTGGCTGGCTTGGAGACAGCTCCAAAGATGTCCCCATCCTGGTCCTGGGACTGTGGACATGTCTCCTCATATGGCAGAGGGACTTTGCAGATGAAATTAAGTCAAGGATCCTGACATAGGATTGAGCCTGGGTTACCCAAGGGGCCCAGGACTCTCCCTTCTGAGGTACCTGGGCCTCTGTCTGGGCCCCTGGAGGAAGCTTAGTGCTGGAAAGCTTCTCTGTGTCTGCCCCCTGGCCAAGCCAAGTGCTCCTCAGACCCTTCGGACCCTCTGACACCCAGCTCTTTTTTCTTTTAAGATTTTGAAATTGAGTTGGTTTTTAGGGAGAGAGAAAGAGAAACATCGATATGAAAGCAAAACATCGATCCGATGCCTCCTATATGTCCCATACTAAGGATTGATCCCATAACCGGGCATGTGCCCTGATAGGAAATTGAACTGGCAGCCTTTTGGTGCATGGGATGACCCTCAACCAACTGAGCAACAATGGCAGGGCAGACACCTAGCCTCTAAAACCCTGTTTATACAGTTTCTTTTAGAGTCCCTGACAAGGGAGCTGGGGGGAGCCCAAAAGAAAGAAAGAATGCATTGCACTGAGTGGGTGTATTAGAATGCAACCCCAAAGATGTCCCCATCCTGGTCCCTGCACCTGTGGATATTACTTTGCAGATGGGATTAAGTCTAGGACCCTGAGATGGAGACAACCCTGGATTCCCCATGGGTCCCAGTGTCCTTATAGGTTCCTCATAAGAGGGAGGCAAGAGGGTCAGAGTCAGAGAGATGGAAGAGGCTGTGCTGCTGTGAAGATGGAGGAAGGGGCCAGGGGTGCGGTGCCTCTAGAAGCTAGAAAAGGCCAGAAAGTATTCTCTCCTGGGCCTCCAGAAGGACCAGCTCTGCCCACACTTGTGTTTAGATCCGTGAGACCCATGTCAAACTCTTTTATTTTTTTTTCAGGTAATATATATATATATTATTGTTTAAAGTATTACATATAGTAGTACATATATATCTCCTTTTTTCCCTCCCATTTACCTTCCCCCAGCCTCCCCTACCCCCTGTTGCATGCCCTCATCCCCCCCACCCCCGCCCCAGTGTCTTGTGTCCATTGGTTGTGCTTATATGCATGCATACAAGTTCTTGGGTTGATCGCTTTCCAACACTCCCCAGCCTTCCTGCTGTAATTTGACAGTCTGTTTGGTGCTTTATTGCCTCTGTATCTATCTTTTTGTTCATCAGGTTATAATGTTCTTTATTTTCCATAAATGAGTGAGATCATATGGTGTGTTTTTTTCATTGCCTGGCTTATTTCACTTAACATAATGCTCTCCAGGTCCATCCACGTTGCTGCAAATGGTAAGAATTCCTTCTTTTTTATAGCAGCGTAGTATTCCATTGTGTAGATGTACCATAGTTTTCTAATCTACTCATCTGCTGATGGGCATTCAGGCTGTTTCCAAATCTTAGCTATGGTGAATTGTGCTGCTATGAACATAGGGGTGCATATATCCTTTCTGATTGGTGTTTCTAGTTTCTTGGGATATATTCCTAGAAGTGGGATTACTGGGTCAAATGGGAGTTCCATTTTTAGTTTTTTGAGGAAACTCCATACTGTTCTCCACAGTGGCTGCACCAGTCTGCATTCCCACCAGCCCTGCACGAGGGTTCCTTTTTCTCCGCATCCTCGCCAGCACTTGTCGTTTGTTGATTTGTTGATGATAGCCATTCTGACAGGTGTGAGATGGTACCACATTGTCGTTTTGATTTGCATCTCTCGGTTAATTAGTGACTTTGAGCATGTCCATGTAGAACTCTTGATCTCTAGAACCATAAGGTAATAAACTTGTGTTGTTTTAAGCTAGGAAGTTTGTGGTAATTTATTACAGCAGTGAAAGGAAACTGATACACCATGCAAAGCCCTCCTGTGGCCCATGGCACACTCTAGAAATGTTCCCCACTGTTGTATAAGTCAGAAGGAATTGGAATGGAAAATCTAGAGGAGGGGTTGGGGGTGAAGAGTGAATATAAACCCATAGGCCTTAATATACTTCCTAGTAACTAAACTTGATTCCCATGTTTCCTGGAAGCCAAAGCAAAATGAGCAAGATGAACTGTGTGACTCCTGTTACCTCCAAGGAGAAAGCTTCTTCCACTTTCCCTTTAGGGCACAGAGTAATTCCCCCGGGGTCAGCATTCTGCCCACACCTCCACAGGGAATGCATCCAGACCTGTGGTTCTCTAGCCTGTGGTTGGCCTCGGCCTGGCTTTGCTGTCTCTTCTCTTGTCTCCTGGCATGGAATCCCAGGGGTATTGGGTCCCTCCCTTGATTCCGAACAGGAGCCAATCCAGGCCCAGGAACATTGGGGGCAGGTCGGCCATGCCTCTGTGGGCCTCCACTTCACAGATACCAGGGGTCCTCCAGCCTGGGGGATGCTGCAGTTCACATGCCTCTCGGAGGTAGCTGTGCTGGGTGTGGTCCCCCATCACCCTTCCTTGTTCTGCCCAGGGCCTGAGACCCAGGTCTCTGAAAATTTAAGCTCTGGCGCCTTTTTTTTTTTTATGTTTGAATGTTTTCACGACAAAACAAATCTTAAAATATTTTATATTTACAGAAAAGTTGCAAAAACAGTACTGAGAATTCCTGGCCATCCTTATTCACCTAGCTTCTGTGCATGTATGTCATCATCCTGTATAACCTTGGCCCATGTGTCACAGGGCAGAAATTAGCTTGATTCAGTGCTGGTGACAGACCCGAGTGTCAGGTGGACACAGGCCTCTGAAGAGTTTGCCTGGGGGCCTCTTGCTGAGACTGGGGCTCTGTGCTTATGGCAGGAGTCCCACAGACGAGACCCCGTGTCCTCCTCAGTACTTTGTCTCTGAGACCCTGGTATTGATGTATCTCATTGCCAGTGGGATTGACCTTGACCCCTGGGGTGGCCTCCACCAGGTCCCTCCACTGCCCACTGTCAGGCTGCTACTGTGAGAGACACACAAGGCTGTGCCCATATCCTGGCCCCTTGTGGTGGGGGTGGAAATGACCTTGTCATCTGTCGGGGGTTGTCGGCTACAGCAATTGTAACCGAGGTGTCCATCTAACAGATTGTTGTCTTCCCCGCTATAATGATAGCTGGCATTCTGTAGGGACAGCTGCCCCCTCCCCTTAGCTATTCATTCATTCATTTATATCAATGTGGGCTCTGATCAGGAGTGTCTGCTCAGGATTTCCTGTGTCCCTCTGTGTCCCCATTGGAGCACTTCCTCCCTTGTAGCCACTCAGGCTGGCCCAGGCTCATGCTGTGTCTTCCCTGCCTTGGCCCTTGCATCACCCACCTCCCAGAGGAAGGGCCTCCTGTCCTTCCAACTCCTGTTGGCATGAAGCCACGCAGGCCCCAAGTCCCTGGTTGGTGACCTGAACAGCTCAAGGGGTCCCACATAAGGTCTCACAGTGGGGTGTGCTGAGGACTCTAGGATGTGAACATGCAGCTTTTCTTTCATCTTATTTATTTATTTATTTATTTATTTATTTATATTTATATTGATTTCAGAGAGGGAGGAAGAGGGAGAGAAAGATAGAAACATCAATGATGAAAGAGGATCATTGGTTGGCTGCCTCTTGCACGCCCCCCACTGGGGATCCAGCCTGCAAGCTGGGCATGTGCCCTGACCAGAATCGAACCTTGACCTCCTTGTTCATAGGTTTGAAGCTTAATCACTGAGCCACGCCAGCCAGGCTATTTTTAAATCGAGATACAATTTGCATATCATACGATTCAGTGGCTTTTAGTACACTCATTGGGTTGTGCACTCATTACCTCTGACTTCTATCAGAACACTCCGTCACCACAAAAAGAGACCCCGACCCCATCAGCAGTCATCTCCCCATTCCCATCCCCCAGCCCCTGACAACCACAAATCCACTTCCTGGATGTGCCTGTTCTGGACATTTCACATAAATGGAATCACACTGTGTGGTCTTTTGAGTCTGGCTTCTCTCACTGAGCGTCATGTTTTCAGTGTTCATCCACGTAGGGAGTGTCAGCACTTCACTCCTTTTCATGGCTGGCTAATATTTTACTGTGTGAATGGACCACGTTGTGTTTATCTGTTCATCCATTGGTGAACATTTGAGCTGTGTCTACCTTTTGGCTGTTGTGAATCCTGCTGCTGTGAACATCGTGTACAGGCCTTTGTGTGGACATGTGTTCCAGATGTAGCTGAATCTGATTGGGGGTGATATTTGGGGACATGTCAGAAATGGGTTGGGGGCGAGAGACTTCTAGTTCCATCCCCCTGCCGTCCCACATGCTCATTTTCTGGAGTCGGTGCTGCCCTGGCACCTCCTCCCAAGACCACCTGGACCTTGGCCAGGCTCTAGAGACGGCTCTTTCCCACATGCTGAACACACACACACACACACAGCACACACACACACACACACACACACACACACAGAGGAAACATTGCATCTCGGGGCTTCTGGGAAGCCAAGATGAGGTCACGGCTCAGAAAAATACTTCGAAAACTCTCGGCAGCTCCCTATTTGGGGAGGGGCGAGTGGCCTCAACTGATTGGCAAATGGATTTCATGGGATCAGAGGTCTTGGCTTATAGCGTGTTCTTAGCAGTTACCAGCATTGGCAAAAAAAGAGAATGTGGGTTTCTTCTCACAGGAGCCTGTTGTTTTACACTTGGCCTTGGCCAGGAACCCCTCCGAGGTCTGTGCTGAGGGCCAGGACCCTGTGGGAGCAGGAGCGTGGTATCTCTAGAGGGTCTCTGTGTGGAAGTCCGGGTACCCACACACCAGGGAACGAGGAAGTGAGGGAGGTTTTGGAGTCCAGGGGCTGTCCCACAGATTCTTAGAGGCTCCAGCTCCTCCTGATTGCACTGCTGGAAAGCGGTCAGGGATGGTGTGCTGGTGAGGCCACTGGGCCCACACCAGGCAGCCGTCCCTTTGATGGGCTGACAGAGCAGAGCTTTCTAGAGGGTTGTAGGGGTGAGTGTCCTGGGCTACCCCACCAAAGTGCCACAAACCTGGCAGCTTAAAACCACAGAGACTTACACCCTCCCATTTCTGGGACCAGATGTCTGAGATCAAGGTGTTGCAGGGCTACCTTCCCTGCTGAGGCTTCAGAGAAGGGTCCTTCCTGCCTCTCTCAGCTTCTGGGGGCTGCAGGCATCCTGGGCTTGCGGTTGCATCACGGTAGTGTCTGCCTCTGTCTTCATGTTGCCTCTCCCTGTGTGTCTGTGTCCAAATTCCCTATTCTTGTAAGTCATTGCATTAGGGCCACCTTAATCCAGTGTGACCCCATCTTAGCTAATGACATCTGCAAAGATCCTATTTCCAGTAAGGACCAGTTCACAGGTTAGGACTCAAACCTGTCATTTTGGGGGACACAGTTGAGCCCTCAACAGGAATATTCTAGCAGTGAGGTGTGCTGCTCACTCGCCAGCCTCAACTGAACTCACTGTAACTCGGGGACAGACAGGCCATCTGTGGCCCAGTTATGTGGTCGCCCCAGTTATGTGGTCACCCGAGCACTTGAGTGTGTGTAAAGAAACTGTGGGATAGGTGGAGAAGGTAAGGAGTGAGACCTCAAAAACAGATGGGGGCGGGGGGAGTCTCAGGAAACCTGGGGCAGTTGGGCCACGCCTACCCTTCTGTACTCAGCCACGTGATGGAGGGTCAACCCAGGGACCACTAGCTGGGCAAGCCCACAGCTCAGAGAGACACCAGACAGGAACCAGCCACACTCATGGGGCTGGATCCATGGCCATCCATGTCCTCGAGCATGGCTGGCACCCAGGTCACCCGTTTCACCTTCACCAGGACCTCTGCTCTGACCTGACTCAGTCCCCCCCCCCCACTTACGCCCCCTTCCAGTCCCATCCAAGACCCACAGCCCTTGGTGGCCAGGGTGGCAGGGCCATTGGCAGGCCAGACTTGGGGTGTGTGAGGTGGGCAGGAGCCCAGTGGGTGATGACTTCCCTAGACAGGGGCCCTTCCTTGTCCTGGGACCTCAGCCACACCCTGGGCTTCCCTGTCTCCTTCAGGTCACCTTTGCCAGTTGGTAAACCATCTGGTGACGAGATAATGAGAGACAGAGGTTACAAACTTGGCTAGCAACTTGACAAGTTATTTATTTATTTATTTAAAATATATTTTATTGATTTTTTACACAGAGGAAGGGAGAAGGATAGAGAGTTAGAAACATCGATGAGAGAGAAACATCGATCAGCTGCCTCCTGCACACCCCCCACTGGGGATGTGCCCGAAAACAAGGTACATGCCCCTGACCGGAATCGAACCCAGGACCCTTCAGTCCTCAAGCCGACGCTCTATCCACTGAGCCAAACCGGTTTCGGCAACTTGACAAATTTTATGCCTATTAAACCTAGTAATAAAAAGTTTGGTGTGGTTTTTTATTAATATTTATTATTATGTTTTCCTTTCATTCCAGATTCCAAGAAATTCTGTTTAAAATTGAGACAGAATTCACATACTTCAAAACTCACCCTTTTAAAATATATTTACAAAGTTTGTGCAACCATCACCTCTCTTTTTTTAATATAAATATATTTTTATTGATTTCAGAGAGGAAGGGAGAGAGAGAGAGAGATAGAACATCAATAACGAGAGAGAATTATTGATTAGCTGCCTCCTGCACACCCAGGCATATACCCTGACCGGGAATCAAACCGTTACTTCCTGGTTCATAGGTTGACACTCAACCACTGAGCCACGATGGCCAGGCCCATCACCTCTCCTGTTCTAGAACATTTCTTCACCTGAAAAAGAAGCCTCATCCCCCTTAGCAGTCACCCCCATCCCCTCCCCCAGCTCCAGACAACCACTAATCTACTTCCTGTTCCTGTGGATGTGCCTGTCCTGGGCATTTCACATAAATGGAATCACACATTGTGTGGTCTTTTGTGTCTGGCTTCTCTCGCTGAGCACCGTTTTTTCAAGGTCCAATCCAAGTTGTAGCAAGTGTCAGTGCTTTACTCTTTTGTTCTTTTAATTGATTTTAAAGAGAGAGGAAAGGTGAGGGAGAGAGGAACATCCATGTGAGAGAGAAACACTGATTGGTTGCCTCCTGCACACAACCCAACCGGGGATTGAACCCACAACATGGGTATGTGCCCTAACCGGGAATCACACTTGCCACCTTTTGGTGTATGGGACAACACTCCAACCAGCTAAGACACACCAACCAGGGCACTTCGCTCCTTTTCACGGCTGAGTAATGTTGCAGTGTGTAAGCGGATCACATTCATTTGTTGCTAGACACTTGGGTTGTTTCCAGCTTGTGGCTATTGTGACTCTGGCCTCAGTGGATGTGTGTACAGGTTTCTGTTGGCATGCTCTTTTGGATGGACACCTAGCAGTGGCATTGCAGGGTCATGTGGTGACTGTGATCTTTGGAGCTTTGAAGGGACTGGGCACTGTTTTACAGAGAGACGCTTATTGCACATTCTTACCAGTTTGTTGGAGGTTCCGACTCTTTTGCGTCTTCACCAGCACTTGTCACTGCCGTTTGAGTTTCGCAGTCCCTTGGATGTGCCGTGTATCTCATTACTTGTGACCTCCTTTTCCCTGTTGCCCTGTGGTGTTGAGTATCTTTTCATGAACTGACTGCCATACGTACACTTTCCGCCCACCCATGGCAGCCGGGGCCTGGTGGGGCATCCCACAACTTGCTCTGTTGTTGGGGTCTGTGTTGCCCTCTGGCTGTATGGGGAGACAGGATAGGGGTTGCTATGGGGGCCTCATTGGACTGCAGGGTTGAACCCTGTGACTGTTCATTCTCTCTGACTCGGTGGGAGGCCCAGGGTCCCTCTTCTCAGCCTGTGAGGAGTGATCTAAATACTCATGCCCACTGGGTGGGTACCTGTGCCTAGGCTCTGAGCCCACGGGGTATGATTGTTTTGCATACCCTGCCCACCAGCCCTTCCTGGTCCTACTCCTGTGCTGGACTGAGGGAGGCAGGGGCAGGGGGCATGGGGAGGAATGGAGCTTCAGGGGCAGGCAGAGCCCTTGGCAAGGCTGGAGGGTAAGGAGCAGGGTGGGCCTGGGTGCCCAAAAGGAGGAGCTCTAGGCAGAGTCCTAGCATGGGCAAAGGCCTTGGGGTGCCCAGGAGGCACTGGGGATGGCTCCAGGGTGGCAGGTGAAGGCCATGGACCTGGGTCCAGGCTGAAGAGCTGGGTGCTGGGCCTGGGAGGGTGTGGGAGGATATGTAAGAGTGGGATGGACCTGTCCTCTCCCCGTGTTCTGGGGGCCTATGCCCCTTAGGACCACTGCTGTGGGCATCTCAGGAGCAGCAGAGGGTCCCTACCAGGCCCAACTGTCAAGGGGAGGAGGCCAGGTAGAACAGAACCCAGTACACCACCAGTCTGGGAAAACTGAGGCAGAGTGGGGAGGGTCTGCCTGGGCGTCACAGCTGTGCCCCCCCGCCCTCCCCCCAACATCCCATCTGAACCCTGAGTGCCTGCAGAGGAGCCTGGCCACCGTGGACGGGGCACCCGGGACCAGCAGGGTGCAACCTGGCGGGCTGGTGCATTGTTGTCAGCGTCTGTGGCTAGATTCCGCCCTGTACAGTAATTGTCCCTGCACTGCCAGTAATCGCCCTGACTTACCAGGCAGGCATCATTTCCTGAAAGTCAGCGGGCCTTAGGGGAAGTAGGCGCTGGTGGTGACTAAACCAACATGCAAATGCAGCTGGGCTGAGGGCTGAGAGCAGAGCCTTCTGCCGGCCCAGCCCAGCCCAGCGCCAAGGTCATGAGGGAGTGCTCCTTCCAGGGGACCCACCGGTGGCCAAGCCATGTCCCAGCTGCAGTTCTGGCTGCAGTTTGCAGCACTCAACAAGGTAACCCTCCCGCTTTGCCTCAGGGTTCAATCGGTCCCCTCCCACCTGGCAGGCAGGTCAGGCCCCTGTGAGGACTGACTGGACCCACCAGACCTGGGGCGTCCCCTCCTCCTGGTCCTCCTGGCTCCCACTGGCTTTTTTGGCACAGACAGTGAATCTGCAGGAGTTTTCTGAGAACCGTGGGGACGGGACGAGGGGAGGGACCTGGGAGGCTCTGCAAAATGAAAGTGCTTGTGGCCAGCGGGGGAGGTGGGAGGGGCTGTGTCTATGTGCCTGCTCTGATCTGGGTGTCCCTGGCGTTGGACCTTGAGAGTTTCGTGGGCTCTGGGATGCCCTGGGGCAGCCATCAGAGCCTCTGCCAGCAGCAGCGGACACCGTTTGGGATTGGGTCTGACCGGACAGGTAGGAATGGGTCTCTCTGTAACTCCTCTCCCCATGACCCAGGCAAGTGGTTAGCCCCTGGCGGGGCGGCGGGGGGTGGGGTGGGGGGTGGTTGGAGGCATTGAAAGAACCCATTTGAAGGTAATTTCTGGGGTCTGAGAAGTTGTAGCCCTCCCGGAGGAGGCCCACAGCCCGGTCAGGGTGGAGGGTCCGTCCTGTCCCACCCAGCTGGACTGGGAGGAGAGTTACTGTCTGGGCAGCTCTTCATCTGATCCAGGGGATCCCCAAAATGCTGCAGATATGGTAACCACAGCAAATGACCCCACACTCTCTTGGGTAACCAGCCGGCTCCCTCCGCATTCAGGGGCTGCAGCAGGAAGAGCAGTCTGGGGTCTGGGGAGCAGGTGTTCCAGATGGGGACCCAGGGAGGGCGGTTCTGGGTTTGAGTGGTCTTGGGGTTCTGCTGGTGGCTGCTGGGAATCAGGTTCTCGCACAAGCTGGTGGGCAGGCAGCCCACCAGGGAGAGGTCCCTTCTCACCCCCATCCAGCTGCCCACCCTGTACAGGAGGTGGAGCTGGGGGGGTGCCCTGGAGGCCTTACCTCCCCCTGACCTGTGGTAACCTGCATGAGGCCCCTCCTCACTTTGCACGATAATCCAGGAACCCCCACATTGCTAGCTGTTCGTCTGGGCATCTGGAGGTAGTGACCACGGAGTGGGGCAAAAGTACCCACTTAATATGATATTTTTAAAACAGTTTTAGATTTACAGAATTATGACGGATGGTATATATTCCAGTGTGCCCTGCCCAGTCCCCCTGCCCACACCTGATGTCACTGCAGTACCTTTGTCACAGCTAATGAGCCAGGACTGAGACATCATTAATAACCAAAGTCTGTATTTACTAGATTTCCTCAGTTTCCCCTGATGGCCTCTCCCTGCCCCAGGACCCCATCAGGATCCCCCGTGATACTCAATCATCATGTCCCCTCAGCGCCCCCCTGCCCCGACTGAGTCGGTTTCTCCTCTTGCCTATGTGGATGCCCTGGGCTGTTGTGTCCTACAGGATGTCCCCCGTCAGGGTTTTCTGGTGTCTTTCTCATATTTGCACTGAGGGATGTGCCCTACTCATTTGTCACATCAGGGTCCCTGTGTCCCCATGGCTCCTTGTGGCTAACATTGATCTTCATCTCCTGGCTGGGGCGCTAATCAGGCTTCTCCGCGGGGAAGCCCCCTCCCCTTCCACTGTCCTCTCAGGAGGGGTATCTCTGCACACCCACATTTTGCCAGGACCAGTCTTCCTTCTCTGGCCCCCAGCCTTGCCCATCGCTCAGGGACCATTTGCCTCCAGAAGGCAGGGCCACCTCTCGGGGTCTCAGGAGCTAGCATCACTCTGACCAGCCTCAGGCAGTACCCATCACAGACCTGCTTAGATGTGGCCCCAGAGGGATTTCAGCCAAGATATCTGGCCACCTCCACCTGCACCCAGACCCCTTCCTGCCCAGCCTGCTGGGGTCTCTGGCCCTGTCACTTATAGGGACCAGGTAGCAAGACATAGCCTGGCTTTCCTTGGCATTGTCCACCAGACTTGGGCTGGGCCACCTCTGACCGCCCCTGACCTGGGAGGGGCAGAGCCCAAGGGAGGTCAGCCTGGGGGTCGCAGGGCCAGGCTCACCCATAGTTGTCTCAGTTTCCCCTGAGATAGCTGCGCTGGTCTGTTGAGTTGCTGGGCTCTTGAATGAGTGTGCTAGGCACCCCAGGAGTCTCAAAGTGCGCCCCCTTCGGTTCTTGCCTCTATCCTGGAACTTGGAGCTTTTATTAATCTACCTACGCCACCATCTGTGTCTGGTGCCTGAGCAGATCCTGCCTTCTATGGGGCAGCCGAAGGCCCCGCCTCTTCCCCTGACTGTCCAGGTCATAGTCCTGCCAGCTGGAGGTGGGGCAGGGGGGCTGGGTCTGCACTGCCTCCTGCTCCCACCCCCACCCCCACGTGGATCCAGGCTGCTTGCAGCTGGGGGGCAGGCAGGGGTGAGGAAAGGCCTGGTTGGTGGTCTGAGCTCTCTCTTTGCACACCACGGGAGTGTGTGGCTGGCCCCTATGGCTCCCTGTGTGCACAGATGGCCAGGGCTCTGGAGGGTAGCAGGAGGCTCATTCAAGGCCCCCTGACTCCTCGTTGGCACCAGGACTGATCTTGTCCAGCAGATGGGCAAGACTGAGGCTCTTGCATCCAGCCATCTTAGGGGAGGCTGTTGGGTGGAACCCAGTTCCATCTCCTCCCCTTGGAGCTGCCTCTTTCTGGGGCTGTATATACACCAGTGTCAGAGTCAGAACTTCTGGGAAGCTGATGAGGTTGCCTGCAGATCCCCCCAAACCCCCACCCCACGGAATAGGAATCTGATTCAGATTGCTGGGAGGGGAGCCAGGAAAAGGGCCTGACAGGGGCATGGGTTAGGCCTGGGCACTAGCTGAGACCCAGGCCAGTTCATTGTGGCATTACAGGTGCATCAGGGTAGGTTCCAGGGTCCCCTTCCTCCATGGAGTCCATCAAACTGAGCCCCGAGACCCCCCCTCTCATCAGCCATTCTTCTTGTCTTCACCCACTGGTTGGCAGGACACACATGTATCCCAGCACACCTGGCCATGGCTCTTCAGTGCCTCCAATGTGTAAGGGGTGCACAAGGCGTGGGCTCCAGGAGGGCAGCCCTGCCTGGACCCTCACTGTGGCCTCTGCCAAGGCCCCTGGCCCTGCCTGCTCGGGAAATGCTCCCACAAACTGACTGAAATGCTTAGGGCCTGAAGTCAGTGTGACTGGCCCTCTGTGGCTTCGGCTGAGCAGGCTGGAGGGGATGTTCTTGTGGGGCTTTCTCCTGGTAGTGTTGGCTGAGGACTGCTCGCCTGCACCCTCCCCAGCTCCTGGTCTTCCAGGTCCCTGTCTGCAAAACAGACACTCACTGCAGGGAAGTCTGATTGGAGGCTTGCTCCCGCCTGTCCAGGACCCCTGCGGGGCTGGTCTCCACATGTCCCGATGTCCAGTGCAAGCCAGGCACTCGGTGCCTCTGACTGAGGGATGGGGGTGTGGGGCAGCACGAATGCCTGATGCTCCTGATTTTCTTTAAATGTAGGTTTATAAACTGTGTGTAAACTCCATGCAGCAGGCTTCTCCCAAAGGTGTGGGGCCCCTGAGTCCTGACAAATCCCTACACTAGTGTCACCCACACAGGAATGGGCCAGGGAAGGCATGAAGCGGGTGTCACCTTCTGGTGTCACTCAGTGGTGTCAGTGCACAGCTCTTGGGGTCTGGCTTCTCTGATAAGTGTCATGTTTTCAGGATTCATCCATGTGGTGGCCAGTGTCAGAGCCTTGTTCCTCTCGTGGCTGAGCAGCATCTGCCCCTTGGCTAACCCCTCCTGCACCTGTCATGGGGCCGCCCTGGCTGTGCCCTCACCCAGCCTGTCTTCCAGGAATCCTCGTACCTCGATGACCTCTCCAACGCCTCCATCTTCTCCTCATCTGTGGACTCCCTCTCGGACATCGCGGATACCCCTGACTTCCTGCCCGCCGACAGCCTCAGCCAGGTGCCCACCATCTGGGACGTAAGCACCGGTTCCTCCGCCCAAGACAAGGTCAGTTCACCCTGAGGCCTCCATGCCAGTGGATGGGTCAGGGCTGTTCAGACACTGATGAGGCTGTTGGTCCAGGGTCCTCACGTTTCCTATACAGCCCAGACAATGCAAGGGTTTGTGGAGGAAGCTACTATGTTGGGGACCTTGCCCCTCCTTCTGTGTAAGTGCTGTCATACATAGCCAGGCCCCACCCCTCCTGTGCCTCCAGTGGCTCAGTCTCCATGCCCTGCTCTGTGTTGGGCCTGCTAGGGAGATGGGGGTCCCCAGGATATGAGCAAAATGTCATTTCTCATGGTTCTCACCCAGGATGGTCCTGCCCCCAGGAAATACTGGGCCATGTCTGGGGACATCTGTTGTTGTCACAACTGGTGGTGCTCCTGGCACCGAGAGGGTGGGGGCCAGGGATGCTGCTCTCTCCTCCACAGTACTTGGGGCAGCCCCCTACAGAAAATGACTCAGCCCCAATGTCAGCTGTGCTGAGGGGGAAAGATCCTGGGCTTGCTAAACATAAAGTCATGTGATGGGATAGAAAGGTGGTGGGAATCCCTCTGTAGAGGCCATTTGGGGCTGAGGGCTGGAGGAGTCATTGGCCAGGAGAGGTGGCAGGAACAGCTCTCTCGTGCAAGGACCCTGTGATGCCCAGCCAATGTTGCTCAGTGGTTGAGTGTCGACCTATGAGCCAGGAGGTCATGGTTCAATTCCTAGGCAGGGCACATGCCCAGTTTTCTGGCTAGGTCCCCAGTAGGGGGTGTGCAGGAGGCAGCTAGCCAATCGATTCTCATCATTGATGTTTCTATTTCTCTCCCCCTCTCCCTTTCTCCCTGAAATCAATAACAAATATATATATGCTAGAGGCCCAGTGCACAAAATTCGTGCACGGGGAGGAAGGGTGTCCCTCATCCCAGCCTGCACCCTCTCCAATCTGGGACCTCTCTCACAATCCAGGACTGCTGGCTCCCAATTGCTCGCCTGCCTGCCTTCCTGATTGCCCCTAACCGCTTCTGTCTGCCAGCCTGATCACCCCCTTACCACTCCCCTGCCAGCTTGATCTATGCCTAACTGCTCCCCTGTCAGCCTGTTTGCCCCTAACTGCCCTCCCCTGCAGGCCTGGTCCCCCCCAACTGCTCTCCCCTGCAGGCCTGGTCCCCCCCAACTGCCCTTCCCTGCAGGCCTGGTCGCCCCCAACTGCCCTCCCTTGCAGGCCTGGTCACCCCTAACTGCCCTTCCCTCCAGACTTGATTGCCCCCAACTGCCCTCCCTTGCAAGACTGGTCCCTCCCAACTGCTGGCCATCTTGTGGCAGCCATCTTGTGTCCAAATGGGGGCAGCCATCTTTGACCACATGGGGGCAGCCATCTTGTGTGTTGGAGTGATGGTTAATTTGCATATTACACTTTTATTAGATAGGATCTTGTGTGTTGGTGTGGTGGTTAATTTGCACATTACTCTTTTATTAGATAGGATAGAGGCCTGGTGCATGGGTGGGGGCCAGTTGGTTTGCCCTGAAGGGTGTCCCGGATCAGGGTGGGGGTTCCCTTGGGGTGTGGGGCAGCCTGGGCGAGGGGCCTGTGGTGGTTTGCAGGCCTGCCATGCCCCCAGTGACCCAAGTGGAGGCCCTGGTATCTGGGATTTATTTATCTTCTGTAATTAAAACTTTGTAGCCTTGAGCGGAGCCAAGCCTCCTGCTTGCTTCGTGGCCGCAGCCATTTTTTTTTTTTAATTTCTTTATTGATTAAGGTGTCATATTTGTCCTCATCCCCCCATTCCCATCCCCCACCTCTCCCCACGGCTTCCCCCACCCCCCTGTTGTCCTTAACCATTGGTTAGGCTCGTATGCATGCACACAAGTCCTTTGGTTGATCTCTCCCCCCTACCCCCACCCTCCCCTCCCCTCCCTCTGAGGCCCGACAGTCCGATCGATGCCTCCTTGTTTCTGGGTCTGTTCTTGTTCATCAGTCTATGTTGTTCATCATTTCCCCTAGATGAGTGAGATCATATATTACTAGAAATATACTTATAAGAACCGAATGTGAGACGAGCAATAATAGTTATGCTGACAGGCAAATGAATCAGTCTGTAGTGAGTTTCTTTCTGGACCAACAGTTCTTTTGAGACCCAATTTCAATGTCCACCAGTTCCTTATGTGTACATGTCGGCACTGACATTTCAGCTCTGGATGGTGGACAAATGGTGGTAATGCAGGTCCGACTCCCTCTGGTTTGGTCTCGCCCGGACCCAGGGGCGCGGCTTCATCCGGACTCAGGGGCGCGCGGCCTCACCCGGACCTGGGACCCAGCATCACCCAGGCCCCGGGGCGCGTGGCCTCACCCGGACCCAGGGGCGCGTGGCCGCAGCCATTTTTGTTGGGATTTATTTATCTTCTATAATTGAAACTTTGTAGCCTTGAGCGGAGGCCAGGAAGCTTGGCTTCCTCCATCGTCGGGAGCAACTCAAGCCTCCTGCTCTCTCCAGCTCAGTGGCTGCCGCCATTTTTGTTGGGATTTATTTATCTTCTATAACAGAAACTTTGTAGCCTTGAGTGGAGGCCCAGGCTGGCCAGGGTGTGCAGAAAGCTTGGCTTCCTCCATTACCGGGGAAACCCGAAACCCAAGCTTCCTGCTCGCTCCGTGGCCACAGCCATCTTGGTTGGGTTAATTTGCATACTTGCTCCTGATTGGCTAGTGGGCATGGCTTGTGGATGTAGCGGCGTGATGGTTAATTTGCATATTACTCTTTTATTAGATAGGATATACATACACACACACACACACACACATACACACACACACACACACACACACACACACACACACACACACACACTAGAGGCCCAATGTATGAAATTCGTGCAAGGGTAGACCTTCACAGCCCTGGCTGCTGGGGCCCTCACAGCCCCGGCTGCCTCATGGCCCCGTGGCCCCATCACCTGCCTGCACCCACCTTGGCCTGGTGCTACCCGTGTCCACCACCACACACCCCCGGTTCCCCGGTTCTGCAGAGCCTTCCCCCCCCCCCCCCGCCCCGATCGATTGCCCCCCTGGCCAGTGGCCTGGGCCTCCCTCTTTGGGGCAGTCGCAGAGCCCCCCAGTTGATTGCCCTGCTGGCCGGTGGCCTGGGCATTGGCGGAACCCCCAACCAATCACATCACACCCACCTTGGCTGGCCTGGTGCCAGTGTGTGTCATAGCATGGTAGTCTGGACCGTCATTCTGCTGTTCGGCTGTTCAGTCGATTTGCATATTATACTTATATTGTTATAGATATATATTTTTAAAAAGCAGACCCTATGATGGGAACTAGCCTGATGGACCCCAAGGTCAGTAGTGGGCCCTGTGCCTGGCCAGGTGGGAACTGGGAGATGAGGTCAGCCCAGAGCTGTCACAGGTGAGCAGGGTCCCAGGTATGCCAGGCCCAGACTCCAGCATATGCCCAGGACCAGGCATGGAGCCTGCAGGGGGACAGGGAGTGCTCAGGGCAGCCCAGGGAGGTCCCTGTCCTTGGCAGCTTTGGTAGACAATCCAGGCCCATCTCAGTGTCTGGGTGAAAGGGCCCAGCAGGACAGGGGAATTACTCATGCCTTCCAGGGCCCTTGGGTGGCTTCCAGCTCCTGGGAAGAGGGTGTGAGGGCAGCCGAAACCCAACACTCACACCATGCAGCGAGCCAGCCCACCCTCCCGGAACCCTGACTCAGCCTTCTGGGAACCTGGCTGAGGTTGTTTGTTTTTGTTAGTTTAAAAAAGAAATGGAGAGGGACTTGAATATATGTTTCTGACTTCCCTGAGGACACTTTCACTGATTTTTAGAGAGGTGAAGGGAAAGGTAGTGGGAGAAAGAGAGAGAGACAAACATTGATGTGAGGGAGAAACATGGGCCAGCTGTCTCCTAAATGTCCCCCAACCAGGGCCAGGAATCAAACCCGCAACCAAAGCACATAGCCTTTCAGTGCACAGGACCACACTCCCACCAACTGAGCCAGGGCATTTTAGTTTCTTAAAAAGAAAACTTTGGCCCTAGCTGGTTTGGCTCAGTGGATAGAGCGTCGGCCTGAGGACGGAAGGGTCCCGGGTTCAATTCTGGTCAAGGGCACATGCCTGGGTTGTGGGCTCAATCCTCAGTAGGAGGCGTGCAGGAGGCAGCCAATCAATGATTCTCTCTCATTGATGTTTCCATGTCTCTCTCCCTCTCCTTTCCTCTCTGAAACCAAAATATATTTATATAGAGAGAGAAAATGTTGGCCATGGTCTTAGCCTTTGGAAAAAAATGGAGTCATAAAATCAAGTTGGTTATCACATTACTGAATCCCCTGGTGATCCTTGTCCCTCTGAGACTGTAAATGACACTCGTGGTCCAGGGCATCCAGCACTCACAGTCATTGGTCTTGAGATAGTGGGGGTCTGTGTGGGGCTGAGGAGGATGGCCACATGTTACTTCCATGAAGCATGTTTTGTAGCCACTCAGTAGGTCTTGGCCACCAGAACTAGCTGGCAGGCGCAGGAAGGAGGCAGACAGCAGGTCCTAGGCAGAGGGCATGAGGATGGCATGGAAAACCTGAGTCTAGGCCAGTGGTCCTATCGAGGTGCTTCCTTGGCACGTCCAGCCTGCAGGCTCATGTCCACTCTCCCCTTCATCTCTCCTCCAGTTCTTCCTGCCCAATGCGCCATTTCCCGGCCTGGAGGACCCTGTGTCCTCCCTCTCCAGCACCCCACTTCTCGTCAGCTACCAGGTGAGCTGGGCCCTTCCCCAACCCTGCCCACCCCTCCTGGGACTAGGGAGGGCCATTCACACTTGGGCACCTGCTATGTGTCAGACCCTGGGCTGGCTTAGAAGCAAGGTCTACCCATTTTACAGGTGGGAAAACTGAGGTCCTGGGAGGTACCATGTTGGGGCAGGGGACAGGTGGGCTCTCTCCCCACCACCCTTGTCACTGGTCTGGCTGGTGGACCAGGCCCCGGCCCCTTGGGGGAGGCTGGCCATGTTGGGCGACAGGACCGTCCCCACTATGACGACACTGGCCTTCAGTCTCAGAGTCAGCCAGAGGAGGAGGAGGAGCCGGAGGAGGAGGACGCAGAGGAGCTGGGCCACACGGAGATCTATGCAGACTATGTGCCATCTAAGTGTGAGTGCACGGCCTCCCCTAGCATGTGGGAGGAGACCTGGAGGACACCCCCAGCAGGCACCACAGGTCTACACAGACCCCTTGGGCCTCAGGGCTCCTGCAGGGAGGTGCCCGGTTCCAGGGTCCCTCCAGCAGCGCAGGTGGGCCTGTTAGGGAGGGGTGGTTCTATAATTGTGGTAATCTGAACCTTGCCCAAAACTGAGGTGGCTCAGAGGTTGCGATGGAACGTAAGCCCACCTCCTCCCAGCCCAGCATCCTCCCTGCCCAGCCAGGGTGTTATGGGTCTGCCTTCCTCTCCTTAGTGCAAAACTCTGATGGGCCCCCTTCCCCCACCCGGCTCTGCTGGCCCCCATCCTGGTCCCTCCCACATCCTGGTCCAGCCCAGCTGAGACCCTGACCACACCCCTCCAGCCAAGGTCGGGAAGCAGCATCCAGACCGTGTTGTGGAGACCAGCACACTGTCCAGCGTCCCACCACCAGACATCACCTACACCCTTGCCCTGCCTACCTCGGACAGCGGGGTCCTGTCTGCCTTGCAGCTGGAGGCCATCACCTATGCCTGCCAGGTGACCCAAGAGTCTCCCACCAACCCCATCCCTAGTTGGAGGATCTCAATGCCCCACCTGACTCTGTACCCCCTGGGGGTTTTTTGGTGCCCACCCAACCCATCCCATATGGCAGGGGTATCTCGGTGCCCACCCGACTCCGTCCTGCATGGGGAGTCCTGATCATTGCACCACACACCTACAGCAACACGAGGTCCTGCTCCCCAGTGGGCAGCGTGCGGGCTTCCTCATCGGCGACGGTGCTGGCGTGGGCAAAGGGCGCACTGTGGCTGGCATCATCCTTGAGAACTACCTGCGGGGCCGCAAGAAGTCCCTGTGGTGAGTGTCCCCCTGCACATGGGGTGGACGGGGCCAAGGGACGTGGGGGATAGCTGACACCCACCAGCCTGCACCCTCCAGGTTCAGCGTCTCCAACGATCTCAAGTATGATGCTGAGCGTGACCTGCGTGACATCAATGCCCCTGACATTGCGGTGCATGCGCTGAGCAAGGTGGGTGGGCGGCCCTCTCCGCTGTGTCCTGGTGAGGTGTGGGTCCTGGTGACCCTGCAAACGTGCCTGTACCCCCTCCTCTTCCCAGATCAAGTATGGTGACAACACTACCTCAGAGGGTGTCCTGTTCGCTACCTACTCCGCCCTGATTGGGGAGAGCCAGGCTGGTGGGCAACATCGCACTCGAATCAGGCAGATCCTGGAATGGTGTGGGGCAGCCTTTGATGGCGTGGTATCCTAGCTCACTGAGGGGTGGGAAGGAAGGAGGGGCGGAGTGGGCACCGGAGGGTGGGAGGAGGAGGGGCCTGGAGTGGTCAAAGGATGGGGAGGAATGGGTACAGAGGGTGGGACTGGGCTGGAGGGGGCAGGGCCTAGGGTCGAGGAGGGTGGGGCTGAGGGGAGGAAGGTGGCTGCAGGGTGGGGTTCAGGTTAGGGGCCTGTGAGTAGGAGGAGCAGGGTGGAAGGAGGCGCTGGAGGGGCTCCGGGAAGCTGGTGGGGGAGGAATTCCTGTGAGAGGACCCTGTGCTTGGGAGGCTTGTCCTCAGGGGAGGCTCCCTCTCAGTGACCACTGCTGTCTGCCCCTCACAGTCTGGCAGGGCTTCCTGGTTCCACCGCAGGACTGTGACCGCAGACTCTGGTGGCGTTTGGTAGTGGAAAGGTGCCACCTGGGCACAGGTGTGGAGTGCGGACCTTTTCCTCCTCCTGTCCCCACCCCAAGATTTGGGGGTCTCTAACTTTCCCTCCTTCGCTCTCAAAACTTGGATACTCGGTTAACTTTGTCTTCCACTCCTGCCCGACTCGAAGAGCAAAGAATAGGAGAGTGGCAGCAAGAGCACAGACAGTTTAACATGTCTTTGTTAACTTTTGCAAACCCCAGTCCCCCAGGCTCACCCGGTAGGTGGGGCACCAGGTGGAAGGCCCTCAGCTTCTGGAGAATTGTGCAAACCACCCCCCGCCCCAACTCCCCTGTACTCACAGGGTCTGCCCCTGGCATGGAGGCCGCTTCCCATGTCCCCTCTGAGCAGCCCTGGGCTGGCTTGGTGCTATGGGCATCCTGTGGGTGCTCATCCTCCTGTGTGCCACCTCCCCCAGTTGTCCTCTGTATGGCGTCTCATGTCGCTGTTCTCCCCACCTGAGCTGGGCAGGTTTGCTTGTCACTGTGCAGCATGCTGCTCTGTTCTGTCCTTGCTCAGCCATTTCACTGTCACAGGGGCATTCTGGGGGTTTCCAGCTTCTGTGTTATATACAGCCCTGTGTGAGCCCCATCACCCCTTCTCATTGTGCCTTGGGTCATTCCAGAAGTGGGGTGACCAGCTCTGGTGCTCCTGGTCCCAGTCAGATATAAGAAGAGGGACTGGGCCCTATGTGTCCTTTCTGGTCACGTGGGCAAGGGTATGGCTTTACTGGTTAAGTAATGCAGAAGCGCTGGGTGCCCAAAGAAGAAACAAGGTTATTGGTGCATCCTGGGCACCCAGATGACACCTTGCACAGCCTGGGGAGAAGGATAGCGTAAAAAAATATGTTTGACCCCAGGGGCTGCATGCTCAGCCCCAGACTCACCTTTTCATTTGGATTTCACAAATCCTCTGTCCACCCTTTACATGCACATCATGTGTACATGTGCACGTGTGTAAACCTTGTTTTTTTAAATATATTTTATTGATTTTTTACAGAGAGGAAGGGAGAGGAAGAGTGAGTTAGAAACATGGATGGTAGAGAAACATCAATCAGCTGCTTCCTGCACACCGCGTACTGGTGATATGCCGGAAACCAAGGTACATGCCCTTGACCGGAATCGAACCTGGGACCCTTGAGTCCGCAGGCTGACGCTCTATCCACTGAGCCAAACCGGTCAGGGCAAACCTTGTTTTTAAAATAGGCTCAGTATAGGCAGACTTGTCTGTAACTTTGGTTTTTCCTATTATAAGAGAAAGTGTAGGAAGTTACAGAGGTAGTGGAAGTGAGCCGGCTGGGCTGCGTAGGCTCAAGAAAGAGGTGACAGGAGCAAAAGAAGGGCCCTTAGAGCTTGGAAGAGGGAAAGGCAAAGGTAATGTGCGGGGGAGAGAAGAGGGAGGCGGGAAGGTGAGGGCATGCTCCTGAGAGGGAGAGGGCCTGCCTGTAACTTTTCCCCCTTAAAATATTAAGAACTTGTGACATCGTATGACAATTTGTTTCTTCAATATATTCTTTAAATGTGATTAGTGTCGATTTGTGAGAAGTCAGAGACCCCAGCTCCCAGTGGCAAGTCATGGCCCACCTCTCTCTTCCAGAAGCTCCTGTCCCCGCATCGGTGCCCATATGTGTCAGTGTCATCTGTAAGCTCTTCAAAAGGCTGTCACACTCATTTCCACCAGTAGTTGTGTGGGGCCTAGAGGCTGTTTCTCACTCATTCTGGCGGCTTCACACACCCCAAGGCCCCCTCCTGTGGTCAGACACACACATAGCCTGGGCACCTTGCTGAGCTCCCTGAACCAGGAAGGGGCGGGCTGGGATGATCACCTTCCAGAACAGCCCTTAACTCACACCTACCAACGATCGTGTTTGATGAGTGCCACAAAGCCAAGAATGCCAGCTCCACCAAAATGGGCAAGGCCGTGCTGGACCTGCAGAACAAGCTGCCCCTGGCTAGGGTGGTCTATGCCAGTGCCACAGGTGAGGGGGAAGCTGCCAGGGGCAAGGAGGAAGCCTGATCACGTACACACTCCGTGCTGTCTGGCTGGTGTAGCCATAGTGGGGGTATCACAAGTGCCATCCATTCATTGACCTCGAAACGTGGCCCAAAGGTAGAGCTCACTCTCCCTGGGCCAATGGTAACTTCCACATCTTTGTGGATGCCAACCCCTATCAGGGACTCCCCTCTGCCAACTGGCTCCAGCTCCTTGGCTGTGGGTGCTTTCTTGGGACCTTCAGGTCCCTGTACCTGGTCCTTGGGTCATTTCTGGTGCCATGTCCCTTATCCCCCCAAAACCTTGCTGGGTTGGAGGAGCTGATGGTGACTCCCACCTCCAATTCCCCAGGCGCCTCTGAGCCCCGAAACATGATCTACATGAGCCGCCTGGGCATCTGGGGTGATGGCACACCCTTCCGGACCTTTGAGGACTTTCTGCATGCCATTGAGAAGAGGTGAGTGCCCCTCCCTGCCTGTGACAGGGGCAGCTGAGAGGCCCACAAGGGGGCTCATCACATGCAGAGGCCTGGTATCAGTGTGCCCAGTCCACATCCGGGCTCACACTCCTCCAGCAGCCAGAGTGAACTTAAAACACAAATCCTGTCCTTTCTCTGTCTACACTTTCCATCATTCTAGGAGAAAGAGCTCCTCCCTGCTTTTCCTGCATACCGCCCCGCCCCCCCCCCCCCCCCAGCCCCTCCTCAGCCCAGGAGGGTCAGGCAGATGGGAGCAAAGGGCCTTTACAACAGCTGTCTGCATTCCCCCTGTGCACCTGTCCCTTGCCCTCCAGGGCTCAGCTCCAGGTGTCAGCCCTTCCACAGAGTAGCTCCATCACTTGATGGGACTCAGCATGTGGTCAGGCAGGTCCCTGCCAATGCTCAGGCAATCTTGTCTCCGTCCACAGGGGCGTGGGTGCCATGGAGATCGTGGCCATGGACATGAAGGTCAGTGGCATGTACATTGCGCGCCAGCTCAGCTTCAGTGGTGTTACTTTTCGAATTGAGGAGATCCCGCTGGACCCGACCTTCGAGCGGGTCTATAACCGTGCAGCCCTACTGGTGAGCAGGGTGCCCAGGGGTCTCTAACTGCATGGACACATCATGCATTTCCTCTTGGAATTACATCCCTGTCACCTTCAGCATCTGTCTTTAAAAACACTACAGGGATTTGTCAGCTTACAGAAAGGAGGAAGCAGCCAGCCCACTTGCCTAGGTCTTTGGCTGGAGCCTATCGACTCCGTTCTGTTCAAGGCGGGGATTCTTATGTGACTGCAGTGATGTGGGCACACGGCTGGGCCCCACCAACCTCCCCATGATGTCATGAGTACTTTGACTCTAAGCTGTTTCCAGTGTCCACATCTCTGTACACTGTGGCCTGGCCCTCATCTTCACCATCTTCTCCATGTGTGGTGGGTTCCTGTGTCCTCACTGTCAGAGCACACCTCCATGAGACAAGCCCTGAGCATTGGCTCTGCCTGTGCTGTATCCTTACCTCAAACCAAGACACGGTCTCCCCCTCAGCACTGCTGACATCAGAACCAGGTCATACTATGTGGGGGTCCGTCCTGGGTGCTGAGCAGCATCCCTGGCTCCCACCCACTCCATGTCGGGAGAACCCCCCGCTCCCAGTCATGACAACTACAGGTGTCCCAGACATGGCCCAGTGCCCCCTGGGAGCAGGATCACCCAGCGTGAGAGCCCCTGGTCTAAAGTATCAGGAGTCGAGGAACTGCCGCAGGAGTCGCTGCAGGTGCCCTTCTCCTTTCTGAAATCATGGCCCACCGGTGGCCCCACAGGTTTTGGTTTGTTAACGTTTCTGCCTGTTCAGGTATCGGCAGAGCCTTTGTGTTGCTCTACGTACAAGCCTCCCCACCCTGGCCCCACATTCCAGCAGGGTGGGGCCTGGGGGACAGTCGGGCAGTAGTGAGTTGGGACACGTGTGCTGTGTCGTTGCAGTGGGCCGAGGCCCTGAACGTGTTCCAGCGGGCAGCTGACTGGATCGGCCTGGAGTCCCGCAAGTCCCTGTGGGGTCAGTTCTGGTCGGCTCACCAGCGCTTCTTCAAGTATCTGTGCGTCGCCGCCAAGGTGCGCCGGCTGGTGGAACTGGCCCGGGAGGAACTGGCCCAGGACAAGGTGAGTTGGCGGCAGTGGTAGCTGGGCCTCATGGCTGCACCCCAGATGCCTACACTGGTGCCTGAGGGAGGGAGTTGGTGGAACAGGCACCAATATCCATCTCACAATCACGGACAAGCCCAAATGTAGCTGGACTGAGTCCAGGAAGACAAGGGTGAGCTGAGGTCCGAAAAGTTCTGGTCCTGCCTGACCCCAGCTCCCTGCAGCAGGGGGCCGGAGTGGCCTTGCCCTGGGCTCTCCGTGTCCAGAACTGGCGGGTCCCCAGAAGAAACAAGACACAGAGTAATGAGGAGGTCTGGAGAGCTGAGGTCAGATGTTAGCTGCAGTGCAGAGTTCCTTCATGGTCTGGGTGTGTGAGGCCCTGGCAGGCAACAGGACCCAAAGGGAGGAAGGAAGGAGGAACTGAGGCAGGCTGGGTTTCTGGCTTCAGGGGCTTCCCTCTGGCCCCCTGGGGCCATGCTCCAGAGCTATGGGTGGGGATTCCAAGTGGGCTCACCCCCACCTCATCCCCCACAGTGCGTGGTCATTGGGCTGCAGTCCACAGGCGAGGCACGGACGCGGGAGGTGCTGGATGAAAGGGATGGGCAGCTTGACTGCTTCGTCTCAGCCGCCGAGTGAGTGATGCAAGCGGGGGTGGGCAGGGTGGCCACACCAGGGACTCCCTTACTCTCTGGCTCGCTGGGCCTCCCCAGCAGTGACCTGTGGCCTGGCCCTGCCCCATGACTTCACTTGCTGACCCCTGTCCTTAGCCCTCAGGCGCAGCTTAGTTTTAAAGCCACAAAGGTTAACTGTGGTGACTTGGGGATCAGAGGGTCTGATGGAGGGTCCCAAGATTTCAGAATGAAGCTTCCAGGAGCCTGTCCCCCACGTGGGGATAGTGCTGTTTTAAAGAAGGACTCCTCAAAATTTAGGGACTGGCCTTCAGGGTCCCCAAAACCCCAAGCCTCTCTTCCCAGCCCATAGCAAGCATGGGTTTCAGTGTGCCGCCCCCCTCATTCTGGCTTATCCCCCATGGCCCAGCATTCCCTCCTTTCTCCAGGAGCTCCCAGCCCCACATACCCAGCCCACCTACCCTAATCTTGGGAGTTACCAGGTGTGTCCACCCCCTTGTCCCTCAGGTAGTCAGCTCCACCCAGACCACCAGCCCCACACCCAGTCCATCATAGCAAAACTGCCCCTTGAGACGCTGCCCCACTGTCCTCTGGACCTAATCGCCCTCGGCAGACGGGACAGCATGTTCATCTTCATAGTGAGAATAAACTCTGCTTCTCCTTTCAGGGGCGTCTTCCTGTCACTAATTCAGAAGCACTTTCCTTCAACCAAAAGAAAGCGAGACAGAGGGGCCAAGAGAAAACGTGAGCACCCACCCAGTCTGCAGCTTTGGCCTGTGGCCCTCCTGGGCCTCCCTTCCATCCTCTTTCCTGCTGCCTCTCTCCAGCCCCTCCTTTCTGAGCATCATCCCCGGTCAGCTGGTCACTCCTGCTGCTCCCTCTGCTGCACAGGGTGCCCTTCCCCAGCATCCACCTGCAAAGGTGGACTAGGAAGAGTGAAATCACAGACATCCTGCAGGGAGGGCAGTAAGCAGAGTGCCCCGACCGCAGGTTCCCAGGGCGAACTGGTGGGGGCAGCCTCTAGCCACACTGCCCGCTCATGAGTTGTCATGTGCTGGACCCCAGGGCAGACCCCCACAGGATGGAGAAGTGGGCTGGGCCAAGGTGACCCCTGGCTCCTCCCCTTCAGGGCGGCCGAGGGGCCGTGGGGCCAAGGCGTGCAGGCCAGCATATGAGGCAGCAGGTGTGATCCGAATCAGCGATGACAGCAGTACCGAGTCGGATGCTGGCCTGGACAGTGACTTCCACTCCTCCCCCGAATCCCTGGTGGACGATGACGTGGTCATCGTGGATGCCATTGGGCTTCCTGCTGACGACCGTGGTGAGACCTGTGACCCACATTTCCCTTCTTTCGATACGGGGAATAGGTTCAGAGAGGGGAAGTCAGCACCCCACAGCTGGTCAGCAGCAAACCTGGGTTCATACAGACAGTCTGGGGTTAGGGAGAATGTCTGGGCCCCCACACCGACCCTGCACCTGGCTGTCCCCAAGTCTGGCGGGGACCCCCCTTTGAGTGGGCTGAGTCCTGTGAGTGTGGTGGTGGGCAGGTCACCTAGCCGTCCCTCCTGACTCTGTGGCCCCACAGGCCCTCTGTACCCCCCACAGCGGGACCCCCATGGCCCCAGCATCCTAGAGCAGGTGGAGCAGCTGAAGCAGGACCTGCTAGCCAAGGTGCTGGTGCTGGGCCGGGAACTGCCAGTCAACACCCTGGATGAGCTCATAGATCAACTGGGGGGCCCTGAGCATGTGGCCGAGGTGAGCTCTGGGGCCCCCCACCCAGACTGAGGTTTTGGTGCCCCCTGGTGGCCACTCCAAGTCCCTGCCAACACTGAGGTGGGGGGCAACTGGGGGGCAGAAAGTGCCCATTTCCCACGACACCTTGTGTGCCCCTGGGCCTGTGGGTTCTGGGTGCAGTCCTCGGACCCAGGCTGGATCCCCACCCCCAGTTTTCCCTGCATGTCCTCCCTTTCCACCCACACAAACTATGCTCTTTCCTGGGCTGTGCCTCTGTGCCACCTCATATCCTTTGTAGCCCCAGGTGGTTGGTCTCAGGGCAGAGACCATGTTCTGGCCCCTCCCCTCACACACACCTGTTCCTTGCCCTTGTCCCTGCCCTGCCACAGATGACGGGTAGGAAGGGCCGTGTGGTGTCCAGGTCTGACGGGACTGTTGCCTTCGAGTCTCGGGCCGAGCAGGGCCTCTCCATCGACCACGTGAACCTCAGGGAAAAGGAGCGCTTCATGAAAGGGGAAAAGGTGAGGGGGCATGGGGGCAGGGTACCCCTGTGTGCCAGTGCACATGGGCAGGGAGGAAAAGCTTAAGAGAGGCCCCGGACAGGGGAGGCGCAGGAGTCTTGAGTCCTAAGGGGCTACCTCTGGACCACTAACCCCCTGTCCGTTATGGCTGTGTGCATGGGAGTGTGCATGTGTGCCTGAGTGGGGGGGGACACAGGCCTCCCTGGCTGTCCTGCCTTCGGTCCTGGTGGAAGCCACCTGAGGAAACAGGGAAAGTGGGCATCGGTGGGCAGCCATTTCCTCCAGGAATGACCCAGGGATGGTCACACTCCATTCTAAGTCCACGTGGCCACCACCCCACCCCCCAGATGGAAGGTACCTCAACTTGCTGTGTGGGTCACCCTAAATACATCAGGGTGACCCGGGGCATAGGTACGTGGGAGAGTAAGAGAAGACCGCCACCCATCACGCCAACCCGCCCCGTCTGCGTCCCCCCAGCTTGTGGCCATCATCTCAGAGGCCTCCAGTTCTGGAGTCTCCCTCCAAGCTGACCGTCGGGTCCAGAACCAGCGGCGCCGGGTCCACATGACACTTGAGCTGCCCTGGAGTGCAGACCGTGCCATCCAGCAGTTTGGTGAGCCCTGCCCCTCCCCAGGATGCCCGGCCTCTTCCCTTTCCCTGCCCCAGGCCTGCCCTAGCCTTGGTCCTGCCCCACTGGGGCAGCCCCTGAGAGCCCCCTCTGTCTGTCTCCAGGCCGAACCCATCGATCCAACCAGGTCTCTGCACCAGAATACATCTTCCTCATCTCAGAGCTGGCTGGGGAGCGCAGGTTCGCCTCCATTGTCGCCAAGCGACTAGAGAGCCTGGTGAGTGGTTGGGCTGGACCAGAGTGAGCTGGGCGAGAGCTGGTCAGGGGGGCTGTTGGGGGAGCTCCCTGTGAGAAAGGGTGTGACAGCTCCCCATTCCTGGCAGGGGGCTCTGACGCACGGGGACCGCCGCGCCACTGAGTCCCGAGACCTGAGCAAGTACAACTTTGAGAACAAGGTACCCGGGAGGTTGGTGCTTGGAGAGGAGGGGTTCCTGGATACCTAAGCACAACCTCTGACCTGGCCTCTCTGCTCAGTACGGTGCCCGGGCTCTCAGCTGCGTCCTCAGCACCATCCTGAGCCAGATGGAGAACAAGGTGCCCCTGCCCCAGGGCTACCCAGGAGGGGACGCTGCCTTCTTCCGGGGTGAGCTGGGGATGTGGCACATGGGGGGTCTCACTGAGGACCAGTGTGGGGCACCGGGATTGGTAGACTGAATTTGTGTCCAAACATCCCTTTGACACACACCAAAGGGACACTAGTGGCAGAGGGACCTGGGGCGGGCTAGGGCCAGAGGCACGTGTGAAAGCCCCCTCTTTCTGCAGACATGAAGCAGGGCCTGCTATCGGTTGGCATCGGTGGGCGCGAGTCCAGGTCCGGCTGCCTAGATGTGGAGAAGGGTGAGTCCCCCTCACCTTCCAGTGGGCTGGGTAGGGAGTGGGTGGAGTTGACGCAGCCTGAGGCCCTCCTTCCCCCGCAGACTGCTCCATCACCAAGTTCCTCAACCGCATCCTGGGACTGGAGGTGCACAAGCAGAACGCACTGTTCCAGTACTTCTCTGACACCTTCGACCACCTCATTGAGGTGGACAAGAAGGAGGGAAAATACGACATGGGCATCCTGGGTGAGTGCCACCAAGGGAGAGGGAAGGGCCTAAAGGAACCGACAGCCAGCACCCCACACACCAGGCCCTCACCAAGAACACCAAGGGCCAAGGGAGCCTCGTACCAATAAAGCTTTTATTCATAACATTTACAGAGAGCATAGACCCCTACTTTACTTAACTGCCCCCAGGACAGCTGTGCGGGGAGGGGTCCTGAGGGGTTCATTGTCTTTTGGGCCAGGCTGACTCTGCTGGGGAACCTCTCCCTCTGCGGGGCACCTGAGAACTTGGGGTTGGTGCCCCCCAAAGCCCAGAACTAGAGCCAGCTGAGCAGCACCAGGCACCCGCCCTCCCGGTGGCATCCGTCTCACATGGTGTCCTCTCCCCAGACCTGGCTCCAGGCATCGAGGAGATCTACGAGGAGAGCCAGCAGGTGTTCCTGGCCCCCGGACACCCGCAGGACGGGCAGGTGATCTTCTACAAGGTGAGCAGACACCGGCCTCCCCTGACCCTGGCCCTGCGCCCCCACCCCCATCCTTAACACCCACGTGCCATGGCAGATCACTGTGGACCGTGGCCTGAAGTGGGAGGAGGCATACACCAGATCACTGGAGCTGACAGGCCCCCATGATGGCTTCTATCTCTCCTATAAGGTGGGCAGACTTGGGGCAGGACCCCAGGCTTGGGGAAATGGGGACAGTGCTGGAAGCGGGGTACGGCGGGGGGTTGGGGGGCAGCTTCCAGCCTCATCCCCTCCCCAGCACACCCACCATGGGAACCCCCACCTGGGACGTGTCCCTGTCTGCCCCAATCTCACAAGACCCCCTGCCCAGGCTCGTGGCAACAAACCGAGCTGCCTCCTGGCTGAGCAGAACCGCAGCAATCTTTTCACCGTGTATAAGCCCAACATCGGCCGGCAGAGTCAGCTGGAGACCTTCGACAGCCTGTGCCGGAAGTTCCACCGGGTAGGGATGGGGACGGAGGAGGAGGCAGGCAGGGAGGCCCCAGGATGCTCATGTCCCTGGGCTTATGTATCCCGCCGTGACCCTTCCCTGCTGGGGCTTCTGCAGCCACAGGCCTGCGCTCTGTGCCCAGCCCAGCTGGCCACCAGGAGGGGGCTGCCAGATTGGAGATGAGCCAGCCTGGGGCACTCCAGGCTTCAGTTTCCCCAGTTGTGTACTAGAAGTGTGGACGGGTCTCGTTCAGGGTCTCACATAACTGTCCCCCTAGGTGACGGCGGAGGAGGCCAGGGAGCTCTGGGAGAGTAACTACACCTTGTCACTGAAGCACTGCAGCCACACTTCGTGGTGAGGACCGGGATTGGGCTGAGTGGATACGGGGCACACTGCATTAGACAGTCCTGCCCCATTTTCTCTGGGCAGCTCTACTAGGGATGGTCCCACACACCACACAGAGTAAGGGGCCCTTTGGGCATCTGGGGTATCCCAGGGCCCCCAAGAGGTGGCACAGAGATGAGATGAGCTAGAATGGGGGAGGAGCCTGCAGGTTGTCATGGGTAGGTGTGTAGGGCACTGAGTGTCTGAGCTGCCCTGCCTGCCTGCCACACAGGAACCGGCAATGCCGGCTGGTGCAGGAAGGCAAGGACTGTGTGCAGGGCCTGAGGCTGCGGCACCACTACATGCTGTGCGGGGCACTGTTGCGCGTGTGGGGCCGCATCGCTGCTGTCATGGCTGATGTCACCAGCAGCAGCTACCTGCAGATTGTTCGCCTCAAGACCAAGGACAAGAAGAAGCAAGTTGGTGAGTGGGTGGGCATGCCAGTGGAAAGGGGATTATGGGGATTGGTGGGCTCTGCACCAGAGGCCCTGACCTGCCATCCCCATACACCCTGCAGGCATCAAGATCCCTGAGGGCTGTGTGCCCCGTGTGCTACAGGAGCTGCAACACATGGACGCAGACGTGAAGCGCAAGAAAGCGCATGGCCAGGGCTTCCCTGTGCCATCACCCGCCCTGTGCCCACTGGCGCTGCCCTGTGGTCCTGGAGAGGTCCTGGACCTCACATACAGCCCACCAGCCCAGGTCTTCCCACCACCCTCACCCTTCGCCTTTCCACTGCCCCAGGACCCTGCGCCCACTCTGCTCCTGGGTACCCCTGATGCTCCAGCTGACCCTGCTACCCTCGTGCACCAGGGCTGCGACATCAACTTCAAGGAGGTGCTAGAGGACATGCTGCGTTCCCTCAATGCTGTGCCGCCCCCAGAGCCCCCTGGCCCCCTGGGTGGCGGTGCAGGGGTGCCAGGGGGTGGGGGGGGCCCCGAGCGGCAGAGCGTCATCCAGTTCAGCCCCCCCTTTCCCAATTCCTAGGCCTGGGCTGTGCCCCAGCCAGGTGTTCTTCCTGGATGAAGCTTATCTGTAATACACATCTACACAGATACGGTCTAGTACCAAAGTGGGTGGTGAGCAGGGCTCGGGTCCCCCTGCCAACTACTGAAAGGAAGGGGGGCTAGGGTGCCCCTCATCCAGCTAAACAAGGCCTCCACTGTAGTGCCTTCCTGGTCGGTGCCTGGGCAGATCCGAGATGCTGCCACCCTGCCCAATGCGGCAGCAGGTGTGTATGTCCCACTCAGGGCTCAGGCAGGGCCTGGGGGTGGAGCTGCCCTCTATGTGCCTCTCCTATCCTGCCCTCTAGGCCTGGGTGGGGCTCCCCTCCCCAGCCCACCTTTTCAGGCCTAGAAATGCCAGAACCCCTGAAATACACAAAACTGGGTGGCCCCTAAGAGCTGGAAACTCAGGAAACCCCCAGTTCTCAGGGCCTTGTCTCTGGGAGGTTGTGAGAGGCAGACCCCCATTAATATATGCAATTCCCCCCTCCCTGCTCTCTAAATTATTGCCCAGCTGCCTCTTCCAGACCTCAGAATCTCTCTGGGGAGCTGGAGGGAGGGGTGGGCAGCCCCTGGTTTCTTATGTGTATTTATAATTCAGTGTATATATGTAAAAATATCTTTTTTAAAATATATGTGCCTTTTCACTACTTCCTAGGCTGTCTGCTCCTCTGGCCCACAAGGGTGGGAAGGAGGGAAGGTGGGGGTGGAGGGTGCCTGGTCCCACTTTGAGCAATGAGGTCAGGGGATGGCTACCATCTGCGAGGCATAGGAGTGTGAGTGAAACTGGACCACTCTTTGCCCAGACACCCCTCCCTAGGGCATTGCTTTCAGTCACAAGGGCTCATCCCACTCACTGGCCTTGTGGATAACAAGCCAGGCAGGAGAAATACATCCACCCACTAGGGCCACTGCCTACTGTGGTCCTGGCACCAGCGCAAGTCAGCTGCCTCTGGACCAGCTGAGCCAGGCTCGTGATGTCTTGGACCAGACACTGCCTCCTGCCCACTACAGATATGAAGCCCACCTGGGACCCTCATAGTGGTGAGACCAGTTCCTCAGGCTTTGGCCTATCCGTTTTCCCCCAGGGTTTCCTTCCAGCAGGCGGGGCAGCCCAGAGACAGGAGGGCTCCGGAGCTGGGTCTGGTCTTGAAGGCAGGAATGGACACCAGGCCCCTCCTTGGAGCTGTGGGAGCACATCAAGCCTCTGGTGCAGGGGCAAGGGACTGCCCCCAGCCAAGAAGCTGACAAGGGGGCAGAAAGCACCTCCTTCGGCAGGTCCCCACCTACTGCAGGCTTTCCCTGAGGCTATTGGAAGATGGGGGCCCAATCACTCTTCAGCAATACCACTCCCCACCAGCTGGCCTCAAATTATCCCCCATCCTCTTAGGGAGGACTGTGGACTACTCCCTGATTACACCAAATGAGGACCATGAGCAGGCTTGGGTGCCCTGGTTCAGGGTCCATACAATGAGGCCAGTCTGTCGAGCGGGCCCTGCCCAGCATGGCTCTGAGCCAGGACAGCTTGGCGGATGCTGCGCTCCAGGTGCCTGCCTCCCTCACCCTCCCACCTTGGCCCACTTGGGAGGACCACTGCCCTGGGCAGGCCTCAAAGGAGGCCTCAGATCATGGCTCTGGGCCAGGAATAGCACCAGTTAAGAATAATAATCAGCTCTGCCACTGCCTAAGGGGTGGGGCTGTCAAGATTAGAAGCAGGGCTGCAGGATGAATGCAGTCATCTGAACCTCAAGGGAACTCCACCCCCATGACCTCCCAGGGAGGCAGAAGCACCCAGCAAGCCAATTTGTATGTTTTATTCCCACAAGGCAGCCAGGGGTGGGGGTGCAGAGCTGCGAGCCAGGCCAGGCCCAGGGGCCTTCCTCCGGCAGAGGTGCACGCCGGGTTCTCGGGTCTGCCCCACCAGCGGGCTGGTTTTTAGACAGACTGTCATGAGTGCCGGGTGGAAGGCTCCGAGGGGCGCAGGCGGTGGGCTCAGATGTGGGGGGTGCACACTTGTGGAGCTAAAGGTAGCAGGGCAGGTCCTTCTCTATGACCTGTGGGAGAGGCAGGGTCAGAACATCTCTTCCCAAGGCACCACTCCCAGCAGGCTCCCTGGAAAGGCACCTACCTGGGGCTCTTCCATGGGACCATACCGCTTCACCACACAACCATTCTTGTCAATGAGGAACTGCGAGACATGGGGGTTTAGCAGAGGAGGCCCCGTGGGGCCCCTGCAAGAGGGCTGGGGGCAAGCAAGCAGCCCCCACCTGCTGCCCCATTAGGGCCAGGCCTAGGGCCTCTTGGGATGGGGGCAGTAAGCTGGCCTTGGACACAGTCCTGGCCTATTCTGTCCCCCAAAACCCTTCCTTACCTTGGTGAAGTTCCATTTGATGGCACTAAAAAAAAGCAAGAAGTCATGAGAAAACCCCATGGCAACTGTAGCCACCCCCCCCTACCCCCACCCCCGCCTCAGCCCCTAGGGAACCATCCTGCCCTGCCCTCTCCTCCCCCCACTTACTTTCCCAGGATGCCCCTCCCCTTGGGCTGGACTTTCATCCACTTCCACAGAGGGTGGGCATCATCTCCGTTCACACAGATCTTGCTATACATATCGAATTTGACATTATAGCCGGCAGCGAACTCTTTGATCTCTGCATTAGTCCCTGGCTCCTGTGGCAAGCAAAGAAAGGTACTGGGGTCAGTGTGTGTGTGTGTGTGGGGGAGCGTGTACCCCATTTCAGTCCTCCCTTCCACGGGCAGACCTTCTCCCCACGCCCGCACAACAGGGACACGGGGGCCACGCACCTGCCTCCCGAACTGGTTGCAAGGGAAAGCCAGGATCCGTAAACCGCACTCAGCATATCGGGCGTGCAGGTCGACAAGCTGAGTGTAGTTTACGTCTGTTTTGCCTCATTGCGAGGCCACGTTGGTGACGATGCACACGAAGCCCCTGGAGGTGGGATGGGGTGGTCAAGAGTTGCTGACCTTCCCTCTGCCTCCCCCACCAGGCAGGTAGGTACCCACCGGTACTTGTCCAGGTTAACCATGCGCCCGTCGATGTCCTTGGCTGAGAACTCGTGCATTGACTGAGCACAGCGCCAGTCATCACGGGAGGCGCACTGCAAGACAGACACGGGAGCAGCTGAGCGGCTGGGGGACCTCGAGGCCCAAAGACCCCGGCCAACTCGTCCAACCAGGTCCCCACCGCAGGAGATCCCAGGTGGATCCCTGCTGAGACAGACAGGACCCTGGGGCAAGAAAAAGGCAAGAGCTCCTCCTCAAAGGTGCATGCAACCTGCGCGCGGGGCGCATTTAACTGCAGACACCAAGGCCCAGGGAGGGTTGGGGATCCCATCAGGTGCCCCAGAGGGCGGGGAACACCGCCACCGTGTGTGGGGGCCCCGCGCGCACCGGATCCTGATACTCGACACAACAGTCACTCTTCCAGGCCGCGGGCAGTGCCTGCCCCAGGCTCACGGAACCAGGCTCCTTCCGCCGGGGGCGGGCGCGCGTCCTCCTGCGATAGTAAGCTGGAGCCTTCCGCCGCCCGAGGGCGCGGCGCCGCCGCCGCCGCCGCCTGCCCGGCAACCGGCGCCGCTGCCTGCAGCGACCCGGGGAGCCGGCGGCTGCGCGGCCCATGCCAACCCTTCGGATGCTCCTGTGCCCACCAAGTGCGGCATCCGGGGACAAAGGGCCGGTAGCCAGGATTCCGGCCACCCATCTGTGACGCCACCGCGCAGTACCCCGGGGCGGGGGAGGGGCGGTGACGCCCCGAGGCGCGTGACCCCGGATTAACCAGCCCAAGGGGCTCCCCCACTCTCCGGGCCCCAGCCTGGGGCCAGTGGCCTAGGGGCCTCCAGCTGTCCCGACGCAGCAGCCCCTGTGCGGCCCGAGGGTCCCGACCGCTCAGCCCTTCACATCTAGCCAAGACCCCAGCCTTGACGCTGCCTGTACCCCAGCCCGCGCGCTACCCACAGTCCCGACGGCCGCCCGCTTGCGCCCGGCCAGCGAGCTCCCACCCAAGGTCACCGTGGCCCTGCGCGCCACGGTGGAGGCCGCGCGCCCGCCCCAACGGCCCGCCGGCCCGGCCGCCGGCACCGCACTCACCATGGTGCTGGCCACGCCGGGCACGGCAAGAGCACCACACAGAAGCGCTGGCTTCAGCAGGCGGCACAGGCGGCTGAAGCTCATCACGGCGGCGGGGGCAGCCCGGAGGCAGCGGCTCCTCCCCTCGCCGAGCCGACCAATGGACGCGCGCCGGTGCGCCTGGCCTCCCATCCTGCAGCCACGCCCACCAGCGCCCTCATTGGTCAGCCGCTAGGGCGCTGTGACGCGTGACAGCGACAGCCATTGGGAGGCTGGGGTGAGGGGCGTGTGGGGGCGGTGCCTGAGCGGGCTGCGGTTTTGTTGTTGTCTGTGACTGCGCATGCTCGCTGGCGGGTGGGCGGCCGCCTCCACGCAAGCGGCTCGTTGGTGGCCCGTTGACAGTTACCGGGTAGTTGACCACAGCGCCGCGGGGTGCCACACAACTTGAGAAACTACTGGAAACCCCAAGGGAGGGGTCTTGAACTTGCAGAAAAATCGCTCCAGCTCATTGAAAACTGGGGTTTTATTTTTAATGTCAATAAAACCAAACTGGGGACTGCGCGAGGCCCCTCGGCTCCATCCGGGCGCCCAGGAGGGCCTGGGGTCACCTAGAGGCGGGTGTCCCCGGCCAGAGTCGCCCACTGCTGCAGTGTCCGCCAGCGGGGGGCGAGGGGGGAGCGTCACGGTCCTTTAGCCACTTATATGTCACACCTGAGCCCTGGCGGGGGGGGGGGGGCGTAGGCGGAGTCATTAAAATGGGCTCCGTGGGATCCCGCCCCCCAGGGAGAACACGTGGGGATGCCCAGGTGTGTGCTTACAAGGAAAGCAACCCCAGAACGACGTCTCCACTTCTACATTACAGTCGGTGCGTGCACAGCACGGGAGAGCCCCACCTCTGGGCTCAGGCACTTGGCCACCAGGGCAGAAAAAGGACCCACCTCATTCTTAGGACCTGAGTCATGGAATTCCACAGCAGGCCTGGCTGCCCCCATCCCCCAGCCATGACTGGAGCTTGACCCTGGAACTGCAGAGTGGTTGCAGCATTTTTATGCTTTGTCAACTTCTTATCGCTTTGTTGGACCCTCCCATGAACATTTCTGCAGAATCCAGGGCAGGGGGCAGGACTCTTGGGGCTGGGTTCATTTAGGAGAACCATTGAGCCCCCTCCCTCTTCCCCTGACCCAGGCCTGTCAAAGGGCAGAGCAGGGAGCTTGCCGGTGGAGTTGGGTGGTAAAGGCAGTAGAAGGAGAATGTTCCCCTGCCCGGTTGCTACATGCCCCTTCTTGCACAATGGTCTTCATCATGGCTTCTTCCCTCCAGCGGGGCCTCCAGCGTTCTGGGACTCACCCCTGGGGGTGGGGGCATTATTTCAGCTGGGCCTCCTCACCTCTCAGGAAACCCTCCTCCTCAGTTCCTCCCCTTGGCTGCACTGGGTATCCCAGACAGTCTGGTCCTTAGGAAGAAAAAACAGCTGTTTCCACTTTTGTTTAATTTGCACTTGGATGTCGAGTGTGATTCGACACGGTTAGGATTAGAATAAAGGAATCGAGAAAAAAGCAAGCGAGTGCAAAGGGTTAAGTTGTGATCCATTGTTATTTGCTGTTATCCATTTCAGAGTTGCCAGAAAAACAGCACAGGGTGAGCCCCCCATGAAGTACACCAAGGGTAAGAGATGGAGGGTGAGGGCTTCACCCCATGCCTGACTTCCTCCCAGATACATAGAAGATAAGAACAGGGGGGGAGACAACAAGTCTGTGGGGCCCCAGCTGCCCTGTGGGGAAAGTGCACCCCAGGCTCTGGGAGGGGTTTGCCTTTGAGGTTTCACAGCTTTTGCCAAAGGGACCCCATCTTACAGATGGAATTCATGGGGTCTTGGGGCAGTCTCAAGGCTTCAGAGAGGCTCCCCTGTGGTGGCTGAAGTCCCTCAGTAAGGAAGGTTAGTTGCCCACTGGCCAGAGGCCTTTCCAGACTGGCAACCAGTTCCAGGAAGGACTCGATCCCCAGTGTGGGGCATGCAGGAGGCAGCCAGTCAAAGATTCTCTCTCATTGTTGATGTTTCTATCTCTCTCCCCTCTCCCTTCCTCTCTGAAATCAATAAAAAAAATTTTTTATATAAAAAAGAAACCCTGTCCCCATTAGCAGTCATTCCCCATCATCATTAGCAATCATTAACCCACTTCCCGTCTGTGGATTTGCTTGAGTATGGTAAATGAGAACATGGGCCCTGACTGGTTTGGCTCAGTGGATAGAGCGTTGGCCTGCGGACTCAAGGGTCCCAGGTTCGATTCTGGTCAAGGGCATGTACCTTGGTTGTGGGCACATCCCCAGTAGGAGGTGTGCAGGAGGCAGGTGATCGATGTTTCTCTCATCGATGTTTCTGACTCTCTATCCCTCTCCCTTCCTCTCTGTAAAAAATCAATAAAAAATATATTTTAAAAAAAAGAAGAAGAAGAACATGGGCCCCCTTCCCAAGCGCCAACTCCCCCTCCCACCTTGTAGGAAATAAAGTGAAGGTTATCAAGTGGACTGTGAGACCTTGTGTTATAGGCACCGCTCACAGAAGACCAGAGAGGTCTTATCAAACAGCACCTTGAGACAGGAGAGGGCTGTCCCACCCTGGTTCTTGTCTTCTCATATAAGTGAATTTAAATGAGAGGCCCTGATTGTGTTGTGATAAAACCAATTTATTAAGGTAATCAAATTTATTAACGAAGCAAGGCAAGCAAATCTATCATCTGGCATAACACGCACGAATGGGCTCTCAACTAATCTGAAGAGCAAGCTGGTTGGGGGTTTGAGGCATTATATACCCTCTTGCCTATAGGTTTAAAAACTCCTCTGCTGAGCCCTGGCTGGGGTGGCTCAGTTGGCTGAGCACTGTCCCAGGCACCAAAAGGTGGTTTGAATCCCAGTAGGAGGTCACCCAGGTTGTGGGCTTGATCCCTAGTAGGGGGCATCCAGGAGGCAGCCGATTCATGTTTCTCTCACATTGATGTTCTCCTCTCTCTCCCTCTCCCTTCCACTCTCTCTAAAATCAAAAACATTTTTAAAAAGTCCCCTGCTGAGTATTTTGGTACAGATTAATTCTCAAGGTCCCTTTTTACTTTGTTGTGGCCTTCCCAGCAATCATGAGAGGCACCTGGCAATTTTATCTTGTTAAGCCTTCAGACTGCTGTGTTCTTTGCCTAGGGAGTAAAAAAACAAAAACAAAAAACTGCCCTTTTTCCTTTTTCCTTTTCCCTTCCTCAAAACAGCTGATTTCTTTGTTTAGTGGGTGAGAAAGACTTCCCCTTCTCTCCCCCTTTCCTGCATTCTCTCCTTAGGGAGGCTTTTAACCATTTGCTCTCTAGTGTCCTTGGCTAGGGAAGATAATGGCTTGTTATTTACAAGCTGGCTGTAAATTGCCCACACTGTTAGGCCTTGTTTTAACGTTCTTGTCTCAGTTTCCCTATTCCTCTTGCCGTGGAATTTTCCTAGCTTTTCACTGCCCTGTAACACTTGTGAGCCTGGCTAGCTCCTCAGCCAAGAAAACATTGTTTTGATCTCACACAGCCTTTACACATTCCCCTCCTCCTGCCTGTCCTGTTTTTCTCTGTTTTCTGTCCTCTATAAAACCTTGTATTTGGAAAGTCTGGGTGTCACGCAAAACAATAGCACCAGGGCCACCCAGGTTCAGCCAGTCCTCAGGCTGGGTGGGGCTTTGTGGTTCAACCTCACCGGTAGCAGCCACTGGTGTGTGCGGAAGTCCTAATAAACCTATGTCTTTCACAGCCAGTCTTCTGGGTTATTTCTTTGGAATCCAAGAACAATATGCTGAGGTTTTCTGGGACATCACACTTTGCATAACAACCTGTTCTGGACATCTATATATATAAAACCCTAATATGCAAATAGACGGAACAGCAGAACAACTGAACAACCGAACAACCGGTTGCTATGACGTGCAATGACCACCAAGGGGTGTGCGTGGCACATGACGAGCATCAGCTGCGGCAGGATGGTGGAGCAGGTGAGTGGGGGCGCCAGACCAAGGAGGGGCACTGGTCACTGTCATCGGGGCGAGCCTCTGGTGGTTACTAAAAATTCTTTGCTCCCGTGCTCCATGGTCCCACCTGTGCTCGCACCTGCTGCCAGTGCCGGTCCCAATCACCCCTCAGGGCTTCTCCACCTCCCCCTACTTTTGAGGGGCATTTGGGGCCAGCAGCTGCCTCTCATACCCGCTGCTGGTGACGGCCCCACTCGCACCCACTGCCGGTACCTGGCACCAGTCCTAATCGCTCAGTGCCAGTCAGCGGGTGTGAGCAGCAGCTGCCGTCCCTGATCGCCCCTGAAGGCTTCTCCACCTCCCCCTGCTCCTGAGAGGTGATTGGAGCAGCAGCCGCTACTCATACCCATTGCTGGCACAGGCCCCAATGGCTCCTCGCTGTCAGTGGGTGCAAGTGGAGCTGGCACCGCCCAATAGTACGTGGGAGCGGAGACAGCAGGAGTTGCCAGTAGAGAGGGGACCTGGTCGTGGCTGTGGCGGGAGGGGCTGGGCTGAGGCACAGAGGATGGGCCGAGACTCGCTCCTATGCTGACCGCAGCCTCGCAGCCTCGCAGCCAACAGTTCCTTTCAAGGTGCACAAATTCGTGCACTGGGCCCCTAGCTTTACATAAATGGAATCACACACTCTGTGGCCTCTTGTATCTGGCTTCTCTCATTGAGTATCATGTTTTCAAATTTCATTCATGTTGTAGCGAGTGTTGGTGCTTCACTCCTTTTCATGGCTGAGTAATAGTGCAGTGTGTGGATGGACCACTTTCTTTATCCATTCATCCCTTGATATACATTTGAGTTGTTTTCATCTATTGGCTTTGTAATGCTATGAAGTTTTTGTGTGGGCATGTTTTCATTTCTCCTAATGTTAAGGGCAGAAATAGAATAGTGGGGACTGTTAGGTCGCCGAAGGAGGAACACACGAGGCCAGAATGGTGAGGGATTACAAATTTATTCAATCATCCGCACACCAGGTGGCTGAGCCCCAGACGGCTCCAGCACCCTGTGACAGGAATCAGCGGTTTTTAAAGAACTTTTGGCGGGCTTTTTCTAGGCGGAGAATTCTCTGTGCAGGTCCAGAGGGGAGAGATAATGGAATGTGGTCTCAGCAAGTAAAGTGTGGTCTCAGCAAAAGGGAACGTCCATAGCGAGATGGCCTAAAGGTTGGTTCCCAGGGGGGAGGGTATCGATTCAGTTATTTGATCAGACCTAACAGGGACTAGCTATAATTATAAATTGTAAGAAATATTAATCATGCTCTGTTAACCGTGATTGTTCTGTTCTGATTAGAGAAGCACATTCTGACCTGGCTGAGAGCTATATGCCCCGGGAAATAAAAGTTAACCTAGGAATGCAGTCGGTCCATTCTCCTTTTCCAAGAACTGCCTGTCATCATGGGAAGATTAACAACCTTGTTGCTGAAACAGTCTGGCCCAAGAGGCACCTGCCCTTTGCCCGCCCTTTCGACCCCAGCCCACGTTGCCTGTAACCTAGTAACCATTATACCTGGCCTACTTCTCCATGCCTGTAATACCTATACTTTCCCATGTAATCTTTGTCCTCCTACCCGATATAAGTGGCTGGCTTATGGGAAGGAGTCGAGCAGATTTTTGTGGCTGACCTGCTGCTCTCACATACTGCTGGCATTATTGGAATAAATGCTCATGTATGGTTCAACCCTGCCTCTGTTTAATTGGCTCAAATAGAGACAGGCAGCTCAGACCAATTGGATGTCCGGTTTCAGTAAAAATGCTGGATCACGTGGTAACTCTGTTTGAGCAGCTACCAGACTGTTTTCCACAGTGGCTGCCCCATCTTACATGCCCACCCATGAGTGTGTGGGTGGGGGCCTGATCTCTGGGCCTCAGGTTCTACCAGGTGGCACAGCATGGTGAGGGGTGTGAAGGAGCAGGTTGCTCCTCTGTGTCCTGGTGCTGAGTCCACTTGATCAGTGGCAGGACTTGGAGTCAGCAGCACTGTGGTCTGGCTCTGCCAGCCTCTCTGGTGTCCTGAGGCCTACCTGCTCTTGTGAGCCCTTTTTCCTATTAAAATCCACCCTGACCTTCTCACTCTCCAACTTTGTCCCCCCCCCCCCCCCCGTTCCTCTCTGCATCTAGCCACATCTCCAATTCCTTTCCTCCTGCAAACCTGCCCCATCTAGGCGTTCCGTTCACCCGTTCCTTGGATCTGTTCTCCTCATGGTCATGAACAACACCCACTTAGCTAAACCTCTGCCCAATCCTCAGGCCTGGTCAGACTCATTGCCTGGTGACTTTGATGGCTGCTCCCTATTCCTCCTCCAGACACCTTTTCACCTGGTTCCAGAACACCTGGCAACCTCCCACTGCCCTTATTCTATGGAACAGCGCTTAGATAACATTAGTGTCAGGTGCTCAGTCATTAGCCAGGTCACCCTAGGAAGTGGTGCTGCTTGTGGCACGGGGGAGGGAGGCAATGAGGCACAGAGAGGTTGAATAATGTGTGCCTTGGGTCACATAGCCATGATTGGAGCCCATGCAGCTGGTCCAGGGTCTGTGCACACTTCTGCCTTCTCCAGCTCCCTTTCCTCCTCCTGGCCTCTGGTCTGGATCTGCTCAGTGAACTCATTCAGGCTCCCAGCTCCAATCTCCACCCTGTGCCCATAGTGCCCACATGTCTGTCTCCACTTGAATCTCACCTTGAATTCCAGACTCCTATCCTCCCCATTTCATCAATGTCTCCCCTTGGGGGTCTCACCAGAGTCCCCTAAGCTCTGCACATCGAAGAGTCCTTCCCTATCTGCCCACTGAGTCTTTCCATCCCAGTCAGGGCAGCTCTGTTTGCCCTCATCTCCACGTCCTGTCCTACAAATCCTGTGGGTGCTTCCTTCAGGACACCTGGATCCGGACCACTGCTCCCCACTCTCCGGTTAGGACATCCTCCCCAGCCCCTTCCCTGGTCTCCCTGAATATAAAACCCAAATGTTTCAATTCAATCAACAAGGCCTCCCAGATTTGACCCACTCCACCCTCTGACCTCCTCTCCTACCCTGCCTCCACAGGCCTCCTGCTGCCAACCAGGCAAGATGCAACTGCAGAGTCTTGGTACAGACTGTACCCTCTGCCTGATAACGCCTTCCTCCAGACAGCCACACCTCCCTCCCTCTCCTCCTCTGGGCCTTTGCTGGAACTTCTCCCCCTTTCCTAACCTCCTGTCTGATACTGCAAACCTCCCATTTCCCATGGCCGGCCTGCTCTTCCTACAAAGCATTGTCACCTTCTCACATTATTGTCTAATATGTTCACCATGTCTATCCTGTCTCTTCTTGGAACCTAAGGGGGTGCTTGCCCTGTGGTTGTTCAGTAAATATCTGATTGAATAAATGTATTACTGAATGAGAAGTTACCGATGGCCTCCAAAGTGACAGGGGCTGGGCTGGGTGAGCCTCCTGTATGAACTCAGGGAGAGATCCAGGCAGAGACAGGGCTGGAGCTCAGGAGACAGGACGGGGAGAGGACAGAGGTGGGAGAATGTCATAAGCTCTAGGACCTATGCCAACCTCCTCCCAAACATGTTCGTCCCTTTAGATTCTCAACTAACCCTCTCTCTTTTTTTTAAGTTTATGATTTTTTTAGAGAGGAAGGAGGAAGAGAAGCAGTGATTTATTGTTCCACTTATTTATGTATTCATTGATTGATTCTTGTATGTGCCCTGACCAAGGATCAAACCCACAATCTTGGCTTATCTGAAAGACACTCTAACCAACTGATCTACCCAGCCAGGGTCAGCTAACGCTCTTAAATGGGGACAGTTTATTATATCCATTGTACAGATGGGAAAACTGAGGCTGGGACCATTAGGTTGCACATGGCCCAGAACCAACTGAAAGCACCCCCTACAGTTGAACGCACAAACACTTATGGGGTGACTACTACGCAGCCCCAGGGGTCCTGAGAGGAGAGCAGGCCTCTGGCTCGGTCTGGGCCTCAGTTCCCCCAGCCTCAGCTTCCTCGCCTCAGCTAGTTGGGATTCTAAACTGCCGCCCGGAGACGGGTGTTGAGATGAAACAGGAACTCCAGAGAAGCAGCCAAAGCCACGCGAGAGCTCCCAAACCCACGCGAGAGCTTCCAAAGCGCGAGTGGGCGGTGCCATTCGCACTCCTCGGGCACAGCCAACAGCCGCTCGGGCTGCCCTTAGCACTGCCTCTCCCAAAGGTCGTTGTATTCAGGCGTTCGCTGGCGACAGCCCTAAACGGAGCGGCTGAGGGGGCCTGAACGGGGCTTCGCAGCAGGCACAGTCGGCGTGCGTCCCGGCGGGCACCGGCGCAGTGAGTGCGAGCGGCGGTAGGTCGGCATGGATGACGAGGAGGAGACCTACCGGCTGTGGAAGATTCGCAAGACCATTATGCAGGTGAGAGCGCGCGGGGCTTGGCGAGCGCAGTGAGCGCGGGCCTCGGGGCCCAGTCGTGAGTCCGAGCGGCGCAGGGAGGCGGAAGCGGGAGTCTGGGGTCTCTCCCCGGATGTTTGCTACCTCCTGTGTCACGGTGTTGTCCACGTAAAGAATGCCGAACCCTGTAAAGGACTTTTAAAAGAGTTTATTAGAGCCCTGGCCGGATGGAGCATTGTCGTCCTGTACACCAAAAGGTTGCGGGTTCTAGTTCTGGTCAGGTTGTGGTTTGATCTCGGTCCGGCGCTCGCTCTTCCTCTCTCCCTCTCCACTCGTTTGCAAAGCTCCCCCAAAGATAGGGACTGAAACAGTTGTGCTACAGGCCGACAGTGTTGTGGGTCCTGAGAAGAAAGCAGGCTGTGGGGACTTCACAGAGGAAAGGGCGTGTGGGGGGCCTCAGGCAGGCCAGAGTAGCAGCTCTCACCTCCCCTTTCTTTACGTTTTTTTGTTTTTGTTTGTTTTTTACAGAGAGGAAGGGAGAGAGATAGAAACATCAATGATGAGGTGGAATCATTGATTGCCTGCCTCCTGAACAACTCCCGTATCCTATGGGGAGGATTGAGCCAGCAACCCGGGCATGTGCCCTTGGCTGGAATCAAACCTGGGACCCTTTAGTCCGCAGGCCGACGCTCTATCCACGGAGCCAAACCAGACTTGGATCTTCTTCCTGTCAGCCCACTAAAGAGCCCCCGTTTCCGAGATGAGTCCTAGAACTCCTGGCCCTCAAGCTTTTGCCTGATTTTCAACTGTCCAGGCAGCCTGTCTTTTTCTGCCCCAGACCCCAGGGCCCCAACCCAAGTCCCAGCTCTGCAGCTGCTTCCTAATCACAGCCTCTCACGGCCTCAGTTTTCAGGATAAAATGACAGCACCCTTGGCAGCTGATTAACTGGATTGGCACAATGGCTGTCTTGGCGTGTGCCCCACATTTGTCTCTACCTGCTTCATCCCTCTTTTCTGGGTTCTACACACACCTGCCACACTGAGCCCCAAACTCCCTGTATTGTCCTCACAGTGGCCTCGTTCGGCCCAAGCTCTTGCTGCCATTCCTCCTCTCCCTTGGGGTCACCTGGCTCTTTCTGTCCACAGCTGTGCCATGACCGAGGCTACCTGGTGACTCAGGATGAGCTGGACCAGACACTAGAGGAGTTCAAGGCCCAGTTTGGGGACAAGCCAAGTGAAGGGCGGCCACGGCGCACGGACCTCACAGTGCTGGTGGCCCACAATGATGACCCCACTGACCAGATGTTTGTCTTTTTCCCAGGTGAGTGTCTTGCTGGTGCCTGAGTGGGTCATTGTTCTGGTAGAGCCATCTGAGGGCCTGCTTAGGATCCAGCTTGTAACATTCCCCTGCTTAGAACATTCCAGCTTGTAACATTGACCCAGAGGAGAGCGTTGCCCCTCACCTTATGTGCTGTGGGTGACGCCATTGATCTCTGACCCTTCTGAATACCTTTTCCAGTTTCCTTCTCGGTCCCCTTCCCCATTCTCTATTCCTTGGCTGTTTTCTCTGACCACGATTTTCATAGGCCTTCCAGGCGATCCCCCAGCTCCTGACCTCAGACCCACTGTTTCCTCCTCAGTCCACCACCAGCACAGCTTCCACTCTCAGCGCCTGTGTTCCCTGCAGCGCCTTCCTGCACCGTTGCAGAGTTATTGCCTCATATTGCCTATCCCCCGCCTCACCACACCCTTTCCTCCTCACTCTGCCTCCTCAGTGTCCAGTCATTGTCCCTGAAGACTACACTCAGGTGCCTCCTCTTCCAGGATCCCCACTGAGCCCTGGGTTGCGCAAAGAGCCCACTGAGGGGTGTCCTGGGATCCCTGTATTCCTCTGTTTTAGCACCTAACCCATTGAGGCAGCCTCGCTCTCAGGCCTGCAAAAGTTGGGGGACCAGGCTGTGTTCAGCACCTTGGTGTCAACTACATGCCTAGAATGAAGGGGGTGGGCAGAAAACATTTGCAGAGCTGAACCTGGTGACACTTTTTAAGATAAATGTCCCGGTGTATGAGATATAATTATTTGAGACCTTAATGCTTAATTACAGGCCTCCCACAGAGCCAGCTCCAGACCTGTCAGGGATTAGCTTCTCCCTGGAGTAGGAGTTCTCCCTGCATTTCCTGGTGTTTGATGACACTGGAGGTGTCACTGCTCCTCTGGGACATGCTTCAGGACAGGGCTGAAGTTTCTGCCTGTATTGGCTTGTTGGGGCCACCATAACAAAACACTACAGATGAGTCCTAAAACAACTGACTTCTGTTGTCTCCAGCGCTTGGGGCTGGAAGTCCAAGATCAAGGTGTCGGCTGGGTTGGTTCCCCCTGATGCTTCTGTCCTTAGCATGTTAGATGGTGGCCGTCTCCTCCCTGTGTCCTCACAGGGTCCCTAATGTCTGTCTCAATCTCTTAGAAGCACACCAGTCAGATTGGATCAGGGTTCACATGACCTCATGTTACCTTAATTATCTCTTTGAAGGCTCCTTTTCCAAACACAGTATTTTAGTTGCCTTCTGAGGTACTGGGGATTAGGACTCAAACATGGGGATTTGGGAGGACACAGCTCAGCCCAGGATATGCTCATCGGTGGAGTGATTTGCACTACAGGAGACAGAGGCCCAGCTAGGAGTCTCACCTGAATCCTGGTGGCCAGAGCCCAGTGGCTGACCTGCTAAGCTCATAGGGTCCAGTGTTTCTCTAGTGACAAAGCCCCAGGCCCCTAATGCTACTGAAAACGTAAGGACTTCTACCCCTGGGGATGGGTGGTCTGTCTCCATGGCAGATCAACTAACCTCATCTCAGCCATGCACTTTGTGGGCACCCAGACTGGACACCCAGCCATGCACTTTGTGGGCTCCCAGACTAAACAAGCCACTTAGCTTGGGGTTCTCAAACCTTGGAACCAGTGAGGCACCCAACTAAACCCAGATTCCAGACCCCACTTCCAGACAGGGACCTCTGAAGTCCAGGGGCATAGGCACCTTTCAGCTGCTTGGTGACCTAGAGGCAGCCAGCTCCCTGTTCTACAAACAGGAAAACTGAGGCCTCAGAGGGGTGCCACACATGCCTGGGAAGGGGTGGGTAAGGCGCCTGGCATTGTAGCCCAGCATGCACTCTGTCCACAGAGGAGCCCAAGGTGGGGATCAAAACCATCAAGGTGTACTGCCAACGCATGCAGGAGGAAAACATCACCCGAGCCCTCATCGTGGTGCAGCAGGGCATGACACCCTCTGCCAAGCAGGTGGGTGCCCCCACAGCAAAGAGCCTGACCACTTGCCTTCCTGTTCTGTCCCGAGCTTCACTTTCCTATGGCACCTAAGAGGCCCACAGCTGTCTTCATCCAGGGCACCCACTGCACCCTCGGCAGCACTTGCCTCTGGCCCTACGTTCTAATGTGGGAGCTCAGGGTCTGAGAAGGAGCTGCTGTCCTTTGTGGGCAGCATGGGGCATACCCAGAACAGGCCCAGCATCCCCTGTCTGTGGTTGGAGAGGCTTAAGTGGGATGGGAGAAGCAGTGAGCACCCTCTTCCCCATGCCTGTGGTCCTTGCCCAGAGTCTTTGCCATCTTGGTCCTCTCTTGGGAAGGGGCCTCATGCCAGCTCAGGGACCAACCTCCTGGACTCATTTGACTGATAGAAACTCATTTCCTAACCTACCACCAGGCTGAGGTCTGAAGATGTGCCAAGGGCCAGGGCAGTGGGGAGAACCCCATGCATGCAATGGGAATGCCTAGCTTATGATGCCTGGCTTCTTGTTGAGGTACAAGATCGAACACATTCAGCTTTCCCACTTGCCATGTCCTCTGAGGAAGAAACAAGAGCTAGGTGTAGGTCTCCAGTCGTGTGTGTGTGTGTGTGTGTGTGTGTGTGTGTGTGTGTGTTGGGGGGTTTGGGGCATGGCCGTGTCTGAGGATCTCTTTTCCAGTCCCTAGTTGACATGGCCCCCAAGTACATCCTGGAACAGTTTCTGCAGCAGGAGCTGCTCATCAACATCACGGAGCACGAGGTGGGGCCTAGGGAAGGTGGGGGGCGTTGGGTGGAGGGGAGGGGTGAGATGGTAAAGGAAGTAGAGCCAGGCTCTTAAAAGTGTGGCCCCGGGTTCAGAGCAGCAGCAGTGTTACCTGAGCCTTGCTGAGAATGGGTTCCCAGCCCACACTGCTGACCTGGGGATGGGGATCCCAGGTTGTGTCCCAAGGCCCCTCTGCATGACAGTCATGGGTGGGGTGTAGACTAGCTGAGAAGGACACTGTACCCCTCCCCTGTGTGGGAGTATGGGGCACAGCGGGGTCCTGGCCCTCTGGAGACACAGGTTCTGTTCTCTTGGCAGCTGGTCCCAGAGCATGTCGTCATGACCAAGGAGGAGGTGACGGAGCTGCTGGCCAGATAGTATCCTTTCTATCCTCTCCCCTCCCCAATCCTCTGGGCTTCCTCCCTTCCTCCCTCCCTCCCAGGCAGCCCTGCGTGGCTTTTTTCCTGACCGAGCTTCCCAGTAAACTCCGAGAAAACCAGCTGCCCAGGATCCAGGCTGGAGACCCCGTGGCACGCTACTTTGGGATAAAGAGAGGGCAGGTGAGAGACTACCCTGGCAGGAGAGCCCTACCCCCAGCCTTTTTCCTCCTGGGCAGGAGCCTCAGGACCTCCCTCCCTCCCCCAGCTTTTTTAAGAATCGGGGCTATCCCCAAGTCTCTTCTCCTGTTCGGGGTCCTGGTGCCACCTGCCCTGCTGCTGCCCCCACCAAACCCCCCACACACCTGGGTCCCTGGGGAGGCCCTGCCCAGCCCTGCTCTCATTCTGATGCAGGTAGTGAAGATCATCCGGCCCAGTGAAACCGCAGGCAGATACATCACCTACCGGCTGGTACAGTAGCCATCCTACCACCTAGCAGGTAAGACAGATGCCACCCCAGCTGGGGGGTCTGTGCAGGGGAGGGGGGTCTGTGCAGGGGTGGGGGGGTCTGTGTACACTAGTGGTGCAGGAAGGACCCAAGTCTTTGCCTGAGTGGGCCCCACCTGTTACCTGCCCCACTAATGTTCTGACCCAGAGCTCTGAGCTCAGCCCCTTCTTTCCAGACCTGCTTTCCTCTTCGTTGCCCTAACCTCCTTCCAGGTTCCACCACAGCCTGTCACTATCCACCTCCTGTGGGGCCCAGAGCGAGTGGCACCTGCCCCTGGGTATCAACCCATGTGATAGACTAATCACGTGATGGCCCTTTCTTCTCTCCCCCAGCCCCGGGAAACAGACAAATGGACTGTAACCACCTTACCCAGGCGGTCTGTCCTGCTGTGATCTGCTCAATCCTGGAAACCTACCTGCTGCTCCTCTGGAACCCAAGGCAGGCTGTGTGCTTGCCTTCCCGGGCTGAGGGCCCTTGTGGCCTCACATGGACACTGAGCCCCACCTGGGATCCTGTGTAAATGGTTCCTCAAGAGGACAGGATGCTGAGGGGAGGCCAGTGAGCCAGCCAGCAACCAAGATGGTCCTACGTTCTTGCCTGTCCCCCAGGCACTCCAAGCTGGCTCCCCACAAGTGGGTCCTGGGTCCGAGTCTCCGGGTAAGCCCCACTTCCAGCTTCCCTTCTCTGTGCTCCTCTCACAGTGGCCCTGTCCCTGACCCATTGAGGACTCTTGAGGACAGCAGGCAGGGAGATTAAAACACCTCTGGATTTGGGTTGATATTGAAGCTGGGTGTTTTTAAATTAAAGGTATTTTGAGTAAACAGTTTCACTTGTCTAAAAAATGGGAGGACAGGTTTGTTGTGGCTTCAAGACAGGGTCTCTATGACCCCTCACTGCTCCCCACCTGCAAACTGCCACAGCCATACCTGGCTGTCTGTCCAGTGTTCACAATGCAAAGGTGCATCTGTCCGCTCCCTTCACCCAAAAGGCAGGATTAATGTTCAGTGCTCACTTCTAGCTATGCTCCCTTGTGCTTTTCTTGCCCAGAAGTTTGGGGTCCAACGAGCCTCTCCCCCACTAGAGTGTCTGGTTCCAGAAGACACAGTCCCCCCAAGTTAAAAGAAATCATGCATATACTTTAATAGCTTTATTGATACATAATCACCATACAATTCACCCATTTACAGTACCCAGTTTAGTGATTTTTAGTGTGTTCCCAGCTGTGCACACATCACCACCAGTTCTGGAACATTACATCACCCCCAAAAGCAACCCCAACTCCAACAACCACCCCCTGTTCCCCACTTCACTTCTGCTGTCACTTTGGTTGGCTATATAGGTTGCCTTTTTTTTTTTAATTGAATTTATTGGGATGACAGTGGTACCCCGCCTTGGCCTGGCGCCGCCCGCTCACCTGCTCCACTATCCCACTGTGGTCCCACTCAGTCCATTGGGGCCAGCAGCGTCTCCACTGCTGCCCGCTGCCAGTGCCACATCGCTGACACCCACCGTGTTCCGCACCACCCCCTGGTGGTCAGCGCACGTCATAGTGAGCTGGCGAACCCAGGTCGAGCAATTTGCATATTAGGCTTTTGTTATATAGGACTAGAGGCCCGGTGAACGAAATTCGTGCATGGGGTTGGGGCAGTCCCTCATCCTGGTCTGCATCCTCTCAATCTGGGACCCCTTTGGGGATGTCGGGCCTAAACCAGCAGTTGGACATCCCTTGCAATCCAGGACACTGCATGTACTAGTGACCATACTTTTCATACAGGTGAAAGGCATCCTGCTTTGGCATGGGCAGCTACATTTTTTTGCCCTGATTATAAAAAGTAGTATATAACATGATTCTTCTGAGGCAGTAATATCATTTTCTCCATTTTATGGGTGGAAAAACTGAAGCAGAGAGAAGTTAAGTAATTGGCTTTGTCATACCATAATAAGTGTCAGAATCGGAGCTGACCATAAAATGTGCAAGCCAGAGTCCATGCATGTCATTGCTGCATCATCCTGTTTTTTTCATTGTTGGAGTAGCCTTGCCAGGTTTTAATTTTTAAATCTAAGAGACCGTTCCCGATATATAGGGTAGGGTCCCTAGGCCTGGCTGGCAATCAGGGCAATCTATGGGGTGACTGGATGGGGCGATGGGGGGGACCCCACTGGTACCCGCCTTGGCTGACGACCGCTGGCTGCCCCCCCCCCCCCAATTGCTGCTGCAGGTTGCCTCCCTCTGGGGGGGGGGGGCAGACAATGCAGGAGCTGCCCCCTGGTGGTCAATGTGCATCATAGCACCCTGTCATTCCAGGGGTTCAGTTGATTTGCATGTTAGGATTTTATTAAATAGGATTGGGCCATTTAGCTCTGCTCTCCCTGAATCAATTTGTTTGCCTAGTCTGCTCTCTTGCAAAATACAGGTGTGTTCCTGAGTTTTACATAAGGACCATGTTTGGCTGCATTGGTGACCGCTCGTTATGCTTAAAGTAAAGCATGCTCTGAGATACATTTGTGCAGTTTCCTTCTGAAGAAAAGGCTCATTGAAGCTGAGGTCAGGCTTAGTGTGTACACTTTAATTCGTCTTCTAGTTACTCTATGGTAGCACTGAGTATACCAAGAAATTAATTGATAATTGTTTTATTTATTGATTTTAGAGAAAGGAGGGGAGAGAGAGAAACATCAATTTGTTGTTCCACTAATTGGTGCATTAATTGGTTGCTTCTTGTGTGTGCCCTGACCAGAGATCTAACCCACAGCCTTGGTACTGGGATGACTAACCAACTGAGCTACCTGGCCAAGGCCTTTAGTAATTTTTGAAAACTAGGAAGCAAATTGGGAATTTTTATTTCTTAGTGGTTGGAAAACTAGGACTTGAAGTATAACAGTAAGCCAGAAACTATGCAATAAGCCATTGGCTATGATGTTACAAATCATCTTATTTTGCGTTTGGGTTTTTTGGACAAGAAAGTACAGTGTTGCCCTGGCCGGTGTGGCTCAGTTGATTAGAGCATTGTCCTGTACACCGATCATACAATTTAAAAAATGGTTTCAATGCATATCAGAGTATTTATTTAATCAAGTAGCATTTTGCTTGTCTAAATTTAAGGATCCAAGTTGAGATCTTGTGCAGAATCTATTAACTGAATCTTAGTGTTTTCTTGATTTCATTGTCAGGTTTTTTTGTGTGTTTTTTTGGGGGGGGCGGTTTAATGAATAATTTTTTTTCTTAGCACTATTCATTTATTTTGCTCTTAAATTTTTTCAATCTTTATGTCTAAAATCAGTTATTTTGGCCCTGGCCAGTGTGGCTCAGTTGGTTGGGCGTCGTCCCGTGCACCAGGAGGTTGCCCATTCGAATCCCAGTCAGTACATACCCACATTTTGGGTTCAATCCCCAGTAGGGGCACTTGCAGGAGGCAAACAATTAATGGTTTCTTTTTCTCTCTCCCGTGCCCTCTAAAATCAATTTGAAAATAAAAAATAAAATCGGTTGGTTTGTAGCAGCCTTCTATTTCATTATGTCCTTGATTTGTCAATTCTTAATATATATATATTTTATTGATTTTTTTTACAGAGAGGAATAAAGAGGGATAGAGAGTTAGAAACATCGATCAGCTGCCTTCTGCACACCCCCCTACTGGGAATGTGCCCACAACCAAGGTACATGCCCTTGACTGGAATCGAACCCGGGACCCTTCAGTCCGCAGGCTGACACTCTATCCACTGAGCCAAACCGGTCAGGGCTGATATGTCAGTTCTTAATTTGTAGGATAGCTCAATAATATTGAGCTAATATTGCCACCTTGCTGTAAGTGCTGAGTTACACTACTCATTTTACTTGCCAAGGATACATGCCCGTATGTATTCTTTTTTTTTTTTTTTTTTTAAATATATTCCATTGACTTTTTCCAGAGAGGAAGGGAGAGGGATAGAGAGAGAAACATCGATCAGCTGCCTCCTGCGCACCCCCCACTGGGGATGCGCCCACAACCAAGGTACATGCCCTTGACCGGAATCGAACCTGGGACCCCTCAGTCCGCAGGCCGACGCTCTATCCACTGAGCCAATCCGGTTTCGGCCCCGTATGTATTCTTGATTGATAAATTGCAGAAGATTTGGAACAAAAAAACCATCCTCATCAGCAGTCACCCCCATTCCCCAGACCCTGACAACGTTGGACCCACTTTTTGTCTGGATCTGCCTGCTCTGGACATTTCACATAAATGGAATCACACTGTGTAGCCTTTTGTGTCTGGCTTCTCACTGAGCGTCATGTTTTCAAGGTTCATTCACGTTGTAGGGAGTGTCAGTGCTTCTCCTTTTCCTGGGTGAGTAATATTCCAGGGTGTGGATTGACCACGTTGTCTGTTCATTAACTGTTGGACACTTGGGTAGTGTCCACCTTTAGACCATGCTGCTGTGAACAGGTTTTGTGCAGACATGTGTTCAGTACCCTGGATGTGCACCTACAAGGGGAATTGCAGGGTTATATGGAAACACTGGATAATCTTTCCAGCAACTGCCAGATTGTTTTCCAAATTGGCTGCCCTGTTTTGCATTTCCATGAGCCCCGTACAAAGATTCCATCTTCACATCTGTGTGTCCATCCCAGTGGGGGTGAGTGAGGCAGAGTCTTTCTGTGGTTAGGAGTCATTTTCCCCAATGGCTGATGTATCTTTCACATGCTTATGGCCGTTTTGCATATTATCTTTGGATAAATGTGTTTCAGGTCTTTGCCTTTTGTTTAGTTGGGTTTATGTTTTTATTATTGAGGTGTAAGAGTTCTTTATTCTAGATACACAATTTGCAAAAATTACCTCAATTTGTTTATTTCTTAAATTCCCAGTTCTAGGTATATTTGCATAGGCCTTAAATCCTGAGGTTTGCTTTTGGGCACCCTGTGATCCAGGATGTCATTTCCAACCCCCGCCCCCCTCCCCCCCCCCAAACAATGATCTCAGCACTGTGGAACATCTGGCAGATCCTTTGATGGTCTCCCTGGATGCCTCTTCCATGTAGACTCACAGGCGGTTTGTTTCAAGATTCTCCCAATGCTCAATTTAGGTTTTAAAAAGTAGTGCTTTTTAGTATGTCTAATGGTAGAACAAGTCTTCTTTTCCTCCAAATATGCACATTCCAAAATGAGCTAGGCACAGAACACTGTGATACCACTCACAGGAAGTCCCTAGAGGAGTCAGACTTAGAGACAGGAAGTAGATGGTAGGAGCCAGGGGCTGGGGGAGAGGGAAAGAGAGTTAGTGTTTAATGTGAACAGAGGTCCAGTTTGAGAAGATGAAAAAGTTCTAAGATGGATGGTGGTGATGGCTACACCATGTGAATGTGCTAATGACATTGAGCTGTGCTTAAAAATGGTTAATATGGTAAATTTTATGTATATTTTACCACACAAAAAACATCTTGGTTATTCCTTAATATTTACTCTTTGAATGAATAGAATCAGCTCACGAGTGTCTGTGGAAAGTCCTTTGCTGTGGTTGGTTTGCTCTGTCTCTGAAGCTGGTGAAAACCTGCTGTTGTCCCTTTGTGAAGGGTCCCAGACGCCCTTGGTTAGGTTTCCAGCTGCAGAGGGCATGGGCGTTATTGTCACCTGTGGGGACACTGTGGTCTCTGTGCCCTCCTCCCTGCAGCACCTGGCTCCCCTTTATTTCTTAGAGACCTGATTCTGCCTATGCCACCAAGCACAGCCTGTCCCAAGTTCTGAGATTGGCTCAAGGTGGCTCCCTGCTCTGTGACACCCACCGTGGGACTCCTGGGGGACAGGTGGGATGAGGTCAAGACCTGGCACTTACATAGTTCCCCGCCACCAGGACATGAAATTGGCCTACCCTGTAAAGGTGCCTCTAACAAGTTGGAGGCCAGTGTTTGCAGACCTATCAGGTTCCAGAGATGCTTTTGCATCCAAGAATGGGGTGCTTTACATGATGTTTGCTTTCTGACTAATATCAGTAGTGAAAAGCTGCTGTCCAGCTGAACTCTGGACTATTAGTTTTAGCTGTTAATTCTTCTGTCCTTTAAAAAATGTAGATCAAAATATACACATCTTTTGTGTAAAGGGCTAGACAATGACCCAGCTCTAGGGCTCAAGTGGCACACAGGGTGGTTTGTCAACAAGAGTGTGTGGCTATGTGCCAACTTATCTTTGCCAAAAACGGTACCGGGCTGCAGTTTGCTGGCGCGTGGTCTCCTGTTCTGGCTTTCTTAGGAAGTTTCTGCAGAGACGAGGCCTGCTGCTGCAGTGTGCTGACTGACTTGTCACGGCCACTTCTTAGCTATGCCTGGGGTGTGATGTGGTTTTAGGGGGCTGTTCCGTATCAGGAGGGGAAGCCCTTGCTCCCTGGCTGCTTTTGTTACAACGGTGTGGATTCTGCCTAATTCTTCTGCACTGAATTAAAAGTTGGGGCTCTTCCACACGCTCTGACTCCATAGCCCAGTGGTACCAATGTCCGGCCATTGGGCTATGGAGTCGGTGTGTGGTGACTGTCAACAAATGTAGCTTCTCAAAAACTCGGTTGGGGTGGAAATTGAATATCGAATGTTCTGACTCTTCTTAGTAAATGCCTGTCAAAATCATTCAGAAGCTCTAAGTTATAGAATTTTGTTATTTGTAAATCACAGAAGATATAACATATTTAGAATTTTTCATCCCAGGATTTTAAAGTGACTTTTCAATATATTGACAGGTATTTTCATAACTTCTTTGTGGAGAGATCATAAAAATAAAAATAATTATTTAATGAAAAAAGCTTAAAGCAAATTACTGTTAACAGCATACATGTACATTTTGTGTGTTAACATTAAGTTCTTCATTTGTACACTGCAAACCACTGACATTTAAACAGGAGATTCCAGGGATGTGTTTTTGCCTCCAGTGGAGTAGGGAGCAGCACTTGAAGAGATTTCCAGACAAAAGGGAAATGCCACCCGAAGAGTTTTAGATTTTGTGTCTGGTGAAAATGGTTAGAGAGGGCAGACTAGTCAACTGATCAGAGACAGACTAAAGGGAAGGACAAGTTCTATTGTTTAATACATTTTAACCCTTTGGAAAATCTTCTTGTTTCACCTCAAGTCATATTTATGCAGGCACTCAAATAAAGCTTATATATCTGTTAATATAAAAAAAGCAAGTTGGGGCTCTTCTCTGCTGGGCTGCCCTCCAGTATAAACCTGGCTGTGGGGAGGTAGTATGCATTGGGGGAGTCCTTACCTGTCCCCCCTGTGCTGTCCTAGATGGTGGCCACCACCCTCCTGAGGCTCTTCAATCTAAACAAACTAAATGAAATGTAAATGAGTTCCTCAGGTTAGTCTGGCCTAATTTCAAGTGCTGAGAACCCACGGGAAATGCAGCTAGCCCTGGCTGGGTAGCTCAGTTGGTTAAAGCATCCCAATATGCCAAGGTTGCAGGTTTGATGCCTGGTCAGGGCACATACAAGAATCCAATGAGTGCATAAGTAAGTGGAACAACAAATTGATGTTTCTCTCCATCTCTTAAATTTTGTTGGTTGTTGTTAACCCTCACCTGAGGATATTTTTTCCATTGATTTTTCAGAGAGTGGGAGGGGGAGAGAGATCAATTGGTTGCCTCCTGCTCGTGCCCAGGGGCAGGGAGTGAACCACTAACCCAGGTAAATGCTCCTCATTAAGAATGGAACCCATGACCCTTCAGTCCATGGGCCGTCATTCTAACCACTGAGCACCAACGGCCAGGGCTCAAATCAATACTTTTTTTGTTTTTTTTCTTTATTGATTAAGGTATTACATATATGTCCTTTTCCCCTCATTGCCCCCCCCCACACACACACTCACCCCCCTGATGTCTGTGTCCATTGGTTAGGCTTATATGCATGCATACAAGTCGTTTAGTTGATCTCTCTCCCTTACACCTACCTTCCCTCTGAGGTTTGACGGTCTGATTGATGCTTCTCTGATTCTGGGATGTTTTTGTTTATCAGATTATGTTGTTCATTATATTCCACAAATGATCATGTGATATTTATCTTTCTCTGACTGGCTTATTTTGCTTAGCATAATGCTCTCCAGTTCCATCCATGCTGTTGGAAATGGTAAGAATGCCTTCTTTTTTGCCACAGCGTAGTATTCCATTGTGTGGGTGTAACCACAGTTTTTTAATCCACTCATCTGCTGATGGGCACTCACTAGTAGGCTGCTTCTCCGTCTTAGCTATGGTGAATTGTGCTGCTGTGAACACAGGGGTGCATATGTCCTTTCTGATTGGTGTTTCTAGTTTCTTGGGATATAGTCCTAGAAGTGGGGTCACTGGGTCAAATGGGAGTTCCATTTTTAGTTTTTTCAATACATTTTTAAAAAAAGGAAATGCAGCTGGTACTCAAACAGCACAGATGAAGAGTGTTTTTCATCTTCTGGAAGATTCTACTGGATAGTGCCAAGGCAGCGTTCATGTGAGGTAGTTATCTAACATCTGCATGTTTGCACAGCTTGCCTCAAAGGCTCCTTGGGCTCACACACCTCACTGGGCCATTTGGGGTAGACTTTCCTTCCTCACACCCTCCCCAGTGAGGAAGCAAAGGAACCCCAGTGTCCCCATCCCCAAGTTGCCACTCAGATTAACAACTTTATTTTAAATGTTTTTTAAAATATGTATTTTTGTTTTGTTTTAATATATACTTTTTATTGATTTCAGAGAGGAAGGGAGATAGAAACATCAATGATGAGAGAGAATCATTGATTGGCCGCCTCCTGCAAAACCCCCCCCACCACCACCACCACCACTGGGAGATCGAGCCCGCAACCTGGGCATGTGCCCTTAGCCGGAATCGAACCTGGGACCCTTCAGTCCGCAGGCCGACGCTCTATCTATTGAGCCAAACCAGCAAGGGCTAAAATATGTATTTTTATTTATTTCAGAGAGGAAGGGAGAGAGAGATAGAAACATCAATGAGAGGTAAACATGTATCACCTACCTCCTGCATGCTGCCTACTGGGAATTGAGCCCACAATCTGGACATGTGCCCTGATCTGGAATTGAAATGTGGCTTCCTGGTTCATGGGTCGACAACCACTGAGCCACACCGGCCAGGCAACAACTTTATTTTAAGCAAAATACATACATGTGCAAAGGGAGACCCCATCTGTGTACCTAAATCCCAGATGTCCAAACCAGATTCTGCCATCTGGTCCCTGACATTTGTCTGGCTGTCAGAGTGGCCTTACACAGCCCAGCAACCAAAAGTTATAGGTCAGGGCAGGTCCAAGGAGTGGCCAGCCCTGAGCAGAACTTTGGGGTCACTCAGGCAGTTCCTCTTCACAAAGCTCCATGGTGACTCCTGAGAGCAGAGTTCCCAGCTCAGCCAAGCAGGTCATGCAAAGGGCCACTGGATGGACCACGGACTTGGTCCTGGGAGCTTGTGGAGAAGGTGGCTGTTGATGCCCTCACCACTGTGGGCCATTGCAGCCTCGGCACAGAGTGGCCAGGCCTGGGGACATCCACAGTGACAGGAGCCAGGAACGGGGTGGTGCTCGGCCCCCAGCCCCAGCACAGGCCACCCAAGGTCCCAGCTAGACAAACTCTGGCCTGCTCTCCGGGTCAGTGCCTGCTATGACATGCCTGTCACAGTGCTTCATGGCGGGTGTCAGACTCGCAGCTACATTGTTGCACTGGTTGGTGTTGTACTGGGACAGCCCCTCCCAGTCACCATCCTCCCCAGCTGAGCGTCCCAGCTGCTGCTCCTCACTGCCGCTGTCCCCAGCCTCCTCCACGCTGGCCTCACTGCTCTGCTTCTCCAAAAAGCTGAGGTGGTGCAAGGCTCCCCCCTCTGCTGGGGACAGCAGCTCTGGGGCCTCCTCCAGTTCTGAGTCAGAGTCATTGGAGGCAACATGGGATTCTGGTAGGTCTGTGAGAGGGAGAGACAGAGGTAGAGACATGAGAGAGAGAGGGAGAGACAGGGAGAGGTATCGCCCATTGAGCTCCCTAGGCCGATCCACTCACCTGGGCCTCCGTCCTCAGCCTCTTCCTGCAGGGGGAAGGCAGCCCCCTCACTGGCTTCCGAGTAGGGTACCTGGAGCAACACCTCAGCCCGCTGGGTGGGCATCTCATGCTGCAGGGGTGGCAGGGAGGTCAGGGAGGGGCCTGGAATCCAGCCCATCCAAGCTCCATTTTCTGTCTTGTAAATTAGCTTCATTTTTAAAATCCCTAACAGTTGTCACCACCCCCTGCACCTGAGGCTATGAGGGCCCCGTTCCCATGTCATGATTGACAGCTCTTCCAGCAAGGGCAGCAGGCCCTGGCGGTTGGGTTCCTTCCTCCCACCCTCAGCCTGCAAGGACGCTGTGATCCTGAGGCCACACCCAATCTTGCCTCTAGAGACTAGGGACCTGCTGCCCAAACCCCAAGAGATGCCTAAAGACAGATAAAGACTCAAGGCAAAGGGGATGAATACTAGAGCAGGGCCCTGGCCAGGTGACTCGGTTGGTTGGAGCATTGTCCTGTACATCAAAAAGTTGTGGACTTAATTCCCAGTCAGGGTGTGTATGAGGCAACCAATTGATGTTTCTCACATCGATGTTTCTCTAAGACCGTGGTCGGCAAACTGCGGCTCGCGAGCCACATGCGGCTCTTTGGCTTCTTGAGTGTGGCTCTTCCACAAAATACCACAGCCTGGGCGAGTCTATTTTGAAGAAGTGGCGTTAGAAGAAGTTAAGTTTAAAAAATTTGGCTCTCAAAAGAAATTTCAATCGTTGTACTGTTGATATTTGGCTCTGTTGACTAATGAGTTTGCCGACCACTGCTCTAAGAAAAGAGTCGCAGGCTCAATCTCCCCTTAGGGGGCATGCAGGAGGCAGCCGATGAATGATTCTCATTATTGATGTTTCTCTCTCCCTCTCCCTTCCTCTCTGAAATAAATAAAAAATAAACATATCCTCAGGTAAGACTTTAAAAATATATATACTAGAGCAGGGGGCTGCTTGGACACCAAAACCTGCAGAAACAAAAACTATTGGCTTAAAATTAAAACCCAGCAGCCAGGTAAAGTAGCAAGTTGGACCCAGCCAAGGGGCTGGCTGGAAGGCACAGGACAAGCCAAAGCCTCTGCACTGAGTGGGGTATTCCCCAGATTTGAGCCCACACTTTGCTTAAAAGGCCCCCCCGGAGGCTGCCCCTGTGGAAACCAGACACCTCCCGGTCCTCCCCAATCTGCATCCCCCCATGAGCAGACCCTTGCACCTTCCCCTGATCCACTTGTCACCTCACCTGTCCCCTATTCTCTTCAGGCTTCTCCTCAAAAACCAGCTCATAGTGGGTGATGAGGGTCTCCACGATGCGGGCCTGGTGGGGGTAATCGACCAGGGAGGAGAGGGACACGGTGGCCTCTGTGGGCCGTGGCCGGAGCAGCGTGGGCCCGAACACAATGCCTAGATTCCCGGGGGTCATCTTGTTGTCCTGTTCTACCTCCACAATCCTGAGGAGTCGAGGGGTGCAGAAGCAGGTGAGAGTGGCTCCCTGGACCCAGCCACCCTGGACCCCTGCCTGGCTGACCCTCACCTGCGCAGGTGCTGCAGCAGGTACTGCAGTGAGGCCCTGTTCTCGGATGGCAGGTCACGCAGGAGCTCCCGCAACCGGCCCACCATAGCCATGGCCACGGCCTCGCTCTCGGCCATATCCGGACAATTCCGGGACACTGCCTTCGCTTCAGCCTCTGCCTTCAGACTGTCCTTGGCCAGCCCCACAAGTTCGTGGTAGAGGCGGAAGGAGATGAGTGGCTCAGGCAGCTGCCAAGCGACAGGTGGGGATAGGGGGGGCGGGTGACATCAATGATCCTGGCCCGGTTCCCTCCTGTCCTTCCCTGGCCATGCCCCTAGCATCAGTCCGACCCCTGCCAGGTGCTGGTCCCACCCCAACCCATAACCAGATCTGCTCCTGCCCTGGCCTAGCAGCCCACTACCCCAAGAAGCCCTGCCCCTGCCAGGCACAGGTCCTGCCAGCCATGGGTCCTGCCCGGTATCTGCTCTTGCCCCATGGGGCTCACCTGGCGCAGGTAGAGTTTAAGGACATTGCTGATGTCGTGGGGTGAGGCCTGCGACAGCTCCACCAGCTCCTTGCCGTTTTCGAAGGCCTGGCACAGCTTCTCCACACGCGTCTTCACCCCATTCACCCGGTATATGCCCTGTGGGGGTCCCCGGTCAGCCTCGGCCCACACCTGCCTCCCCTCCCTGTGCTTCTAGGATGAAGCCCCTGCTGCTGTCCCCGCAGTAGTCACCTTGGTGCGCAGAGCCCGCCGCTCGATCTCACAAACACACTTCTTGACGATGAAGGGCACGCCATCGGGAGTGCCACGGGCTGCCTGGCCAAAGTCCTGGCCAAAGAGCTGCAGGCGGCCCTGAAGCTTCTTGTGTCCACACTGGATGGCCAGGGTCTCCAGACACTTCTTGTGGCAGGCCAGGCAGCACTGGGGCAGTGCACAGTGAGCAGAGAGCCTGGGTCCCCCTCCCCTCCTCTCGGAAGCCCTCATGACCCACTCCCCCCCAGGGCAGTTTCTGAAAGCACAGTCCAGATGGCCACTCCAAGAGTCCCCTGTGCTCTGCACGGGACCTTCCAGCCATCCCTGGGGCCCACTCACCTCCTCGCACTCGGCGCCGTGGAAGTAGACATAGCTGTTGCACTCCCGGCACTTGGCTGGTGAACGGAGCTTTCGGAGCCTGTGAGTTCGGGCTGCCTTGGAAAGTCCCAGGTGGCGGAAGGGCCCACTGGGCACAGCCACTGGAAGCTCAGGGGTCATGCCGTTGAGGTCATCTGGGGGTGGGACAGGTGGTCATTGTCGCCAAGGCAGGTTAGGACCAGGCCCACAGGCAGAGTCTAAACCCCCTCTCCCCTTACTGCCGGGGTCAGAGGCCCCCTTACCCTGCTCAAAGGCTGACGCCCCTGCACTGCCCTCCTGGTCCACCAGCTCCTCGCTGGATGACATGGTGCCGCTGGACGACATCCGTTCAAACTTCTTAAAGTCCCCTGGGCAGGAAATAGGGGTGTCAGATACCCCAAGCCCAGAGGGAGCGGCATCTGGTTGGCCAGCTGCTCCCCCAAGGGCCCTCTCCATCACCCTGGCCACATGGTGAGCTCAGTCCCCAGCCAGCAGGGCAGGTCCTTCACCTGAGCCAGGGCTGGGGTCCAGACTGCCATCAGAGTCTGGGATGGAGGTTGGCCATGACTTGTGCACCTGGTGTCCACGCCCACCTGCAGAATGGGGCATCTAGTGAAGGGCTGGGTGGGGCTGAGAAGGGCTGGAAGGAGGCCTCACCCACCCCACAGTCCTGCCAGGCACCCACCCCCGCTGGGCACTCACCCCTGCGCTCCTTGGCAAGCAGCCCATCGCTGGCTCCACCTTCATCAGGAGGGCCGCCAGCAGCCTCCGCAGCGTCACCAACATTGAAGCTGCCTTTCCGGCCGCGCATGACGGGGGACCTGGTGGGAATAAAAGCCAGGAGAAGGAGCCATGATGGGGGTCAGAGAGGCATCATGCTTACCCCCATCTCCAGTGCGAAGCCGGATCCCAGGGCACACGCACAGCCATACCAGTTGCTGGTGGGGACATGGGGCTCAAAGTCATAGTGCACATCAGGCTCCTCATCACGCTGCAACTGGCGCACGTGGGAGGCGTACTGCTGGCCCGGATCGTAGAGCTTGCTGCTCTCACACAGCATCTGGAAGTGTACAGGCAGCGGGGCCGTCTGCATGTGCATCATCTGGTAGTAGGAGATGGTAGCCTGACGGAGATGGGGCACAGGCAGTGAGGTCAGCAGTTTGCACAGGTGGCTGCGCAGCCTGCCAGCAGCCAGGGCGTGGGAGCACCTGGCACCCACCGACTTGATGGTCTGGTCACTCTGCCGGATGACCTCCTGGATCTGTCGAAGCGCTGTCACCTTGGTGTCCTCCAGCTCCTGCTTCTGTGTCTTGGCATCCGCCACACATGTGCGGTATGTGGCCATGGCTTCCTCTGCCTGGGGTGGGGCATAGGGGTGCACAGAGAGATGTCAGCCTGGGATTCAAGACCCACACAGAAATCCAGCCAGCGGAACAGGGTGGGAGGGCTTTCCCGGCAGGACGCACCGCCCAGGCAAAGGCCTGGAGGTGGGAAACTTCACACTGTGCGTCAGGAACTGCCCCACCGGGTCTCACCCTCCACTGCCGCCTCCCACTCACACCCACCTTGTTCTTGGCCTCCTCTTCCAGGCGCCGCCGCTTGTCCAGGGCCTTGGAGACTGTGCCCCCCGCCCCAGGCCCAGTGCCCGCCTGCTCCTCCTCTGTCTTGGCCACCAGCAGGCGGGCCTTGTCGTGGTCCTCGCAGCGCTGCACGTAGCCCTGTTTGGCCTTGCGAAGGTTGGACTCTGCCTCTTGCTGTGGGCGTGGGAGCAAAGAGACCATTTCCAAACTGTCCTTCAACTGAGCTGTGTCCTGGCTTTCCCCACTTCCCACCCCAGCAGCCAGACACCGAGTCAGGCACCACCACCACCCATGCCCCATGGTACCATCCCATGGCCCAGTGGGCAAACCGGCACCTGCCCAAGAACTGACAGTAGAAGAACAGGAGGTGACACCTATAACGGGACTCCAGGAGGAACTGGCATCTGGTGTGCCCATTTGACAGCCCGGGAAGCGGAGGCATGGCTAAGCTCTGAACGAGGCGCGGCCTGCATCAGCCCCGACACCTCTATCCGCCCCCGTCAGAGTGGCTGGTGACGCACACTCTCTTTCACTTCCCCTCTCACAGAGCACAGTGCAGCCGCCCAGGCAGGAAGTCAAGCACCCTCTGGGTGGGCAGGAAGGCAGTTAGTCAAAACCCATGGGCCTTCTGGGGCCACACCTTGCAGCCTGCACCTTCAGAGGCTTAAACGTAAGGAACTGGTATAGGTACTAGGAGAAACCATGAAGGAATTTTTTAAATAAAAAGTTTTAATGCAAGACACAAAACCCAAAAAACCATAAAAGAAGAGACTATTGCCCTGGCTGGTGTTGCTTAGTGCTTAGAGCGTCGGCCCATGCACCAAAGGATCCTGGGTTTGATTCCCAGTCAAGGGCACATATCTTAGTTGCAGATTTGATACCTGTCCCCAGTTGGGGCGTGTGCAAGAGGCAACCAATTGGTGTATCTCTCTCACATGGATGTTTCTCTCCCTGACCCTCTCTCTCCATCCCTCCCTCCCTTACTATTCTCTGTAAAAATCAATGGAAAAAATATCTTTGGGTGAGGATTAACAAAAGAAAAGACTACTGCTGGCAATCACAGGTTTCTACCTTGTAAAATAGGCCGAGGCAGGGATCTTAACACACACCATCAGAGGCTGAGTTCTTTAATATGTAAAGAGCTCTGGCAAATCAATAAGAAACAGACCACAGTCCATCCAAATTGAGCAAAGGATATGGACCGAACTTCACAGAGTGGGGGAAAGTGCAGCTCTGGTTCAAGGGGGTAGCTCATACACTCACATCCCAAACCAGCCCTTTCAGGCAAAGATCTGAAATAAATGCTTGATCACATTCAAAAGAGGGCACAGGCTTATCACAGCAGTGGTGTTTGAAACAGCAACAACTAAAATAGCCATCAATAGAGATTTAGTGAAATAAGTCACCTGATCTCCGCGGCTAAGCACCTGTAAAGGGCCTGGAAAAAGGGAGGAGGGTGGATTGAGGTGGAGCACACCTCTGGGTGTGGGGTGAGTGTAAGAGACCAGAACAGGTGCTCAGTAAGATGTCACAGAATGTACAAGAGGCACCACAGTATGGTGTAGGCCCATGCCTGGCACTGCACCAGCTCAGAGGCCAGCCCGCCCCACCCTACCCGCCCGCCTGCCTCCCGAGGTACCAGCTTCCTCTGGGCGCGGTGCCAGGACTCCTTGATTTCCTTCCTGCGCTTCTCGTGCTCAAGCCGCCGCAGGTTCAGGGGCTGGGGTGAGATGGGCCATGAGCAGGAGACCTTGGTAACCCCCCTCCTAGCCCAACCTCCGGGGTGCAGCCCACCTGCATGAAGGTCTGGGTCTGCAGCGTGCCCACCGCCTGCACCATGCCGTGGCCAAACTCCAGGTCCTGCTCCAGGGCCAGCGAGTAGATGGACAGGAGGGGCATGTGGGGCTTTTGGAGAGGGCGGCAGTTAGCGGGGTGGGCCAGCACCCAGGCCCTCCCGGAAGCCCTCCCTGGTCCCCTCGGGTCCCCTCAGCCACCACCATAGCAAAGACAGGGAGCCCCTTCCTTTTGGCCTTCTCAGTGGCAGGGACTCACACCCAGGCACGTGGCCCCACCTCCTGCATGACGCTCTGTCTGCAGTTGTGGACAATCTTCTGCAGGCCTTTGGCAAAGTCCATCTCTGCAGGGCAGAGGAGTCAGTGCAGGGGGGAGGGGAGTGAGCAAGGGGCACGTGAGGGGAGGGGGTCCCCTGGCAGATCTCACCCCAGGCCAGCACTCACCCAGTGCAGTCCGCTTCTCCAGGTAGCCAATGAGGTCCTTCATGTACTTGGCCATGTTCTTAGCGTAGTTCAGGGCCACATCTACGCCTCCCTCACAGCGTTGCAGCAGCATGTCCACCTCCTCGGGCAGCAGGCAGCCTGCAGAGTGGCCTCTCAGCCCGGGCTCCACCCTCCAGCACCCTCAGTCCCAGTCCTCTGCCCCTCCATCCACCATTCAAGCAAATGCCCGCCCAGTGTGTGTGGCTCAGACTCACCGGCATCACAGTCCTCGGCGTTGGAGGGGGCGCCCTCACTTCCCTGTCCGTACAGGTTCTCCATGGACTGTGCAGGGGGAGGCCAGGTGAGTCCAGCCTTGTGCTGGGTCCAGGTGATGTCCACCCATCCCGAGACCATCACCGCCCCCCTACAGAGGCGGCCACCCCTGCTCACCTGGCTCGGGTCCCCAGGGGGCACTGACAGGAGGGTGCTGCTGTCCACTTCACCCATGAGGAACTCGGACACACTGCAGGGTCGGGGGCTGTCAGTATCCAGAGGTACAAGGGCCCCACACACCCCTGCTCCCGCCCCACAGAGCCGCGCTCACGTGCTGCTGAAGGAGACAGCAATGGTCTCCAAGGCCTTCTCAAACTCCTGCTTGTCTGCCTCATTGTTGCACTCGTAATGGAAGGCTGGCGGGCAGAGACAAGGACGAGGAGGCTTGGCTCACTCTGGGATGTGACCACCCCTACAACTAACTGAAGGGGGCCCTGAGCCCAGGGAAATCATCGGAGCAAGTGTGCCCATCAGACTCCTAGCTATCCTTCAAAACCCCCTTCAAACATCCCCTCTTCCAGGAAGCCCTTCCAGGCAGAGAAGAGAACCCTTGCTGCTCTGTCCTGGCCAGCTGACCTTTGACCTTGGCAATGAGGGTGCCCGCAGCGGTGAGCGTTTCCACAGTGTTCAGCAGTGGGTACTTGCAGATGACCTGGCGCATCACTCGTAAGGCCTCGCCCAGGCACTCGTGGGCCAGGGGCCGGCGGGCCTCCAGGAGATCTGCTGGGCAGAGCGGGTATGAGCAGGGAGGGAGGGGGTGGCCCCAGAGAAAACCTGCCCACGTATTCCTCAAAGATCCTGTCCCCAGGTGGGAAAACTGAGGCAGAGGTGGGAGGGGGCAGCTGCCCGAGGCTTACTATGGGACGTCAGGTAGGCACTGCCCCTCTCTTGGCTGCTGGCCAGGGCAACAAAGGCCAGACCTTGGCCTAGGCAGTCCCTTCTGCTCAGAACACTTTCCTCATCCCTCCAGAAAGTAAACTGCCTGTCCCTCAAGTTGCAGTCCTGTACCTCCTCCTCCATGCAGCCCACCTGGCCCCTCCCCTGCCCCAACCCTTCAGGGCTGCTCAAGGCTCTATCCAGCTCTCTCCCTTCCCTGCCTGCCTGGATACCAGGCCTCAAGCACCCTGTTAGCTCACACTCTCCCAACGGCCGCCCCTAACACAGGCACTGTCATCATTCCCATTCTGCAGATGAAGAAACGGAAGCACTGAGAGGGAAAGTCATTTCTCAAGGATCACACAGCTCTTCCACCTACACTATATTTGAAGGGGTGAGAACGCCACACAGAAGGACCCTGCCTGGCTTTATCTCGAGGGCAAAGGGGAGCCCTAGACGGTGATGGAGCAAAGGGGGTCAAGGTTAGCTCTGTATCTTAGAACTGTGGTTGTAAACGCTCTCTTCAAACATTCTGGAAAGCAGCATGTGCAGGCAGAGCAGTGTGTGCAAAACACACCAATAAAATCAAAACCGTAGCAGTGCACGTAAGGGGAAGGGACAGCTAGGTGCTAAGACCCAGGAGGCCTGGGGGCTGGCTGGGATGACCTTCTGTCTCTGTGCCTGGTGGGCCTGCTCCGAACATAAGTGGAACCTGAAAAGAGGCCCGACCCTTTTCAGCACGGGGGACCCCTTTGGATGGCCCCCCCGTGCCTTGAAACCTAGGGGGTCCTGATACCGACGCCAACTCAGAGGCATAAAGGGGCTTCAGGAACCCAGGGAAGATGCTGGGCAAAGGCCAGGCCATGCCCCTTCCCAGGACATTCCTTCTACACACCTGGCCCCTCGCCCCTCAGGCTGCCTGGCCTCAGCCACCCGGGTCCCTGCAGCACCCCCACCGGGAAGCTGACGCCAGGGAAGCCGACTCCAGCGAAGCCTGGACATGTTCAGCTTGGCATGGCCAAGCCAAGTGCAGCAGCTGCTGCGTCCCCAAGCGCCACGTGCTCCCAGAGGGCTGGGGACCCCGCACCCTGCTCTGTCCCTTCACCTCGGGGTCCCATGCAGCAGCATATTGGTGCCCAAGACAACACACAATACGCTGAGAACACCTGGCAACAGTCTCTCTAAGCCTCGGGTATCTTATCTGTGAATCGGGGCAACCATAAGCCCTGAGCATATAGTTGCCCTGATTCACAGATAAGACACCAGAGGCTTAGAGAGGGAGGCAGCTGGTCCAAGTTCACAGCCGGGCAAGCAGGGGCAGGACAGGATTCAAACCCACATCCCCTCTGCTCCAGTCTCTTCCCCAGGCCCAGGACGCCCGAGGCATAATGAAGTGTGTCCCCAACCCTATCCCAACCGCCTCCAGGACTCAGCCCCACCCAGACCAGGCCTCCAAGGAAGTGCCAGAATAGGAAAGGAACCGAGATTAGCGAGTTTCCCCAGGAAAGAGCTCAGGCCCTGCCTCTGTGACCAGATAACCTTAGGGGTTCCCACTCCCACCCACAAGGGGCTGGGCCTCTACACAGAGCCCCTCATTAGCGCCCTGAAGACACAGAGGCCACTGCAGGCTGAGGTTGGATCTGGCCCTGACCCCTCCTTAGCTGGGTGAGCCGGAGATCAGTGCCCCACTCCTGGCCTTAGTTTTCCCATCTATAAAATGGGTGCCTAGGGCAACGCGAGCTGGTCAGAGCACTTGGTGTGGTCTTGGCACTGTGGTTTCCGGGAGGAGCAGGCAGCACACAAGGTGCTGTGCCTGCCTGGTCTGAGGTGCCTGCCAGGGCTGCCAGGGACAAACAGGAAACAGATGAAAATAACTCAGCAGGAAGCCGGGCTGTCAGTCTTGTGGAGGAGAAAACGGAACTGCCATCCCACAAGCCGCTCGCTCCTGCAGCTCACATGCTGTCCTGCCCCTGTCCCTTCTGACTCTCCATCAGCCCTCAGCATGCCTCTAGCCCACCTCGGCCCAACACACAAATCTGACCTCTGCGCTAACACCTTCTGTGGATCCCCACTGCCCGCAGGATAATGTCCAAGATCCTTCTCCCCGACATCCTCAATACCTTCCGCTTCACACACTTCACATACCAGCAAATCATGTTCCTCCAAATACAACTCCATGTCATGTTTCTGAGCCAGTGCACATGACGTCTCCTCTGCTTCAATACCTTTCCCTCCTAGTTCCCACCAAACTCCTACGCATCCCTGGAAGCCTTAGCTGCAGCGGTTTCTTCCATAAAGCCCTCCCTGTGATCCCCTTCTGAGCCTCCCCAAGTCCTTCTCTTTACCTTGCCTGGAGCCCACGGGGTTTGGGATATCTGTATCTACCTCAGTCTTCCACCCAGGCCTCAGTGTCCCCGCTGGCTCTCACCGTCATGTAGAACATACTCCTTGAGCTTCTCCAGGCCCTCGGCAAAGCGGGCCACATCAACCAGGAGCTGGGAGATGTCCTCCACGGCATCGGGCCAGGGCCCCTCAATGGGTGGTTCGGCGGGGCTGGCTGCCGTCAGTGGGCTTCGGTGGCTCCGACCTAGCGTCCAGGAACTGGCACCGGGCAGAGGGAAGCCGGCAGCGCTGGCATGGCGGCTCAGGCTCGTGGGCCTCTTGAGTGTGCCCGTGGCCTTGGCGTTGGAGGTCACACTCAGTGGCTCCAGGCTGGGTCCCTGGTACAGAGCATCGGCCCCATCTTTCCTAGGCAGCTCCTGGAGGGGGTGGGTGGGTGTGTGGGGGGTAAGGCGGGTGCTCTGACCCAGGTACTACCTCAGTTTCTTCAAAAGTGAAATGGGGTTCTGGGGGGTCTTCAACCTGACCCCATGAGGGTCATAGGCCAGAGGTCAGAGGGCTGAGATTTGGGGCTATGCCCCACCCACACCTGTTACTCAACATCCTCTTCCCCAGAGCTTTCACAAACAACGTCTACCCAAACCACAGCCAGGGGCGGGGCCTGCGGGGGTGCGGGTACCCCACTTCCTGGTGGGGGAGGGCGGGCCAGAAGAGGGTTCCAGACCCTGTAGCCCACCTCAGGCTGTGGCAGACGCACCTAATCCCTGGTAAAGACACCTCTGTCAATTCCTGGAGACCCCCCGAGTCCCATAAACACTACAAAACCGTGTGTACCCCCTGGGCCCTGGAGGCCCTACACGCAGGGATCCTGTTAGATACTCCGCTGTGCCATAGCTCTCACATCCAACAGCACCAGAGCCCCCAAATTCTGAGCCCCATCCTACAGAGCCCACAAGCAAATGTTGCCCCCACCTGGCACCGCCATCCCACTCCCTGCGTCCCACAGCCAGCCCTGCCAGATGAGGGAGGCAACGGCCACCCAGAGGACTCCTACCCTGAGCCGAATGCCAGCGTCCTGGCTGGTCCTGCGTGGCCCCTGCAGGCCTGCCTGGTGGGGGCTGTAGCTGGCGTGAGCCCCCCATCGCAGGCCCAGCATGTTACTTCTGGGCCCCTGCCCTGCCGCCCAAGTAGAGGGAGCACCCTGTCCCCCTGTTGCTCCAAGGTCCCCACCCGCTCCTCCGCCCCAGAAAGGCTCACTCACTCCTGAGGGCTGCGGGCTGGGGCTTCCCGCCCGGTTCTTTTTCGAGATAGAAGGGGTTTTCATGAGTTCGCGCTTCTTCCTGGAGAACATGGTGGGGCCAGCAGAGCAGCCGGGCAGCAGGCGCGGGTAGAGCAGGCCGGGGGTCTCAGCGCCGCAGCTCCAGGAGCTGACCCCTCAGGACCACATAGTCACCAGCCACCCCCTCCCCAGCTGTCAGGCCCACGTGACAGGCCCGGCCCTCATTGGCGGGCCCTCCCCCCACAGGAAAAGGCCTCCGGAGGTGGTGACGCAGACCCACCCCCCCAACCTCCCGGGCCTCAGCCTGTCCCTCCACAGAGTGGGCTTGAAGGAGGGGTCCCAGGCCCCGCCCCCGCCCCGCCCCCAGCCCAGGCCCCGCCTCCAGTCTCTGCATGTGCATTGGACTGGGCGCCCCCTGTTGGCATGGCGGCCACAAGGAAGCACAGGCTGACGGTACAGACGCTGACCCTTACTCAGACACACCCAGATGCAAGCAGGAGTACACGGACACGGGCATGAACGGCACAGGGACACTGACACATGGGCACATGACATGGGAATAAGACTCGCTCTCGGGCACAATGACATGCAGGGGCACTAATGCACACGCATGCTCAGACTCCATGAAGCTCTGCAGACGAAATGGATGACCTGGAGCTTTGCACTCAGACCTGGGACACAGACACCCTCCCTCCAGTCCCCCTGTCCTCTCATGGGGGGCCCCACACTATGTCCCTGGCAACCCCTCACCCTCATAGACCCCAGGGCCTCGGCTCCACAGGGCACAGCAGGTCACGCCCTCAGCCTGGCGTCTGCACTGGCCTCAGCTCATCTCCCTACCCCCATGCCCCACTTCCTTCCAGGGACAGAGAGGCTGATCAAGGACATGCTGGGGAGCAGGGCTGATAACACTCCTGAGGCCACCCCGCACCTCCTCACATCCTGGTGTCAGCCAAGTGTCCAGAACCCCGCCCCCCTCCCTCTACCCTCCCTGGACCTCCTTCCCCTCCCCCATGACCACCTGTTCTCTTGGAGCCTCCCCAGCCTGGGTCCTCTCCCCCACACTTCCAGAGTCCCACCCCCCCATCCCCTACTCCTTTACCCAACACCAACCCTCACTGACCTCAGGTGGAAGGGTGGGTCTCCCGGACACAGGGCACGTGGGCTGCAGCTCCTTATGCCAAACCCAGCTCTCCAGGCCCAGGCGCATCTGCACACCCAGCCTAGAAGTCCCTTCTGCCCAACACTCATTGCTCTGGGGGCCAAGCCCAGGTGGTAAGGGCAGACTGGCCAGCTGGCGAGCTTCTGGCCTGGGCAGAAAGCCTGAGGTCCCGAGGTCCCCGCCCCCGCCCTCCCCCACTGGACTTCTCTAAGCTGCTCTGGACATTCCCACGCCCTGACCTCATGCCCACTTCATGGCCAGACCCATGTGGGCGCTAGGGACCCTGGGACTAGTGTCCAGGTTCTATGAAGCCCACATAAAACCCACTTCCCAGGCCCACCAGAGGCCTTCCCAGCGGGGGGTCCAGGCGGCTGGAGCTGGCTCTCACTGTGCCCTATGAGTTGCATGTGTCCACAAACCAATGCATGCACACACTCAAGCTGGATCCGGATGAGTGCACAGAGCCATCTGTGGACACACATGCAGCCCAGCACACAGACATGCGTGCACAGTTTCACAGGATAGCTTCTTTTTATTTCCTCCGGGGGGACAGGCCCTCTGGGAGCCAGCTCCAGGCCCTCTGTCCCGCCTCTGTCACTCCCAGGGCCTCCCTCCAGCCCACAGAGGAGGGAGGCTCATAGCACTGTCTCCGTCATGCTGGGGTCATCCAGGAACTGGGTGATGCGTTTGGGGGCCTGGGGGCCTAACCCAGGCTCCACCCCCAGTCCTGCTTCCTGGTGATCCTCCTCGGGCTCCTCCTTCCCCTGGTTCTCAGAGAAGTACAGGAACACCTAGCAGGTGGGCAGCCGGAGGGAACAAGAGGGGAAATCAGCGTGAGAGCCCGGCCCCCGGCCCCACCATTGCCTCCAGCCCCCCGCTCCCCGGGCACTTCGGGCACCTCCTCCAAGGTGGTCTGGCTCACTGAGAAGTCCTCCACGCCGTGCTCTGCCCCATGTGCAGCCAGCTCTTCAAAGACACGCGCTAGGGTGCAGGGCCCTCCCGGTGGCAGCTGGAAGCGCAGGCGACTTCCGTGGGCCTCCCGCAGCTCAACCCCTGGAAACGCAGCTGCCACGAAGGCCGCCACCGGCTCAGACTTCCCCACGGGCACGCGCAGGGTCAGCATGTGGCCAGTACCGAATCTGGTGGTGAAGGGGGTGGGGGTGGTGAAGGGGGTGGTATGGTGAGGGGGGTGGTGGTTAAGGGGGTTGGTGGTGAAGGGGGGTTGTGGGAGGTCATGGGGGATGGGGGTTGTGAAGGTGGGAGTTGTGGGGATTGGGGGAGGGTGACGACGAACACACCTACAGCCCAACCCACCCATCCCACCCTCCTCCTCTCTTCTGGCCTCACCCTCAATGCTAGGCCCCTCTTGATCCCTTACCCAGCACACGTGACCCCACCCCTGCCCCTCCATGTCCTTTAACCAGTTAACTGCCACGCGTCCAAAACGGAAACCATCCCCGCTGTGTCTATAAACGCTTGTGGTGTACAAAGGGTTAAAACGCTCATCCCTTCTCCAACCCTTCCCCTCCCAAGGCCCCGCCTCCACCTGACTCCCCTCCTCACCTCACCCTCCTCAACCTGCACCCATGGGCCCACCCTTACCCTAAGACTCCAGCCCACCCAGGCCCTGCCATGCCCCCTCAACACCTCCCCTGGACAGTCCATGATGCTCACCTCCTTACCTCCTCACCTGCTAGAGCCAGGCCAGCCCTAAGCTTAGGCTCTCTCTGGCCCCAGCCTTCCCTAGCCTCTTCCCGCCCCAACACCAGCCCTGAGGGCTGACCCAGCTCACCTGCCCTTGAGGTGCTGCGGGCTCCCCAGGCAGTGGAACCGCCCATTCACCATGATGGCCAGGCGCGTACAGAGTGCCTCACACTCCTCCATGCTGTCAGGACCGAGTGCTGTGAGCTCCGGCCAGGCCCAGACCATCTACCCTCCAGGCCTGGACCACGCTTCTACTCGCAACATGTGCGGCTGCGCCCAGACCACTCAGTTCCCGGGTTTGCCCTGTGTCCTCACACTGGGGCCTCGCAACCTCCCCTCGGGTCAGGACCATCCATCCCGTGTATCCCTATGCTCTGAGTGACAGCCTCTCTCTCCAGAGCCTGGATGGGGGTGGGGGGTTGTGAAGGTGGGGAGTTGTGGGGGGTGGGGTTAGGGTGACGAGACACCTTGACCCTCAGCCCTGACTCAGGCAGGGCCCACCTGTGCGAGGTGAGCACCACGGAGCGGCCCTTCCGCACCATGGCCAGGAGGCTGTTCCAGAGGAAGCGCCTTGCACTGGGGTCCATGCCGGTGGTTGGCTCATCCTGGGAGGGGCAGGGGTAAGACTCAGTAAGACTGGCTCTGCCCTGCCCGGCCCCACCCTCACCCAGGCCTCAGCACACACACACCAGAAAGATCATTGTCGGATCTCCCACCAGTGCCACAGCTGTTGCCAGTTTCCGCTTGTAGCCGCCGCTGTAGGTACCCACGGGCTGGTCGGCATAATGCTGGAGCCCCAGGTTTGCCAGGCTCGAGCTTACTGTCTGTGGGCAGGCCGGGGGAGGGGAAGGTGTGAATGTGGGAGGACCAATTAAAGGTGCGGGGCCAGAGTAAGCAGGGAAGAGCAGTTAGCACAGAGGGCCAGAGTTAGCATGGGGGCGGGGGCAGAGTAATTGTGGGGGACCAGAGTCAGAAGGGGGGCAGAGTGAATGTGGAGGGACCAGAGTAAGTATGGGGACCCACGTGAGATGGGGGGACCAGAGTGAGCCAGGAGGGCTAAAGTGAACTTGAGGGGGGGGGCAGAATGAACAGGGGGGCCAGAATGAGGGTGGGGCCAAAGTTAACAGGAGGATCAGCGTGAGCAAGGTAACCAGAGTGAGAGTGGGGGACCAATGTAAGGAGAGGACCAGAGTGAGCAGGGGGGGCCAGCGTTAACATGGGTGAGGGAGCCAGAGTGGTGGGTCAGTGTGAGCCAGGGGGATCCCATGTGAATGTGGCAGGGATCACAGTGAGTGGGGGGAGCAGAGAGAACAGGGGACAAGCCTGAGTAGACGGGGCCCTGGCCAGGTAGCTCAGTTGGTTAGAGGGGAGGGGATGGCCAAGCGGAGCCAGTGTGAGCAGGGATCCAAAGGTCCCAGTAGAATAAGGGGCAGCGGTCACCTGGACAATCTTGGCCTCGGGGACACCACGCAGGCGTGCAAACAGCTCCAGGTGCTCCCGGCCTGTCAGCAGCTCAAAGATGGCATCCGACTGAGGACAGTAGCCCGTGCGACAGAGCGCTGCGGCTGGTTCCTGAGTCACGCTGAGGGTAGAGGACAAGGGGCTCAGGGAGCTGGCTAGGCCCCAGGCATGCTGGGGCAAACACAGGGGTCTCATTCACCACCCAAGACCACTCTGTTAAGGGACGATGGTGTCTCCGGGCCCACCCTGTCCATGTTTGGGGGTGTGGAGGCTCACAGCCTGCCCCACCCTTACCCAGAAGCCCCTTACCTGTGGCCTGCCAGCAGGACCTCGCCGCTGCTGGGCAGTGTGTCCCCAGTCACCATGCGGAATGTGGATGTCTTTCCTGCTCCGTTCACGCCCAGCAGCCCAAAACACTGCAATGACACCCACAGAGGGGGTTCGACAAGGCCTCATTTCCCTGTGTCCCAGCACTTCTGACTCCGGGTGGATTTCTAAGTTTCTGTGTGTTGGGCTGTGAGCAAGGGAAACTCCTGGGTGTGCGGGGAGGCAGAAGGCTTTCGCTTAGCAAACGATGGGTGTTGGCACGTGGGATGTGTTCAGTCAATCCTGGCGCACTGCAGGTATCCTACAGCAATTGCTCCATACGTAGAGGGGCCCGAGATTTCCAAATATTTCCTGCCATATGGGGAGTACTCAGGCTGGGTGCACACAGTAATTACTTCATAAAGGTTACTGGCACATGTGTGGACACCCACTAATGAATATGCTTGTCCTCAGTAGGGGGCATGCAGGAGGCAGCCAATCAATGATTCTCTCTCACCACTGATGTTTCTCTCTCTCTTCCTCTCTGAAATCAATAATAAATAAGTAAATAAATAAATAAATAAATGGCAGTGGGTGCACAGTAGGGCAATCTCTCACTGTGCCTGCACCAGGACCTCTATTATGGACTCACCTCACCAGGGGGGATCCCCAAGCATAGACGGTCGACAGCCGGTATCTTCTGCCAGGGATACACCTGTGAGGAGTGCAGGACTCTGAGAAATGTGAGTGGGCCAATGGGAGCCCCCCCACCTAGCACTCTGCACCCACCTTGGTTAGGTCCCGCAGCACCAACATGTCCCCCTGGGTGGCCCCTTCAACCACCCGCTGCCGCTCATGAGCCACATCCTCATCCTCCTTTCCCAGGGGAAGCAGTGGTCTCAGCTTGGGTCTAGGAACAGAGATATCGATGGGCCCAGAGCTGGACCCCAGCCCCTGCCACCCTTCCCTGGTCCCCACTGACCGTGGCAGGAGGCGGGTGCGGTGCTGCAGCAAAAGTGTAAAGAGGAGGAAGAGGGGCCCCTGTATCACCATGGCCAAGAGGTTCTTGCCAACCACCTCCCAGTGCAGGGGTGACTGGAATCGCCTGTCTCCTGTGGGAAGAGGAAGAAGAGACTGGGTCCTTGGAGGGGCTTGGTTTCTGAGCCCCTTTTCATCTAAGTCACCTTAAGTTCTTAAAGGATCAAAAAATGGTTAGGCCACTCAACTGGGATCTAATTGTTATAGAAAACAATGATATCACCACCTCCCTTATTTACTTATTTATTTTTCACCTCCATTATTTAGGGCTTTAGACTTCTGTGATATAACCCAAGATGCAATTAGCTTTTATGGCTGCTTTTCTGAATCTCTAACTTGAGCCAAACTTGGGGCCACCTCAGCCCTCTGGTTCTCTTCCTAGGGTCTGCTGTTTGTCCCTACCCTGTATAACTGATTCTTGGCTGGCACACCCCACCTGGAGGAAAGTTCTCACCTAAGCGCTCAAAGGCATCAGCCATGGCCTGATTCCTCACCATATCGATGAGCCCCCTACCCAAGCAGAAGTGGGGGAAGATAAGGAAAACCTGTTTCAGGATCCGGCTCACTTTCTGCAGTTTCTGCTCAGGGGCAGGAAGGAGGAGGTAGGTCAGGGGCCAAGGCCCCAGCCCCACCCCAGCCTGAGGCCCAGCCTTGCAGAGTCCCACCTGATCAGAGAAGAGCTCAAGCACAAAGGTGGCCATGCTGCCATTGATGCCAATAAATAGGTTGATGCAGGTGAGCACCACGTAGGCCGTGCTGGGCACGGAGAAGAAGAAGGAGGCTGGGTACATGAGTGGTGTGATCGACCAGCTGCAGGGGAGCAACAGGAGTTGCCTGGTAACCACACAGATGGGGGCTGAGTAGCCCTGAGAGGAATACATATCTTCCCTCCCATAGTCTACATTGTAGAACCATATTAATATGAGTTGGGACAAGATGAGCTTTTAAAGCCACTCTGACACCCCACTGAATTAGATCACACTTGGAGTTACCTCAAACACGATATTATTTCTTCTCCTTGGGAGCTACTGCAGAGTCCCATTTCCCTCAACAGTATTTGGGAAGGGGGTGTGGTAAGAACAGGCCCTGAGGGTATGGGGGCCTCACCCATATAGTAGTAGCAACAACAGGAGGGCAGGCAGGTTGGCAGGGGCCACATATGCCCTCCGCTGAAAGGCCAGAAATATGAGCACCACGATGCATGCTGGCACCAAGTAGTTACACTGCATAGGAGATGGCAGTTACCCCATCAGTGTGCAAGGTTGGGAGCTGCCATCCTTAGCCCTGTAACCCACCCTAACCTCTCTGCATTCTAGGTATCAGGACATGAGGTCCCACAATCCCCAAAACTTCACCCCAGCCATCCTGGACAAGTCCCTGCCCAGAAAGGGCCAGAGGGGCAATGGAGAGTAGCAAAAAGCTGGGCCCCCACCCCTCTGGGGAGTCCCCGCACCATGTCCCAGAGAAAGTTGCCAAGCCAGTAAAGAGTGGGGGACAGGCCCCCCATGAACTGCAGGTGTTTGGCTCGGGTGACACGCTCCTCAATGAGGACAAGGATGAAGCTGGCCGGGATGAAGGACATGGCGAAGACCACGCAGATGGAGACAAGCACGTCCACTGAGGAGGCCATCCTGGGGGCAGGGGCACATGAGCTGCTCAGGGCAGAGCTGCATTCCATTGATGGAACCAAGATCCACAGGGCTGGTTCAAGCCATTTTGGGATGAGGATGGCTAGGTCATTTGGCAGGGAGAGGTTTTACAAATATCCAGTAAGATAAAGGTTTATGTGATGAGTACACATGGGCCACTGGGGGAGACGTGAGCCTCTCCCCCCACCCCATGAACCCCTCCCATCACCCAAAATAATAGGGAAACTGAGGTGGGAGAGAATATGCAGGGCAGACAGACTCACAGGGTGGCCTTAGATAGCTGCTCCTTAGTGAGGTTCAGGGGGTGGTTGAGTGTGGTGATACTGTGAGCATGGCGGGTGGGGCCTGGTGGCAGGCGGGCATGTAGGACTGCATTGTTGGCTCGGTTGACAAAGGCCACCATGGCATGCCAGCCCTTGTTGTTGAACCAGATCTAAGATGGGGTCAGGGCCAAGGGGTAAGGGTGACAAAGTCAGCCCTTCCCCCACTAGCCACCTGTCCACTACCCCCAGTTCCCACCTTGAGGCTGTCCTGAGCATCCAGGCCATGGGCCCATGCTATGAGGTTGTTCAGGATGCGGTCGAGGGCCCCACCAGGTTGGGGGCTCAGCAGCGCACGCAGCTCCTCCAGTGAGCGCCCCACCTCATGCCCTGAGGGTAGGCCCACATCTGGGGCCCCCAAAGAGAAGCCCCCATACCTATGGGACAGTGGGGGCAGGGAGGGGCAGGGAGGGGCAGCTGAGGGCCAGGAAGAATGGGACGGGAGAGCCCACGAGTGGAACGACAGAGGGTGTGGGAAGGGAACCCAAGGCAGAGGCCCTCCTCACCTGACCTCATCCACCCACTTCTTCGTCTTCAGCCTGAGAGAGAGACAGACAAGGAGAGAGGTGAGTGAGACGGTGCAAGATGCTGGAGGGTCTGGCGAGACAGCAAGAAGGGGGTTGGGCATGGAGGGCACTCAAGCCCAGGCATCCACCCTGACCTCCCTGTGGACCAGAGCACCTCCTTGACCTGAGGACCCCCACAACAGCCAGGCACACCAAGCCCTGCTGCTGCTCACCCCTGGTGCACTAGGCGTGGGTAGGTCTTGACCAGAAAGTCCGACAGGTTCCGGCCCGTCAGGTTCTGCACAATTTCGCCCGAGCCAGTCAGCGCCTGGGGTGGGGGGGGGCCACCGGCTGCAGCCGGGCAGTCGGGAAGCAGGCGGCGGGTGCCAGGCTGGCTGCACTGGCAGGCAGGGGATGGAAACTCCGGGGTCCAGTTGCCACTGGCCAAGACCTCCGCCACTTCTGTGGGAACCTTGGGCACTGAGAACCAGCAGACGGCGGGCTGCAGACACTTGGGGGGCCTGCGGAACGGGGCAGAACTGTGGGCATGCAGCTTCCGGGGGGGCCGGCACGTGCAGGCTCCCAGGTCCCACTGGCCAGAGCCCAGAGAGGGAAGCCAAGGCTAGAAGAGAGCTGGGTCCAGGCCGAGGGACTCACCCGTGGGAGCTGTTATGCAAGTACGGGTTCTCCAGTCCTGCCTCCTCCAGCAGTGCCTCCAGCAGGCGGGCACCCGCGGAGTCCCCTGGAGCATCCTCACTGTTGGGGGTGTGGGGTCAGGGCTGTGTCCATGGGTCCCTGGTCCTCCCACCACCAGCACCCTCTTCTCTGCACCAACCTGAAGAAGGATACCTGGGCACCGTACATGCTGGGACTGAGCTGCAGAGCTGGGTAGTACTGGAAAGGCGGCATGATGAGGCTGAACATCAAAGCCAGGGCCACAAACAGGGCAGGCAGCAGGATCTGAAGGACCAGCCATTAGCTGCCCTCCCCACCTACCCTCCAGTCTCGCCACACCTTTTCCGGCTCCCACTCTACAACCATCTGTGGCTCCCCAGTGCTTTCAATAAAAGTGTGCAGGGTAGAGGATATGCCTGGGGTTAGGCAGTTGAATTAGGCAGAGTGTTCTCCCTAGTGTCCATCCCCCTTCACCTGTGAGAACAGACCACGGCGGCTACGGTAGGAAAGCAGAAAGCGCTTGAGAAGCAGGGCTCGGAGCTGCTGGCGGGTCAGTGTCCAGCCCTGTACCCGGTCCACGATGTCTGGCCCAGAGACCTGCAGGGCCTGTGTCTCTGGGGCAGAGCCAGCTGTGGGGGACGGGAGGGTCAGTGTTCATGCCATGGGGACTGGGAGAGGCCATGGTGCCACAGGGTCAGGGTGGGGCAACTCACCCAGGTCCCTGTCCTCCAGGGCTGACTCCTCTGGCAGAATCCTGAGCCCCTGGGTCACCTTTGGCTGAGTAATGCCTACACAGGGGTGTTGTCTGTGGCGACCATCTGTGGGACCACCAGGGAACAAGGTCAAGGGGGCACAGATGAAGGGGTTCAGGAGTCAGGGGTGGAGGTCAGGGTTATGCCTTGGCCAGACTCAGCCAGGAATTGGGACTTGGTATAAAGTGAGGTCCAACTCCGGACCAGTGTTAGGGGTCTAGGACAGAGACCTGCAGCCGCACCCTCTGGGTGTGTATCCACAGCACAGTCTTCTACCACCTTCAGGAAGATCTGGGGAGACAGAATAGGGGGCTCAAAGCCTGAAGACCCACGGGAGGGAGCCAGGGACTCAAGACCCTCCCATCCTCCGTTTCTCCAAGGGACTCCAAGTCTCCAGGCATCCACCAGCGCCCTGCCTCCTCCCTGGAGTGCTTGCTGGAGATAAGCAGACGCCTCCTCATTCCCGGCAGCCGACCCCCAGCAACCGCACCTCCTCGAGGCTGGTGTCCGAGATCCCATAGCCAGCCAGCCCCAGCTCGCCCAGCCGCTGGTCCAGCTCATGGAAGAGTTTGGCGAAGCTGCCATCCAGGGCACCCCCATAGGGCAGCACCAACACCAGCTCATGTGACAGGTCCTCGACCACCTGTGCCCCGGGCACCTGGTGCTGCACCACTGCCAGCAGGTGGGGTGTACCTGGGTGAGCAGGGGGGCGTATCAGGGGCCCTGGCAGGGTGGGCAGCCCTGGCTCCTGCCTCACACCTCTCATCCCAGCTTCCCTGGGGAAGGGACTTGGGTGACTCACAAGGGCCTGAGCCTGCGGACAGAGGAGGTCAGGGTTAAGCACCTGAGGGCAGGATTTGATCTGGGATCAGAGCTGGAGTTCACCCAAGGTCAGAGGTCAGAGGTAGGTTTCTGGGCTCAGCCCAGGGTCAGGGGTCCAGTCCGGGGTCATAAAGCCCTGTTGCCCTGAACCAAGCCACTGCCACCCACTGGCCCCTCCCTCTGGTTCTCCTACCCGAGCCCTCACCAGCCCTGCTGCCACGGCTGCCCAGTTCCCTCTCCGGCCTGGCATCCACGCTGTCCTTCAAGTCAGTGTCACCCTGCAGGCAGAGGGGCACCAACTAACATGGCATTTGGGGCTGGATAGGGCCATCAGGGGTTCGGGGTCTAAGGTCAGCCCCAGCCCTTACCTTTGTGCTGGTGGCCAGGGGCTGGGGACACTTTGCCAGCCTCAGGTAGTAGCCAGATCCCAAGCGACGGCGCAGGAAGAGTGGGGAGCCACAGCAGCGTAAGCGGCCACCGGCCACCACTGCTATCCGGTCTCCCAATAGCTCCGCCTCATCCAGGTGGTGGGTAGAAAGGATCAGTGTGCGACCTGGGCGTAGGAACCCAACACACATGTATCATCAGGTCATCCGGTCTTTGCCTATGTTGTAGCCTCTGACAAGAATTGCCTGCCCCAAGTGGCAAACTCCTACTCATCTCTCAAAACCCCATCCCTGCCCGCCACCATGGCCCAGTGGTTGAGCGTTGACCTATGAACCAGGAGATCACAATTCAATTCCCCGTCAGGGTACATGCCCGAGTTGTGGGCTCGATCCCCAGGGTGGGGCATGTAGAAGGCAGCCGATCAACGATTCTCTCTCATCATTGATGTTTCTCTCTCTCCCTCCCTCCCTTCCTCTCTTTAAAAGCATTAATAAAAACAAAACAAATAAACAAAAAAAAAATCATCCCTAACACTTCCTCCTGAGAAGCCTTTTCTCCTTGTCAGAAACCTTTAAAAATATATATATTTATTTTTATTGATTTCAGAGAAGAAGGGAGAGGGAGAGAGAGATAGAAACATCAATGATGAGAATCGTTGATCGGCTGCCTGTGCACCCCTACTGGGGATCAAGCCCACAACCCAGGCATGTGCCCTTAACTAGAATTGAACCCGGGACCCTTCAGTCCTCAGGCCGACGTTCTATCCACTGAGCCAAAGCAGCCAGGGCTTTTGTGAGAATTTCTATAAGCCTTTATATGAGCCAAACTGAGGACATATGCCAGGGAGCTGGCCAGGGAACAAGAACTCACATGTTCCTCTCCTGTTTTTCAGTCAAGCTAGTTTGCCAGTCGGCAAAGCCTTTGAAGAGATCCGGTTAAAACTTCACACCCTGGCCCTGGCCGGTTTGGCTCAGTGGATAGAGTGTTGACCTGCGGACTGAAAGGTCCTACGTTCGATTCTGGCCAAGGGCACATGCCCACGTTGCAGGCTCAATCCCCAGTGGGGGATGTGCAGGAGGCAGCTGATCAGTGACTCTCTAATCATTGATGTTTCTCTCTCCCTCTCCTTTCCTCTCTGGGGTCAATAAAAATATATTAACAAACAAAAACACTTTGCACCCTTACTAGTCGCTAGGGCAGACAATGAAGAAAAATGCCACTAAAAAAAAAACACACCAAAAAAACCAAACCAAAACAAACAAACCACTTCAAGCAGCAACCCACAGGGAAAAACCAGAAACCTTTTTCTGGCCCCTCAAACAGAATCCAGGGGAACCCTGTGCTGCCCCCAGCTTTTACCTTCCCGGTATTTCAGCAGCAGCTCCCAAATGCTGCGACGGGAAGCAGGGTCCACACCAGCTGTAGGCTCGTCCAGGATAACGACTTGGGAGCCACCCACAAAAGCAATGGCCACGGAGAGCTTTCGTTGCATCCCTCCTGGGCAGGGATAAGGGCCTGGATTTCAGCATGACCCCCCCGCCCCCCGCCCCCGTCTTGAACAGGGCTGCCTCCCCTTTCCATGCCCCTTCCCCCGCCCCCCACCTTGACCTCAGCACCTGGCTTATTCTGGGTGCCCCAGATCTCCTCTGGCTCCCTAGTACCCTTGGATAAAGTCCCAGCCCCCTCTCCAGCCTCCTCTCCACCAACCCGACCTGGAGGTTCCTCCCCAGGCTGGGCTCACCCGAGAGGTGGCGTGTCTGTGCGTGCCGCTTGGGGACAAGCCCTACGTCCTGCAGCAGGTGGTCCTGCTCTGGGCCCACGGCGGCCGCACGCAGACCCTTCAGCCGACCGTAGAACCAGATGTGCTCGTCCACAGTCAGCCTGCAGCCACGGGCAAGGACAGTGGCCGCCATAGCAGGCAGGGTCTTCTCGAACACCCAGCCCCGCCCTCTGTGACACCCCAGGCCTCTCAGGACTCACAGGTCAAACAGCACATTGTACTGAGGGCAGACGCCCAGGTGGGGCCGGATGGCTGCCATGCTGGTCTGAACGTTATGGCCCAGGACATAGGCGGAGCCACGAGTGGGTGGGAAGAGGCCACTCAGGATGGACCTGGGGGTGCAGGGGTCTCAGAGCATCTGTTCCTTCCAAAGTGGAAATTGAGGCCCCCAAAGAAGGGGCACCAGCATTTATGGAGCACCTATTGCATGCCCAGACCAAGGTGGAGTTATATCTCTGTTTTATCGTAGGGAAACTGAGGATCAAAGAAAATACTTGTTACCTGCCAATCATGCACCCAAGGTGATCTGGGGGTCACACCCCCAATGCAGAGATAGGAACCTTCTGGCCCCAGATGCCTTTCACATTAATCAGATATGCAAACAGGCCCAGGCGGCGGCGGGGGGGGGGGGGTGGGGGGTGGTAAGGGGGTGTGGCCACTCACAGCGTGGTTGTCTTGCCAGCTCCGTTGTGGCCCAGGAAGGCGGTGATGTGGCTCTGGTAGAAGTCCAGGCTGAGCCCGCAGAGGGCCGGCGTTGGGTTGCCAGGAAAGCGCTTTTCCAGGCCCCGAATGGAGACCCCTGGAATCAGGCCAGACGGAGCCTCTTCTACCAGCTCTGGGGAAAGAGGGCAGTCAGCGGCGGGAGCCTTGGGCAGCCATTAGAACCTGTCTGTGTAGTCAGGGACCTGTCAGGCTCCAGCTTATAGGAGTCAGGGAAGCCCCCAGGGATGTGGGGAGCTGAAGATGTCCAGAGATTGGGATCTGATTGGGTTTTGGAGGGGCCTTAGGGTCCAGCTGGGGAAGCAGCTATTAAGGCTTGTTTCCTCACCCTGTGGGTTCTGCCAGGTTGGGGGCAGGTCAGAACTCTTGAGGGGTCTAGGTCCAAACCAGTAGCTCCTCCGAAAGGGAAAGTTCCATGGTTCAGGGATCCCATACTGGCCTGGGGGGAGCGGTACTCAGTTATCCTTTGAGCCTCATTCCCCTGGAGCATTCCTGGCATTCAGGAAAGGAGGTGACTAGGAGACCCCCACCCTCCTTCCCCAGGCTGTCCTCGAATGCAGCCACCTGTGTGCACGTGTCAGGAAGCCCCCCCCTCACACCTTGGAGGTCCCATCCTGAGCAGACCCGCCCCTCAGCCCAGCCTCCCTGGTACAGGTGTGCAGTCAGGAGTCCCTACTCATAGAGTCCACCTGGGCACACCGTCTCCAGGTACCAAGTGGCGAGACCATAGAGCACGGCATCCAGCAGCAGAAGGCCCGAGACCTGGGCCAGGCTGAAGACGTCAGCCGCAGGCCCAGTGCCCATGTTGTGCCACTGTGCGCCCTCGCCTTGCTCCTCCAGCAGCGCCAGGCTCTCACAGCCAAAGCCAAAGGCCACGGGTGACAGAATGCTCTGCGGGTGGGGGCAGAGGCAGGTGGGTCAGAGAGCGAAGGCAGCCACCGTCCTGCGCCTCACCCCGGCCCAGCTCTCACCATGGCCACGCGGCCGCCCGCGGGCAGCTGGTCCCTCCAGGCCACGCACAGCACATAGGGCAGGTAGAGCACGAAGTACATGAGGCCCCCGCAGGCGGCTGCCAGGTTGGCGTGGGAGAAGAAGACGCTCAGCAAGAAGCTCTGGACCACCGTGGCCACAGCGAAGGCCGCCAAGAACAAGAAGAGTACGACGGGGTGGCTGTAGGGGAGGATGTCCCCGAGCTGCAGGAGACAAAGGGGGCTCAGAGGAGACCCAGACTTGCCCAGGGGTGTGCACCCGCACAAGGCTCCTCCTGCCTGTTAACCCTCCTCTGCGCGCACACCCCCACCCTGCAGCCAGGAAGACAGGGCACCCCCACCTTGAGCACCATCACGAGCAGCGCAGTGCTGAGAAGGAAGGGCCCAAGGCAGCTGAGGAACCAGCCCAGCCACAGCACAGCACCACTGAGTCCCATAGCGTGCATGGTATAGCGCAGCCGCGTCTCCTTCTCCCGCACCAGGGCCTTCACTGTCAGTGACACTGAGTAGATCCAGGCCAGCGTCAGGAAGAGTGGCAGCGACCGGCTCAGCACTCGCAGGAACCTGGAGCGGCAGGGGTGGAGGCTGGAGACCCTGTGCAGCCCCCATCTGACACTACGGTTCCCACCCCACGATCCTAAGGCACAGGCAGCTATGGACATTTGTCCTCTTATCCTCGGACCCTTCATTCAGCCTAAGGGTCCGAGCTGTCAGCACAGGCCACATCCTCTCTGTGCCGGGGGCCCCAGGCCCTTAGAGGTCCCTGTTCTTCCTCTACAGGTCTCTGGGGGTGGTCCACCTAAGCCAGCTATTCACGGCCTTGACTTCATGAATGTTCCAAATGGAGACCAGCTCCCACCTGAGACCTGGTATCTGCAGCTGGGGAATGAGTGGGGCGGGGGCACTCACCCATCGTCCACATAGCACGGGTAGGGCATCTGCTGCAGGTAGAGGCTGGCACGGGGTGCACTGCCACTGAGCACACGCACTGCTGCATGCTCCAGCAGGTCCTGCAGGTACACGAAGCCACCCCACACATAGCGCAGGTCTGTCAGGGGGTCAGCGGCCGGGCCAGGGTCCCAAAAGCTGCAACAAGGAGCACAGTAGTTGGCTGCAGGGACCGGCTGGAAACACCTCCACCCCGTGCCCATTTTACAAATTCCGTTCTGTCCACACCCACAGGCCCCGCTACAGGCCTGGCCAGGCCTGCTACCCAACTGTCCCACACCCACTCCCATTTACCACAGAAGCCAAGGCATTGAGCCCCCCCACCAACCCCTTCAGCAGGCCCCTTACACAACCTAGGCCCCGCCCACCATGGACCCCAATTGGTCTAAGGCCGTGGTCGGCAAACTGTGGCTCGTGAGCCACATGCGGCTCTTTGGCCCCTTGAGTGTGGCTCTTCCACAAAAGACCACGGCCTGGGCGAGTCTATTTTGAAGAAGTGGCGTTAGAAGAAGTTTAAGTTTAAAAAATTTGGCTCTCAAAAGAAATTTCAATCGTTGTACTGTTGGTATTTGGCTCTGTTGACTAATGAGTTTGCCAACCACGGGTCTAAGGCATCAGTCAGACTCTGCCTGCCTGGTCTCTAATGGGGGATGGGGGATGGGGGATGGGGGATAGACAATGGGAAGAATGCCCTGGCCTCATCCATCATGATCTTGGTCCCACCCTCACACGTGGCCACACTCCCACCTGTCCCTGATCTTATTGGTTTTGACGACATTGTCAATGTCCATGCGGATCTTGATGCGTATGTGGCCTGGGCCGGGGAGCTGCTCTTTGTCTGGGGAATCCTTGGGGCCCACGTCCGGGGAATCCTTGGGGCCCAGGAAGACAACACCTGCCCAGAAGCGGTGCTCGGCAAGCAGCCCCAGAGCCCGCTCTACCAGGGCCGCCTCCGAGGGTGCTGCCTCCAGCTTGTCCAGGGTCACGCACTGGAGAGGATACAAGGCCTGGGTCAGAGGGACCCTGGTCCTGTCCGGGCCTCGGGGCTGAGCCAAGCTTTCTCCCAAGGCAGGGCCCACCCCTCCAGCAGATCCCCCACAGGACAGGCTAGTTCTCCCCTCAAAAGAGTTTCCCAAGTGGATGGCCCCTCACCTCCATAGCACGGCCCAGTATGCCCACCAGATGATCCACATCTGCATAAGCTTCCTGCCAGCTATAGCCACCGCTATAGGGATCCAGAAAGGCTTGAAGAGCCTCCATCTGGTGCAGGCCTCTGGGTCCTGGCTGCCTCTTTCCTTTGTTCTGAATTTGCAGGAGCCTCTGGGGAATGGCAGGGGAACGTGGCGGTCTGCATGGGGCACTCCTTGTCTTGTTATCCCTCTTCCCATCCGTGGGGTCTGTCCTCAACACGGAGGTCACATTGCACCTCCTCACCCTTGCCCAGGAGGCCCTGACCTGCCCTTTGCCCTAATTCTCAGCAGGGGGTGATAAGACTGGGGAGGCTGTAGATAAATCTGCCACCCTCCATTGTGGGCCCACCTGCAGTATGGCTATATTTGCACTGTCATTCATGAAGTTGAAGAGCTGGGGTCCCAGCACCCCCCACACCTCCTGGACATCCTTCAACAGAGTCAGCTCCTGGAAGGTCCGGTTCACCTGGGGGAGGCAGGAGCCCAGATCAATGCCATGCTCACCCACTCACGACCCACCTTCTAACAGAGGACCCCCGCCTACTTCTTTCTCCTCCGCTTTGCTCCATCCTGTGCCTTTGAGCACTGGCACATGCCTCCCAGGGCCTTCTCTCAGGTCTGGCCCTCCGCCCCTGAGCTGAGGGAGGGACCAGGGACCCCTCCCACCCTAACCTGTGCCATGAGCTGCCGAGTGAAGGGTGTGTCAGGTGCGAACAGCAGTTTCCCCAGGACCAGTGGCTTCAGGCGCCTCCAGAGCAGGTGGGACAGTGGGTGCATGTCCAGGATCCCCATCAGCTCGGCACAGGCAGGGCCTGGTCAGAGGTGCCATGAGGCCATGCTCCCACACCCACCCTCCACTTCCCAAACTGGGACACCAAGGTCCATCACTCACTCAGGCCGTGGTCGGGTAGGGCTGGCTCCTGCATCACCAACTCCTTCAGATCACCGGCCTCATACCTGTCGAGGGAGGGCTCCCTGGGGACTCTAGGCCCCTTGTCACCACAGAGGGCTTCTAACGCTGCTTCCAGGGGGCCGCCTGTCGGCCGAGGTCTCCGCAATAGTGCCTGAAGCTCTGCCAGGCTGGGCAGCACCAGGATCTGGAGAGAGGTCACCAGAGGGTGCTGTCAGTCCTCCCTCCTGCACAGTCCCACTGCCAATCCTTCACCAGGGCAGGGCACCCCACCAGGAGCACCTTCTCCCCCTCTTTCTGCCCAAATTCCCCCCAAAATCTTACCCGAGGTGAGTACCCAGGACTACCCTGTCACCTCCCATCTGCCCCTCTAGTTTCCTGCACGGGGTGGAGGATGAGGGGCCCCTTACTTGCTGGGCCAGGTCCGCTGCTGCTTCCACAAAGCTGCCCACGGACTCTTGGGCTTGGTCCAGCAGAGACCTCAGGGACTCCTGGGAAGAAAGATAACAGGGTGACAACGACCTTGTTTGAGGTCTCACTAGAGGGCACTTTGCCAGGCAGTTTATACTATGGGTACAGACCCCATTTTATAAATGGGGAAACTGAGGCTCCAAGAGGCACTTGGACTTGCTCAAGGTCTCAAAGCCCAGAGTCCACCGCCATGCCGGACACAGCCTGTCCAGGCTGCAGGGACAGCCCAGACAAAAGTCTGGAGGCTGGAATCCACTGCCCCGGGAGGGAGTCACCTGGCCCAGAATGGGGCAGGGCCGGGACTTCCTGAGAGCAGTGTCTCAGAGTCGGCCACATTGCACCCAGCCCCACCTCACCCCTCGCAGCAGCAGTGTTCCCAGCAGCTCAGTAGCCAGGGATGGTGTCTCCTGCAGCTGATCACTTGACTGAGGCCAGACTGTAGGAGGCACACAGGAAGCACAAGGGTTAGGCAACGTTTAGCCTGAAACATCACGCCTCCACCTGTGCCCATTTCATAGCCAGGCAGGTGGAGGCTCCGAGCTCAGCACCACCTACCAGAAGACCCTGGCCTCCCACTTGCTCCTAGTGCAGTCCTTAACTTGGGCATCAGCTTCCCCAGGCTGGCCAGCATCCTGTGGGCCCTGGGGCTCCCCAGGATAGCACGGACATCTGCCAGGAGCCGGGAGACCCTGGGGACACAGAGAGGGCGGGAAGCAGGGGCTCAGTGGCATCTCCGCACCCACCAGTGGCCTCCGCACCCACAGCGCTTGCTCACAGGGAGTCATTAAAGTTGTTGAGGACACCTGGCTCCTCACTGGGCATGTGCCGCGGGAAGCAGGTGTTGTTCAGGTTGCAGATGAGACCCTGGAGCCAGGGCACGGCGCCTGCAGAGGGCAGCGGCTTGCTGGGGAAGTGGCCTGCGGGAATGCCAGGTGTTAAGGGCCTTGTCAGAGTCCTCACCATGATCCCACTCAGCCATTTATTGGGTGCTGGGTCTGTGCTCTCTGGCGTTTGCTCACTGGGGCCCCTGTGCATAGGGTGACTCCCTTGCCTCCCCCACTATCAAAGCACCTGGACCCTGGAGGGGGCTTACATTCATGCTGCTCCAATGGGGGGTGGGAAGAGCGGACGGCCACCAGGATTAAGAAGAGAAAGAGAGGCCACAACAACTCCACCAGGAGCTGGATCTGGGGTAGACAGAACAAGCAGGACAGTGGGGAACAGTGGGGAACAGTGGGGAACAGTGGGGAGCGCTTGGGGCGTGCCCAACCTGTCCTAAATGCCCGGGCGTTACCGGCTGTCTCTTGCGATACACGAAATTCTTCCAAAGCAGCAGCATCAGCTGTGTCCAGAAGGCCATGGTGGAAATAGACAGGGGGCAGGACCGAGGGGTCAGACTGAAGATGTGCTGTGCAGCTGCGGGCAACTCCCTGTCCCTCTCGGAACTTCATTTCTCTATTCCATTGTGCAGAATTTCTGGACATCTGCCTAGAGCTAGGCAAACAGTAAACACTTAAAGTGTTTACGCCCCGAAGGGAACCAATGGGAGCCCTGCCTGAGGTCATCCTTACATCTGATTGGTTGCCAGGGCTATCACTCCCTGTAGTAGCTGCTGTCGAAAAGGCTATCAACTAATCATTGGGGGCGGGGCCTTATCGTAACTCTTTCATCACCAGGGTCTACCGTAAGTCCACTTGAGGGCCTCCAGATCCTGGCCTCCAACCTTATCCTGGACCAGGGGAAGGATCCCCCCCGCTCTTCCCCAATGATAATAGCAAAGTATTTACTGTGAACATTTTACACGCCTGGCTGGAAGAGGGGGCAATTCAGGAGCCCAGAGATAGGCAGTCATCCAGCTGGAGGCCGGACCCCAGCTCTACCTACCCATCATGTGTTATTTATCGCTCAGAAGACCCCCAAGATCTAGAAAATGGGTAAGGGACAGTGATGGAGGCTCCTGGAACCAGTGATCCTGACCCCATCACTTGCTTGGAATTGTCCAGCTCTGGCCTACTTCATTACTGTACAGATGGGGAAACTGAGGTCGCCAGGGGGACAGGGAGTTGCCACAGCTCACATACAAAGGGGCTGCAGGTGTACCTCCGACCCCACTCTAGAACTCTCCTTTACATAAAGTGGGATCTGGGGGAGCGGCCTCAGTTTCTCCCTTGGTAAAACGGGGCCAGGCTTGGAGGGGTTCTAAGGAGGAAAGGGGCTGCAGGTGTGCGTTGGCCAAGCCCCTCTCAGGTGAGTCTCATGCCCAAACTCCCCCTTAAAAATTAATGGCCAGCTCTGCCGTCCCCCAATACTCATCCGCAGGAAGCAAAGGTGAGTGAGAGTCTGGACTCCGCCCGCACCCGCTAGTTCCCAGGGAACCTGCCTTCGTACACCATCCCCACACCCGCACCTCTTGGGGCTTTCCTCGCCGGGACCCTCTCACCGTCCCGGCCCCAGCGTTAGCCTCCTTTGCTCTACCCAACAGCAGCCAGGAAAGCACGGCCCTTTAAAGAAAAGGCCCCTAGCGGGCCGGGGCCCTGAACTTTTGGTGCCAGCACCTGGGGCGCCCTTCCCGCCCCACCTCCCGCCCCGCAGTCCGGCCCTGTCTCCACCCGCTGCTATTGGCTGCCGAACCGCCACTCACAGCCTGGGCCAGCGGGAGCGCCGCGCTCCGAGGAAGTAGGTGGGGTCACCGCAGGGCCTCGCCGAGCCTGTTTTCTTAAAAGGACCGGTTTTCTAAAAAAGGACCCCTCGCCTCTTGCTGCGTCACTGTGAGGTGCGGCGGCTGCAGGCTCACCTCACCCGGGCCGCCTCCGCACAGGCCGGCTGGGCTGCATTGCAGCCTGCAGTACCGCAGCTCCGGGGCGCAGGAGACCCCTTTCCCCCCACTCTCCACTGGAGGATCCGGGCCCTCGCCACACTCGCCCTATTACCCTGAGACTGTGTTTGTCCATCAGGAAAAATGGGCTTCTATTTATTCATCATTCACCCCACAATCGTTGGTCCCTGGAATGATACAAGTGATGGCAGAAAGGGAAGGGGGCCCCCCAACATTCTAAGATTAGAGTCCTGGGTCCTAACGGTCACCCCGACTGTTTCTCCGTTAAAGTGGGTGTGTTTCACACGATCGTCAAGATGAAACAAGGTGCTGGGAAGAGTGAGCAGTGTGGGGGGAAAGGCTCTGTGGAGGAAGGTGGTTTTGCTGTTGGGGCTTTGCAGATGAATAGGAGTTTGTCGTCAAGGAGAAAACTCCAGGTAGAGTCAATTCACAAGCAAAGGCCTGGAGGTTGGATGCTGGAGCACTGGGTGGAGCCCCAGCTCTCACTGTGTGTGTGTGTGTGTGTGTTTTTTTTTGGGGGGGGGGGGCAGTGATGGAGGTGGCGGTTTGGCGTTGAGTTCCCACCTCCTTTCAAAACCAGGCAGGCGGTCCAGCCTCTTCCCCTATCCCAGGTCCTAGCCCTCAAATCATGTTTTCAACCCAGACTGATCTGTGCCCTTGGCCTCAGCTTCTCCTTCTTCCATGAAGCTGTGAGGACCAGATATTTGTCCCATTGTCCCACCCCCCAGGCCCCTTAGGACCCCAGAAAGTATCCAAGCTAACACCTCCTGACTGCCAACTATCCCAGCACCTTCTTTTCCTTTTATTATTATTATTTTTTACTCCACCCTTCAGCTCAGGGCTCACCTCTTCCTGGCTAAGGTGGGCTCTTTGGGGCTAGGGTCACCCTTTGGGGACTAGCTTTACCTCTTCAGGCCTCAACTCCTTGGGGACATAGTAGGCTCTTAGGCGCTAGGCTCCGCCCTTCAGGACTAAGCTGGGCTCTTAGGAACTGGGGTCGGGTCATCCCTTCAGGACTATCTTCAGCTCTTAGGGCTGGTCTCTGCCCTTCGGGGCACAGCTCGGCTCTTCTCTGAAGAGAGCTGGGAGGGGCCCAGGAGACTGCAGTCTCTCTCTCTACTCCTGTAAACAATCAAATGAAGTAAAACATTCCTTAACAGAGCACAAGGCTCTGCAGCAGGCGTCCTCAAACTGCGGCCCGCGGGCCACATGCAGGTGTTTTTGCCGTTTTGTTTTTTTACAAAACAAGTTATGTGCAGTGTTCATAGTTTTTTTTTTAAACTATAGTCCGGCCCTCCAACGGTCTGAGGGAGTGTGAACTGGCCCCCTGTTTAAAAAGTTTGAGGACCCCTGCTCTGCAGACTCAGGCTCTGCCTTTTGGGACTGGCTTCAGCTGTTTGGGTCTTGGTGGGGCTCTTGGGGCCTGGCTCTGCCCTCCAGGGCTGGCTTTGGCTAGACTGACTCTTGGGGTCTAGGCTGGCTCTTTGGAACTAGTGTCAACCGTTTGGGACTAGATTCAGCTCTTTGGCCTTGACTAGGCTGTCCTGGGCTAGATCCATGAAAACCAAATTGAGAGAATAAGGAGAGAAGAGAGGGGTCTGAGAAAAGTGAGAATGAGGAGAAAAGTGAGAGGTGAGAGGAAATTGAGAGGATGAGAAGAGAGAAATAAGAGAAAATTCACCTTTTCCTTTTAAAAAGAGGTTTTTATTGCCTTTGGTCCACAGTTGGTATTTCACATTATCTCTTGGTGCCAGGGCTCCTGGGTGGGGCTGGTCCCAGGGAGGGCCTCCTAGTGGGGGTCCCTGTGCAGTACTTGGCGGGGGAGAGGGGACAAGCGTGGAAGAGGTGGGGGTCTGGCTTTGCCTCAACCACTCAGAACTCTATTGTCCTGTCTGCCTGTTTCCTCACTGGTGCCCTGTGAGGGTCCTGGGGAAATGCAATCCCTCACCAGGCCTAAAATATCTGGGGACTATGGTCCAGCCCTCTCCCAAGGAACTTCCTTCCTTCCCACCCCATCCCCCCCCCCCAAAAAAAAATTACTTTTGTTACAACTGCCTGAAACTTCTGTTGGTGCAGAAACCACAAACTGATCAGCAGAGAAAAGAGAAGAGGGGCAGAAGCAACCGGAAGCATTTGGGGCCAATTTCCCTCCCTGCACAGGTTTCTCCCTCCCCCTCTCCCCCCGCCCCTGCTTGGCCCTAAGCCTGCTGGGAAATTTGCTACCTGGGTGTGCCCTAGCAGGGACACCCACCCTATATGCATCTGGATCTGGCTTTCACAGACCCTCAATTTAAACACATAGAAAAACAAGATGAAAACGTAGAAAAACCCCAAATTCCCGATGGGACAATGACGTAAAGAGACACTCTGCAAGGATGGGGCCTCAGTAGCCTGCCTCCTCTTGGTAGTATGGAGGGTACTCCGGGGCCTTCCCTGGGCTTGGGCAGTCGCCAGCCGACCCTGGAGCCCCGTCAGCCATTGGGCCTTGTGGACAGTACTTGGGGTCATATATCTGCCGGCCCAGGCCAAAGACCTGGCCGCTCTGGTTGGCACCCTGTGTGTAGCCCATCTGCAGAGACATGGAGGAATTGTCACACTTGTCGGTGCCCAGCTTGGTGTCATAGATGTGCCGCCGGGTCCCAGGAGCCGTCATGCCCACCTGAAGAGGGAAGAGAGAGCATCAGGATGGGAGGGATGAGGGAAATGGAACGCCCCAAAATTTCCACACCATCTCCCATCTCCCTTTACAATCACAGTACAAACTCCTCTGCGCCCTTCCAAGCCCTGCTCAGACACCCTCTTTCCTGACTATGCCGAGGGGATTCATTACCAGTGACCCTGTCCTTTGGAACCAGGGGTGTTTGGGTCCAGCTCTCCCTGCCAGTCAGGAAGCTTCCTAGTCTGGAGCCAAGGCCTCCTGAAAACCCCCACCGCACTGCGACACGTGACACAGCAGGAAAAGGGAGAACCACAGGGTCTAAAATGTCAGAGCTGAATGGGCCTCAGGTCAATCCCTTGAGGGAAACTGAGGCATAGAGCTAGGTAGAAACTTCCTTGGGGACACATAGTAAGCTGAGGCAGAGACAGAGAAGGCAGGAGGGAAGCCCAGGGTGGGGGTGCCAATGGAGAAGAAGGGTTTGGGCCAGGTGGGGGCGTGCCCGAGGGGGACTGGGTGAGGCCCACCTGGCTGGCACACTTGTTGGTGCCCATTTGCAGGCTGATGGTTGAGTGGTCCATGGGTGGCAGGATATGGTTCTTGGGGTCGTACAGATGCCTTCTTGTACCATAGGCCGTCATGCCCGACTGGCTGGCACACTTGTTGGTACCCATCTGCAGGAAGACGGGCAGGAGAGGTCAGGCTGCCCGAAACTCAAGAGGCCACGGAGTGGGACAGGGCTGGGGTCACAGCAGAATCTCCCCCCTACCCCCGATGGGCCCTGGTGCCCACCTGGAGCCCGATGACACACTGGCCCGCCTTCATGGTGGCGTCATCAAAGTTCCGCTCCTGCTTCTCTGAGTACTTGATGCCAATGTCCACGCCACTCTGCAGCCCCTTAGTCTTGGCCTGGAGGGAAGGGGGGCTGGGAGTATCAGGGAGGGGCAGCCTGGACTCCTGAGCCAGTCCCAGAGTGCGTGACCCTGGAGGAGGATCGGGCTGCAACCTGTCCCCTTCGCCTGCTGCCCAGTGACTTAGGCTTCAGATTCAGAGGTCCTGTTGGCCCTCAGCCTTCCTGTTGCTCAGGCCAAGCATTGCGGGGGAGGGGGGGGTGTCTCATCTTTCATCACCTTCTACCCAACTCTCACTGCTGCCTGTTCAGGCCATGACCACCATCTCTCACTTGGACACTTGCCCCTGGCTCCTCACTGATCTCCCCATCCCCGGTCCTCATGGGGCAGCCCTTGAAAACACCACTCAGAACACCGTTCCTGACATGAGAACCTCCTCCCTGTTCCTACATCAGGGCCTGGCTATTCCTTCCTCTGGAAACACTGCTCCAACCTACCCTGGTCTTTGTTTAAGGGTCACTAGACCCCACACCCTGGTCTAATTCTTTCTTCTTCCTCCCGGCATGTCTCACAATCGATGACTTACAGCTTATAAGAAAATGACTTGAAGAGGGAACCCTCTTGTAAACTCTGGGCTCTGAGGAGGTGTGCTTGGCCGTTCATCAGTGGTGACACATGGTTCAAACTCCAGTGGGGATGTGGATGGTGGGGGAGGCTGTGTCTGAGCGGGGGTGGGCTGTACCTGACCAGGGGGCATATGGGAAATCTCTGTAGCTTCCTCTCAATTTTGGTGTGAACCTAAAACTGCTCTAAAACAGAAAGTTTTGCCCTGGCCAGTGTTTCTCAGTGGTTGGGGCATCGCCTGTGCACCAAAGGGCCTCGGGTTCAATTCCCAGTCAAGGGTACATACCTAGGTTGTAGGTTCAATCCCTGGCCCCGGTCAACCAATCGATGTGTCTCTCTCACATCAATATTTCTCTTTCTCTCTCTCTCCTCCTCCCTCCCTCCCACTCTCTCTAAAAATCAATGAAAAAATATCCTTGTTGATGATTAACAAAAAATACCAAAAAAATTTAAAAATTTTAAATATAAAGACTTTTTAGCCCTGACCGGTTTGGCTCAGTGGATAGAGCATCGGCCTGCGGACTCAAGGGTCCCAGGTTCGATTCTGGTCAAGGGCATGTACCTTGGTTGCAGGCACATCTCCAGTGGGAGGTGTGCAGGAGGCAGCTGATCGATGTTTCTCTCTCATCGATGTTTCTGACTCTCTATCCCTCTCCCTTCCTCTCTGTAAGAAATCAATAAAATATATTTAAAAAAAAAAAAGAATTTTTAAACAAAAAAAAAATTGTTTTGGTTTATTGTCTGCTTCCTCCATCAGACTGTGAGCCCAAGAAGGGGTAGACTGTCAGCCTCTGTAAATCTGTATCATCTGCTGTGTGGCTTTGGGCAGGTCGCTGCCCCTCTCTGGGCCTCACCTTCCCTGCCAGAGCCAGAAGAGACACCTGCACCTGTGTCATGTTTCCACTCTCAAACAGGTCATTGGCCTCGAACAGGTCCACAGAGTTCATGCCGTAGCTGACCATGGCCTTGATGAAGTTGGAGAGGTTTTCTAGCTGGGAGGAGACACAAAAGGGGCTGTGAGAGGACCTCAGACTGCCCGCAGGTCAGATGGGGTCCCCCAGCCCCACCCTTACTGCGCCCGACAGTCCCTCACCTGGTGCCAGTTTTGCATGGAGCGGTTGATCTTGGGGACTGAGCCCGGCTGCAGCTTATTCATGAGTCTGGGGGGAGGGAAGACATGGTGGGGAGGAAACAGAAACCTCCATGAGCACAGGTGAGCCTGGATCTCACAGACCCAAGAGGCTAATTCTACTCTTAGCCACTTTCCTTTGTCCACCTCACTGCTTCTTTCTGGGCCTTAGTTTCCCCTCTTGCAATGCCATCTTCACCCACAAAGCAAAGATGCTAAAGAGTGACAATAATGGGTGTTGGGAGCATAATCCAGAACCCGATTTCTGGGAGCGAATCTGAGAATTTCCATTCACATGTGCAAACCACGGAATGTTTGAACTGTAGTCGAGTAGGGTGCAGCAAAGGCCTCCGGAAACTTCAGCGGCTCTCCCAGGAAAGGAAGGGCACAAGGCAAGGATGCTTCCTGCTAGCGACCCTCAACAAAGCAATCTCTCTCACACACACACACACACACACGCGCGCGCAGAAAGACACAGACTCATTGAGGGAAAAGCAAGCGGGCTTCAAATGGCAAGTGGAGCACGGCCACCCTGTGCAGGACAATCCGGCGACAAGCCCATGCCCACACCACACTCACGTGCACAGGATAATCCCATCCTTCAGACCCTTCTGGAAGTCGGGACCAATAGACAGGCCTGTGAGTCCTTCAATCCAGCTTCGGAGCTCCGCCTCCTTCTGAGGGTCATACTTGGACAGAAGCTGCAGGAGCAGAGGGCGGAAGATGGGGATGAGGACACAACCGGCAGAGGTTCTCTGAAGCTCCTGATGGGGTGAGGCTGGTGGCCCCATAGGGAGGAGACAGAGGGGTCTGGACGACCCCACACTACGGCGCTGTGTCCCATCAGCAGGGACACTCACAGGCACAGATAAACCCCCCTCCACAGACACGCTCCTATCTCCCCCCGACAAACTTTGGCTCTAATCCACTTCCAATGGTGCCAAACCCTCATCTCCTTGCTCTACCTGCACTAGAGACAAACCCTTCTGTTCCCACTTCCTGTCTGTGGCTGTGCCTGTCCTGGACATTTCACAGAAATGGAATCACACACTGTGTGGCCTTTTGCGTCTGGCTTCTCTCACTAGTGGCATGTGTCCAAGGTCTGTCCATCCATGTGGTAGCGTGTCAGTGCCTCATTCCTTTCCATGGCTGAGTAATATTCCGTTGTGTGGATGGACCCCACTGTGTGTATTCATTGACCAGTTGATGGGCAGTTAGGCCGTTTCCATCTCTTAGCCATTGTGAATCCTGCTGCTGTGAATATCCATGTACAGGTTTTCTTAAACATCTACTTTAATCAGTTTGGGAACTTATCTAGGAGTGGAGTGGATGGGTCACGTGGTGATTCTGTTGGACTTACAGAGGGACCACCAAACATTCTCTGTGCCTGGAACCGGCCACACCACTTACTGGCTCAGGGCCTTCGCACGTGCTGCTCCTTTTTAAAAATATATATATTTTATTGATTTTTACAGAGAGGAAGGGAGAGGGATAGAGAGTTAGAAACATGGATGAGAGAGAAACATCGATCAGCTGCCTCCTGCACACCCCCTACTGGGGATGTGCCCGCAACCAAGGTACATGCCCCTAACCGGAATCGAACCTGGGACCTTTCAGTCTGCAGGCCGACGCTCTATCCACTGAGCCAAACCAGCCAGGGTGTGCTGTTCCTTTTGACTCAGATGTTTGCATGGCTGGGTCCCTACCTTCCATCCAGTCACAGCTTGAAGGCCACCCCTTTGGAGCGGACTTCCCTGACCACGCTAGCTATGACGGCCCTCCTCAGGTACCCCTCTCTCCCTGGCCCTGCCTCCTTATTTTCCTTCTCTCTTTTATCTCCACCTTGTTATAATACAGCTTCTTGCTTATGATGCATCCCCCCACCTGCCTTGAGCTTTGCTGTCCAGCTCAGTGCTGTCTCTGGATAAAAGTACTCCTGGTCCCCCATCAGTGCACGCCCATTGCCCACAAGCACACACACACACACACACACACACACACACACTCCGTTTCCAGTGGCAGCATCTCAGAGCACTGATGGCTGAGGAAGTCAGAATGGCTGAAGCCCCAAGAAGTCAGGGAGACCCAGGCCAAAATGGGCAGAGTTGGTCAGCCCCAGGGCAGTCCTTGGGAGTGGTGGGAAGCTGAGTCCAGCCCCCGTTCAGGACCAGACTGGATAAAACTGGGTGCGTTTTCTGCGCCAGACCCCCTGCCCACCTTCACTCACAGATCCCCACTGGGGAGGCCCTCCCTTTTCCTCTCCTCCCATCCCCCAGGGGACTGAAACCTTTTGCAGACCTAATTCCTACTCAGCTCCGCCCCAACTCCCCCATGATTTCTCTTCCCCGTACCTCAGTTTCCCATCAATGTTTGGAATGGTTTGCACAGGGGTCACTGGCCTGCCTCCCGGTGACTGCATATAAACCCTCGTGATAGGATACGGAATACCCCGCCCAGAGCCCACGGGAGACAAAGGCAGGAGGCTGGTCGGCTAACCCGATCCGCTCGGCCCACCCCCTCAGGCTCCCGGTTCCCGGTTCCCAGGGCTGGGGCACAGCCCAGCCCAGAGGAAGCTTTGTTCAGCTTGAGGAATGAGCAGGGTCACGTCCCGGTGGCTGAGCCGGAGGCAGAGGGGCTGGTCTGGATGCCTGGAACGCCTGCCCAGCTGGGGCCCGTCCACGGCGGCTCGAGGGGGCCAGGGTCCTGGGCAAAGGCGCCCGGCCCTCCCCACAGTGGCCTGAAGCATTCTTCACCACCGCAAACTGCCAGGAATGCAGCCACCGCCTTCTGCGAAATCTGCTAAATTGGGACCAGCTGTTCCCAATGGTCTAAGAGCCGGTCACCCAGCCCAGAATCAAGTGGCCACAGCTGCTCAGAGGGACACACTGGACAACCGCCTGCCTCAGGCCATCCAGCTGGGGGTAAACTGAGGCACGGGGGCCAGACAGAGGTCTCTGGGTCTCCCCCGTCTTAAGTAGCTGGAAAAGTGGGCAGGGCCTGGGCGCCAAGCCATAGGAAGAGGGACAAGTGGCCGTGGCAAGCTGGTAGGTGGCCAACTCACACTCCAAACTTGCAAACCGAGGCCTGACTTCAGGGAGCCTCTGACCTTACTCGTCCGTGCAGGTGTCAACCTGCCCCTGTCTCACTCCTTCTCTGAAGCTGCCTGGTTCTCACACGCTTCCTGCTGCCCAGGGGTAAGCGCCAGGTCCAGGAGGACCAGGGGTCATCAGGCGCTGGATGCAACAGGTCTGGTTCCAGTCCTGACTCTGCCGTTTGCAAGCTGTGTGGTCCTGGGCAGCTCTGAGCCCTGTGTGCAAACTGGGGCCCTTAAACTGCCTGGGCTGTGTGGGACAGCATGCCAGGTGCCTGCACAGGCAGTCTGTCAACGTTCAGTGTTCACTCTGTGGGATTATTGTTGGAGGGGGATTTATGGGGGGGGGGGGGGGGGGGAGGGCGGCAGAGCCTGCTGAGTGACTATTCTCTATCTCATGGCTTCCTAAGCTTCAGCTTCCCCTTTTGTCAAAGGGATGGAGGGAGGCTCCAAGGAGCCCACTGGAGGCAATGGAGAGTTCTCCCTCCTGTTGCAGGTCCTAGGGTGCCAACCGCAGGTCCCCATCCGGGGCTGGCCGGACTGTGTCCTCAGCATGCCCAGGCAGGCTTCCTTCCCAGATGTCTGGTGGGAGGATGTATGTGTGTGTGTGTGGGGGGGGGGGGGGGGGAGAGATAGCAAGCGCCCCTCAGCTGGAAAGGCCCTTGCTTATCAGGCCTGAGACCTCCCCATGGATCTGGAATCACCCCCTGTGCTCCCCCTTCCCTAGATGGGCCAGGCTGTGTGACCCTCCAAAAGTGTCTGCCCCTCTCTGAGCCAGAACCACAAGAGTTTTCTTACAAAGTGTCTCCCATTGGCCCCACCCCATGTTTCTAGGTTATGAAACACACATTTCAGGGGACCCGGGCATCCTGTGCACCCCTATGCTGTTCCTTTGTCAGACGGAGACAAAGAGAACAGACAAGGGAACAGCCCAAGCCGGCCTCGGCCTCCTCCTCCTCCGAACAACTTCCCCTTGTTGCCTCACTCCCAGGTGTAAGAGGTTGGGAAATTCCTGTGGGGGTGCCCACACCCTAATTTAAAAAGAACACCTGGCCCACCCGCTTCCCCGCCTACGGCTTAAGTGTCCCCCAAACAGACGTGTGGCCCGGGGAGGAGGGCTGCCGGAGCCTCTGAGCCCCTCAGTGTTCTCTCGGGCCTTGAAGCGCTGGAAGGGCCCAGGGCTGTGGGGTTTCGGTGGGGAGGCCTGGGGAAGGGGTCAGACCCCATCACTCCTGGGCGCTGGGGCAGTGCCAGGTCGCAGATCTCTCTGCTCCCCCAGCATCTCGGGAGTCTCGGTGGGCGCCCCCAGAACCGCAGATGTTGGGGACGAGGAGGGCCACTTTCGTCCCAGAGCCACTTATGCCTAGATGGCCGGGAGCCTAGACGGTGCAGGATCTCCGGGGGCGCCCCTCACTCACCCGGTTCTTGACCTCAGCCGAAAGCCCGTACGAGGGCCCCTTGTTGAACTGCGTGGAGCTCATGACGGCGGCGGCGACGGCGGGACCCACGACTTGGCGGGTGCGCCGGCGGGACGCGCGGGTCCGACCCCGCCCCCACCGCTGATTGGCCCCTCCGCACTTGTCCTTATAAGGCCGGGATGCGCTGGATTCCTGCGGCCGCGGACTTCCTGCGCTCGGCCCGCCGCCCTTACACCCGCCCAGCGGAGCGCCGCATTCCCAGGAGTCCCGAAGGGAAACTGAGGAAGGGAGGGGCAGGGGCTTTCGACTGCCAAGGCGTGGCGCGCCTGCCCTCTCCCTGCTGCGGGGCCAATAAGTGGCTCTCTCACCCTTTCTTGGTCTCAGTTTCCCTTTCTGCAGGGACGGCAGACAGGGAATTGTTGGATGGAACCCTAATTCCCTGGGTGCACGAGTGAGGACTCCTCCCTGCCACTTAGAAGCACCTCCCAATTTAGCCTCCCTCCAGGAACTCCATAGATGGGTGGTGGACGAGGGAACTAGAGGAGTCCTCAGAGGAAGGGGCCATTGGAGCTGGGGCTCTGATGGATGAGTAGGAGTTTGCCAGTCCAAAAGGGATTCGTGTTCCTGGCAGAAAAAAAGGTGCAAAGACCTAGAGGGACCATCAGTGATCCAAAGCGTGTAGAGATCAATCAGATAGATTGGGGGATGGGGGATGAGAAGGGACCTTGAATTCTGGGCTGAGGAATGATGGGGGATGGAGGGGTGTATGAAATAGCAGAGTTGAAGTCAGGAGATGTCTTGGGGTTAAGGCTGAAGCTACCAAGCTACCCGACCAGGCAAACAGTTGGTGCTCAATAGGTGATGTTTGCTTGTACAGATAAACCAATAAATTAATAAATAGCAGAATAAATTAATTCACTTATTCAGTAATTTGTTCATTCATCAAAAGTTCCCTGACACGGCCTCTGGGCCAGTTCCTTGGAGGCAATCCTGGCTTCCATGAGACCTTAGCTCCTGCCCATCCTTGGGAAGACAGAGCCAGGCACAAAGTCCCCTGCCCCATGTGAACAAGTACAGTACAGAAAAAGGGGTCTGGGGTGGAGGAACCGGGAAGGGAAGTCGAGGCTCCACTGGCTGGACGGATCAAGGAAAGTTGCACATAAAAGGAGACATGAGATGGGGTTCTGAAGAATGTATAGGAGTTTGACACATTTGACAACTGGCTGGTTGGACTCTGTGAGGGCTCAGAGATGACTTACCGATGCCCCTTCCCTGGGGAGCACTCATCGCTGGCTCCCCACTCTCTCAATGTTTGCTTCCTCTTTCTCTGCCTGTCATTCTCCCATTCCATCTATCTGAAGACTCCTTTCTTCAGGGTTCAAGTCCTAGCTGGATGGTCTTGGGGGAGTCTCTTTCCTTCTGGGTCTCAGTTTCATCATCTGTGAAATGGGGACCAGTGAAAGTGGGAGGGTCAACAATGAGGCAATGCAACCCTGAGTATGGGAACAGTGCAGTTTCTCGGTGTCTAGGTGGGAGCTGTGAGGGTGGTAGGGGCATGGGGTGTTCAGGTAGATTCCATGCAGGTCCTGTGGGGCAAGAGGTGGGCCCCAGGGCACTCTGGAGGCACTATGAAGAGGTCTCAAGCCAGCCTGCAGAGGTCAGTGGCTGCTGGTAACATGGCCATGGGTCTCCTTGCCATGCCCTGGCCCCTGGTGCTTGTCCAGGGGGCCACCACTTACTCCCTAGGGCAGTGGTCGGCAAACTCATTAGTCAACAGAGCCAAATATCAACAGCACAACGACTGAAATTTCTTTTGAGAGCCAAATTTTTTAAACTTAAACTTCTTCTAACACCACTTCTTCAAAATAGACTCGCCCAGGCTGTGGTGTTTTGTGGAAGAGCCACACTCAAGGGGCCAAAGAGCCGCATGTGGCTCGCGAGCCGCAGTTTGCCGACCACGGCCCTAGGGATACCGTCAGAGTTGGGGGTCTCTGAGAAGTTGCATGTGACCCCCACCTATGCCTACAGCCCTATGTCCAACTCATGCCAGTCCAGGCAGGCATACTCACAGGACAGCAGCCCGCCCACATTCCGGGGTGCTGGGTCCCCCTACAGCATTTCTATTAGGGAGGCCAGGAGCTGAAACAGAAACAAGAAGACTGAGCCTAGATGGCTCCAAATCCTAGAAGCACCTGCCAGCCTGTGCGCCTGCTGGAGACCGGGGCAAGCCCTGCAAAACCACCCAGCCTCAGTCTCCACCTGTGAAATGTCTGCTTCCCAGGCATTGATATTCACCCCACGCCCCCAAATGTGCCTGGGATGCCTGGGACGTTGTGCCACATAAGAGCTGGGCACCTTAGCCCGGGCCAGTGTGGCTTAGTTGATTGGGCATTGTCCCATACACCGAGGTCACCGGTTTGATTCCTGGTCAGGGCACGTGGCTGGTTGCAGGTTCACTCCCCAGTGTGGGGCATGCAGGAGGCAGCTGATGGATGTTTCTCTCATAGATGTTTCTAGTTGTGTTGTGAGTGGGAAACACGCCCGATTTCAAAGACGTGGTCCAGAAAAAGGTGTCACAAACTTCATTCGTCATTTTTCATATTGATCACATGCTAAAATGATCATATTTTTGAGATATAGAGTGATGTGAAACATTTTACAAACCTGTTCTTAATTCTACTAGAAAGTTGAAAATTATGTGTGTGGTTTGTCTTGTATTTCTACTGGCCGGGGCTGTTTGGACCCATAGGCCAAATCCAGATACTGCCTTATTTTATTTTATTTTTTTTGGTGGCCCGTGAGCTAAGTGGTTGGAAAGAATTTTTGTAAGTATATTACAAAAATTACATTTTTAAGTGGTTGGAAAGAATTTTTGTAAGTATATCTTTATTAATTTAAGAGAGGGAGAAGATCGGGTACCAGGGGTCCTCAAACTTTTTAAACAGGGGGCCAGTTCACTGTCCCTCAGACTGTTGGAGGGCCGGACTATAGTTTAAAAAAAACTATGAACAAATTCCTGTGCACACTGCACATATCTTATTTTGAAGTAAAAAAAAACAAAATGGCAAAAACACCCGCATGTGGCCCGCGGGCCGTAGTTTGAGGATGCCTGAGAAACATCAATGATGAGAGAGAATCATTAATCGGCTGCCTCCTGCACACTCACCACTGGGAATTGAGCTCGCAACCTGGGCATATGCTCTGACTGGAATCAAACTGTGACTTCCCGGTTCATAGGTCAATGCTCAACCACCTAACCACACCAGCTGGGTGAAAATAATTTTTAAAAAAAATACTATTACAGCCCTAACCGGTTTGGCTCGGTGGATGGAGCGTCGGCCTGAGGACTGAAGGGTCCCAGGTTCGATTCCGGTCAAGGGCACATGCCTGGTTGCGGGCTCGATACCCAGTGTGGAGGAGGGCACATGCCTGGTTGCGGTCTCAATACGTATCGTGCAGGAGGCAGTCGATCAATGATTCTCTCTCATCATTGATGTTTCTATCTCTCTCTCCCTCTTACTTCCTCTCTGAAATCAATTAAAAAAAAAAGTTTTTTTAAAATATATATATACTATTACACAAAGCTTGGAAATCACAAACTATTTAAGTTTCGGTACCCCACCCCTCAAAAAAATACAAAAAAAGAAAACCAAAACTAACTAACTAAAATAAATAAATAAATTTCGGAGTCCAAAGTTTTATTGGTGCCCAGCTACTTGGCTTATTGACCCTTCACCTTTAGCATTAACCGTTATTGCAGGACTGGGTGGTCTCTGGACTGCAGAGCTGAAATACTGACTCTCTGGCCTTTTACAGATAAGTTTGCCAACCCCTGGTCTAGGCTCTTGAGTCCCCCAGAACCCTAGAAATCCAGACTCAGACCTCCCAGACTTTGAAATCCTGGGGTTCCAGAGCTTAGACTATTTATATACCCATACCTTGAAGATACTGTGGGGCTGGATCCAGACCATCTTAACACAGTGAGTATCGAAATAAAGCAGGTAATAACCTTTCTGTTGGTGGAGGGTCTTGCTTTTCCACTGGAGGGTCTTGCTTTCCATTTGTAAAAACTGCAACACCTGTGAAGCACAAGGAAGTGAAACTCAGTAAAATGAGGTGTGCTTGTAATTACAGGACCTCTGCCCAAGGAACTCAGACTGATCCTATAGAATAAAAGCCTAATATGCTAAGTATCCGGTTGTCTGGTTGTCCGTTCAACCAATCAAAGTGTAATATGCTAATGATATGCTAAGTCCACTCAACCACTCGCTATGACGTGCACTGACCACCAGGGGGCAGGTGCTCTGACCAGTAGGTTAGCTTACTGCTGGGGTCCGGCCTGATCAGGATTGAGCCAGATGGGCGGGACATGCCCTGGAGCCCTCCCGTGGTCCCTCCCCAGCTGGCCAACCTCCCATGTTCCTCCCTGGCCCTGATCATGCACTGGTGGGGTCCCTCAGCCTGGCCTGCACCCTCTCGCAATCTGGGACCTCTCGGGGGATGTCAGAGGGCTGGTTTCGGCCTGATCCCCCCACAGGCCAGGCTGAGGGATCCTATTGGTGCACAAATTTGTGCACCCGGCCTCTAGTAGAATTATACTAGTATGATTCTGTGTAGTTAGTTGTCTGACTTCAGTGTCCCTTGCCTTGGAGCCTGGGTTCAAATTATGACTGCCCACCTGGCTGTGTGGCCTTCCACAATTATGCTCCACCTTTCTGTGCCTCCCTCTCCTGTCTGTAAAGCACCTACTGCCCTTAGGAGTGACATCTGTGGATTCATCTGTGTAAACTCTGAGATAAAGGCTGTTGAGTTACACATGTCAAAATCTTAGGGATTTTGGCCTCAGCCAGGGAACCTGGCAGGGAGGTCTTGAGCTTCTGCAACTACCGTGTGCCCTTGAACCCACGGCACTCACTGATCCAACCAGGCTGAAACCTGGGGAGAATGCAGGGGCTGGAGGACCAGTGGTTGCAGGGGCCTTGGGTGCTGGGCAGGGGTCTGAGCCCAGAGATATTTTTAAAAAATATATATTTGTATTGATTTCAGAGAGGAAGGGAGTGGGAGAGAGAGATAGAAACATCAATGATGAGAGAAAATCATTTATTGGCTTTCTCCTGCATGCCCCACACTGGGGATTGAGCTTGCAACTCGGGCATATGCCCTGACTGGGAATTGAACAGTGACCTCCTGGTTCATAGTTTGACTCTCAACCACTGAGCCACGCCAGCCAGGTATGAGCCCAGGGGTCTTGGTGTCTGGGCACAGGGGGGCTGCAGGAGCAGAGGCAGCCACCTCAATGGCAATCCTCTCCCTGCAGTGTCTGGGCTCTGAGCTGGACCCCAGAGGGTCAGGGTGGGACCCAGGACTGGGCCCTTCAGCAGAGGCTTTGGGCGCCTCCGGAGGGGGGCGGGGCTTCAGGTGCTTCCCTTGCTCTCTGCAAAAAGGAATTATTTGCTCCTGGACACTTCAGACAAAACAAGCATGATGCAGCAAAAACAACAAAAGTAACAATCTCAGCCTATTAACTCGGATCAGGAATCTTTCTTGCTCACAATCCGCCATAGATCCCCATTGACCCCTCTACAAAGGTGTCTGCTAGGCCACCATGCTCTGCTCAGGGCATGCGGGCCTTCTCCTTGCTCTGCCTCAGGGCCTTTGCTTCAGCCATGCCCTCTGCCTGACATTCTCTACCTGGTTCCTGCACTGTCCTCCTTGCAGCCCCTGCTGGAAGGTCATCTGCTCAGTGCCCCCCTCACAAGTCCCAATGTAACTCTCAACCTGCCCCAAACCAGCTACACCCCCCACTTATACACACCCCACAGCATCCTCGGAAATCCAGCCAAGCTTCTAACTTCCCTGCTGTCCCCAGAAGGATAGCGAGGCGTTCAGTCCTCCTCTATCTCTGTGGGTTAGGTTTAGAACTGTCTTTCCCCACTTGTTCTTTTTCTTGATGGTGACTCTCCAAGGAGGCCAGGCACTGTCCAGAGGCTGGCCACAGTTTTAACTCGTGGTGAAGTTGCGCTGGCGTCGTGGGTCTTGTGTATCTATTAAGTGGGAGTGAGCTCTAGACTGCACTGCTGGATACAGCAGCCACTGGTACGTGGGGCTATTTCAATGTATATTGTCTATATATAAAAAACCCTAACATGCAAATAGACATAACAGAGGAACAACCGAACAACCAGTCACTATGATGTGTGCTGACCACCAGGAGGTGTGCATGGAACATGGTGGGCGTCGGCCACAGCGGGATAGTGGAGCAGGTGAGCAGGGGTGCCAGACCAAGGTGGGGTGCCAGTTGCTGTCATTGGGGCGAGCCTCTGGTGGTTATTGAAAATTCTTTGCTCCCACATGCCACAGTCCTGCCCGGCGCTTGCACTCGCTGCCAGCGCCCAGTCGCCCCCTCTCGCACCTGCTGCCAGCGCCAGAGCCACCGCTTGCACCCACTGCTGGTGCCAGCCCCACTCACACCTGCTGCTGGCCCTGATCACCCCTGATGGCTTCTCCACCTCCCCCTGCTCCGAGGGGCGCTGTCAGTCCGTGGGAGCAGCGCCAGCAGGACTGGGGGCCACAGCGGGAGGGGCGGGCAGGGGCGCAGAGGATGGGCCAAGACCCGCCCCTGTGCCCACCGCAGCCTCTTGGCCCACAGTTCCTTTCAAGGTGCACGGATTTGTGCACTGGGACCCTAGTTATATTGATAAAAATAAACTAAGTTTAAAATTCTGCTTCTTGGCCACACTGGCTAAATTTCCCTGCTCAGGAGCCCATGTGCATTGGGCCTTGGTGGACATATCAGAGACCCACAGCGCCTGCCGCAGTGCGGCTGGGTATGCTCCCGAGGTCAAGGGGATAAAGTTGGCCTGGCCTCTCCATTGGAAAAAATTATTTTCCCTCCTTTGCAACTAAGAAGTGATCTGGGGCGGGGGGTGATGCATAATAATTTCAAGAGTGCATTTTTGAGCATCTACTGTATGCAGGCACCACGAGGAGCACAGGAAGAGAATGACGTTTGCCTCCTGGTTGTGGTAGCGCAGGTATGGGTCTGTCTGCCCACTCAGGCTGTTTGGCTTCCAGGATTATGAAACCCGACAGATAGGTCTAGAAGGTTTTCCTCAACCTCTGGGTGACAGCTGAAGTCACCTCCCTCCCTTACCACATGATTCAATTCAGAACAGCCACCCCACAACCTCCCATGTCATGACCTTTCTCAGAGGCCCCATCTGCACCCCTCACGCTGTGCACTCAACATCAGGAACCAGTCCAGACACCCCTTGTCTGTTTGCCTGTCTCCATGCTGGTCCCCAAGTTCTGTGAGACCAGGAACCCTGCCTGTGTGTCCACCACTAGCACGGGCCCTGGGCATTGTGTTGCTCATTTCCCTAAACCTGTTTGCCCCAGACCAGGTGTCCATTGTCCTTCTTCAGGGCCGCTGCTTAGGGTCCTGACCCCATGCCACCTTTCTCCTACTCCTGCCTTCTATGCTTCCATGCAGCAAACCTCTGTCTAGAATCTTAGAGTGTGTGTATGTGTGGGGGGGGGGGGTGGGGGGTGGGGGGCGTAGGAGTGGAAGCGCCTGGCATACAGTAGGCGTTCAATGAATGTTGGGTTCTATTACTCAACTACTTGGGCATGTGAGCTAACATATAGAACACAGACAGTTGGGGAAGGGGTGGCAAAAAAAATAAAATATAGGCAGCTGTCAAAAGCCTGGCTACGCTACCGTCTTGCTCAGTAATCGCTGATTTGCTGGTTCCGAGCGAAAAAGGGAACTCTAACGCTAAATTGTAATGGAGGAGGGAGGCAGAGTCCAAGGATAACCGTATTGTATTAAGGAGGCCCTCCCAAGGAAAATAGGGCCAAGCGACAAGGGGTAACAAGACAGTGGAACTTGTAGCGATTTGCACAACGAGCACGCGTACTACCGGCCTTCAAGGCATGCGTACTACCGGCCTTCAGGTAGTATTTAAAGACGACCAATGAAATTATTTTACAGTTAGAGCGATATAGTTTACACTTACATCTGACCTGCCTTCCTACAGCGCCTCATCAACGAACATTTCCTACCGTTGTGCTTATTTAAGGTGTCTTTGATCACGTAAAACCCTCAGATATTGACTAGTTTTACCGTTCAAGCATGTCCTAGAAGCCGCGGGGTATTGTGGGGCAGCATGTAAAAGACCGGGCAGACGCAGCCCCGCCCCCGGCGCGGCCGGGTGAGAGGGCGGGGCCGCCGCGGGCCCACCGCCTGCGTCCCTACGTTCCCTGCGGGCGTAGAAGGGCCGCTCTTTCCGGTGTTGCAACTCGCTGGCGTCAGCAGGGCCGTGGAGGCGGAAGATGGCGACGGCGGCGGCCCTGGGGCCGTGAGGAGCGCGGCGGCGGAGAGGACGACCGATGGCGGCCGGGAGGCGCCCTCGGGGACCCGCGGGCCGTTAGGGCGCGACGCTGGGCGGCATGTCGGAGCACGCGGCGCCCGGAGCCCCGGGGCCCGGGCCCAACGGCGGCGGCCCTGCCCCCGCGCGCGGGCCCCGCACCCCCAACCTAAACCCCAACCCGCTCATCAACGTGCGCGACCGGCTCTTCCACGCGCTCTTCTTCAAGATGGCAGTCACCTACTCGCGGCTCTTCCCGCCCGCCTTCCGCCGTCTCTTCGAGTTCTTCGTGTTGCTCAAGGTGACCGTGGCCCCGACCCCCGACTCTTGACCAACGGCCGGATCCACCCCCCAGACTTGCAACCTCTGACCCCGATCCCGCCCAGGACAGCCAACCCCTTTCACTTGGAGGTCTAGACGGGTCCGATCCGTTGGGTACCCTCCCCTTTTGTCTGCCGCCCTAGCTCCTGACCCCCTTTTCTGACACTTCACCCTCGGAAGACCCAAGTCTCACCCTGTGGGTGGTACCTGACCCCGACTCCAGGAACTCCCTGTCCTCTCCAGGCAGCACCCATGCTCGGCCTCACCCTTCCTCCGATGGCCCAATTCCCGGAGGCCTGGAGCCTTGTTCTGGCCTGCCTAGGACCCCCTGCCAGGCCTACTATGCCACGTGGGATCCTCAGCCTTGGGAAGACACCCCTCACCCCCCCACCCCCCATCCTGCCCTCTCTTGCCTGACCTGGCCCACGCCCCCAATCCTCAAACTGGGAAAGATTCCAGACACACCCTGCTCCCCTTAGGACACACCCCAGGACCACCCACCTGCACTAGAAATGTGCTCCCCCTTCCATCTCTTCCTTCTGCATCCCCTTTTCTTGGGGCTCTTCCCCTCCTTGGGACCTTCCACCAGTCCCATACCCCAACTCTTCCTCCTCTTACCTTACAGAGGAATGTGACCTAGCTGAGGTCACCTCGCCAGGGTTAGTGACAAAGTCACAGCCATTGCTACTACTCTTGTCATAACAAGAGGCTGTACACAAACCTCCCTCCCATCCTCCCTCAGGTGGCATAGAGGTTTCAACCATGTGTGCAGCTCAGGAAGGACCGCCATTGATCTGGGTTCCTCCAAGAAGTGGGCTGGCTCGCTCAGGTGTGGGCCCAGAGTTCACTGGGCACCAGGGTTCTGGGTTCCTTAGTGGAGGGGTGGTTCCAGTTGTTGCTTGACCCAGCTGAGAAAAGGGAGAAACAGGCATTTAGTTTCCCATCAGAGTACTGCCAGGGAGGGGCTGGGGTGTGGACATTGCCAACCACCTTTGGGTTCTAATGCTAGATGTGGAGGCACTTGGGTTGCTGGCCGGGCCCAGGGCCTGGAGAGCGGGACTGGGAGCTGAACATGGAGGCTTCCAGGTTAACTGAGTGCTTCCTGCCACAGCTATGGGTCCCAGGCCCCGCCCCCTGCACTTAACAGCTCCCATCACCAGCTTAGTGGTCCCCAGACACCATGTTGGAAAGAAAGGCTGGGGTGCAAGCTGGCTTGTAGGAGCCCTCCCACACTGCCTCACCCAGCCCCATGCTCACCTCTTGGAGGCCTCAGCTGTTCTGTTGAGACCTGAACAACCAGGTGCTACAATGTCTCTGCTGAGATCTTAGTGATGCTCTAATCTCCATCCTTCTGTGGCACTTTTGTCTGCAAGTGAAGGAAACAGTTTACATTGGCCCAAGAGAGATCTTGGAGCTTACGCAACTGGGGAGACTGGGCTGGCTGGATCCAGGCATGCAGCAGTGTGCTCAGAGGTGGGGCCTCTCCCCATCCTCAGGTCACAGCCACTGTTGCCAGGCCAGGAGTTGGTGCCTTAATGACCTGGCCTTTGCCTAGTTTGCAGAGCAGACTCCAGAGGGGAGGCCAGGTGGTCTACAGCTGGCATTGGTACTACCCTTAGGGGGGCTCATGGCCCCATAGGGATGGGGTTCTGGTGGTTGTGTAGCCATGGGCAACTCACCAACCGCCCGAGTATCAGTGTCCCTGTCAGAGGGCAGAGAAGGACTTTGTGCTCTGGTCTCTGTGGCCCAGGCTTTTCCAGTCTGTGGTTCTGGACCACACAGTGAGCTGGTCCTGGAGAGCAGTAATTTGGTAGGAGCTTGTGTGCTGGCCCCGCCGAGGGATCATCCCAGTCTCTGACTGAATAGCCCCTGGGGTCACCAGTTCCCTGACATTCATTTTTTCCTGGGAAGGCTGGCACCACATTGGACCAGCTGGGCCCTTTCCCCAAGGGTAGGGCAGTGGGTGGGATGCATGGGGGTGATGCCTTGGACATGGCCTCTAGGCTGGGAAGGTAACACTCATCCCACTGGGGTCCCCTGAGAAACAAGATTGTCAGACAGTGAGGTGAGTTCTTGGGGAGGAGGGTGTTCCTGACTAGATCCAAATGGAGGGTCCTTTTGATGCACTTCCTTTGAGTCAGGCAGGAGTTGCTGTTGGTGACTTAGGGCAGGGACCGCCCCCCTCAGCACTTCTGATATCAGGCTACTTGCTCTTTGAGGGGGCTGTACTGATCACTGGAGTGCTGAGCTGCAGCATCCCCTAGCACCACCCCCTGAGGATAGGACCACCCAGATGAGACCCCTGCCATCCCCATTTCACTAATGGAGAAACTGCCTCAAAGAGGCAGAGCAAGCTGGCCCTGTCATCATGGAAGGGGTGCAGAGTGCTTAGCGGGCAAGGAAGGCTGTTTTTAGCTGGTGAGGTCAGGGGCACTCTGAGGACAAGGCAGAGTGAGGCAGCTAGGCAGGCCTCTTGGGGACAGTGGGAGCCCAGCAGGTGGCCCAGGGGTGGTGGCACCTGGGCTGGGCCTCCCAGGGAGCAATTAGTTGATAGTCTCTCTGAGAGTGGGCGTTCCACATGCACATAAGAGTGCCTCATCCTGGCTCACATAGAGCAGGGTGGTCAGGACCTTGGACCAGTGACACCCCCAAGACCCATGCTGCTAGGAGAGGACAGGGTGGGTTTGGAGCTTAGGGAACCTCAGAGCCCTGGGGTTCCCTTCCTTCCCCAACAAAGCTCAGGCCTCACTTTCCGGTGGGGCCCCTGCCCCCAGGCCCTGTTCGTGCTCTTCGTCCTGGCCTATATCCACATCGTCTTCTCCCGATCTCCCATCAACTGCCTGGAGCATGTGCGCGACAAGTGGCCTCGAGAGGGCGTCCTACGCGTAGAAGTACAGCAGAACTCAAGTCGCGCGCCAGTCTTCCTGCAGTTTTGTGACAGTGGTCGCAGCAGCTTCCCTAGCCTGGCTGCGGAGCCTGGTGGCCTGGAGCTAGAGGAGGAGGAGGAGGAGCTGACCATGGAGATGTTTGGGAACCACTCCATCCAGGTGAGTGTGCAGAAGGACGTCACTGTTGGGGAAGCTCAGGCCCTTACAGGGCCCGGCACTTGCCTTGGGATGGGATATGGGTGCTGTGCAAAGCAGACTGTTATCTGAAAGGGACTGGCCTCATTCTGGGGATGCTGAGAGCCCAAGCAGTCCTGGTCATCCCAGATGACGCAGCTATCTGCAGGGATGGGTGTGTGGGGCCCCATCTCCAACTTTGGGGCTCAGACACTCACCTGGAGATGGCCAGGATCTTGGTGCTGGGTGAGGGGTCTTTTCGTGAGACGCTGGTCAGAGGCCCTTCCGCCCCAGAGGTGGGGGATATTCTGGCAGAGGCTGGGGGTTACAGTGGACAGGGGCAGAGTGCATCTCCTTCCAGGTGGCAGGAGAGGGGCCTCTGTGCCAGACAAGGGCCCACTGACACCCTGTCTCCTGGTGACCCACAGTTTGAGTTGGACATTGAGCCCAAGGTGTTCAAGCCGCCCGGTGGCCCTGAGGCCCTGAATGATAGCCAGGAGTTCCCTTTCCCTGAGACACCCTCAAAAGGTATGTGTTGCCAAGATGTCAGGGGGAGCCACACTCTTAGACATGGAGAATGGCCACTCCGAGCTTCCATTTCCCTATCTGTCAGCAGCATGTGAGGCAATAGAGGTGCTCCTGGGCTCTGGTCACACTCCCTCTCTGGCCCCTCCTCTGAAGGAGGGAGGTGGGGTTGGCTGAGGCCCTGTAGGCTGACAGGCCATTCTCACCCACAGTGTGGCCACAGGATGAGTACATTGTGGAGTACTCGCTGGAGTATGGCTTCCTGCGCCTGTCACAGGCCACGCGACAGCGGCTCAGCATCCCGGTCATGGTAGTCACCCTGGGTGAGTCACCCTGGGAGAGGGCCATGGTAGGGAGTGACCCAGAAGCACTTAAAGATGGAGGTCTGGCCCAGCCAGTGTGGCTCAGTAGTAGAGCATCAACCCATGAACCAGGAGGTCACAGTTTGATTCCTGATCAGGATACATGCCTGGGTTTTAGGCTTGATCCCCAATGGGGGGTGTGCAGAGGCAGCAGATCAGTGATTCTCATCATTGATGTTTCCATCGCTCTCCCTCTCTGAAATCAATCCTATATAATAAAAGGCTAATGTGCAAATTGACTGAACTGCGGAATGACCAGTCGCTATGACGCATACTGACCACCAGGGGGCAGACGCTCAATGCAGGAGCTGCCCTCTGGTGGTCAGTGCACTCCCACAGGGGGAGCGCTGCTCAGCCAGAAGCCAGGCTCTCGGCTGGTGAGTGCAGCAGCGGTGGCGGGAGCCTCTTCCGCCTCTGCGGCAGCACTAAGGATGTCCTACTGCCAGCTTCGGCCTGTTCCCCTAAGCCGGCAGTTAGACATCCCCCAAGGGCTCCAGGACTGCGAGAGGGTGCAGGCTGGGCTGAGGGGACTCCCCTCCCGCTCCCCCCCCCCAAGTACATGAATTTCATGCACCGGGCCTCTAGTAAGAATATATTTAAAAAAAAAAAAAAGACTGGAGTCTGGGGACCATCCCCCAGGGCCTGACAATCACAGCACTGCCCAGGTGGGGTGGATATGGGCCAGTGGGGGCCTTACCAGGTGCACCCCTGTTGGTGTGCCACCACAGATCCCACACGGGACCAGTGCTTCGGGGACCGCTTCAGCCGCCTGCTGCTAGCCGAGTTCCTGGGCTATGATGACATCCTCATGTCCAGTGTGAAGGGCCTGGCTGAGAACGAGGAGAACAAGGGTGCGATTGGGACCAGGGCTGGGGAGTGTGTGGGGTACAGTGTTGGGGGCTGGAGGGCAGACAGTGGTGCTCACAGCCTCCCTGTATAGGCTTCCTGCGGAACGTGGTATCAGGCGAGCACTACCGATTTGTGAGCATGTGGATGGCCCGAGCATCCTATCTGGCTGCCTTCATCATCATGGTCATCTTTGTGAGTGTCCTGATACAGGGCTGGGCCGAGGGTGTGGGGGCAGGTGGCCCTTCCCTGGCCTTACACGCCTTCCCTTACAGACCCTGAGCGTGTCCATGCTGCTCCGCTACTCCCATCACCAGATCTTTGTCTTCATTGGTGAGTCTCCCAGCCTGGTGGCGGGAGGAAAGGTGGGGTCAGCCTCAGGCCCCCATGGCCCCCTGCCCACCCCACCCCCCAAGGGGCGCCTCACCCGGTCTGCCCGCCCGCCACCCTCTGCCCGCAGTGGACCTGCTGCAGATGCTGGAGATGAACATGGCCATCGCCTTCCCTGCAGCGCCCCTGCTGACCGTCATCCTGGCCCTCGTGGGTGAGGACCTCTCTGCCCACCATTCTGCCTTCTCACCCAGTCCCCTACACCCACCTCCCCTCTGTTCCTGGCCTTCCCACCTTGCCCACCGCAACCTACGGTCTCCTGCAGGGATGGAGGCTATCATGTCGGAGTTCTTCAATGACACCACCACCGCCTTCTACATCATCCTCATCGTGTGGCTGGCTGACCAGTATGATGCCATTTGCTGCCACACCAACACCAGCAAGAGGCACTGGCTGCGGTGAGTGCCACGGGGGTCCAGGCGGGGTCAGGGTGGGATATGGACTGGCGGCACCTCACTGTGCCCCCTGCAGGTTCTTCTACCTGTACCACTTCGCCTTCTATGCCTACCACTACCGCTTCAACGGGCAGTACAGCAGTCTGGCCCTAGTCACCTCCTGGCTCTTCATCCAGGTGAGGGGCCCCGCCTGCTCGAGGTCCAGCCTGTGGGAGGTCTGGCTCTGTGCTGGGCCTGACCCACACCCACCCTCCCTCCAGCATTCCATGATCTACTTCTTCCACCACTATGAGCTGCCCGCCATCCTGCAGCAGATCCGCATCCAGGAGATGTTGCTACAGACACCACCGCTGGGCCCTGGTACCCCCACGGCGCTGCCAGATGACCTCAACAACAATGGGGGCACCCCGGCCGCTGCACCTGACCCTGCCAGCCAGCCTCCCGCCCTGGACCCTGGCTCACTGGGGGCTGGTGGTGTCCCCAGGCCTGTAGCTGAAGCACCCAGCTCTCTGGTAGCTGCGGCAGCCTCAGTGGCTGCCGCGGCCAGTAGTGATCTGGGCTGGATGGCAGAGACAGCTGCCATCATCACAGATGCCTCTTTCTTGTCTGGCCTGAGCGCCTCCCTTCTGGAGCGGAGGGCAGTTAGCCCCCTGAGCCCGGGTGGGGGATTCCCTCGGGGCCTCCAACCCCCCCCGGACAGTGTCCCCCCAAGCGACTCCCCAACACCTGACACAGGCCCTCTGGCTGCTGGAGTGAGTGGGCCCATCCCTGAGTCCCCAGCCCCAACAGATGAACCTTCGGAAATTGGCTCCTAAGTCCTGGGCAGCTGAGTGCCTCTGTCCCTGGCTGTCCAGGCCAGCTGGGTATGACCTGGCTGGGGTCCTTGGGGATCAGGGAGGCTGTCCCCGGTGTCTCTGGGATTGCCCATTTGGCCTTGTGTTGGGGTCCATCTGGTTTGCCCAGGGGTGGGCTTCTCTCCCCCGGGTGTGGGGCTTGCCCACAGCCTGTCCCTGCCACATTTGTGGTGGGTCCCCTCAGCCAGCAAATCAAGGCAGGCTGATGAGCTAAGGCAGGAAAAGGGGTGGGGTCTCCATAGAAGGCTCTGGAAGGGGTTGGTGTAAGGTCTGGAGCAAGCTTTATCTAGGGAGAGAGCCTAGCAAGTCTCTGAGCCAGGTGAACACTGGTGGGGTCCTCCCTCACTGTCCTGGGCACTCAGCTGGTGCTCTGTTGTGCGCAGTGCCTTTTCCACAGCCCCTGCCCCCATATATGCGTGCCAGGGCTGGGGTATTGGCACAGGGACACAGTGTGTGGGCGCCAACTGTCAAAAACAGCAACCAGGCGCTAGGGTCCAGCCTTGCTCCTGCTGGAGAGAGCCGGCAGCCCAACTATGTCACTCGGTGAGGACTGCAGAGTGCTCATTCCATTCTATTTAATTGCAGTGTACAAAATTGTGTTTGTATATAGAATAAACTGTCTGTTGACAGCACCTAGCCAGTGTCTGCATGCACCAGGTGCTGGGATTGGCTCCTGCAGGATCCGCCCTCATGCGAAGCCAAGTGGGCTGGGTGTGGTATGGCACGGCCAGCTCCCAGTGCTGAAGCAGGCGGAGACCACTGGAGGCTCCCTCGTGCTTCCCTGGAGGCCTAGAGCAGGCACAGTGGCCCATCGCAGCTGCCACCTGGGAGCTGGGCCAGGAGCTCCCCATGCCGCACCAGCGCCTGGTGGAGCCTTGAACGTGCGTCCGCAATGTGCTGCTCCAGTTCCTCCAGCTCCCCTGGGCGTGGGGCGCCAGTGGGCAGCATGGTGGGTGGCTGGCCGTTGGAGCAGAGCTGGATGGGACCCTCAGGTGACCGGTTCCCCTCCATATCTGTGCCCACTACTGATGGAGCAGTGGCCAAGGTTGGCTCCAGAAGGAAGTGCAGATGACGCTCCCTTACCATGGCCTGGCACACCCGTGTCCAGTTGCCCTGGCCTGAGCGGGCAGTTGGTATGTCTTGTTGCTGCTTCTCCAGATCCCTGGCAACAGATGATGGATGGGGCTGGATCAGTATCCCCCAAGGAACAGGGGCGGTCCCTCTGCTTTCTGGGGTCAGGGTTCCTAAGAGGCTGTGAGTGGTGGGAGGCATGGACTTAGTGGTTTGGCTCTGGAATGGGAGTGGGGCCTGCAGGTGTAAAATGGCAGGCCTGAGGCGAGTGTAGGAGCTGGTGGAGTGGGAGCCCCTTCCTTACCTTGGCTCAGGTTCTTTCTGCTTGTCCAGCGGCTCTGTGTTGAGGGCGAGGTGGATTCTCTGTGAGCCAGATAGAGGCTGTGTTGGGTCAGGTTGGGAGGTTGCCCATGCTTGCCCGCCCTGTGCTCTCTCCTCACCTGACTTGTGTGTAGCCAGTACTGCAGCCTGTTACCCCTCCGGATACATGGCAGCACCAGGTGGTAGAAGATGTGCTCCCCAAGAGAGCTGAGCAGGGCACTGCCCAGGCCCAGGCAAAGCAGCACAAAGAGACCGGAGAAGTGGTAGATGCCCATCTGCAGGGTCTGCAGAGGTGGGACACAGGCACAAGCCCTTCATGGTCATGGCAGACCCTTGGGGAGCCCTGGCCTGGAGGACACAGTTTGGGCCAGAGACAGACCTGGGGCTGTACCGTTGGATTGGGAGGCTAGGGCTCCATATTTTGGAGCAAGGTTCCCAGGGGGAGCGGGCACTGGAGCTGGGATTTTATAGGATGAACAGGACTGCACAAAAGCAGACAAATACACATCTTGCTTATGATCAGGGGATTGGCCACCTCAACCCACAGGCTCAGGGCCCCCACACCCTACCCCCGCCCTGTGTCCCGGGCCCTGTCCCACCTCTGTGACAGCAAATACCCGCTTCCCGCAAGGTACCATCTTGTACCACTTGTCATGCAACAGATCGATGAAGCCAGAGGACTTGTAGCGGCTGATGAACTCGGACAGGTTGGAGGTGAGCGGTGAGTTCTGAGGGAGTCCAATGCCATAACCTGATGAAGGCCAGGAACTGGGTTGGGACCAGACTGGACACAGCCCAGGGGAGCTGTGCCCACGTTGAGCCCTCAGTGGCTCCCTGCTGCTTCAGGGTCACTGGTCTCAGAGGCCTCTCACCCTCAATGGCAAAGGGCTTGCCCACAGTCAGCAGTTGGCAGTCAGCGTCGATGGAGACCTCATAGTCCAGGAGTGACTTGTCCATGATGAAAGCATTGAGCTTGGGGGGGTCGCTCCTGTGGGGATGTGGAGGGGGTGAACACCTGCCCTGGTAGGCCTCCCTGCCTCCTCCCCGCCCCCAATCCTGCTGTATGCCCTGGCCTCACGTGAGCATGGCAACGCCCTGGGGTGTTGTGGGGACGCTGTGCTGCCGCATGTGCGCGTGCATCTCAGGGAAGCTCTTCTTGATGTAGGCCTCTGCACTGCTCTCCCACACAGTGCCAAAGCGGAAGCCCCGGGACGGGTGGTGCAGCTGTGGGCAGGTGAGTCAGTCGTCAGTGCCAGGCCCTTTTCTGCACTCCCCTGCATTCCCACCTGACTGCTCTGGCCTCCCACCCAGGCCCAAAGCTCTCAACCAGCGTCTCCCCTCCCGGCTGACATGAGGCCAGGTCATTTTCTGTGGAGGGTTGTCCCAGGCACTGCAAGTGTAGAGCAGCATCTCTGTCCCCATCCTCACAATGCCAGGAGTACCCCCACTGTGATAACCACAAATATCCCCAGACATGACCTAGTGTTCCCTGTGGGCAGACACTACCCAAAGTCCATCACACAGACGTGGCCCTGAACTCCAGACTTTCTACCACTTCCTCCAGGACTCCTTGTTCTTCCTCCTTTCATCCCATGACCTGTCCTGCAAATCCTGTGGGGTCAGCTCTGCCTTAAGAACACCCACAACCATGCCCTGGTCTGTGGTGGTTCGAGCATTAGCCTTCACATCAAAGGGTCACGGATTTGATTCCTGGTCAAGGGCACACACCTGGGTTGTGGGTTTGCTCCCTGCCTCCAGTCAGGGCACATGCAGGAGGCAGGCAATCAGTCAATGTGTCTCACATTGACGTTTCTCTCTCCTCCCCACCTCCCTCCTTCCCCGTCTCTCTGAAAAGCAATGGAAAAAAATATCCTCAGGTGAGGATTAACAAAAACCACACCCACAAACCACCTGCTGCCTACCTCCTCAGTAGCCCCACCATCTCTCCTGGACCAGCGCAGCCTCCCACCCTGCTCTCAGCACTGCCCATGTTCTGTGCAAACTCCTACTGAGTGAGTGTGTGGCTGTTCCCGTGGTGCTCTAGCACCACCAAAAGCCACACCAGCTGGACTGAACCTCTAAAACGTGGTTTTAAAAGTGACCACACCTAGTGAGTGGCTGGTGCGTCAGACAGCACAGCACCTACGTTTTATTACTGATTTACAACGGACATGGTGAGGGGAACAGCAGAACAAGCTGAACACCCCCTAGCAGTGGTTCTCAACCTTTCTAATGCCGCAACCCTTTAATACAGTTCCTCATGTTGTGGTGACCCCCAGCCATAAAATTATTTTCGTTGCTACTTCATAACTGTAATTTTGCTACTGCTAATAAATCGTAATGTAAATATCTGTGTTTTCCGATGGTCTTAGGCAACCCTGCTAGCGGTTCTCAACCTGTGGGTCGCGAACCGCTGCTATAGAGCCTAAGACCATCGAAAACACAGATATTTACATTACCATTCATAACAGTAGCAAAATTACAGTTATGAAGTAGCAACGAAAATAATTTTATGGCTGGGGGTCACCACAACATGAGGAACTGTATTAAAGGGTCGCAGCATTAAAAAGGTTAAGAACCAAAAAAAAAAAAAAGGTTGAGAACCACTGCCTTAGAGGATGCAATCAGCCAGATTCAAACAGTAGGAGATGCTATGAACAACAAAAACCCAACAATTTCTTCAACAAACACTAGGAAACAAATGAGAGGGAACTCAAGAGCTGGGAGGTTTCTACCATCTGCAAATGAGTCAAACTGGAAAAAAACAACTGGGAAAATGGGTCCAATATTTGTCAAAATTCCAAGTATTTATGATGAAATTATATAAATCATTGATGATTCTATATCTCCCTCTCCTTGTCTGAAATCAATAAAAGTATTTTAAATATATAAATAAATGTTTTTTAAAATAAAAATATGTAGACAGGGGCACACCCCTGCTCTGCCACAGCCCTCCAGGGCCCCCAGAAGTTTCATCTCAGAGGGAACTACTTTAGAAGCCCAGGGCCTCCTGCATCCATAGATCCTGCACAACCTGCCCGCTCTGTTACCTCCCTGGCCTCACCTCCCTCCCTCTCTCTCCTAGATGTTTCTCCAACACCCCAACAATACCAGGCAAGGTCCTGCCACAGGGCCTTTGCATTGGGGCTGTGCCCTCTTCTCTCTGATGTCTATATAAAAGTCCCTCATGTCACCCCCTCCCAGAGGAATTTCTGACCTCCATTTGAGAAAATGTCCAAACATTCCTGTGTTCCTCCTCTGCCTTATTTTTGTCCCTGGCACTCACACACCATCTGTTTTGCTGATCTATCTTGATTCTTGCCATGTCTCCACCAGGGATGGGGATTGTCACCTATTTTGTCCCAGCTGTGTCCCTAGTGCCTGGCACACCACAGGTGCTCAATAAATGTTCGCACGAGTAAATGGCCACAGGTAGTTGGGTCTCAGGATGGGTAGTGTGTGAGGGGGCAACCTCCCAGCTCTGGCCACAGCACCCACAGCCAGCCACCTTGGGGTCGTGAATCCCTGACAGCTCCTCGAAAGTCTTGTCCCCGACCATGACGGCAGCCAGGTTGGCTGTGTAGCTAGATAGCACGAGCAGGCAGAAGATGGCCCACAGGTTCATGAGCAGACGCCCGGTGGGGCACTTGGGTGTTTTGCTGGACACTGTGCGTCCAAACAGGATGGCGTAGCAGAGGTTGAGGGCCGAGGAATAGGAGAAAACGGTGCCGCGGTTCCGCCCGCGGGGTGTGAGGCCATAGGGGCTGCACCACTCGTAGAGCGTGAGGAAGAGTGCGGTGAGGTGCAGGGCGGCAAAGACTCCCAGCCACATAGACCAGTGCAGCGGCCACATAAAGGCCCCGAGGGGCGAGGCCGTGTCTCTCGCCCGCACCATGATGCCCAGGCTGGTGGAGAAGAAGGGGCTGCTGAAGTCGACCACCTTCAAGCGGGCTGAGTTGATGCTAAAGCTGGTGACTGCCATGTGGGCCCTGCCAGCTAGCAGGTCACCCACCAGGCCAGTCCAGCGGCCATCCCGCAGGGCACCGTACTTGCCATCGCCCACAATGTACAGCTCAAAGTCAAAGGGTGTGTCCTCTGCCAGGCGCTCCAGCAGGTCAATGCAGTAGCCATAGCAACACTTGCGCAGAGCACGGGACACCGAGCCATTGGCCAGGGCAGCAAACAGCGCGTCCAGGGTGGCAGAGTCATTGGTGCCAGGGGCCAGGCACAGCTGTCCTGCTGGGCACTGCCCATCCTCGTCTGGTTCTCGGGCAAACACAAACGGATGCTCCACCAGGGTCACCACACGCAGCTTAGGCCGGACCCGGGCACCCAGCGGGGATGGGGGCTGCACAGCAGCACCCCCTGGCTCCAACTCCAGCCTCCCATCCCGCCAGCTGCCCAGTGTGGCCCAGGCTGGGGTGCCCAGCGGGTCCTGGCGCAGGCTCCACACCTGGAAGTGCCGGGACATGTGCACCTGGGAGGAGCTGGTCACCCACACCGGCCCTGTGTGGCCCTGGAAGGATGTGTTGCTCAGGAACCTGCAGAAGGTGGGGGGCAAACAGGCATCAAGTAGTGGGAGTCCCCCCAGCAAAGCTCAGACCCTGCTCCCCACCTCTCAGCACATACCAGGGACCACTGTGGATGCAGTTGTGTCCCCCCACACCAGATCTCTACCAGCAGGGGCATGGAGTCAATGCTGACCATCCAGTTTGAATGCCCAGGTAGCGCCCCCTGGCTCTGAGGAGCTGTCCACTCTCTAGACCTCCTCTGGGATCAGGCAGACACACATGCCCGCTGACCTCTCCCACGTCTCCCAAAGAGCCAAGTATGCCCTTCACCAGAATTCCTCTCTCAGGCCTGTTTCCACCAAGACAGGGACAAAGCCACCCTCTCATGAGGCCACAGTGCCTGGCATATAGCAAGTGCCCAGTAATGTTGCCCCAGACAGAGGCAGCTCCATGTGGAGGCTGCACCCCCTTCCCACAGCAGGGTCCCCACTCACTGTGCCAAGAAGTGGCCTGAGGACTGGAGTTTGGCTGGCTTCAGGTCATTGCAGTTGGTGGTGGCGGGGAGAAGGATACGCTCTGGCTGCACACGGGCTGCGCTGCCCAGCGCCCGTGCTATCAGCTCCACCGCGTCGTGGACAGTGGCCTCCAGTGAGGGTCGAGCCACCTCGCCCAGTGCCAGCAGCCCAGGTGGCAGGCCCTCAGTGGGCAGTGCCTCCGCAGGCAGCGGCGTGCCTAGCAACCAGCGGGGCCCGGGAGGGACAGCCTCCAGCACCTGACGGGCACGGGCCACGTCACAGCCAAGGAGCACGGCCACAGGTACTAGGGCTGAGCCTCCCTCCGGTGCCCCCAGGAGAGAAAGGCGGGCCTGCAGCCCTGCATCACCGGTGTCCGGTCGGCTCACGTCCAGCACAAGCTTTGGGGCCCTGCCAGCCCGGCTTGTCCAGAGGGCCACCAGGCCACCAGGGTCCCGCACGCGGCAGAGCACCAGGCCAACGTCCTCCCAGGCATGGGCCTGCAGCACGGACACCAGCACCTCAAGCAGCGTCTCCAGGGGGCTGGCCCAGTCCAGCTGTAGGTGAAACGGGTTCTGGGAAGGGGGTGGTCACAGTTAGGGCTGGTGACCACCATGTCCTTCCCACCCCCACCAGTAGGTGTTCAATAAACAGAGGCCATCTTGATAATTAGACCTCATGCCTGTCTCCTCCCAGCCTACCTCTGCTCTCAACCCCTCTGTGGTTCCCCACGGCCATCAGCACTAAGCCCAGCCTCCCTGGCCTGACATTTAGGACCTTCTGTTGTGTCTCTGGCCACCCTGATAGCATCCCACTTGGAGGATTTTTGCATGTGCCATTCCCAACCTGGAATACTTTTCTCTAAGTCAGTCAACTCCTACACATTCTTCAAAACTCAGCCCCACTGCCCACTCCTCTATTTAGACATTCCCATCCACCCTCAGAACCCTGGCTCCCCTCTGGACTCTCGCAACCACAAATCCCTCATTCACCACAGTCCTGACCTCACCCACCCCTCCTGTCTGGAACCCCTCAAGAGTCAGGACTAAGGCTCCATGATCATAAACTGTCTGATGACTTCATGCTGGGAGCCAAGCTAGAGTGCTTCCTCTTAGGACTCCTACACATCCCTGCCCCTGAGCCAGGCAAACCAGGGGCTAAGGGGTCCCTTGTGCCCAATGGTACCCCGAAAGTTCGCCTAAATTTGATCAGCCTGTGAAAGAGGGGAGAGCTTTGACAGACACCTAAGGTGGGCAGGATGTTGCCTGCCTGAGGACAGGGCACCCAGTGCTGGGGGACAGGCTGGGCACAGCTGCTCAGTCAGTCCCCACAAAAACCCGACAGTTCCAACTGCAGGGGCGCAGTTCTTAGAGGCGGCAGCAGAGGGCGCCACAGGCCGGGATAGGAAAATGGGCCTCAGCAGTGACAGCGGGGTTGGTGAAACTCCGGGCCTCTTCCAGGGTCGGGGTCTCCCCTCCCAGGGGAGAAAGAAGTCCTGGAGGGGCTTTAAGGTGGTTTGGGAGGGAGGGCGGCTCCCACCAGATCCATGTTCCTCTCTGCTGGGCCTAGGAGGTGTGTATGGGGGGGTCTTTTCCTGGGGCACAACATGGTCCCCAGAGCCCTGCCTGTCACCCTTCTCTCCTCATCTCATTTTTAAAAATTTCATCCCAGATCTGGGCCTGTGGTGGGGGTGGGTGTATCTAGAAAATAAACTCCAAAAAGGCGGAGAGTGTGCAAAGGAGGAGGGAGGGAGGGCTTTGGAGTGAGAGTGGCCTGAGGACCCAAGAAGGGCACCCCACCCCCAGAGAGCAAAGCGGGAGGCCCTTCTCAGAGCTGTGGTCCCGCCTGGGGGAACGGAGAGCTGCCCTGGGCCCTGGAAGGGGCCCCTCTCAAGGAGTGGGATGGGTCCTGGGGCCAAAAGGGTGGCTGCAGTGGCGGGACTCCACCACCAAGGCTCAGGGAAAGGGTCTGCACCCGCGTTCCATGCCCCAAAGGGGGCATCCTGAGGGTTCTGTATTCCCGGGTCCAGAGAAGTCCCGAAGGGTCCCGGAACCGTGAGACCAGGGCTCTGGGTTTCTGAGCCCCTGGACTCCTGCCTCTGGTTCCCATGTTCTGGGATCATCTGGGGTCCAGGGGCCCAGGTCCCGCGAACCCAGCGGCGCCGTCATCGGACTCCTAAGCATCCCCAGGACGCCTGCATTTGCGGTCCAGAAGTCCATCCGTTCCCGCGGGTCCCAGGGACCCCGGGTCCCCGCACCTCAGGATCTCCCGGAGCCTCCCTGATCCACTTCCCGGCGTCGTGCGTACCGGGGCGCCGAGGGGCGCGCGCGCCTCCCGCCGCAGCAGGCTGAGCACGGGGGTCTCGGTGGCGGCCGCCAGGAAGTGCAGCTGCAGCAGCTCCGGCCGCGCCTCGGGGAAGGCGAGCACGGCTACCACGCCCGGCGCCGCCAGGGTCTGGCACAGGCCAAGGGCCAGCGAGGCGGGGTCGCGGGCGGGGGTCTCGGCGGCCACCAGTTCCAAGCTCAGGTTGTGCGGTAGCCGGTGCTCCAGGACGGCCCGGGCCAGGGCGGTGCGGGCGCGGGCTCGGGCGGCGGGTGTGCGGGGCAGGAGGGCGCCCAGGCGCACGGAGCCCCCCAGGCGCGCCAGGACGCCGCACGGCTGCGGGTGGCCCCCGGCGGGCACGGGTCCCAGCGCCAACGCCAGGCCCAGCCACAGGGCCCGCACAAACCCCATCCCGAAGTTACCGGCCGGCGTTGTGGGGAACCGGTGCTGCGGGGACTGAACGGCTGGTGCCACGCGCAGGAGGCAGGATCCCAGCCGGCCCAGGCCACACCCTTCCCCGCCCGGCCCCACAGTCCTGCCCCCGCCCTGGCCGCTCCCTGCTCCCCGCAATGCCAGAGAACCACTAGGGAGGAGCTGGACCCACTTCCCAGGCTGGGACACAAAAGCTCAAATGGCCACACGGCATGGGTGCTGGAAATAACCACTGTTCTTCCCCTTTCTGTGCCAGAGGAGGAAATTGAGGCTGACACCAGGGAGAGATTTTGGTCAAAAATTGTCCCCATACTTACCCGTTCCACTGCAAGATTCCCCTCCAGCCTGGGAGAGTGGTGGCCCATTGTTCACTCAGGGAAACAGGGTCAGGATTTGCCTCCCTGGTCACACAGCAGCACCTCCCACCTCCAAAAAGTGGTGTCTATCCACACCAATCCACCTGAGTGTGCTTTAACGTGGTGTGCACCCCGGGGAAATCAGACACGTGTGTCTGATGGGAATCTGGAGGATAGATCTCATGTTCCCAGCTGTGGGCAGGCAACTTAAACCAGAGAACTCCTCTTCACTCTTCAAGACCGAGTGCCAAATGCCACTGCTCTGAAAGATGTTCCCTCTTGTCACCCAGAAAGATGCAGAGCCATCCCCGCCCCATTTAAGCTCACTCTGCCCACCTTGACTCCATCACGACTGCCAACACGTTGCCTGACTAACTGTTCATACAGAGACACTTGGTTATATCACTGTCCATTGCTCCAGAACTTTCTATAGCTCCCTGCCACCTACCAATCCCCAGGCTTGTGTTCTCTGGGCCTCCCCACCTCAAATGACCCAGGGTCCTTGTGCTCCTGGCACACAGCAGGCGTTCAGTAATGCAGGATGAATCAGGGCCAGCAGCACTCCATGTGGCTCTCATCCAGGATGGGTGTGGGTGGAGGACTGAGAAAATGGGGGTGTCTCCCAGACCCTTCTGGATGCAGAACAGCCTCCCAGCATAGAACATTCCAGCTCTAGTGAATAAATCTACACTTGGCTGATTTTCTCACACACTAGCACACTTTCTTTTGGAGCCAGAGTTAGAAGGGCAAGGAAAAAAAACTCCCTTAGGTAAGTAAAAATGCAAGTGCCCGCCAGCAATAAGGATTGAAATTTGAGATGACTGTAAATGAAAACCGAATTCCAGGTGACGAGGTTATCTCATCCAGTCACCTGGCCAGGTACCCCAGGATAGGGAGCATCCCCAAGGGCCCTGGATTCTGGTTCCCTCCCTGCCTGAGGCCACTGTCATGCCAGGGAACACCCCGCCGGCCATGATCCTAGGTGAGGCTCCCAGTTAGTGTCCTTAGGTGCCACTGGGCCTCACCCCACCCTGGGTAACGGTCCCTCTGGCTGCATGAGCCTCGGAAATGAGGGCCCATCCTGGGTAGGGGACATTTTCTTACCTTCATCAGAGATTCAGGCAGCCAACAAACAGCCTTTTGTGACTCGTTTGTCACTGAGCATGTTCTCAAGGCTCATCCATGTTGTAGCAGGTGTCAGAATGTCCTTCCTTTTGAAGTCTGAATAATAAATAGTCCACCTTCTGGATGGACCTCATAGTGTTTACCCACCCATCCACTGAGACAGGCTGCTCCTTGGGCCATTGGGAACATGCTGCTGTGGCCATGGGTGTGCAGGTTCCGAGTCCATGTTCAGTTCACTCGGGTGTCCATCCACCTGGAAGCGGGAGTGCAGGATCCTATGGTGATTGTATCATTTTTTGAGGAACCACCAGACTATTTGCCACAGCGGCTGCCCCACTGGTTGTGCACAAGGGTTATTTCTCCACCTACTTGTGAACACTTTTTCTTAAAAACAAGTGGTTCTGGAAGGTGTGAGGTGGCATCTCACTGTGTTTTACAAAAATTCTGCCAGCACAGAGTAGTCACCAGTGAATTCTGATGCTGTCGGCATGTCCCCTCTGACAGTGATGGTCTAGGATTTTGGGTCAAATTGTGCTAAGAAATGTGTGCCATTCAGCCCTAACCGGTTTGGCACAGTGGATAGAGCGTCGGCCTGCGGACTGAGGGGTCTCAGGTTCGATTCTGGTCAGGGGCATGTACCTTGGTTGCGGGCACATCCCCAGTAGAGGATGTGCAGGAAGCAGCTGATCGATGTTTCTCTCTCATCGATGTTCCTAACTCTATCCCTCTCCCTCCTCTCTGTAAAAAAAAAAATCAATAAAATATATTTTAAAAAAATGTGTGCCGGTGATTTCAAGCTGGATGGGGAAGAGGTCAGCTTTGTGCCCACCACCCATGTATGTTGTTTGCAAGGTGCATAGTGGGCTGGCCAACCTGCTCTAAGCCCTCTCATGGTGGCCTGCTGAGGATGGGCGATCTTCCAGGACTATGCTGGACAGTTATGGAGGCCGTATGCATGTTGATGTTCCCCCACCCAGGGTGTCAGAAGCTGCAGGGTGGGCAGGTACCACAGCCCCAGGGCGTGGGGACTCTACACCTTACCTGCCAAGGGCACCCCAGCAGTTGAAGGTTCAGGGTGGTTTTGGGATGCTCTGGCCCTGGAAATATGTGCAGGATGAGGGACAGTAGAAACAGTGCCCTCCCCCCCCCCACTCCAGGGAAAAATCCAGATCCAGGGGAGACTGCCAGAGGCTGGTATTGTCAGCCCATCTCACAGCAGCAACCTGCCAACTCTGATGCAGACTTGGGCAACAGTACCAGGCTCAGATCTAGCCCCAAGTCACCTACCAAGCCAACAACACAGTGGAAGGTTGGGGTTTCATGTGGCCAGGCAGAGGTGCCCACACCAGGTTCAGGGCCCAGAGGGTCTTGGGCTCTGGCAGATGAGATACCCTAGGGGAGCCTGAACCCATCTTGAAATTTCCCATCTCCTGGAATCTCTTAAGACCAAGTTCCATGCCCCCAGCTTTGCTGACCAGCTGCTACAGACTCCACTCCACGTGTGGACCACCATGATATAGTCCCTATCAAGCAGTTGGACCCCTTGCCTGACATGAACAAGACAGCTCTAGGTATCCTATGCCCTGGATAGGGGAGGGGTAAGGCAAGAGCCATAGAGGTGGATCCTGCTGCAGTGTATGGCTGAGCCACCCGCTTAATGAGGACATAGAGCCCCGGGGACAGGGAACTCCAATTAGCCTAAAAGCATGAACTCAGTGCTGGCTCCTGGCTTGCAGTTGCAGTTATGATGGCACCTGATAAATTACGTGAGTTTTCTGCATCATTAAGCGGTACTGTCATTGAGGAGTAGCTTTCTGGAAGGTTCTGAGGGCAGCCTTGGGGCTCACACTTCTGGGCTGGCCTCCAGGTGCTGACTGGACTGGTGGTGTCCCCAGGGCAGTGGAGGCCCCTGGCCTCCCTCAGGCCCTTGACAAGAATGTTCTGGTCAAGTGGCCCCGGGCACCTTGGCCCAGAACTGGCTGCTACCACAGCGTCCGTGCCTTGACCAAGGTTGAGGAGACTTGGTGGCCATCAGGATGTGACCAGTGTGAACCCACACCGCTTTCCCTGAATCACAGCCACCTTTGGTGACAGTCTGTAGCCGAGGCTGCGCCTCCCCATCCCCTCCCATAGAAGGTGGCCTGTCCTTCAAGATCATGAAAAGGCAGCAGGGTGACAGGTGAGTATCTGAAAAGTCTGAGAACCACAGCCTCCCAACACGATTTTTAAGTCGGGCCTGACAGCCTGCCTCGAGGGTCCTGGAGCCCAGCCTGGGACTTGGGACAACCCTCAGCACACACGGAGGACTCAAGAGGACAGACTTTTAGATCTTTTGTTAAAAACAAAATAGCACCAACTGGACACAAGACACGAGTGGATCAACACAGACAAAACGACCCCTCATGCAAATAACAATCCAAACACGGAACCAGGGAAGGGAGAGCTGTAACAGTGCTGTTGGTCTGGGGGCTTTGGCCCGTGGCCCCGGGTGGGTGGCTGTCGGCCTGTCCATGGTAGGCGTCTGGTCCTGCACTCATTTTGTAGGCCGGGTAATGATGCGGGTGGAGAAGTCAAACAGGTCTCGATTGATCTTGCGCAGGTTCTGCACCTCGTCTTCCAACTCCGTGATTCGGATCCGCAGCTGGTCCTGACCGCCCAGCACATTCTGGGAAGGAGCAGGGTTGAGGGGTGGGGGCGCTCAGGGCGGAGGGCCTTCTGACATTTTGGGGTGGGGTAGGGGAGAATCTCCTCCACAATTACCAGTTCCACTCCACCCTCACCCTTCTCCATGGCCCTACCCACCTTTTCCATTGTGCTGCACATTACCATGTGCAGCTGCTCTGCTCGCTCCAGGTAGCTGGGCTCCGATCCCTGCAAAAGAAGGGGCTGCCTTAGTGACCTCTGGGCTCCCCACCCTGCTCACACCACCCAAAAGGTGAGGGAGGTGCCATCCTGATGCCTCTCACAGACGGACAGACAGGTTCCAAGTGTCCTCACTGAGTGTGATGTCTCTGTGGGAGGCTCCACCTCTAACCCACAGCCAGCAGGAAGCAACGTGATCAGCCTCCTTAAGTCTGCTGCCTGTTGCAGGACTGTGCCCAAGGGATGGGGACATTCAAGGCCACACCAGGGGTGTGGGATTAGAGCCAGGCTTTGGGGGATATGCAGAAACCAGGGCCAAGAAGGCTCCAGAAAAGGGCCAGCTAGCATGTGGGCAGAACCTGCCCACCCACCGACATGCATGGGCATTGCCGCAACGGAGAGCCCGTCCACCTCCAGCTCGATGCAGTCTAGACATGCTGCCCTTGGCTGGCAGACAGGCACTGGGTCCTGCCATCCATCATGACGTCTGAGCGAGGGGCCTGGACACCTTCGTGAGGCTCATGATTCCAGGGCACGGGAACAGTGGACAGAGGTGGACTGAGCATAGCCAGAGTGGCAATGACAGGCCCTGCCGAGGACAGGCCAGGGGTGATCTCTGGCGGGGAGGTCCTGGTGGGCGCCAGGGGAGTGAGCACCGCCTCCTGTCCTGCTGGAGAAGGCACTGGATACAGCGTCTTTGGTCAGGCTTGTTTGCTTATTCGAGAATGTACCCTGGTATGTGGTCTGCTTGTAGTGTGGAAGGTGCTTTCTGAGGTCAGGTGCGGGCCACCAGCCTCGGCTCAGCAATGCGTTCAGAGGGGTCTCCTCCCTGAGGGCATATGTGGAGGGTCCTCACAGGGATCCCGCAGGAACCCTACCCGCAGGGAGCACAGACCATGCTGTAGGGGCCGAGCCAGGGCAGAGGACCTGCTGCAGAAGTACCAGTACCTGCTGGTGGAGGCCCAGGCGCAGAGTAAGGCCCCCGCGGCGCTGCTCATCGCCGTGCTCAGCGCCCAGCAGGTGCTTGTTGAAGTGTGGCAGGGGCAGGCGGGGCCTGAAGTCGGAGCTCAGCATGCTGACCGGCGCCAGCAGAATGAAGGCGTTGGTCACGGGGCCTGCGGTAGGGCAGGTGGCCAGTCAGGAGCTACCTCGGCCAGGCCTGGGCCATGGCTCCCACACCCTCCACTCCTCAAACCCACCCACCTGTCCAGGAGTGGCCCATCCACTTTCCTCTAGCTGGTCCTACCTCCCAGCACCCAGCCAAGTGGCTGGGGTGTGGACAAACGGGCAAAGCCACACAGCTTACAGCCTGCTGGTCTTCTGCCCCCAGCCCCACCTTTGAGGGTCACTGTCCTGATGCACTGCTTGCTCTGGATGTCCCAGACACGCACGGTCTCGTCATGTGAGCCGGAGAGCAGCACGCTGCCATCAGTGGACACTGACAGGCAGGTCACCTGGTTCCTAGGGACACACAGGTCTGAGAAAGGGTGGCCCAAATGACCCCCAACCCCAGGAGCAATAGAACAGGGCCCCTTCCCAGCTATCAGTCTGGTCCCCACACCTGTGGCCTTTGAACACCTTCCCGCTGTCCTGCTCTGACTGGAAGCTCTTCTCTCTCTGTCCAGGCTGTGGAGGCCGAGGGGCCAGTGAGCAGAAGGTACAGCTGTACCTCAGCCCTGGGGGCCCCAGGGAACTGGGGTGATGGGCAGGGGAAGAGCCCAATTGGCTCAAGGACCTAGATGCAGGGGAGGATGCACAGTCCCAGGGCCTTTGAAGGATGGACCCTGGGTGTCCCACTGTCCCATAAGCCTCCAACCACGGGCCCAGGCACCCACCACTCACCCAGGTGCAGAGGTCGACCTGGAAGATGGAGCCCTCACTGCCACCGCAGAACATGTGATGCTCAGCTAGGTCCATGGTCACAGCCATAATGCCCACGTCAAAGAGCACAGAGAGCAGCAGCTCGCCTGAGGAGATCTCCCACAGCTGGGGGCAGGCGGGATATGGGATGGGGGCTCCACAGACGCTGGGGTCCCAATGGTGCAGGGAGCTGAGCAGCCCTGACGGGGAGACCCTGCCCGCCACAGAACCTCAGAAGGGAGCTGTCCTCGGGGATCTCAGCACTGGGCACTTCCTAAGACACAGCTGGGTTCTCATGCCCAGGACCCCGTCACTCCATTTTAGCTGCTGTCAGGCCTGGGTTCTGCCTTCCACAACCTCCACCACCAAGGACAAGGACCTAAAGGATGGACATCCTCCAATCCCCGAGGACCAGGGAGCCACCAGGGGCAGGTGGCCAAACGAGAATTTCAGAACCAACACAGGCCTAGATTGCCGTCCCATGGATGTCCTTGAGGTGGGAAGCATTGGGGGATTAACAGCTGTATAGAGCTACCAGCTTGGGGGGAGCAGGAGATTCACTGACTCACATCAGCCAAGACCCTGCCAGCCACCCCATCCCAGCCCACAGATCCACTGCGGGGGAGGGGGGCCGATCCTACCTTCACCGTCTGGTCCAGCGAGGCTGTGGCCACCCGGGCCAAGGGCCCCCCAAAGCCACAGTGCATGTCTGTGATGGGGAGGGTATGGTGGGACCAAACATGCCGGGGGGCTGGGGTCCTGGAGGAGTCCACCTGCAGCACGCTGCCGGAGAAGTGGATTCAGGGGGAGGGCTGCACCCTGATGCCTCCACCCGCCTCCACACCCCCACTGGGCCCATTCCACTGGCAGAAAATTCTCAGGTGTCTCCAAACGGTCCCTGGACAAACCAATCACACTGTCCTCACAACAGTCCACCTGACTTGCAGGCCCCAGACCCAGTTCCTCTGGCCCCGGGACTTTGGCAAGGCCTTCTGCAGGGCAGGCTCCTGCCCTCTGTGCTGAGGCCTCACCGGGCTGGAAGCTATGGACTAGGCGCAGGCCCGAGTGGGTCAGGGCGCTACCTGCACAGGCTCCACACCAGCACCAGGCAGTCCTTGCCGCCCGAGAGGAAGTGGCTGCTGTCCCCTGTGAACTGCAGGCAGGAGATGTCCTGGTAGTGGCGGCTCAGGATGACCAGGAGGTTCCCTGTGGAGACCTGGAGAAGGCAGGGCACACGCAGGTCAGGGCAGGACACAGGGTGAGTGCCTGGTCCCCCAGCTGGCAGGTTACTGAGGTGCCCGGAAGGGAGAGTCTGCCCAGGGGCAGGGAGAAGGGAGGTGTGACTACAGCATCCAGAAAAGGAATGGGTGGGAGTGACAAAGCTGGTGAGGGAGCTGGTCCTTTCAGGAGCAGGTGGACCAGGACCACAAGCGGGTGGCTCCTCATGGTGACTGTCACAGCAGGACGTCACAGTCTTCCAGGCCAGCTGTGAGGGGCTTCAAATGCAGCCTCGACACTTGGTCTAGCAGGAGGGGTGGGGGAGCACCTCTTGCTGTGAAACCTGGGGGAGGGGAATCCCAAATCAGCAATAAGCTGAGCAGATCAGCCTCCTGAAGAGGGAGGCGCCTGGTAGCAGGGACAGGTGAGCCCATCACACAACACCTGTGAAGGGCTACGGCGTCGGGGGAGGGAACACCGATGATGTCATGGGTTAAACTGTGTCCCCCAAATAAATATGTTCATGTCCTAACTCCTGGAATCTGTGTCCTTACTTAAACATAGGGGCTTTGCAGGTGTAATCAGTTCAGGTGAGATCACAGTAGAGTAGGATGGCCCCAAAGCTAAACAGGTCTCCTTACAAGAAGGAAACTTTGTCAGACACACGCTTGTTCACCCTGGCCCCCCACGCCCCGCCAAACACACACACACTCAAAGAGCAAGAGGGATAGGTCAACAGTGGCAGCTGTGGGAGGCAGCAGTGAAAGCCCTCAGCCTGGGCTCCTGCCTGGTGGCCGTGTAGGGCACCCCCATGTGGTCACAGCTCACACTGGTTAGGAATTCGGGAGTTAGGGCCAGACAGCAACCCCAATGGCCTGGAGTACGATGACGGTGCCCCATCAAAGAGGGGCGACCTCCTAAGATGTCCCCATCAGGCCACAAGTCACTGGTTTCTATCATGCCCCTGGCACCAGGCTGGCAGCAATCAGGGCAAAGGTTTCTACCATGATGGGCAATCTGTGAGGAGCCTCTCCCTGCCTCCGTTTCTCTCCCTGTGCATGAATAACTGCTTCCTGTTTCAGAACCAGGACTAAGGTTTAAAAGTCCCAGGATGAGATAACAAAGCGTCTCCCATCTTGCAGAGAACTCAGTTTCCTTGGCAGACCTCTATTTTGCAGGTCAAGGTTAAGGTCAGGCAAGGCAGAGGTGGTTATACCCACCTTCTGGCCCCAAATCCTACACTGTCTGCACAGGAGGTGAGGCAGGTCTCCCCTCTCAAACAACCAAGTGCTGGTGACAACGCTGTTGGTGGTCTAACTCCGCAGTCCATAGGCTAAGCCCCATGACCCTGGCTCTGACACTCACCTCCCATAGGTATATGCTCTCTGCAATCCCTGCCAACATGTAAAGGCCGTTGGGCGATGTGGTCAGACAGGTAACAGGCCCGGGGCACATGATCTTCTGCTGGAGCTGGTCCTAGAGGAACATAAGAAGCCTGTGAGCTTCATGAAGAACTTGGGAGCCATGGGGCAGTGAGGAGAGTGAGTGGGGGGTGCCCAGGCGGCTGGTAAATCCAAGAAAACCTAAAGAATGGGGATAGAGATGGTTTGAGCAAATTCACGGTTCAGTAAAGAAGTGTTGCCGAAACCGGTTTGGCTCAGTGGATAGAGCGTCGGCCTGCGGACTCAAGGGTCCCAGGTTCGAATCCGGTCAAGGGCATGTACCTTGGTTGCGGGCACATCCCCAGTAGGGGGTGTGCAAGAGGCAGCTGATCGATGTTTCTCTCTCATTGATGTTTCTAACTCTCTATCCCTCTCTCTTCCTCTCTGTAAAAACTCAATAAAATATATTTAAAAAAAAAAAAAAAAAAAAAGAAGTGTCCACTCCAGCCCAGGCTTTGCATGCTGGAGGTGGAGAATGGCAAATCCTTGGATAAGAGCAAGGTGGTGCTCGTGCCCGGCCGGCGTGGCTCCGTGGGTGAGTGCAGACCTCTGAACCAGGAGGTCACGGATGGATTCCCAGTCAGGGCACATGCCTGGGCTGTGGGCTCGATCCCTAGCGTGGGGCCTAAAGGAGGCAGCCAATCGATGATTCTTTCTCATCATTGATGTTTCTCTTTCTCTCTCCCCTCTCCCTTCCTCTCTGAAATCAATTTAAAAATATACACATATATTTTAAAAAAAAGAAAAGATGGTGCTCCTATGGGCATAGGGATGGGGGTGGGAGAGGCACAGTGAGTCCAGGAGGGCGATGGGGCTGGAAAACCCAAAGGCCAGTCGTCTTATTCCCCAATCCTGCCTTCCTAAGGTCCCATCCGTGACCTTGAGCCTCAGTTTCCAAACCTTTAAAATGGGAAAACAAGTTCTGTGTGGCCCACACCAGGCAAAGCCGGAGCACAATGCTTGTCCCAAGAGATGCCAGCTGGCAGAAAAAGGCAGCATGTAGCTGCAGGGGCAGCATTTTGGGGTTGCTTTAAAAGGAGACACCATGGGCTCCAAGGAGTAAGGATAGTGTCTTTTTTGGGAGGATGAGTCTCCCGGGCTACCTTTCCTAGGGGCTCACCAGGCCTCAGACCTTCACTCTCCAAGCCTACAAGACCCATGAGACCCCAACTACAAACTCTCCCTTTAAACTAGCACCCTTGGAAGTTTGCTGACCCATCCCTGAGTCCGGTGCTAACAAACCAGCCTTAGAATGCAGTTTGACCCCTCCCGCACGCAGCCAAGAAAAAAATAGATGGAGCCCTAACTGGTTTTGCTCAGTGGATAGAGCGTAGGCCTGCGGACCAAAGGTCCCATGTTCCATTCAGGTCAAGGGCACCTGCCCAGGTTGCGGGCTCGATCCCCAGTATGGGGCGTGCAGGAGGCAGGCAGCCAATCAATGATTCTCTCTCATCATTTATGTTTCTACTCTCCCTCTCCCTTCCTCTCTGATATCAATAAAGAGTATATTTTTTTAAAAAATGGGTGGCCCTAGCCGGTTTGGCTCAGTGGATAGAGCGTCGGCCTGCGGATCAAAGGTCCTGGGCTACATTCTGGTCAAGGGCAGGTACCTTGGTTGCAGTCTCCTCCCTGCCCCGGCCTTGGTCGGGGCTCATGCAGGAGGCAACCAATCGATGTTTACAACACATTGATGTTTCTCTCTTTCCCTCTCTCTCTCCCCCTAAAAATCAATGAAAAAAATATCCTCCGGTGAGGATTAACAACAAAATAGCGTGGAGCAATCCTATGTTTCTCTCTCTCTCTAATCAACTTTTAAAAATACTGCAGTCAGTAGATAGATCCTAGTTTTAAAACCAACCACAAAACTTCGCGCCCCTTTCCGCACAGCTCTCTTTAGGGACCCCCTACCTCCCCATCCCTTCTTGCTCGCAAGTGCCTGGCCAGCAGCCTCAGGCCCGCCCCCTCACTTCGCCCAGCCCGCCTGGGGCACGCGCACCTCCCTTCGACACAAGTAACCACCCCCGACCCGCGCATGCGCAGAGCCCCCTAACCGAGACTTCCTCCCGGTTCAGGGCGTGGGCAGACCCCGTCGACCCCAGTCTAAGGCGTTCCGCGCACCCCCAGCGGAGTTCGAGCCCTGGCACGCGCCGCCGCACCTTCCGTTGCAGCTCCCAGGCGCTGATGTAGTTCTTGCCCAGCTGCGCCGCCAGCAGGTATTCGCCATTGAGCAGCGTCAGACCACGGGGCCCAGCCTGGCCGCCGCGGTACGTGAGCAGGTTAGCGCCCGAGTGGAGCTCCCATACGACGCAGCTCCACAACTGGGCAGACGAGTCTGTACACACGGCTACCTCAATGGGCGCCGCCATCTTTCTCTCCCACCGCCCCGGAAGTGCGTCACACCAGCAAGAGGTGGGCGACTTGGCCGCGAGGGCTAGAGCGGCGCCGACGTTGTCCCGCCTCCGGCGGCCGGAGGGCGGACTCCGCTGTGGACTGGCCCACCGCCGCCCCCAGCACACCGCATCCGCTGAGAATCCGGGGGCGCAACGTCTGGTCGAAGATCTTGGTGGGAGACCTCTTGCGAAACTAGATGGAAACCAAGGCCCAGGGTCTTCTGCGAGAAGTTAGTAGGTTCAGAGCTTGGAAGTCTGGCTTGTCTTTCACGCTTGGCGCTCTCGGATTCTTCTTTATTTTTTATTTTTAATACGCAAATAATAAAAGTACCGACCTCACAGGCGTCAAGGGCAGACTCCGTCCCGACATATTTGGCGTCACTTAATACAGTGTCATTAAGCGCGTACTCAGGATCCACCATCAGCCTACCCCTGGACCCTTCTTCTTGGGCGGGGGGCTACAAAATCCACATTTTTATTTCATGAACTTGGTGCAGGCCAAACTCGTCGGGAGCGCCTAACTTCAGGTCACAGCTGCTGTCCCGGCCACGTCTAAAAAATTACTTTAAAACGTGGAATTAGTTGCTAATCTTTGGAAAGGAAAAAAATCACTTTAAAAATAGAAATCTCCAGCCCGGGAGACTTGGCTGTCTGGGGCAGTGTGTCCACAAGCAACTCCCGGGGCGCCCGATGCGGGGTGCCTACCACTGGATGCTGAGCACGGCCCTCACGCCAATTGGAAAGGGCGCCCAGACCCCGCAGGCCCAGTTCCGGCCACCAGGTGGCAGGCGGGAGCCGTGGGCCGGGAGGCGGAGTGTGGGCCGCTCCCAGCCCTGGGGCCACAGGGCGTAGCAGTTACTGGGCGGGAAGGACTTCCCAGGGGAGGTGTCCTGTAAGCAGGGAACTAACAACTTGAAGAGAAAGGGGGGCAGAGGCAGTGCCAAGGCCCTAAGGCCAGACCCTAGAGGGGGCGCTGGGCCATCTAGGGCCTTGTGGGCAGTGGGGAGCCTGCATTTCATTTTTTTTCCTTGGGCATGGGAAACTGAAGGACTTTTGTAGGTTGAGGAGAGCTAGGTGTCTCAAACCCCAGCATTAGCTAAATGGGGAAACTGAGGCTGGGACCATCTAGTCCAAAGACAGACTGGAACTAGAACCAGCTGTTCCTGATTTCCACCACCATAACCAGGGAAGGACCCCAGGTTTCTCAAATGTTTTTAAAGTGTGAATAAGAGAAATAAGATACCTTCAATGATAAATTACCCTTCTCAAACACCAAAATAAAATACCTTTTCGTTTCCCCCCCCCAAACCAAATCTTTGCTGAAATCCAGTACTCTGCAGAACCAGGGGGTGGGCCAAGGTGGCCCTTCTAAACAGCAGCTCAGGGCTTGAAATGGGCACTTCTGAGCCCTGGGGCAGGTCACTGCACATCCCTGGGCCTATTCCCCACAAAGTGCAAAGTGGGGGTTCCCCGGAGCTAAAGGGTCTGTGTCCTCATCCTGGGAAGGCTGGCCTGGAAATTTCCAGATTCCAGATTCCAGGACATGGGTGGGCCCAGCTGGTAGGGCTTGCAGAGGACCAACTGTGCCAATGGGGATAAGGGACTGAGGGTGGATGCTCAGGCTGGAACACGTCCAGGCGGTGCCCCAGGGCAGGACTGTTGGATTGCAGTCAGGCCCCCTCACAGGCCTCTCCCTCCCCTCTTCCCCTCCTCCCCTCCTCCCCTCCCTGGGGACCCAGTAGGCCAGGCTGCTGTCAGGTCAGAGGTCACCCCACCCCCAGCCCCGTTCCTGGAATGAGGACAGACCAGTTGTGTCAGAGGAGCAAGACAAAAGCCACACTTTGGGGGCCTGCAGACCACCCAGTCTCTAGACCTCCTTGGTGCCAACCAGGCGCCACCTCCCAAATCCAAACTGAGGGGCCTTGGTGGTAGTTCGGCGGCAGCAGCAAGTAGGCTTGGGGAAACTGAGGCACAGAAGCCTGCACAATCCCTCTGGTTCTAAGCCCCCGTTTGCAGGCACCGGCACACACTGCGGAACCAAACCAGACCCTGCCTTTCCGGGAGCCCAGCCACACCTCACACCCTGCCCAGGGGGTGGGGGCCTTGAACAAACGGAGCGGCTCCCAGGATGTGCATTAACGGTGTAAGGAACAGTGGATGAGTCCAGAAGCAATCATCCTTCTCAGGCATCCTTTCCACAGCCGCCCCCCACCCAACCACCCCCTCCACCTAGGCCTGCCTCTCCCTCCCGCTAATCAGGCCTCGTTTTGAGTTTCATCTCCTGGGAGCCTCTCTGCCTCCTAACAAGCAGAGCAGGAGGCAGGAGGCGCCTCGGGGCTGGGGAGGCGGGGAGAGGTGGTGGAGTCTGACCCCTCCCTTCGTGCCCGCAGGAGCTGTGTGACCTCAGGGCCCCCAGTCCCTCTCTAGGCCTCTTCAGCAGAGGAATAAAGATGCTAGACTAGCCCATCCAGTTTGTCGGAAAGGGCTTTAAAGAAAACAAACACAACACGAAACACTTTTCCTTTATGTCCCTGGGGAGTAGGGGCTCAGAGAGGCAGGTGGGTTAAACCTGTCTTCTCCAGGCTCCCAGGCCCATGGAGATAGAGCTGTCGCCAAGCCATTTCTGACATGGATGGAAAATGCTGGATGAAACGGGCCACAGGAAGCAACCAGCTGCCACAGGAGCGGGTTGTTTTTCCAGACTCCTAACCAGGTGGGGGCTGACCCAGCTGGAAGGGACAGGCCCAGGCCAGCCACCGCCCAGAACTGGTGGCAGGGGAGCCAGGTGGCAGGAGGCTGGGCCTGTCCACCTCCGACCATGCTGACCTGGAGCCCATCATGTCCCCCGGGTGTGGGTGCCGTGAGGGGCAGCCCAGGGAATCTTTTCCAGGCAGCATCCTGCACGCTGCTGTCAGGTTTGGGTTTGGAGGCCGAGAACCAGGGTTTCCCTCTCTATCTGGGCTGATCCCACGGTTTGCAACGGCCAGATCGTCCCTTGGTCTGGTTTCTTTGGAGCCAGACTGTCCTGAAAGACAAATGCTAAAATGTGAACCAAACCACAGCGGGGCAGGCTGGAAAGAGGTAGGCCCAGGGTGGCTTCCTCCGAGAACCAAAATGAAGCCAGCAAGGAGGGGGCAGGGGCCAGGCCACGTGCCCTAGGGGTTTGAGTCAGACAACTCGGGAGTAACACTGGGCATCAGAGCCCAGGAGAGCAGGAGGCCTAGGCTAGGGGGCCGGAGGAACACCCCGCAGACCTGGCTCAGCTAGCGTCTCCCTCTCTGAACTGCTGACACCGGAGCCTGGTCGCTCGTGGATGGAGCTGTGCTGGGCTCTCTGGGGGAGCTGAGCAGCATCCCTGGCCTCGCCCTCTTGACGACAGGAGCACCCCCAGTCGTGACAACCACAGACGTCCCCAGACATTGCCCCGTGTTCCCTGGGGGCGCAGTCCCCGCTGGAGGACCCCGGCATTAGCCCCCGTGCCTTCTGCTAACTGGACCCGGACAGGGTGCGGTGACACCCAGGAAACAAGCACCGAGACGTTTTCTGTTAAAAGTCAGAAGTGTTTTGTCTTGTTTTAATATCTCATCAGCTTTACAGGGTTACAATTGTCTTAAATATTTCTGAAATTTAAATACAATCTGCATAATAGTTATAAAATGTAAACTTTCAGTGTTCTTTTAAATTCCAAAATCACACCTCCCCCCCCCTTTTTTTTTGGTCTTTTGCCCCCCACCCCCCTAATACCTGAATGTTCTGTAGAACTGAAATCCTTACCAGCTGCCCCACCGGCCAGGGTGACTGACAGGCGAGGCCCGGCCAGAGGTAGAGTAGTTTATAACTTTTTAAAAAGTTTTTCCCTTTAACCTGAGTTCAGGCGTGGTCCCCACGCCATCGGACAAACCCCAGAGAAACTGAAATTTCACATGTCAGGAATGAAAGGCTGAATTCATTCGTGTTTGCCAAGAAAAAAATGCACAAGCGAGCAAGAGAAAAATGATAGAAGTGGGCAAAACGTCATAAAAGCAAAAAAAGTGACTGTACAAACGCACAACTATTAAAAACTAACTCTGCTGCCCGACGCCTCTGCCTGCCCCTTGCCCGACAGCTACAGTTTAGGGGTCACCAGGAAGATTCTAGAAGCAGCCTGTAACAAACACCTCTAGAGCAGTTAGGTTAGCCCCGGAGCCCCTCCTGACCCTGAGTTTGGGACTCCCTACCTGCTCTGTGCAGCTAAGCCCCACCCGTTCCAGAATGAACAGTGCACAAGCCAGCCGCTGACAGAGATGGCTGTCCCGTCCACACCCGGTTTGCATAAAGGGGTGCTGAGCTGCACCCCAGAACCCTCACCAACAGGAGGTTGCCCTGAGCTGGGATTGGCAGAGGGGACTCAAGGCAGAGGCACAGCACTGCCCCAGCCTGGAGCTCCTCCTCATCTTTCCACCTCTTCCCCCCCGCTGCCCACGGCTCCCCCAGGGCTGCCCCCCTGACCCCCCCACCCTGGCCCCCTACAATCACCATGAACAATAGGCATGCCCTGAGTTAGATCTGGGGGCTGTATCACCCACAAGACACAACGCCCAACACACGCAGACACGCAGACACACACACACACACACACACACACTCATGTGACCAGAGACAGCACCCAGGCAGACTCTCAGGTGGACACGCCCACGACGTAGGTGGGAGGGGACAGGTACTGGTTTGTGCCGAAACCCTGAGCCAGCCAAGGAGGGCAGGCCGGGAGGGGTTTTGGCATCAAGAGTCAGACCCGAGGTAGAAATAACCAGGCAGCAGACACCCCCACGTGGGCCCCACGGAGCTCCAGGGGGTCAGGTCAGGGGAGAAGAGAGAAGGAGCATCCGGGATCACGGCTCCTGGGCACAAAGATCCTCCTCCCCCAGTGATTGTACTGCTGCAGTAAGAAACGGGGAGAATCTTGCATAAGGAAAAACAGAGAGGAAACCCCACATGCCTGCAGCCACCACTGCCCTGGGAGGTGGAGGGTGTCCTCGACCCTGAGATATACCAAAGAAAGGGGCTCTCCCCAAAGACACCCCAGCATCACACCCGAGCAAACCCAGACTGGGTGGGGGGGGATCAGGATGCTCTCCCCTCCCAGGTCCCCAAGGCCACAAGATGACCCTGGGTCCGGGATCCCTGGCTCAGGAACCCCGGAGGCTGCCGGGGGGGGGCACTGCCATTTTTGGCATCGTTAGGCCAGGCCAGGCTGCCAGGGCCCAGTTAAGAGTTTCCAGGCAAACTCAGTGACAGGAAAGAGCGCCAGGTGGTGGGAGGCACCATTTCAATCAGCACCACCTGGTCCCCAGGGACCTAGCAAGGGCAGGGGGGCCCAGGAAGCCCTCGACCCCCGCCTGGGCTTTTGGACGGAGGGCGCTACCTCGTGGTGAAGACCGTCACCAGCCACTGAAATCAATCCCCCACCCAGCCCTCCCGCGGACGACCACCTCCTAACCTGGGTGAGTGGTCACGTTGGGAGCGGGTGCGGCCTCCCCATGGGCCTCCGTTTAGTTCCTTTAGTTAGAGCAGATGTGGCCTTGCAAGGGGCCGAGAGAGAGAGTGTGAAGGGACAAAGTGAAGGAGATGGGAAGGGGTGGGGTGTTCGGGATGACGGCCTCAAAAAACCTCAATCTGAGCTAAGCCTGGCTCACCCCAGTCCCCAGATATCCGTGTGTCTTTGAAAGCAGCCCTTTCAAAAGCGTTGGTGGTACGGTGCTGAGCAGAGGTGCCTTCCAGAGCAGCCCGTTCGGCCCTGCCGGCGTGGCTGTGACCCAGGAGGCTGGATTCCCAGTCAGGGCACAAGTCTGGTTGTGGGCTCAATCTCTAGCAGGGAGTGTGCAGGAGGCAGCCGGTCGAGGCTTCTCTCTCATTGACGTTTTTCTCTCTCCCTCTCCCCTTCTTTCTCTGAAATCAATAAAAACATATTAAACAAACAAACAAACAAAAAAGCAGCCCTTCCAGGTCAGAGAGAGTCCCCAGGCCATGTTCATCCCTGAGACAGGAGCCTGAGGCTATGACAGCACATCCCCGCCCAGGCCCAGGCCCTGGCCCTTTATCCAGCACTTTCTTTCTAGTTAAGACTTCCAGATCCCCGACAGGTAGCACGCACGGCACAATGAGAAAAAGCATCGAGCGTCTTGGCCTGCCATTCAGCATTCACATTCCCAGTTCCCCCTCGGCTTGCCCCTGCACGGACCCCACTCCAGCCCGGCCCTCAGCACCTGAGTTCATTACCTTTTCTGGCTCTAGCCCAGGGATACAGTGTCCTGTGCTTTGCTAGCTGCCTACTGCAGCACAGGAAATGCACACAGAACCCAATTCAGTCACGGGGAAAATGGAAAGGGTATTACCTTTTTTTCCTTTTTGCCTTTTTTAAGTCCCGTTTCCCTGAATGAACACAAATATATAGAGATATATATCCTTTTCCTAAGGTTTGATTCCTCCCCCAAGAATAAAATAGAACATTTACAGAACAAAACCCCCCAAACCTCTTAAAAACCCTATAGAGCTTGAATATCGCTATTTCTTTAAAAAATAATAATAATAATAATAAAAAGTTCCCAAAAGCAACAAGAAAAAAAATTCAACTGATCTTGGCTCAGGGGTTTCATTCAAAACAAGGAGCTGGGTGTGTGATGAGTGGATGAGTGTGTGATGAACAGAAAGTAAAAAAAAAAAAAAAACAGACAAAAATGAAAACACACAGTGCAGGGATGTATGAGGTAAACAGGATCTGGCCTTACATTGCAACTGGTCCAAACCAGACACCAGACGCCAGTCCAAATCGGCCCGCCAGGGCTGCAGGAAAGCCCTGGGAAGTATCTGCCGCTCTCTTTCCTGATTTCCTTAGCTGTTCTTACAGTTCATCTCTCTGAATGTCTGAAACCTGAGTAATTCAAGTGTTCCTTGGTTTTCCCCTGTTTTATTAAATTTTCTTTATATATATGTATATATTTTTTCTTCTATTTTTGGTGTTAGCTGTGGCTCCTTTGTGGATATTTCCCCTCCCCACCCGTATCTTCCACCACCCCGGCCCTGCTCGGCCCACCTTTCCCACACCCTGCCCAGTCTGACCAGCTCCTGGGGTGGGGGGGGGCGGCGGGTGGGGAGTGGTGCAGTTAAGGCAATGAATTATTTGAGGTAGAAGACGTAGGGGGTGCGGATAACCCCGCTGGCCCGGCCTGGCTGCCCACGCTGCTGCTGGTCCCACTGTTTCCTCCCCGGCCGCCGCCACCACCGCCTTTGCTGGGAGCCGAGGATGGTGTGGAGGCTGGTGGCTGAGCAAACAGCACTCCTAAGGCAAGGACAGAGGGAGAGACATGTCATGGAGAGTTAAAACATTATGTGACCCCCAAGCAATGACCCCCTGCAAAGTCCACCCATGGACCCACGAGGACACCCACCACCTCATCTTAGTCTCTGCTTCCTGTGGGGGGGTCTTTGCCCAGCAACCCAGCTGTTTTGTGTCCCTAGCACCACCTGGTGGCCTAATGAGCAACTGGCCTGACTACATTTTTTTTTACAAGGAACTTTGAAGCATCACTTGTACAGTTCACCCATGAACACAGGTGTTAGAGAGGCAGAAACCCCTGGCACAGTTTAAAATCCAAATACAACTTTTAACTCCCCGAAACTTACCCACTAATAGCCTACTGTTGACCAGAAGCCTTACTGATAACATAAACAGTGATGAACACATATATATTTTTTTCTTTTTAAATTGATTTCAGACAGGAAGGGAGAGGGAGAGAGATAGAAACTTCAATGATGAGAGAATCATAGATCAGCTGCCTCCTGCACGCCCCCTACAGGGGAATCGAGCCTGCAACCGGGGCATGTGCTCTTGACTGCAATCGAACCTGGGACCCGTTGGTCCGCAGGCCGATGCTCTATCCACTGAGCCAAACCAGCTAGGGCTGAACACATATTTTGTATTGTCTTATATACTGAATTCTTATAATAAAGTAAGCTAGAGAAAAGAAAATGTTATTAAGAAAATCATCAGAGCCCTGGCCCGTTTGGCTCAGTGGCTAGAGCATCGGCCTGTGGACTGAAGGGTCCCAGGTTCAATTCCAGTCAAGGACATATGCTCAGGTTCGATTCCCTGTCAGGGCACATGCCTGGGGTTGCGGGCTCGATCCCCAGAAGGCAGCCAATCGATGATCCTCTCTCATGGATGTTTCTATCTCTCTATCCCTCTCCCTTCCCCTCTCTCTAAAAATAAAAAAATAAAAACAAAAACATTAAAAAGAAAAGAAAATCATCAAGAAAATACATTTCCTAGCCCTAGCTGGTTTGGCTCAGTAGATAGAGCATTGGACTGCGGACTGGAAGGTCCCAGGTTCGATTCCGATCAAGGGCACATGCTCGGGTTGTGGGCTCAATCCCCAATGGGGGGCGTGCAGGAGGCAGCCGATCAATGATACTCTCTCATCATTGATGTTTCTATCTCTCTCCCTCTCCCTTCCTCTCTGAACCCAATAAAAATATATTTTAAAAAAAGAAAATACATTTCCGGTATTTATTGAAAAAAAAAAAAAAAAGCATGTATAAGTGGACCCATGCAGCCCAAACCCTTGTTGTTCAAGGGTAACTGTATTTTTGAGCACTTATTATGTGCTAAGCCCCATGCTAAGTGCTTATTATGTGCTTAGAACTGTGCCAAGTACTTACTATGTGCTGAGCACTGTGCTAAGTATACTACATTGGTTATATACTCAAGTCTCCAAGGGAAGGAAGAACTTTGCTCACTCTAATGGCTGGGCTCATGCAGGCCAAACCCAGAGATTACCCAGGACTCCTAAATTAACCTGGGGCACGAAGGTGTCAAGGTGTTACCTGTATACATAATCCCGTTAATCTCCACTGACATGCTGATACTATTGCTGCCATTGGTGCTGGTCACGTTTGCAGCCGAGTCTGGGCGGCTCTCAGGGGCTGTGGGAAGGAGAAAAGCCACCATTTGGAATCACAGACTCATCGGTGCAATGATCCATTTCACAGCTATCATCCCCACTTGACTTTAAACTTCACAAAGCTGCGGACTGTATCTGCCACCAGCACACACAGGACATAATAAATATGGAATAAGAATGCATGTGTCTGACATTTGCTTTTATCATGATTGTAATTCTTAAGCGATGTTGCACACCCAAACCATAGTCATTCTTTTTAACAGCCACAAAGTCTTCCTTCCAGACGTGACTCACTCATTCCTCACCGATGGACACACACATCGCTTCAAGGCCTCACTGTTACAACATCATGCAAATGACGGCAGTGAACAAACTTGTCTATACAGGTATCCCCTGCTTTTTGAAAATTCACCATTATACCACCTGGAAAGGCTTCACAGGAATTCCCTGCTTTCAGACAGCGGAGACACCCACATTTCCTTGAGCACCTGCACTGGTTCTGCTGCAGACACCAAGCAGATCACTGATCACGTTTTCTGTTTTTTAAGAGATTGCCAAATTGTCACCTATTTACACTCCCACCAGCAGGACTCATTTCCTCATATCCTGAGCAACACTTGATGTTATCAAACTCTGATGGGTGAAAAGTGGTGTCTCCTTGTTAACGTGCAGATCCCCATCTAGATGGAGCTGAACAGCTTTTCTTTTCCATCCTTACAAGGGGATATGTGTTTGCTGATTTTAGAGAAAGCGAAGGGAGAGGGGGAGAGAGAAACATCGATGTGAGAGAGAAACATCGATGTGAGAGAGAAACATCCATCGGTTGGACCAGAAATCGAACCTGTAACCTTTTGCTGCACAGGACGACACTCTAACCAACTGAGCCACACCGGCCAGGGCCGAACATCTTTTCATAGGAATTTACTAGTCACAACTGCCCATTTTTCCCTATTGATTTGTTTGCCTTTTTTCTTATTGATTTATAGGCACTTTTTACATAGGTTGGCTCCAAGACCCTTATTTTGTTACACATGCAGAGAGCACGGTGGGTCTGGGGTGTGGGTTGATACCTTGGCTGTTGATACGAATGCTCATGGGCAGCTGGGCTGTCATAGCCAGGAAGTTCTGCTGGAGCGCTCGCTGCATGAGCCGTTGCTGCTCATCCGCCACCAGGGCCATCTTCTTTTCCGGAGGCTCCCCAGACTCCAGCTTCTCCCGAAGCTGCTCCAGGGCGGCTGCCTGGGCTGCCACGGCTGCCTGGGCTGCTGCTGCTTGCACTGCTACTGCCTGGGCTGCCACCACTGGGTGGCCTGCCAGGGAGACTGGCAGGCGGCCGGGGACGGTGATGGGGATGGCTGAGTCCTCCTCTAGACAGGAGAGAAGAGGGGTTGGTGGCCAAAAGGGAAGTGAGGTGCTTGGCCCAGACTTCCACCCACACAAGGAGGAGCATTCTCTTGAATACCTCCACTGATGGGGTGCCCACTCCCTCTCTGAGGGAAGTAATTTTTAAAATTTATTTAATCTTCACCCAAGGATGTGCTTAGAGAGAAAGGGAGAAACATCGATGTGAGGATTGAACCCGCAACCCAGGTATGTACCCTGAAAGGGATTGAACTGCCACCCTTTTCCCCCTCATTGATCCCTTTCACTCTGCCCCCACCCCTTCCAGGCCTTCACCACACTATTGTCTGTGTTCATGAGTTATGCATATATGCATATAAATTATTTGGTTAATCCCTCCACCCCCCACCTTTCCACTTAATCCACCGCCATCTTGGAATCAAACTGCCACCTTTTGGCATACAGGACCAGGCTCTAACCAACTGAGCCACCCAGTGGCCTGGGCAGCAACTAGGTTTCTGAATAGACACAAATGCTATAAAACCCTTTCTAAAGCAGGTGATCATACTGGTAATACTGGTGATAACACTACTAGTTATGTACTAGTGTTATAATAGTATTTAGCATCAGTACTACGTAGACACTATAATAGCATATAGCATCCTAATATATAAAAAGCCAGGGGCCGTCATGACCAAAACAACCGGATGGATGACCAAACACAGGCTGCATGGGGTGACCAGGCTGGCGGGAGGTGGGAGGGGCAGTAGGGGGCGACCAGGCTGGCAGAGGGGGGCAGTTAGGGGCGATCAGGCAGGCAGGCAGGTGAGCAGTTAGGAGCCAGCGGTCCCGGATTGTGAGAGGAATGTCCCACGAGGGGTCCCAGATTAGAGAGGGTGCAAGCTGGACTTGAGGGTACCTCCTACCATGTACAAATTTCGTGCACCGGGCCTCTAGTATTATATAATACTAGTCATAACAACAAGGCTCAGAACATGTCTAAAGCACTTCCATCTCAAACAGGAACCATCTCAAAGGGCCATTTCAACAACCCCAAGTCTACTCCTATCTCCAGATGAGAATACTAAGGCTAAAGATTCATAACTTTCCCAAGGCCACAGAGCTGGAGAAAGGCTGAGCTTAGATTCAAACTCAGGCAGCCCAACTCCAAACCAGCTCCTAACCATTCCCCTCTTCTGTGGTTAAAACAAATGTTCCCATCTTTCCCATCCACTAGGACCACTAGGTTCCACTAGGACCTGCTGTCTATTTTTCCCCTGACTCTCTGCTGCCTGTTGTTTCCAGCTCTCTCATGACTCCCCTTTTATTTTTTTAAGCCTTTTTATTTTAAAAAATATATATTTTTATTTTTTTTTACAGAGAGGAAGGGAGAGGGATAGAGAGTTAGAAACATCGAGGAGAGAGAAATATTGATCAGCTGCCTCCTGCATGCCCCCTACTGGGGATCGAGCCTGCAACCAAGGTACACGCCCTCGATGGGAATCGAACCCGGGACCTTTCAGTCCATGGCTCGACGCTCTATCCACTGAGCCAAACTGGTCAGGGCATGACTCCCCTTTTATCTTATCTGCTACCATCTTCCCCAGCTCCAGCATGAGACCTGGCCCACATGGATGCTTAATACCCTTTAACAGAGCTAGTTAAAACTCCCCAAAGCCAGGAGGGTAAACCAAGACCCACAGAAGACTGAATGAGTAATATTAGCAAGACCTGACTTTTCAGGGCCTTGTGGGGATTGCCTCAGATCCTTGGGCCACTCACAGGAAGTAGGGAGTCACAGCCCGTGTGGCAGAGGAAAAACAGGAACCCAGACATGCAAACTGGCCAGCACGAGTCCATACAGCCACATGTGCTATCTGTGCTCTGTATTAGGAAGGATTCAAGGCTCAGGGGAAGGGAAGACTGTGATCGACTGGTGATGTCTGCCATGGGTGTGGACTAGGAATGGGGGGTTGTTTGTCAGGCATCTGCAAAGCTGGGCCTGTTGCAGACTGGGCATTTTATATAATGAAAGCTCCCAACAATTCTACAATTCTAGGCGGTAATTGTCTCCACTTTACTCATAAGGAAATCGGGCTCAGAAAGGGACACCGAGCCACGCAGGGGCACCTACCAATAGCTTCAGGGACGGCTAAAGGGTCAATTTGATAGACCCATACTATACTCTCAATGATGTTTGGCGGGGCAGAGTGCTGAGGAAGATTCTAAAGCACAAAGGGAGAAGAATACAGTGATGAACTAATAATGTCTGTCATGGGCGAGGTACTGAAAAAAACGATGGTGATGAAGAGGGTCAGCCACAGGCAGAAGACTGGGCCAAGGCTACGATAAATGATTAGAAATGCATGCTCCATGAACAACTGCCTCGTATGGACTGGGAAGACGAAGATTAATTAGTAATGTCAGGATGGGAAATTTGTGCTTGATTTGTAATGTCTGCCTTGGCATAACATTGAAGAAAAGAAAAAAAAAAAAAAAAACTTGATTAGTGGTGCCTTGCCATGGGCTCAGGATTAGTAACGTCTGCTTGCTGTGGGCATGGGATTTGAAAAATGTTCATTGTTTAGTAATGTTTTTCCATGAGCACAGCACTGCCAGGTTTGCCACCCTCTTCCATGACAACTTTGGAGCTTATCAACCTGTTTACCCAGAGAGGGGAAAAGGCACCAACCCCACAGGCCATATGCCCTGAACTGGGATAAGTCCCCGGGGTCATGCAGCCCCTTACCTTTCTTGATCTTGGGGGCTGGGGTGATGGAGCTGCCATTGGTGCTGGTGGCCAGGCCCAGGGAGGACACGGGCAGTTTGGGTGAGGAGAGCATGCTGTGGGCACCGCCCGGTGAGTAGGCGAAGAGGGAGCCCCCAAAGCTCTGGCGCCGGCCCTCCCGCCGGTTGCTGTCGATGGCCGCCTGGAGCTCATTGGGGTTGCTGAGACCGCGTTTCTCACACTCGTAGGGGTACAGGTACTTCATGTACCTAGGGGACGGGGAGAATGGACGAGGTGGCACCCGGGACACCGCCCGTGACTCCCTGCTGCCCTGGGCATTCCCGCGGTGGCACCACTTCCCCGCCTCCGTCGGGCCTCACTGCCAGGGGATCGCTCGACAAGGCCGGACCAGGCGTGCTGCTTATGCTGTTCCCTGTCTCAATGCTTGTCCCCGGGACTGCCTCCCACCAATCCTTTCACACTGCATTCCAGAACCTCAGAGCCAGAAACTTCCTTCAAGCCCCACCCCAAGGTTCTCAGGATCCAGACTCCTCACGTGGCCCCGTGCCTCCGTGGTCCTTCCTGTCCCAGGCCCTTCGCACGCGCAGCACTCACTGGGTCCGCAGGGTGAAGGCCGCGCTGGTGATGGACGTGGGCAGGTTGAGGCCCTTAGTGATCTCGCGCCACAGCTTCTTATTGATGACCTCCACCAGGCCGCCCTTTTCTGTCACCAGCACGTACAGCATGAACAGGTCAAGCACCTGCTTGGCCATGATGGGGATCCGATTCACAGGCGTCCCTGTGGGGGAGGGGGGTGGGGGAGGGGGGTGCTGTGGCCAGGGCCAGGGCCCCACACGCAGCAGATGCCCAGTCTATGGCTAACACACAGGTGCAGAGCAGGGTCTCCCCAGCCGTGTGGACATCAGGGTGGGTCACTGGGATGTTGAGCAGCATCCCTGGTGCCCACCCACTCGATGCCAGAAGCACCCCCAGTAAGGACAACCACGGATGTCCCTGACATGGCCCAGTGTTTCCTGGGACAGGATCGCCCCAGGTGAGACCCATCCCCTGCTCCAGGCCGTACTAAGATAACAGCTCTGCCTCAGTTTCCTTTTCTTTTTGAAGATTCATTTTTTATTGATTTAGGGAGAGGGAGACAGAGGGAAGCTTCGATGAGAGAGCAAGACATTGATTGGCTGCCTCCTGCCCGCCCCCCCTACCAGGAATCGAGCCTGTAACCTGGGGCATGTGCCCAGACTGGGAATCGAACCAGCAACCTTTCAGGACATGGGATGATGTCCAACCAACCGATCCACATTGACCAGGGCCTGCCTCCGTCTCTTTATCAGTGATCTGGCTCATTGCTCAACTCATCGGAGGGGAGGAGAGGAGTGTGGAGAGGGAGATGCTGGGGGCCAATCTGGGGAGGAGCATGAGAAATGCAGCCTTTGTTGTTCCTACTCCCGTCACCAACCACAACAGCTGCCCAAACAACTCTGCCTGAGCTCCCAGAGGCCTGCTCCCTGGCCTGGTTTGCAGTGTGGTGTGGAGGCTGCAGTCAGGGAGAGAGAGCTTGGTTAACCCACTCGGAGCAGTGGTTCCCAACGTGGCGCACACGCCCCGCAGGGGGGCACTTTGATCTTTAAGGGGGGCAATTCGAGAATGAGTTATTAACAGTGAATTTTTTGCCTTTCTTATGGTGCTAGGGGCCTCTTAAACAGTATATAAATATACAGTGTGACATATTCATGCATTTCAGTTCTCTATTATATGTTTTGAAACTTTATTTGCTGTATTTTCATATTACTTGATATTATTATTATTTTTTAAAACAATTTCTTAGTGATTTCTTCCTCGGTACTTCAACTGTCCTTTTCTTTTATTTTTCTCTTTCATGGATGCCATGTTCTTTGGAAGCTTGTTTAGACTAAGTTAATGGCTTTTTAGGCTTCCTCCACGTGAAGAGGAGTTCCCTTTTTATATAATGAGAATTATATGTCGCCCTAACCGGTTTGGCTCAGTGGATGGAGCGTTGGCCTGCGGACTGAAGGGTCCCGGGTTCGATCCCGGTCAAGGGCATGTGCCTTGGTTGCGGGCACATCCCCAGTAGGAGGTGTGCAGGAGGCAGCTGATCGATGTTTCTAACTCTCTAGCCCTCTCCCTTCCTCTCTGTAAAAAAGCAATAAAATATATATATTTTTAAAAAGCGTAGAGTTTAAAAAAAAAAAGAATTATATGTCATGGGGGGCGGGGCATCAGGATTTTAGAGATGCTTAGGTGGGGCATGGCCAAAAAAAGGTTGGGAACCACTGACTGAGAGAGTGGGGCAGTGGGCTGGCCCAGGGGACAGGGAGGTGGGGCAGCCCAGGGAGGGGAAGGTGGGGGGCTTGCCCAGGGAGAAAGGGCAATGGGCTAGCTCCATGAGGGGAGGACTGCCCCCTGCAGATAGGCCTGCTCCCTCTTCTGCCCGCCTGACCTTCTATATCCTCTTACCCAGAAGTTCCCAGCCTCAGAGCCCTCAGGTCTCCGTTTGGCCTGTCTGGCACTTTCCTGGCCAAGGGTAGAGAGGCCCCCTGCAAACCCCTCGCCCTGGCAGTGGGATCCTGGTATACCTTCTATGCAGCCCCTTGCTCTGTCCTGCTCACGTGGATCCTCAGTGCCCAGCCTGGCAGGTAGCATGCATTCCACAAACAGTGAAGGCTGACAAGCTACATCTCAGCGCAAGGGTCATGCTTACCCCCCACCCCCCTTTAGAGATGGGCAAAGGGAGGCTGCAGAATGTGACCTGATGGAGGAAGGTCAGAGTGAGGGGCCAGCTTGCCTGTCCCAGGGGCCTGGACGATGCCCTCCACCTCTGGACATTCTAGAACCACCTCCCACCACCTTTTGACTGCTTTCTGGCCCTTCCCATGTTGCAAAATTCCCAATGAATTGAGAACCACCTGGAGCGGGGACAGGAAAATGGACCTCAGACCTTCCTCCCATCCCCCCAATTTCATTTTCAGCCCATGGGGGAAGAGAGAAAAAGCAACTCCAGTGTCAGCACCCTCGGCCGGAGGTGTGGTCACAGCGCCATCCTGCCTGGACACAGATTTAGGCTCTGCCTGGTGGGGGAGGGGGGTGGGGAATTAAGGAATCAGATCCTCCGGGCTCTGCCGCAAGCAGGCAAGTGGGGCCTGGACGGATGTTTATAGAAGGAGGGGGCTGGGAGAGCACAGAGAGGCATTGATGGTGGGCAGTGAGGGTTGTGGGGGAGATAAGAAAGGGTGGAGAGGTCGTCAAGGAAACAGCAGGAGGGTGGGGTGAGGCTTTTACTTTGTGACCCTCTGTCTGGAGTGCAGGGGGTCTGACGGATTCTCTCCCCCAAAGGCCCCCAATGACAGAGGAGGAGGGTCCAAGAAGATGGCAGGGAAGAGAGGGCCTTGGAGCTGGGTTTTGAGAAACGCATAGGAGTTTGCTGCCGCCTACCCTCCAGGAGCACCTGTCCAGGTGAAGAAGGCAGGACTGGACACACCCCCTCACAGCCCTGGTTGGCAAGGGGCTGGACGGATGTACCTGGGCGCCCCGCCTCACCCACACCCAGGGGCAGCTCACAGTACCTTCTAGGCACCTCTGAGACACAGGGTGGCTGGTCCTGAGTAACATGGGTAGGCTCCAGGCCTGGACACTCCGAGCCCCATGGCAGGGGGGTAGGAGGGAGGGCTCAGGCAAGTGTGGACAGGCCGATAAAGAGAGCAGGGGGATCTCTCTGACCACACAGGGGACAGCAGCCCAGGCGGGGGCTGGGCTGGATGATAACAGGATAACATGAGAGGGGCCCCTACCCTGGTGCTGGGTCTAAATTCTTCCATCCCAGCACAGGAGGGGTTAACCAGAGGCTGCAGCCCCCTCCCCTTTCCTCTCCTTCCCTTCGGGGCCTGACTAGCCCTGTGTTTATAGAAGCTACTGGTGAGGGAGGGGTGGGCAGAGGCCCAGGACAAAGCAGCAGGGGCCAGGCCCCTACAATGGCCTGAGTGGACCCTGCAGCCCCGCTGGCCCCACCCCTTCCTGCCTCTGTGGCTCCAAGGCCATGTGTCCTCTCTGGGCCTCAGTTTCCTTCTCTGAACAGCAGGATCATAATAACCCCCCAAGGGGGCTGTCCAGGGGCCAGAGGAATGAGCCCCACCCTGCAGCGGGCATTCCTAAAACAGGCCGGGTGTCTCCTCCCTCTGGCAGCTCCAAGCTGAGGGCGAGGCCCGTGGGCAGGGGACCTCTGGGAACCTCCTAGCTGCCCCTTGTCCTATCTGAACCTGGGTCACCCCAAATGCCTCTGATATCCTCCACTGTCTGAGCCTCAGTTTACCCACCCACTCATTCACTCTGACCAGTCCCCGCTCCTCATGTCACCGTTCCCAACGCCCAGGCATTTCCTGGTGGGGCCTTGGTTGGTGTCCATCTGACCCCGGACCAGGGGGAAATGAGGGGAGGGGCTGCAGTGGCAAGGTAAACTGTTGGCACTCAATAAATGCAGCTTGGGGCATTGCAAACAGCAGGGACTGTTGGTGGCCCATCTTACAGATAGGGGAACCAAGGCCCCGTAGGAGCAGGGGAGGGGCCGTGGCACCAGAGGGCACTCTAAGCCACGAGAGCTTGAAGCCTGCATGGGGAGCGTCCGTCCTGTTGCCCCAGAGCCTACTTGCCCACTTGCCCACCTGTGAATCCAACCCCACTCTCCGAACAGAGGCCAGCCCCCCCCCCCCGCCGCCCCGTGTGGGGGATCCTGGGAGCCAGGACCCCATCGTATCCTGTCTCAGCAGCAAGGGAAAAGGCTGAGCCGCCCTCCCCCAGCAAGGACCCCTTAGACTCTCACAGCTGTGCCTCCCCCCTCAGACCACACATGGTATGGCCACGTCCCCCCCTCAGACACCTCCCGGATGCCTCCAGCCACAGGGAACTCAGTGCCACTCTGACACACCCGCCCCAGGCTGCGGCTGCAGGGTCCCCTTCCTCGTGCCCATTTCCCACCACTTCCCAGCAGGCAGGCCTCACCTCGCTTCTGCATGAAGCTGAACAAGTCATCCAGGAACTCCTTCCTCTTGGGGTCCCCGTCCAGTTCGTAGAGCTGTGAGGGCAAAGAGGGGAACAGTTGCCTGATGCCAGAGCTTGGCACAGGCACCATGTCTCCATCACAAGGAGCTCGCGGAGGGGCTGCTGACCGGATGGGGGTCCCAGTCCCAGCACCGCCCGGGGTTCAAGCATCTCCTGAGGCCCCACCAAGCAATGAGCCTGCCCCCCACTTTAGGATGAGGACAGAGCCATCTGACGAGTCTCCCAGGGCGGTTTAAAACAACAGGTTTATCCTCCTACACTTCCGGGGCTAGAAATCTGAGATCCAGGTGTGGCAGGGCCAAGCTCCCTCCTGAGGCTCCAGGGAGGGTCCCTCCTGCCTCTTCCAGCTCCTGGGAGCTCCAGGAGTCCCTGGACTTGTGGCCGCCTCACCCCAGGCTCTGGCTTTGCTGTCACCTGGCTCTCCTCTGTGCCCAAATTCCCCTCTTCTTACAGGATACCCGTCACTGGATTTAGGGCCACCTCATCTCATCAAAATGTTTGACAAGTGACATTTGCAAAGACCCTACTTCCAAATAAGGTCCCGTTCACATCACTTAAAAAAAAAAATCATTTTAGAGAGAGAGGGGGAGACGGGGGGCGGCGGGGGGGGGGGGGGGGGGACCCATCAATTTATTGTTCCACTGATTTATGCATTTATTGGTTGATTCTCATTTGTGGCCTGGCCAGAGATGGAACTTGCAACCTAGGCGTATCGGGACGATGCTCCAACTAACCAAGCGACCCGGCCAGGGCTTAAACACATCATTTTGGGGGACACAGTTCATACCAGACAAACAGCACCCACCCAGGTCGTTGCCACGGTGAGGAGTCCCGACCCCGCACAGAGGCGGGGCGGGGGGCACTGCAGCCCTGGACTGTGAGGCCTCTGGGTCCAGACGCCGTCCTGGGCACTGGCTCCTGGGCTTGCCAGTCACCGCAGGAGGGGAACGGGCCTCCTTTTGGGGTTTGGGAGGCAGGGGGTCCTCCACCCCATTGACCATAACCTCCCAGGCATTGGGGGAGAAAGCCAGTAGAGAGAATTAAAGAGTGAGGAGGAGGGAGGCGATTGGCTGAGGAGAAACTGAAAATTAAGCTCTGGGAAATACAGCACCGTGGCTGCCTGGACATGGAGGGATCAGGGCCATGGGGGACCTTGAACCCACCTGTTAACCCCAGCTCGGCTGGAATCATCCATCATTAGGGCCCAGAATGCCCCCCAATACCCAGTTCCTCTGACAGGGATATCCGGGGGGGCTAGGGAGGTGGGGTTGTCAGGGCCAACCATTCCTCAGCCATTTTGCCCCTCTCTGGGCCTCGGTTTCCCCGTTGGTGTAATGGAGACAAAATGGGGCCTCCAAGGCAAGGACCGGGGGAGACAGGAGCCTAGCCCTGGGTGGCCGAGGCTTTTGTCTCCCTCCTGCCTGGCCAGGCTAGCCGGCCACATTCCTGTGCTGATTTATGGCGTCCAGGGAGGCCCACACTCCCCCCGCCTGAAGGGTGTGGGCCCAGCAGGTGGACCTTCCATTGGCGTGCTCACGCCAGGCCTGGTCTGTCCACTCCTCGCCCACATGACACCGCGGTGTCCCCTCCCCCGCTCTCCTCCTCCCTGGCCGGGAGTGTGAATTCACACACGCCTGGTTCCCTGTCCGTCTGCCCTGTAGGAGATCAGGGATATTGTCTATTTTGTTGCCAGTACCTAGAAGGTAGCTGAGTACACAGCAGTTGTGTAAGAAGCGCTAGTTAAGTGAACTCTGCTTTCCCAGCTGCAAGGTGGGCCTAGCTAGGCAGAGTGGGGGGTCAGGTAGACCTGTGGAATGGGCAGGTGCCCCCAGAACCTCGGGAGGGGACCTTATTTTGAAATAGGACCTTTGCAGATGTCATTAGCTAAGATGAGGTCACACTGGAGTAGGTGGCCCTCGTCCAATGACAGTGTCCTTCCTTATAAGAAGAGGTGGGACACAGACACGGAGGAGAAGCCACGTGGGGACAGAGGCAGAGACTAGAGACTAGAGCGATGTGGCCACAGGTCCAGGGACCTGGGAGCCCCCAGAAGCTGGAAGAAGCCGGAAGGATCCTCCCCAGAACCTGCGGGAAGCACGGCCCGGTGACACCTTGATTTCAGACTTCTGGCTCCCTAATACGGGAGGATACATGATGGTGCTAAGCTGCTCAGTGTGCGGTCATGGGTCACGGCGTGGAAACTCATTCAGGGGCAGCGTGTTCTCCGCTGAGATCCTGACCCGGGTGGAGGAGGGTCCACACGGCCTAAACCCCTTCCCCAGGCCCAGCCTCGTAGGACCCCAGTGCGCCTCCTGCCTCAGCCTCCCCGTCTTTAGAGGACCCTGTGCAATAAACACAACGGTATCGCCCTCAGCACCTGGCGCCATAACGACCCTCGTAGTCCAGGTGGGAAACTGAGGCTCAGGGTGGAGACCAGCTGCTCCATAACCTCTTGGCAGAGGTGGCTGGCTCAGTGGGGGTGCAGGGGCTGTTAAGCCCCAGGCCAAATGGTGGGCAGACCCTCGTGGGGCCAGGGCATAGTATGAGGCCATAAAGGGGATGTGTGGTGAATACGGCAGCTTTAATAGCCGTGTCATGGGCAGCTGACAACAAAGCCGGGCAATAAAGGCTGCCCTAGCTTTATGGGGCTCTGGCCCCAAGTTCCGCACCCCTGTGGTGTGTGTCCCGCCCTAGCCAGCTGGATGGGGCTGTCCGCCAGGCCACAGGAATGGGGGAGCTGGGGTCGGTGTCGAGACTCCTAATGGTGGTGTCCAGACCCCGCTTGTGGGCCAGTGGGCCAGGCTGCCTGTCCCCACAAGGCTCTCGAGTCACACAGCTGGGCCATAACACATCCTTCGCCACAGCCCAGCCTGGGTTCCCTGGCTGCAACCCTGCCCCTCTCCAGGCGGACCAAGAGGTGCTGAAATCAGCCACCCGCCATACCCAGGGCCACAAACCCAGGCTGGAGACTGGGCCAAACCCCCGGAAACTCCTCCTTGGGGCTGAGGCCTGAGACTAGGGCCCCACGCTCCTCCCCGAGACCTGATTTCCCGGGGACCAAGTGCCAGGCCCCGAGGATGAGTCTCACGCTGGCTCCGTCTGACTCTGAAGATACCCACCCCGCAGCCCACACGGTCCCACAGACCCAGCAGCCCCTATGCGGCCTCACCGCTCACCTGGCCACTTGCTACTTCTCTAACCCATCGGATGGTTCCACCTCCTGGCCTTTGCCCTGGCAGTTCCACCCGCCTGGAATGCCCTTCCCAGCTCTGCCCCAGCTGGCTTCCCCTTCATCCGGATGTCCCACCGCTCAAATGTCACCACCACCAAGGGCCCACCCCTCCCTGAAAGAAGCCCCCGCCCTCAGCTACCTCAGCCACAGCCCCGTCTCCCCCAGACACTCTGCTCTCACTTGGAGCACCTTTCTTGATGAGCATGGTTTCCTTGCTCACCCCCGCTCTCCCCCAACCTAGCCCTCCTGTCACCCGACCCACATGGATTCATACCCTGGTCTGGTCCCCTGTCCTTCAGCCCCAGCAGAATGTTAGGGATTTTCTATCTTTTGTCCCCAGTGCCTAGAATTGGTCACCCAGCAGACACCCATTAAATGGATCTGGGTTCCTCAGGGACACTCATCCTTTCCCAAATTCAGCTACACCCAAGCCAGGGCCATGCTGTGACCTCCACTGGGTTCACTTCCTGCCCTGTGACCCTTCTCAGGCCTCAGTTTGTTCAGCTGTGAAATGGGTGCAAAAGTTCAAGAATGTGAGATGTGGATGTGAAAGCCTGGGCTGGAGGCACCCACAGATGCTCCCTTCGCCTCTTCCACCTGCAGGCTGGGTCACCGGGGCACACACAGCTCAACCCAGAGTTGCTGTCCACCCACAGGTTACTAAGCGGGGCTGACCATGTATCTCCCTCCGCCTCCCTAGCACCAACCACTGCACGAAGGAGAAACTGAGGCTCAGCGTGGATGGGGCCCAGCCTGCCCACCCCCCAGCAGCCAGAGGGGCTTTCCAGCCTCCCCTGCCCTACGGTCTTCACTTCACCTCCCTGCCCTCACCTCCCTCCGATTCAGCCCCTTGGGACTGCCTGCTTTCTGAGCAAAACAAGCACCATCTCTCGCCTCAAGGTCTTGCAAGGACTGTTTCCTCTCCTGGAAGGCAGTTCCCCAGATCTCTGCACAGCCAGTCCCTCCTTCCAGCCCAAACATCACCCTCTCAGGGAGCCGCCCCCTCAGCCCTCCCCCCAACCTTCCTTACCCTCTGACCCCTTCATCTGCTCTCGTTTCCTTCCGAGTACTTTGCACAAAGAGCTCAATCCACAGGTCCTGACACTCCCCTAGCTCTAGGCCCAGCCTGAGGGCATGGGGGAGGGAGCAGAGGTGCTAGGACCCACTGGGGAGATCCCCCAGGAGGGGCCACAGGGCGGCCAGCTGAGGAGGAAACAAAGCCAGGAGGTCTCAGGGCTCTGATGGGGGGGCGGGGGGAGGGGATAAGCAGGAGGAAAAGTGAGGTAACCACCCCAACCCCAAGGGTCTGGTGGGCAAACAGGAAATTCTTGTTTGTGGCCCAGCAGCATTTTCACCACAGCCAGGCAGGCTATCCTGCTGACCAGGCGGAGGTAACCCCGCCCTGTCCTGGAGCTGAGGGGGTCCTCTGGAGCCAGAGAGCTCACTCTAGTGTGGGAACCCCTCCCAGCCTGCTAGCCCGGAGAGGAGAGAAAGGCCACTGTGTCCACCAGCAAATCCACAAGTGACCCGTTGGGGTGGGGGGGCACTATCAGGGCCCAGCACACGTCTCCTCCCCAGGCCCTGCCTGGGTCACATTTCCAGACCAATTCCCAGCCTGCCCGGGGGCCCAGGGGCAGTATTCGTCCTGAGGGGCCCAGGCTGTAAACATAAAGAGGACCTTTGCTCCTTAACGGTGTCTGCTCAGGCCCCCTTCCGCCACCCAGGTGGCTCCAAAGTCCACAGGGCCCCACCTCTAGATGAGGCCACTGGGCTGGCAGGGGGACCCCAGGAGTGAGGCTGCGCTCCTCGGGAGGCGGAAAACCAACGACCTGCCTACTGCCAGCATTCAGGGACCGTGCAGGCACCCGTGAGCCACCAAGAAGCGCCACGGTCTCGGCGGCAAACAAGAATCAGCTAGAGAAACGCTGAGCACCGGTGGTTTTTTTTTAAAAAAGGCTTATTTTTGCACCATCCAATGCAGCTTCTAGGAAACCAGAGAAGTGTGTCTTTCTCCACGTCCAGAAGCGGGCTTGCCAACACTCCGCTCGGGCGGGAACAGACCTGACCGGCATCGCCCGTGTGCCCGGGGGACCGCCTCGGGCATTCCTGAGCCGCTGAGGGTCAGAAAGGAAGGACAGATACCATCGCAGGGCAGGAGGCAGGGGAGCATGCCGGAAGCCAGGCTGGCGCAGGGAGGTTCTGTGAAGGGAGGCGCGGCCAGGCCAGGGAAGGAGCGAGGAAGCCTGCAATCTGGGCTGGATTCGGCCCAGGGGCTTGAGTGCTTAAACTCACATACTTTTTCTTGAATTTCTGAACCAAGTATTTATGGAGGTAAAATTCACATAACATAGAATTCACCAATTGAAAGTAAACAATTCAGTGCCGTTTAGGACATTCACTATATTGTGCAACCACCACCTCTATCTAATCCCAGAACATTCCATCACCCCCCTCCCGCCTCCCCCTCTGCAGCAGCCGCTGGCAAAAGCCACTAATCCACTTTTTGTGTCTGTGGATTTGACAGTTTCCATGGAACCACACGTTGTGTGGCCTTTGTGTCTGGCTTCTCTCACTGGGCACTGTGTGTTCAAGGCCCGTCCATGTTGCAGCGAGTGTCGGCACCTCGCTCCTTTTCACGGCCGAGTAATGTTCCACTGTGCGGGCAGGGGGCGTCTGTGCCTTAGCTGACAGGCACTCGGTTTGTTTCTAACTTACGGCTCTTGTGAATGGTGCTGCTGTGAACACGTGTGTGTAATTTCACCTATTTTAATATCCTTTGAGTTTTGGACAAGAATTGATTCACTGTAATAACTTCCATAAGCAAAAGGAAACTACAGTGAAACAAAGCGGGTTTTTATCCCCCGGTTCCTAGAAAACACCCAAGAGCAACCAGGATGGTGGATGACACCTCCTTGCAGTCTCCAGGGGCAGAAGGTCTGAGGGGCTTTCGTGTTTTTACATCAAGAGCAGGCCGCGCCGCCCCTGCTCAGAAGCCAACCCCGGCTTCCCTTATTGGTCTCAGGAGAAAAATCCGAACGTCTAGCCTGCCAGGCCCAAAGCCAGCTGGCTCATTATCTCCAACTCTTTTGTCCCCATGCACACTTGCCTCCACGCACACCAGCCTCCTCGCTTCTCCCCACGCCCAGTCCTGCCCACCTGGAGTCCCCCTCCTCCACCCTGCGCCTCTCTCAGGCCTGCAGCTCTGACCCCCCAAGCCAGGCCAACCCACCTGTCATGGTCCTGTGACTGTGCCTTTATTTTGGGGTGGCTTCTTCCTGTCTTTCTCCTCTTTCTTCCCACCCAGATGAGAGCCCCCAAGGGCACAACTGAGGTCTTTGGGTACTGGGCAAAGACCCTGGTATACAGCAGGAGCCTACTAATGAAGGGAGGAGAGCGCACACTCGGGCTCTCGCACCGCCCGGGTCTGTCCTCATCTCATGTCCCCCTCCCAGCAGCTCCCTGCCCGCCCACTGATAAAAACCCCTCCTCACATTACGGGGTACGGGTGAGGCTCTTCACAGCCGCCCAACCAAGATGACTCAGCACGCAGCCGTTGCCAGGGCCCCAGGTGCTGGGAGTAGCGTCCCTGGGGGCCTCTCGGCCTCCCCCATTCACAGAAACGCCCACGGCTGCTGATGGGAGGGGGTTGGTGGGGCAGAACCCCACAGCCTCCTGTGCCTCCTCTGGGATCAGGAAAAGTGAAGTGGGCAGAGGGCTACCTGCAACCTGGGTGAGCAGGTTCACGCCAACCACCTGCTACGTGTTCGATCCACCCTTTTCAACGTGCAGTGGGGCAGGGAGTCCGGGGCCCAGTGTGCACACTCCTCACCCAACAGCCTGAGGCCCAGAGACGGCAAAACTGAGCCCTGAGGCCAGGTCTTGCCCCCTCCCACAGAGACCCCAGAGCAGGGACAGACAGACAAACGGACAAATGAACAGAATCGGGATGGGGCTCCGTGAGGCTGGGGAAGAGGTCATCTGGGGCAGAAGAACCTGGAGTCTGAAACCTTCCCTGCACCTCAGCCCTCAGTTGGCCGATCCTGACGGAGGTGCTGAGCTACGTGATCAGGAAGCCGCCAAAGCAGCCTCTCGGCTCCCAGGGGGAGCAGGACTCCGGCCCTCAGAAGGCCGCCCAGGCGGGCACCGGAGGTTTTGAATTTGAAAACTCCCAGGACACCGCAGAGAGGAGGTGGAGGCTGCGTGAGAGCTGCCAGCCCACGGGGTTTTGACCAGGACAGACCAGCAGCCATTACTGAGCGCCTGTAGGTCAGGCTGACGCGGGATGCTGAGGATGCAGCGCGTTTGAGAGATCCGGATGCCCCGTGGGGCCCAGGCCAGCAGGGAGACCAGCAGGCGCGAATCCCGTGGGAGCTGGGTCTTCTGAAGGGGGAAGGGCAGAGTTGATCGCTGGAGGGGCTTAATCAATGTCTGTGGGACTTCGGGCCCTTCCCAGGAGTCACCCCCCTGTGCACCTGACCCTGAGGGCACCCCCACCAGCCACTTGGCCCTTTCGCTTCCTGTCAGCGCTCCAGGCAGGGCCTCCTCCACGCAGATGCTGCAGGGGCCCCGCCCGGCTTGAAGGAAATTGGGGAAGTGATTCTAGGCAGGGCAGAAACATCTGTCTGCTCGGGCACCCCTCCCCAACTGGCCACATGTCCTTTCTCTGAAAAGAAATAGCACCCGTACCCACCACAGATATTAATAAAAAGCTCTAGAAACAAGTCACAGAATGGAACACACGAAGGCGCATCTTTCTGGATTTCCGGAACGCAAGGTTCTGGAGTAGGGCCCTGACCTCCAAACCCTCGTCTTTCCTCCCCGTCAGCCTTGCCTAGGACCAGGGCCATCTGTGAAGGGGGCAGGGGTGCACCTGGGCGTCCAGGTGAAGAGGAGGGACTCATGGGAAGCAGGGTATACAGGGAGGAGGGTCTGGCTTTAGGAAAATGGCTGGGGGGAGGGGCAACAGGCGGAAACACCTTGGTGGCAGGACAAGGCTGGCGGCCCACCAGCCCCATGTCACAGTGGGGAAACTAAGGCCTACAGGCGATACCAGCAGGCCTGGCATCGAGGATACACTCAGGACAGGGGTCACCAGACACTTCTAGGAAGTGGATCAGAGGGTGGTTGTCCCAGGCTGTCATGCAAACGGCATACAAATCCAGGGAGCCCCCTACCCACAGCCCTGGCCCTAGCTGACCACTATCCAATGTGGACCCCACTTTACAGACAGGGAAACAGAGGTTCTGAGAGAAAACCATGAAGATGGATTCAAACCCAGATGGAGTCCAGGCAGCCCCTCAGTGCCTCTGGGATGACGCAGGGCGCACCCGCCTCACCCGCCTCACCAAGTGGGGAGGATCCCCTGCCCCAAAGAGCCTCGCACTCAGGGGCTCTGGGCAAATGCTCAGGGTCAGCAAGCCCCAAACCCAGAGTCTGCCTCCCCGCTTCAGCAATTACTAATCGATGTTCCACGCTGACCCTGGGGCATTTCACAGGGGATCCCAGGCCTGCACAACCCAAACATGACAGTCTCGTGATCCTGCCCGACCGCCGGCTTGGAGATGCCTCGGGTCCAAGTCCTACGTCCAGGGCCTGGCACCCGGGAATTAAAAATCTTGTCCTGGGTTTCCTCAGAAAGGAACCAGCCCCGTTTCCCTGTAGTTGGGCCCCCAGGCAGTCCCAGAACACATCAGAGGGACTTTCCTGGTGGTGGGAGCTGTTCAGAAAGCTCTACCTGGCCGGGGAGTGAGGTCCCCGTCACTCCCAGCCCGGGCTCTCTGAACAGAAACCCAGCCAGTGCCAGCAGCCGTGCCCCAGCCGAGCTGACCTGGTCCCCACTGTAATGGGGCAGCGGCAGGCACAGCGGGAAGGAACAGGCTGCTTCCCACCTCCCACCCAGGAGTCGAGAGGAAGGGGCCCCAGTGGGCTCAGGCCCTGGAGTCCCCACAGGGAACACCCAGGGAAGCCTCTGCCAGACCCCAGGCGGAGGGCAAGAAACAGGGACTTCGTGACCCGTGTTGGTGGCCAGTAGCCTCAGGGCGCCGCAGGAGGGGGACCCCCACTCCTAGGACATCCCCACTTCCTTCAGAAAAGCCTCCTGAGGGGGAGCATGGAGGAGAGAGGAGATGCCAGCTGGGCAGCCCTGGCGCACTAGACTGGCACCCACCACATTCCGCCCCTCCTCCTCCTCCTCCTCCTCCAGGGCACCAGGGAAACGGCAGCAGATGACAATGAAATGCCAGTCGCCAGCCACCTGCACCTCCGTTCGGCTAGGCTCTACCTGCAGGGTGACGACCGAGAAATGAATAACCCAGCAGTGACTATAGGCCCCACTTCCCCTCCAAGAATCGGGCACCCATTAGCAGTCGCTGAAGGGGACAGGGAGGGGGAAGGCGGGCCGATGGCTGAGCAGGGCGGGGAGAGGGTGGCCCCATCCACTCCACAGGGCACTTGCCAGCCGGTTGGCCCTGGGAAGGTGGCAGTTGGGTAGGAATTATGGGGCAACGGGAGGGCGGGGCGCTAGGGGGGGATGGGTGGGCGGGATACAGAGAGGGAACGAGACAGAGAGACATGGGGGGAGAGACGGCGAAACCAGGAGGCTCCACTAACAGACAGACTCCGTCAGGGTCCCAGCCCCCTGGCTGTCCCCTGGCCGCCCAGCCCCCATCAGAGAAGCTGACCCAGCCTGCATCCCAGAGAAGAATTCATGGAGCTGATCACAGAAGGGGATTAAATAAGAACAGAAGGAAGGGCGGCCAGCCCCTGCCTGGTCTGCGATGGGGGGCCCGTTAGTGTTGGGGGCTTGGAGCCTGGGCAGGTGCCCTCTCGGGTGGGGGCCTCGCAAGCCCAGAAGATCCACATTTGTAGCGATTTGCTCATACCACTGTTCGGGGTGGGGGTTTGGGAGCGCAGCCTGACAGGGCAGAGGCTAGGGTGACCATGGGGCAGACCCTTCATGGGGCAGGAAGAGAATGTGGCACAGCACTGAGGCACATGGCCACTCCGGGCCACGCCAGCCTGGACAGAGGTGCCAGACAACCCCCCAGGACAGAACTCATGCACACCGCGTCAACAATTCCACCCAGACGGAAACCACCAGGCCCGGACCCCACCCAGAGCAGCCACACAGCCCCCCAACCCGGACCTCTGTGTGGCCATGGACTCACAGACCCTGCTGATGTGCCCACGGCTCTGCCCACCCTAATGTGGTCTCCCAATACACACATGGACACGCCCGTCCACCCAGACACAGACACACAAACACAGACACACCCTTGTTTTCTGGCTCGAAGATAATGGCCCCAGACAGCCTGCCCTTGGCCTTGGCCGCCGCGCCCACCTGGCCCACTGGGTCCCTCCCCCCCCCCCAGGCCGCCTGAGGACGACAGCAACTCCTGTCTGTTTTCTTTACAGATTCGTCCCCAGTGCCCAGAATGGGGGCTGGTATACAGCAGGTGCTCCATACACACCTGTGGAAGGACCAGGCTCGGCCACGTGCACACGGGTGCACAGCCTGACTTTCTGCCTGACCCCAGTCCCACGACCTCATGGGTGGGACAGTAGGGGTCTCCTCGACTCAAACCAATTCCCTAAGCAGAGTCGGCAGCTGGTGGGGGTCGGCCGCCCACATCACGTGCCGAGCAGGCCCTGGCTCCCTGACAGTGCCCATCCGAGCGCCAAGTCAGGGGTCCAAACCTTCAGGTTCTGAATTATTTCCTGGGGTGGCCGGAAGCAAGCAACAGACTGGGCCTTAAATAGTGGTTCATTCTCTCACGGTTCCGGGGCCAGATGGTTCCGGGGCCCGACATCTGAAATCAAGGTGTCCCACTCCCTCCCAAGGCTCCAGGGAAGACCCCTCCTACCCCTCCCCCCTCCCAGGTTCCTGGGGCTCCAGTGTCCCGGGCTTGTGGCAACATCACCCTGACCTCTGCCTTCTCTTCCGTGGCTGTCTGTCTGTCTCCCTGCGTGTGTCTCCTCTGCTTAGGAGGAGACCTGTGATACCTGTGCTTAGACTTGGGGCCCACCCTACTCCAGTCTGACCTCATCTTCACTAATTATATCTGCAGAGACCTTTCTCCTTCGTCTGGGAGGACAGCAGTGTGTCCCAGATTCACTTCTGCAGGGGCCCTGGGGCCGAGGGGCTTGCGAGGGTGGCGAGTGGTACTGACGGCACCTTCCCTGGCCCCCACCCCTCCGCCCCATGAGACCCCTGCCAGCCCCGACCACGGTGCAAGGCCAAGTCCTGAGCTGAGGCCTTCAATAGGCAGACTGGTTACCATTTAACCCTGTGACCCCTAATTGTCCTCTGGCCGAATGCAGCCAGGCAGTCAGAAAAGGGGCGGTCTGCACCCCGCCCCCAGGCATGACCACCCACCGGCCAGTACCCCCAGCTGCTTCCCTGACCAGGCATGGAGTGCAACCTGACCCGGTGACAGCATCTGGGGTGGGGGTGCTGGGCTATCAGAAAGGGTGAGGGGGACACCCCACCATATCACTCTAGGTGGTGCTGGCTCTGGGAATTAGAAAATTTAGGGGGTTGAAGGGCCTTTGTGTCAAGTGTAAAAACTGAGGCAGAGTGGGCCAAGCCCTGGATCAGAGAGGGCACAGCCCTGCCTGACATCACACAGCACATGAGGGGAAGGAATCGAGCAGGGTGGTTGGTGGGAGTCTCCATGGCCCCTGGGGCCCTGTCAACACTGCGGTCCAGATCCACTGCAGGCAGGCGAGGGCAGCTGACCTGCTCCCGGGCTGCCAATGGGAACCACTGACCAGGGACTTGACTTTCTGGTTAATAGTTAATGGGCGCCACTGAGACCTCATGCTGCACAGGGCAGGGGGAGCCCAGTGGCGGCAGGCACGCAAGGCTCACACACAGGCACCTGTGGGAGCTGGCCGTGTGTACGTGCTCTCACACGTGTGTGCTTGCAGACCCCCACCTACATGGCCATGTGCAAACAAAGGCACAGGAGACTGTCACCCCATCACATATAGACACCAGGAGCACTCAAGGCCCCGGAGTCAGCACACTCTGCGACACACAAGCCCGGTCACCCCCAAGTGTGTCCGGACCCCAGGACGGACTCAGCAATATGTCCACATAAGTTGGAGACACATCACATGGTGAGCACATGCAGACATACACACACAGGCCAGGCATCAGGAATTGAGCATGTGCCCAAGATGACAGACACATAAAAGATGCGCCCTGGCCAGTGTGAGTGAGTTGGTTGGAGCGTCATCCCGTTCCCCAAAAAGTGGCGGGTTGGATTCCAGGTCAGGGCACATACCCAGGGATCGGGTTCAGTCCCCAGTCGGGGTGCAGTGCGGGAGGCAACCAATTGGTGTTTCTCTCTTACATCCATATTTCTCTCCCTCCCCCCGCCCACTTCCTCTCTATAAAGTTAATTTAAAAAATAAAGATGCCGCAGATGGGTCTACATGGCCTCAGAACACACACACACACACACACACACACACACACGCACGCACGCACGCACACACACACAACAGCCATGCACAAGCACAGGCGTGTGTTACGCACAAGAGGGTTCAAATGTCCCCGGGGCCCTAGCTCTGGCAAACCGATTCTGACACTCTCAGGGCCCTGGGAAGACGGGCCACCACAGCCCACGAAACCATACCCACCACCACGTCCCCACACCCACGTGCACACTCACACACCCATGCCAGCAGGCGGGCCCCACGTGGCTCACCCACGCTCATTCCCTGATGGGGCGCTCAGGGAGGACACTGCCTGCCAGGCACCGCTCCCTCCGTCAGCCGCGTGTGTTATTAGAGAGCGTGAGGCGTGGCTGGGCACTTGGCAGCGCCACCAGGGTGGGGAGCTGGCAGTGGGCGTGGGGCCAGGCCGCAGCGGTGGTGACCCCATGGCAGTGACCCTGTGGCTGGGTGACAGCATAGGGGCCAGATAAGGCTCTTCCGGCTGAGTCAGTGTGGTTCCCAGGGCTGGCACGGGCAGGGGCATGGTGCCAGGGGCTGGCGGGCAAGCACCCTCCCCGCACCCGCCATGACCCAGCTGGCTCCGAGCCAACAGCCACAGCAGCTTTGATGAGGCAGGCACTGCCCTCGGCAGGGAGGGCTGGGTTCCCCAGGGGCTTCCCAATACCCCTCCCCACCCCTTTGAACAAGGCCCAGAACTCCCAGCGCCTCAGGAAGACACCTGGTGCCAGAGCTGGCTGGCCCCAGGACCCACGGGGCCTGGCCCCGGGCCCACTCTGTCTCAGGCACACCGGACGCACACGCTGGGCTCAGAACCCAGTGTCTGGCCTGGCCTTTGCCCAGGCTGTGTCCTTTCCCTGGAATACCCTCCTCCACTGGGAAAATTCTAACTCATCCTCTCTCCGCAGTCCAAAAGGCTCAGCTGTGACGCTGGCCTCTCACTTCTGCCCGGCCCATGGACTCCTGAGGAGTCCTCCCAGCATCTCTCCCACTCCTCACCTAAATACTGCCAAGACCCCTCTTTGAGCCTACTTCTGGTTTGCCCTAATATTCTTCCCTTCCCCTTTATGTTCCAGCCACACTATTCCAAGAAGCAAACCCTCCCCTTCTCTGTCCATCTGGCAAACTTTCACATGTCCTGCAAAGCCCCTGATCCAATGCCCCTTCCTCTGGGCAGCCTTCCTTCCGATCCTCTTCCTCTAGCCCAGGCCGGACCCCCTTAGGACTGGGAATACCTGTGTCCTGATCTACATTCCCCAGCCTGGGGGGCTGCAAGGCAGGATAAAGGAAATGTCTGCCACCTCCTCCCTGAGCCCAGCAATTCCAGCTCCCCACCCCACCCCACCCCACCCGACGCTGCCCCGAGCAAGTCCGCTGAGGCCAGAGATGTTCACTGCAGTGTTTACAACTAGAAAACGGAGAAGCAGACCAACGCATTGGTGTCAGCCCCACAGTGAAGTCTGCACGGAGCTAACAAAAACCAGGCAACTTGGGACATTCTCATACGACAGTCAGATGCTGAGTGATGACGACGTGAAAACACCCACAAAAAGCAGTGTCCAGAGACAAATGGCGGGGAGGGAGGGGTTAGAGAGCAACCAAAGGACTTGTATGCATGCGTATTAGCATAACCAATGGACACAGACAGTGGGGTGGTGGGGGCTTGCCCAGGGTGGGAATGGCTGGGAGGAGGGGGGTCAAGCGGGGGGGGGGGGGAGAAGGAGACATATGTAAAACTTTAGACAATAAATAAATGAAAAAACAAAAGCAGCGTCCAGCTGAGCAACGGGTGGAACCGCCCATACCTCTGAAAGGTCACGTTTCGGGCACACGTGGGTAGAGACAGGCCCGGAAACACCATGGCTGACACCGGCCAGGTGGAAGCAGTCCACCATCTCTCCCCACAAGAATGGTGTCTAGTGTTAATTCTGGAACAAAAAATGAACTAAAAAAATGTCCTCTGGCTGAGGACACCCCTGAGATCCATGGCTTCACCTCCCAGTCCCTAAACCCATATCCAGGGCCAGATGCGTTGGAGGGGAGCAGGACACCCCTGGAAAATGGGCCCCCGGAGGCCCGGGGGTGGGGGAGGCCAGATGGGGCCCTTGGTGACGACGCAGCGGCCTCTTGGGGCTGCTGGTGGCTGTTTCTGCCCAAGTGCCCACTGTGCCCAGGCACTGGGTCCTGGTGCCTCAACCTGAAGCCCTGGACCCACTGCTGCCACTTCAGATGAAGGACACGGAGGCTCAGTGAAGCTGCCCGGCTCCCCTTACACCCCGTAGCCAGTGGCCCCCGGCCCCTTGCTGATCCATCACTCCCCCAGGAATGCTCTGGCAGGTGCTGGGCCAGTTTCCCCTGGAATCCAGGCCCAGCTCTGACACCTCCCCCAGGGCAAGGGCCTCAGTTTCCCCATTTGCACAACAGGGGCAATGGCCATTCCTCCCCCGTGGCATCAAGAGGATACACATGAGACATACGTGAGCCGTGCAATCTGCTGCCCGTGGCACAGTTAAGCGACATAGATTAGGCAAAATTGTCATCTCTACATCCCTGATCTCCTTTACAAGTTATGTGGTGAGCAGACATTACCTTGGAAAGCAGGGAAAAAATAGCCCAACATTTAATGCAAATCAAAACCACCGTTGAGATACCAGGAGACTCCCACCCACACAGCGGGAACCAGTCATTACAGGTGTTGGTGAGAACTGGGAGAAACTGGAGCCGCGTGCACGGCAGGTGGGATGCGACATGGGGCAGTGCTGCGGCCAGCGCCCAGCAGCTCCTCGACACGTCCAACACAGAGTTACCGTCGGAACCAGAAAGCCCACTCCTAGGTGCACACCCGAGAGAAGCGAAAACCTGTGTTCACACAAACACCTGCACATGCATGTTCACAGTCGCACGATTCACAACTGCCAAAAGGCGGAAGCCACCCAGGGATCCATCCGTGGAGAAACGGACAAGCACAATGGCTCGGCCACAAAAAGGAGCGAAGCCCTGACCCTCACTACACTGTGGATGGGCCTTGGACACAGGGTGCTCAGTGAGAGAAGCCAGACACAAAGGCCACGCCGTGTGTGGTTCCACTCGTGTGACACGCCCAGGACAGGCACATCCACAGAAAATGGGCCAAGGGCTGGGGCAGGGGATGAGGGGAACTGCTAAAGGGGATGCAACTCCTTTTTGGGTGATGAACTGTCCAAACATTGATGGTGGTGATGGGTGCGCAACCCTGTGAACACACTAAAAACCAGTGAATTGCACACTTTAAATGGGTGAATTGTGCACTATGCAACTTTTCTATCAATAAAGCTGTTTAAAAAACCCAACGTGTATTTGAGTTCTTAAGACAAAGGATTCAAATCCTTTAGCGGCTGAAGATCTGTGAGTGAGAGTTTGCCGATTTAAAATCCCACAGTGGCACTTTCTAAAGCCCGGGCATGGCAGTGTTGGTGACAGGAAGCCACCAGGATGTCACCCGATGCCACATCCGATGCCAGGAGGCTGAGATCCTAATCACTGCCTGTTACACACCCTCATCCCCCGCCAGCAGCTCCGGGTGAGCTTCATCAGTACGTGTCTGCGGGGCGGGGGGGGGGGGGGGGGGGGGGGGCTAAAATGGGAGGTTCCAGGTTTTCTAGGAAAGATTTTTGTGGTCACGAGCCCACTGCTCCTGGCCCCTCCCCAGCCTGGCTGCCCCAGACCTATAGCCGACAGTGACATTTCAAGGCTGTCGAGGGTTTTAGGGCAGAAGTCAGGCCCTGCCAAGATCAGGGAGGAAGAGGCAGAGAGGATGCCAAGTGGATGGCCGGCCGGCTGGCTGCCACGTGCCAGGAAGGGGGTGGGGCAGCGCCAGAGTCAACACGGCCCCCAACATCTGCCAAGCTGGCTGGGCCCCAGCCTCTATTGACACTGGCTGCACAGGTGCCTGGCGAGCTGGCTGGACAGGCAGCACCAGCAGCAGGACCTGCCATAAACGGGCAAAAATAAGCTCCCAGCACCACAGGGCAGACCCCCGGTGGCCCCAAACCTCCCTCAGCCCCCCTCATCTCGGAAAACGAGTACCGGCCCATCGCCTCTGGGACCCAGACCAGTCATGTCTGGCCCCTGTGCACAAGCCAAGCTGGGGCCCACCGCAGGGCCTTTGCACGGGCTGTTTCCTCTGCCAGGCGCTCCATTCCTCCGTGTGTGTGTGCCTGGCTCCTTCTCCTACAAGGCTCAGCCCAAAGGTTACATCCTAAGAGGCTCGCTGCTTCCCCTGTAAAAATGCCGACCACATCCCATGTTATTGTCCATCTGCTTGTTCACTGACCTTCTCCTCCCACAACAGAAAGAAACCATGAGAGTGACTCTGTAACACTGACGCTCCCTGACCGTCTGGCCTCAGAAACTGTGACCTGACCCTGGGTATCCCCAGACATCACCATCACGTCCCGGACAAGTGGGACAATGGCTCCGGAGGCTCTTTGTTCCTGACATGCGAAAAGGTCTTTGGGGTCAGGGCTTCTAACCCCTGTCCCCCACCTGGCCTGACACCAACACCCCCTCCCCCACCCCAGAGTTGGGGCCGGGGGAGCAGGGGTTCTGTCAACCTCTGAGGCCCCGAGGGCCGCACAACCTCGTCCCTCCCACCTGGCTGTGATGCTGTGAGGCAGGGGGGTCTGTCCAGCTGCAACTCCCAGCCTGAGGGCTGTGTTCGGGCAGACAGCAAACATTTGGTGGATAAGTAAACAGGACTCGCCTACAACATGTCCGCCTGTGTTATGTTGAACCCAGAGGACGCCAGGGGCTCGGAGTCTGCAGAACTTGCTTCCAACACCATGTCTGTTTTCTCATCTACAAAATGGGGTGAGCGGCCACCTAGCAAGAGCTTTCTTCCCAAAGGGAGGGAAACTGAGGCAGGGAGCAGGGTGGGGCCATCAGTCCTACATGCAGGTTCAGGCTGGTGTCCACATCCAGGGGATGTTTAACTCTCCCTCCCATCCTTGAAGCTGGCCTGGCCAACCCTGCAGTACCAACGCTCCCGCCTTCCCACCTCCTCCATCCCTGTCACTCCCAACACAGCCCCCATGGGCCCAATTTCCAGTTCTTTACTTCATCTGTGAGTTTTCTGATGGCCTGAATGCAAGTCTCTGAGGGCTCCTGAGTCCCAGCATCCTTTTCTCCAAGTGAAGCAGAGAGAGAAGCTACTGGCTCTGAGTCCCTAGAGAGCAGCACAGGGTAGCCGGGCTTCACCTCCCTGTGGGAGGGTCTCCCAGCCAATCCTGGAGCCAGCATCTGGAAGGGAGCTACCCGGAGGCCACTCTCGGGTGCTGTCATGTTCACAGCCCCGTGGAGCCCCAGCAAGGCTGGGCTCTGGGCCAGGGAGGCCAGGTCCCCTCCAGCCACTCCTAGAGGTCGGGGCAGGGCCCAGCTGGCTGAGGATGGAATGCAAGCCCCACTGGCCGCTGAGGCCGCCATCTGGTTTCCATCTGCCCAGCCCAGCTCGGCCCAACTTCAAAGGATGCCCCGCCCGGCCACTTCCTCTGCCCTGGCCGCCCTTGGGAAGGCACCAGAATGGCCTGCTTCCTCCCCGCCCCTCCAGAGCCCCAGGGTGCTTGGCCGTCCACACCAACCACACAACGTGGCCACCTCCTGCTCAACCAACCGCCTGGGCCCCCATGTACTGAACTCCACTCAAGAGGCCAGACCCACAAGGCCTCCAACCCCACGTCACCGGGCCACACCCACAAACCATGCCCAGCTAGGTCACTGCACAGTCTTTGCCTGGACCATTCCCTCCACCCTGAACCCGGCTCCTTGCTCTTGTCTCCCTGCTTGTCCTTCTGGTGCAGACATCAAGAGCCCCACACTTCTCCCTCCTGGCTTGTGTCCCCCACATTAATGCATTTAACAGCCAGCCCACCCATGGGATCCCTAGCACCCAGTTGGCACTTGTAGGTGGGAGGTAAAAGCCAGCCATCGGGCCAGTTGGAAGAACCCAAGTAACAGCCAGGTGGGCCCCTGCCTCCACTGTCCCCATTATGGCACACGTCACAGGACCTACCTGCTTGAACTGCTCCTCATACGTCCAGTCCCCGTGGTCAGGAGGCTGCAGCTGGGGTACCACGTGGGTAGCCCCTCCAGGGTGGGCTGGGCCAGCCCCTGGGCGCTCCTGGCTGCCCATCACCCGGGGCCCACCGTCACCACCGCGGAAGGCCTGGGGCAGCTGGGTCTTGTGGGTGAACAGGGCCGCAGGGCCCAAGCCAGCAGAGCCCGGGGGCCCGAGCCCCTCCTCATCCTCATAGTCTTCCTCCTCGTCCTCCTCGTCCTCATCCCCCAAGTCTTCCTCCAGCTCTTCCTCCTCCTCTTCCTCCTCTTCCCATTTTGGCTTCCTGGGGCAGGCAGAGTGCAGAGGTCAGGGGAGAAGGCACCAGCTCACCCCTGTCCCAGGGCAAAGCCGGCTCCTTATCCTAGACTGCGTTTCCTCTCTCAGCCCGGCGAGGGTGGGCCTCACCTGCCCCAGCCGCTGTGAGGGCCCGTAAGCAGAACATGGGCCAGATGCCTCTTGGTCCCAGTTAGCTCTGACCAAACTGTAGCTATTCCTTTGACATAAACCCCAGTCCCTGCTAAGTGCCAACTGGCTCCCCCTCGCCTCTCCCTGCTGCACCAGCTGCCTTGCTGAGCCTTGAAAATGTTCCACCGGCTCCTTCCTTAGGGCCTTTGCTCAGGCTGTTCCCTCTACTAGGCATGCTGTTCCAGGCTTCCTGGCCCTTCCTAGGGACTGTTACTACTTTGCCCATCATTCAAGAAAGTTAATGCTGGCCCCTAGCACCTCTGCTTCCTTTTCTTGACAGCCCCAATCACAACCTGCAACTGCCCCACTTCTTTGCTTTTTCAAGTCTTGCCGCCCTAGCTGGTTTGGCTCAGTGGATAGAGCATCAGTCCCGGGTTCAATTCCGGTCAAGGGCACATACTTTGGTTGCAGGCTCCTCCCCGGCCCAGGCCCTGATCAGGGCTTGTGCAGGAGGCAACCAATTGATATCTCTCACATCAATGTTTCTGTCTTTCCCTCTCTCTTCCACTCTCCCTAAAAATCAATGGGAAAATATCCTCGGGTGAGGATTAACCAAAAAATAAATAAAAACTTGTCCCAGGGCCCAGGCTGATGTGGCTCAGTTGATTCGAGCATCGTCCCAAACACCAAAAGGTGGCGGGTTTGATTCCCAGTCAGGGTACATACCCAAGTTTTGGATTCAATCCCCAGTTGGGGTGCATATAGGAGACAACCGATTGATCGATGTTTCTCTCTCTCTCTCCGCCTTCCTCTTTCTCTTAAAAAAATTTTTAAGTCTTTCCAGAAAGATCCCACTGGGGTCCCACCAGCACCCAGTTCAGGGTCCACATTGGACTCCTGTGAAACACAGACCCCAATGAGCCACTAATGCCCACCTGTGCAGGTCCTACCCAGTCCACCCACTTTATCCGCCCCTGATGTTGGATCTGCTGTAGCGTCGCTGGGTGATGGGGCCCTGGGCGTGTGTGGCTAGTTCTGTTTAAATTAAGATGAAATAAAGCTACAAACAACAATCCTCAACCACATCTTTGACACTGGCCACATTTCACATTCAGTAGCCACTTATGACTAGAAAGTGCACATGGAGAACACGTCCACCGTCATCCAGAAAGTTCTAAAGGGCGGCACTCCTTAGGGAGTTTTGTCCTGCCCTTACACCTCTGTCACCAAGACCCAGACACCATTCAGTGCACAAAGCCCTCCAACCCGCACTCACAGGTCGTCATCAGAGCCCACATCCTCGAAGTGCCCATCGCCTTCGGCATGACCTGGCGCCTCCCTGCCTCGACCAGGTGAGCCTGGTTGCCCCTCCTGGGCAGCGTCCTCGTCCTCTGAGCTGGGGGGCCTGTCCTCGGAGCCACTGGGGCTTGGTGCAGATCCGAGGCCAGCGGCAGCGGCCCGCATGGCGGCCAGGGCAGCCATCTGTGCCTGCTGCATCCGGGTGTTCTCGGGGTCTCTGTCCTCGTCCGAGGCAGCCTTGGAGAGGGCTGGGGGGCCAGCAGGGGGCTCAGGCAGCAGCGGCTGCCGGGCCTCCAGCTCCTGGCGTGCCCGCTGCTGCCGCTGCAGGAGTGTCTCCATCACAGCCTGCAGCTTCATGGCCCTGCGGGCTGGGCCGCCCCGGGCACCAGGGGTGGGTGGCAGGGGCGGCCCCTTCGGGGAGGGGGCCCGGCCGCACTGCAGTGTGGGGGCCGCGGGGGAGCCGGGGCAGTGCAGGGTGGCGGAGGGTGGGGGCCACTCGGCTCAGACGGAGGGCTGGTGGGGCATGCCAACAGGCAGCACCTCCTTCTCACTCCGGGCACCAAGGAGCAGCGGCTGGCATCCAGTTCATTCACGTGTTTGCAGAAACCTGAGGGCAGCAAGAGAGACTGTCAAACCACACTGAGTTCCTTAGCCTCATCCTCCCCACTGAGATTGGACTGCAAAGGCCTCTGGGAAAATCCCTCCCATCCACTCCCATCAGGGAGCAAACCTGGAGGGCTCCTTGGAAGTGGAGAAGCACACTCCCCATCTGCCCTTCCTCTGTCCACCCTGGGAAGCACTGTTACCCCGCACTGGACTCCTGAGGATCTCAAGGCAGCCCCACAGAGAAATATGCAGTCGCCAACTGCACCTCCCAAGGACCCGTGTGGATTATTGCTTCATAAACAGAGCAGAGGACAAGGCATTCCTGGCCTCTGATTGGCTACAGCTGCCTGCTGGGCACCAGAGTCCAAATGAGTTCTGGGTTCTGATTCCAGGTTCTAGGTGCTGGTGCTGCCTGGCCCAGAGGGCTCCAGGTACCCTCCTCTCTCTCAGGCTAACGGACAATGGCTGGCCCAGACTGAGTGCTTGCTGTATGTGGATCCTGAGCTAAACCTTCCCCACTCATGCTCTCAGCCCTAAGCCTCAATCTCTCTGGACCTCAGTTTCCCCATATGCAGAATGGTGCCCTAACTGCATCCACCTCACTGTGCTCAGGCAGAGATGAAGTGAGTTTATGATGGTGAATTTGGGTACAAAATAGGCACCACATCATGTCAGTGTTAGGGAAGGAGGGGCTAGGCGGTCCCAATTTTATGGATGCGGGAAACTGAGGCTCGGAGGTGCCCTGCTAACATGTGTCTGGGTGCCATGAGAGCCTCCCACACTGCTCCCATGTGCTCTCTGCAGGAGACTTCCCCTGCACTTTGGGACCCCAAGCGGGGTCAACATCCCAGAATGCAATGTGCTGTCCCTAGCCTGGGGTCCCTTCAGATCACCACCAACCCTAATTGCCAGGGCCTGGGGCGGATTCCAGAGAGGGATGTCCCAGAACCTGGCACAACCTGGCTCCACCAGGACAGGAGGACAGGATCTCACCCCAGCCCCCCACCCAACCCAGGCCACACCCCACCCACCCACGGGGCCAATAAAACAAATGGACAGAACTCATAAGGCCTGGTGGTCACACCCCAGATGCTACAGCACAGGGACAGTGGGGAGGGCAGGAGGGTCCAGGAGGCAGCCCCTAACCCAGCAAATGAACCTCCTAAGGCACAGCCACTCATGGGACAGAAGGGTCTCACACGGGGGGGGGGGGGGGGGCGGGCAGTGGGCAAAGGCAGAGACTCTCTTTCAGCTGATGCCATGTCTCCACTATGTTGACCTGCTGAAAGGAACCTGACACCACCTAGGAGACGCAGTGCAGCCCCTTCCCAAACCCTCTGGTCATGGAAGAGGCCCTGCAGAGCCACAGCGAGCCCCGTGGCCCTCCACCTTCTCCTAGACCCGTGGTCGGCAAACTGCGGCTCGCGAGCCACATGCGGCTCTTTGGCCCCTTGAGTGTGGCTCTTCCACAAAATACCACGGCCTGGGCGAGTCTATTTTGAAGAAGTGGCGTTAGAAGAAGTTTAAGTTTAAAAAATTTGGCTCTCCAAAGAAATTTCAATCGTTGTACTGTTGATATTTGGCTCTGTTGACTAATGAGTTTGCCGACCACTGTCCTAGACCAGCCACTCATTACTCAGACCCCCTGGGGCCTCCTGGGTAAAAGGGCAATGGGGGGCAAGTGAATGGCCCCTGTAAAAAGTGGGAAGGGAAGGGACACCCCCCCCACCCCCGCAAAAGACCTCAGTATCCAGCAGGGGCAGTGGTCCCTGGGCACAAATACCCTCTCAGAGACCACAGTGCTGGCGAGTGACCAGGACAGCAAAGCAGCACCCAGCAAGCCCCTCCCCCACTGGCAGTCATCCCCCACCAGCTCCAAAAGTGCTGAGGGGACATTTCTCACCCAGTGTCTAGGGCCCACTGCCCCTCCCCCACTTTTGACAACTTCAAGACAAGCCCCCTCCCAAGGAAACGCTCCAGGCAATGCCCCCCACCTCTTTGGGGGGGCATAAGGAAGAGGCCAGAGGAAGCCACTCCCCCCCCACGCTGCCCCCGCCTGGCCTGCTGGGTTTAATGACCCTTCCGGGTCACCCCCGGTGGGGGAGGGGAGCAGGGCAGGCCTCCACACCAGGGCTTGAGGGGGCAGGTGGGAACCCCGGATCCCCTCTGGGCCAGGCCTGGGCCCTCTCAAGGCTGCCATTAACCCTAAGCTGGCAGCGCCCATCCCCTCCAGACCCCTCCCCCAAGAGCCCTTTGTCCTCGGCCCCTACCCCCACTTTATGACAGCCCCATGGGAAAGGCATTCCCAGGCAGGGACCTGGCAGGGATGGGGGGTGCTGAGTGGTCCTTAGGAACTGGCTGGGGGTGGGGGGCGAGGAGAAATCGGGCCACGCCCTCCCCCCCCCCCCCCCAATGCCTCTGGGAGAGAGAGGTCACCCGCTCCGGCCGGGGCTTGCAAAACACGGTTATTTAAAGAGTTGTGCAAGGCTGGGGCCCGCGGGTGGCGAAAGGGGCCCCTATACTCCACGGAGCGAAGAGAGGGGGGAGGGTGGGGCACAGGCTGGGGAGGGGGCTGGAGGAGTGGGGAGGGGGCGGCCCGGAGGAAGTGGGAAAGGAAACACTGAAGAAGAAATAAGACGACAAAAACCCCAGTCCGGTTTCAAACGCTTCTTGGAAAGCGGCGGATTTGCATGGGGGGGGGGGGGGGCAAACCCTCGCCTCGGCCCGGGCGAGTAAAAAACGGAAGATTATTGACAAACGCGCTGCCGAGGTCAGACGCTGAACGTTGGAATTGACAAACGCGCGCTCCTCGCGCTTCCTGCGCCCGCTTTGTGTCGGGGGGCACTGGACGGGGGAGGGGGCTTTCCCCGGGGATCCCCGCCAGAGAGCCGGGGGCCCGGGTCGAACCCACCCCCAGCGCCGGCACCTCGGTGTCCCCTCCAGGGGCCGCTTTCGGCCCGGAGACCGACACTTTATAAATATACCGTCCAGGCAGGGGAGGGTCACCAGGGAACTGCCCTCCCCAGCCGGCGCTCCCACTGCTCTCGGGGCTCCCGAATAAAACACCAGATTCCGGGGAGAGAAAAATGAACTAAATCCGGAGCGCAGCCCCCCGCGCGCGCCCAGAGACCATTTCCTTCCGCTAAAGGGGGAGCGCATTTGCGACCCCCCGACCCACCCCGAGCGCGAGCACGCCCCTGTGCAACATGGTAGGTGATGAGGTCAACAAGAAGGTGCAGAGAAAACCACCCCAACTCCTACCACTAGGGTCGCCTTCCCGACGCTTGACCCCCATCCACATCCCTGCCCACTTTGGGGACCCCCCTCACCCCGACCGGAACCCACGATTTAAAAGGCCATCACCCCCACCCCAGCCTCACCACGCCAGGCCCGCTCCCGGGGCGCATGCCCCGCGCCTGGCGTCCGGCCCAGCCCCGGCAGCGCCTGGCCTCCCGCCCGGGCCGCAAGCTGCGAGCTGCTGGCTCTCGGCCGCCGCCGGGTTTGTGCCGCGCGCGGACTCACCTAGCCGCGGGCCCAGTCCGCGTCTACACCCCCGTCCGACCGGATTGGTAAAAGTCACCCTGCGCGCGGCCTCCCCCGCCCCTCCCCTCCCCCCCACCGGCGCGCTCACCGCCGGGAAGACAAATCACCGGGTGACAAATCGCTCTCAGATGCAAATACCTCGCGGGTGATTCAGCGCCGCGGCCTGGGACGCGGGGAGGGGTCTCGCGAGGCCCCCTCCCCCTTCCCGGACGCCCCTCGCAAACACCCCCCCCCCCCCGCGCGCGCTTGGTGCGAACACGCAAGACCAGCCCAGGGGTCTTGGGAGGGAAGGGAGAGTGGATGGAAATTTTCAAGTCGCGGGCCCTTTAAAAGATAATACATAATAAAAGTAAGGGGAACACCGACGCGGAGGCCCCGCCCCCTGCCTAGGGACGGTGGGCAAAGTGTGCGCCTGGGCCCGGAGCGCACAGCGCGCTGAGGACGCGGGCGGGACTGGGAGCGTCCGAGGGGCAGGAGGAGTAGGCTGGGGCGACCCGAGCTGGGTCGGGGACCTCCTCCCCATCTTACCGAGCACCTAGGATGGACCTACCAGGCTCGAAGTTGCACCTCTGTCCCTTAGACTGAGGGACCAGACGCGAGTGACCTGGCCGCCTGCCCCGAGCCGAACCACGGTTTTCACGTCTGTAAAATGGGGATTAGAGACCCGAAGGAGCAATTCGCTACAGTGACCAGAAATGAGAGCGGGGCGGGGCCGGAGGGCGGAGCCAGGGCCCGACCGGGGGACGTCTCTTGGTGGGTCAAACGAGTGGGTGGGGCCGTGCGTCCCGGGGCCGGGGAGGGGTGTGGGAACTCCTCGCGAAATCAAGATGGTCCCTACCACCGACTGTCACCACCTCTGGAGAACCTGACAACTCACCTAAGAGGAAAATACAAGATCCTCGTTTTAGAAATCATTTCATAATTTCCATATTCTGAGTGCTTGGGTTCCTGGCCATTTGCCCAAGGCAAGGTTCAACCCTCACACCTCTAGGTAGTGGAGATTCTAAATGTCCCCATTTGGAAGAACCGGAAACTAAGGCACAGAGTAGGGTGGGGCAAGGTCCGGGTGGGGGTTGGTCTCTGCTTGAGGGGGCTAGTCGCAGGGGCCCAGGTTTCAGCCCAGATGAGAGCCTTTGGGAGCACGGGGGCAGGCAGGGGCCGCACAGAGGGCTCCACTTCTCAAGGGTCCCCACTGGGTGGGACTAGGGTTCCTCATCTTGAGTGTTAGGGTGGGATCTTGTGCAGCCCCTCCCCTCCAGTAAAGTACAAAGCATTGCCATCTTCTGGTGGGTCCTGTCCCATATTGCCCGCCCCCCCCAAAAAAAAAAATTGTAGGCCCATTGTTGGGGGAGTCCCAAACCCAGGAGACTAGGGCCCAAGTCCTGCCCACCCCTGGCAGAATCCCAGCCTCTAGCCCCAGGGCGGCCTGCAGTCTAGTGGCAGCAGGTGGCAGGGAAGCCTCCACCTTTAGGCTATTAAACACCCAGCCCCAGCTGTCCTCCCCCCCACACACACACACACACACACACACACACCTGAGGGAGGGGCCCAGAAGTCTGCCTGGGGAGGGGGAGTTTAGAGACCCGGGTTAGCTGGGGAGGGAAGCCATCCTTAAAGGGCCAGGCCCCAGCTCTGTCTCCAAAGTGCAGGGAAGCCCTTTCCATGCCCAGAAAGAGCCAAGGAGATCAGAATGCACTCCTGCCCCACCCCTCCTGTGCCTTCGTTTCCTCCACCTGTACAATGGATCTATTAATTCATCCCTTGCACAGCAGGATCCCCTGAGAGCAGGAGGGGTGCTACCCTCTCCCCATTTTCCAGGGGAAAGCTGTAGTCCATACCAAGCTAGATGCCGCTTCCCGGGAGGGTGAGGGCCTGCAAGGCTCCCAGCTGCCTCCCCATGAGGGGTCCTGTTTCTAGCCGGGGGGGGGGGGGGGGCTGGAAAGGGACACACAGACTTGCTGGCTCTGCTCCTGGTGGGCAGCAGCCCGGGGTCCAGCTGGGTCCTGGCTGTGTGATTTTAAGTTAGTAAGTTAGTTCAGACACCCCTCTGGTCTCTGTTTTTCAACCTGGAAATGAAGTACAGCAACTCCCGTCTCATAAGGTTTCTTGGCCAGACCATCTTGTGGGGCCCCTGTGTGTTTTGGACAGTCCCTGAAAACAAGCAAACAGCTTGTCCTTACCCAGCCCTCAGCCCATCACTCAGCCTGCTCTCCACCCTGAGAGGGGCATCGGCTTAAAAAATCACCCAGATCGCAAACTGCCTCCCTTCCCACATTACTCCTGCTCAAATAGATTCCCACATCCGAGCCTTTGCACTGGCCATGCCCCCCACCTGAAGTGCCCTTCCCACATCACCTAATGACGCCCGCCTTCTCCCGCCTCAACTGGAACTTCAGCTCCTTGGAGGGTTCTTCCCTGACCCACCAGCATCAGGTGCGCCCCATTGTCCCATTGTCACATCATTCTGTTTTATCTTCATCCAGGCACTATTTCAAGACAGCTGTATTTTTTAAATTGATTTGAGAAAGAGAGGGAGAGAGAGAGAGAGAGATAGAGAGAGAGAGAGAGAGAGACATCAGTTGGCTGCCTCCTGCACACCCCCTACTGGGGATTGAGCCGGGAAACCTGGGCATGTGGCCTGACCAAAATGGAACCAGCAAATCTCTGTGCAAGGGAGGAGGCTTAACCAACTGAGCCACACCAGCCAGACCAGAATAGTTGTATTTATTGAACCTATTCAGCCTTGTCTACAGCTGTGTCTCCACCCCTGAAGCCGAGCCTGGCACACAGTAGGTACTCAATAAGTGTTGGTTGACTAAATGAATTCATGTTCCCTCTCTTCCTCTCACATCATACACCATTTTTGGTGTCTGTCTACACAGAGGTGGAGGGCAAATTGAACTATTCACCATATATATCTCAATTTTTTAAAAGAAGCCTGGAGTGGGGGTGTGGGGCACAGCCAGAAACCCCCACCCCTAACCCGCTATCATTCACACCTGGCTACAGGTTGCCTTGTCCTTGTGAGCCAAGTCCCACGAACATGAACATGTAACCTTCTTAAAATAAGAAGGAAAACCGCCCTAGTCAGTTTGCTCAGTGGTTAGATCGTTGGCCAGTGGACTGGAGGGTCGCCGGTTTGATTCCAGTCAAGAGCGTGTAACTTGTAACTCAGTTGCGGACTTGATCCCCAGCACAGTTGGGACGCATGCGGGAAGCAGCCAATCAATGTGTCTCTCTCACATTGATGTTTCTCTCTCTCTCTCTGCCCCCTCCCTCCCTTCCACTCTTTCTGAAAGCAATGGAAAAAATATCCTCAGGTGAGGATTAACAAACAACAACAATCACAAGAAAACTGAATAACAGATCAGAATGCACTCCTGCCCCACCCCAGGCAGGTGCATGAGCCTCCCTGTGCCTCCATTTCCCCCTCGGTAGCGATCAGGAGCACATAATGAATTTTGCCTAAATTATATTTGCCTTTATAGCAACACAGTTGTAAAATGTAATTTTTAAGATACAGTATTTTTTTCATGGAAGGGGCTCAGGAGACAAAGGTTCCTAAGACCCTGGAAATGAATTGTGTGGCTCTGCTTGACCCATTTTGCAGCGGGGAAACTTTCAGCCACGGTCCAGTTTGGGATGTGTATGAGCTTTGTGTAGTCCACCCAGGGAAGCTAGGAATTTCCGTGGGGTGCGCGCGCCACCTGCCGGGAACCTGCGGAACTGCAGTCTCGAGGCAGGACTAGCGCGGTCACGCCGCGGCTCCCTTATGGGGCCGCTAGATGACGCCACATCGCCTGAAAACCAGTTTGCTGGGTCAGATGAGGAAACAGGCCCGCTGAGTTTTTTCTCCTATGTAGCGCCTTCTGAATGCTCGCTCCATGGTGGTGTTGCTGGATAAAATGCAGTAATGGGCCCTAACCTATTTGGCTCAATGGATAGAGCGTCAGCCTGTGGACTGAAGGGTCCTGGGCTCGATCCCCATCAAGGGCACATGCCCAGGTTGCGGGCTTGATACCCAGTAGGAGGATGTGCAGGAGGCAGCTGATCAATGATTCTCTTTCATTGATATTTCTTTCCCTCTCCCTTACTCTCTGAGATCAATAAAATATATTTTAAAATAAAATACATGCCAAGACCGGTTTGGCTCAGTGGATAGAGCGTCGGCCTGCGAACTGGGGGGTCCCAGGTTCGATTCCGGTTGGGGGCGTGTATCTTGGTTGCGGGCACATCCCCCATGGGGGGTGTGCAGGAGGCAGCTAATCGGTGTTTCTCTCTCATCGATGTTTCTAGCTCTCTATCCCTCTCCCTTCCTCTCTGTAAAAAAATCAATAAAATATATTTTAAAATAAAATACAGCACAGGTTTTAAATTTGAATATCATATAAAAGACGAATAATGTTAGGTATATCCCAAATATTGCACGGGATATACTTATGCTAAAAATTTTTTTTCATTGTTTATCTGAACTTGAAAATTAACCCCTCTTCCTACCCACCCAGACCCCTGGGGCTACCTTGGCCCTGGGCTCATCCTACCCCTCCCAGATGGTCTGTACTGTCATATGACTGGTTCTGACAGCCCAAAAGATAAGAAGAATAGTCACAATAATTAACTTAATACATTGAACGCCATCACCACTTACCTTGGATCATATTCCTCCCTGCTGAGAAGCTTCCCATAACTCCCATAAACCTAGGGAACAACCCAACTCACCCCTGCTGTTTGCAAGGTTCCCCCCACTTCTCCCCTCCTCTCTCTTCCTTCCTCAGGGACTGAGGTCTCTGGTCTCAAATGTTACAATGTTGGGTCTTATGCAGCCCATCTCCTAAAGCACGTAGCATTGCCATCTTCTCGGGGGCATTCCCCCAACTTCCCCCCATTTTTCAGGCCCACTGTCCATGAGAGTCCAAAGCCCAGGAGACAGGTCCAGGGGAGCTGCCCCCTCTCCAGGGCCCAAATCCTGCTCATCCCTTGCAGGATCCCAGCCTCTAGTCCCAGGGCTACCTGTAGTCTAATGGCAGCAGGTGGCAGGGAGGCCTCCACCTTTAGGCTATTAAACACCCAGCAGTTGTTACCCGCCCCCCCACACACACACACACACAGCTGAGGGAGGGGCCCAGAAGTCTGCCTGGGGCGGGGAGTTTAAAGACCCAGGATAGCTGGGGAAGGAAGCCATCCTTAAAGGGCCAGGCCCCAGGTCAGTCTCCAATGTGCAGGGAGCCCCCTCCACACCCAGAAAGAGTCCAACAGATCAGAATGCATTCCTGCCCACCCACCCCAGGCAGGTGCATGAGCCTCCCTGTGCCTCCATTTCCCCCTCTGTACAATGGGTCAATATTAATTCGTTCCTTGCACAGTGATTTTGAGGACTGTATTCCCGTCTGTTATAAGGTCCCCTCCAGCCCCACCTCCCTCTAGGGATTTCTCACATCCACCAGACATACCCCGTGTCAGGGCCTTTGCACTGGCTGTGCCCTCCATCTGGTGTGCTCTTGCCCCACCTCTGAGTTCTGTTCACATTCCTTGGCCTCGCCTCTTAGGAAGCTTTCCTGGACTCACTCTAGTCCATCACGATGGGCACACATTTCCCCTGCACGACCCTTCCCACTGCTCTCACACTGCATCTCTCTAGGTAGTTTGCCACTCACTAACCCTGTTGTCCGCTAGACGGGGGGACCATACCGGTGGGAGCAGGGGCTGGTCATTGCTGCTGTGCGGCCCCAGTCCCTACCACAGTGCCTGGCACCCAGGAGGGGCTCCAAAAACAGTGTCCACCTGGATGGATGTGAGGATAAGCTAAGGGGGCACACCCTGCGTCTGCAGTTTTAAAATGATTCCCCTTTCTGAATGTCCCTTTCAATACTTTCACTTCATTAAAAAAAAAAATTTTTTTAAATATGTTTTTATTGAAAAAAAAATTTTTTTGGCCCGGGCCAGCATGGCTCAGTGGTTGAGCGTTGACCTACGAACCAGGAGGTCATGGTTCAATTCCTGGTCAGGTCACGTGCCTGGGTTGCGGGTTCGATCCACAGTGTGGGGCATGCAGAAGGCAGTGGCCAGTGGGTGAGTCTCTCTCCTCGTTGACGTTTCTGTCTCTCTCTCCATCTCCCTTCCCTCTGAAATCAATAAAAATATATTTTAAAATATATTTGGTTAATCCTCACCTGAGGACATTTTCCATTGATTTTTATTTATTTATTTTTTACATCTGGTTGCTTATTTTTTAATATCCTCCTTCCTGGGGAGAGGGAGAGAGAGAGAGAGACATCAATGATGACAGATGTTGATATCCTGATTGTGATGTTGTCCTACCGTTTTCTAAAATGTTACTCTAGGGGAAGCTTGGGTGAGGATGTGGGAGCTCTCTGCATTAGAATCTAGAGTTTACAGTCATCTAGAAACAAAAAATAAAAATAAAAAATGAGGTTACCCCAGCAGGTGTGGCTGCCTCCTGCATGCCCCCTACTGGGGATCAAGCCCACAACCTGGGCATGTGCCCTTGACTGGAATTGAACCTGGGACCCTTGAGTCTGCAGGCCAACACTCTATCCACTGAGCCAAACAAGCTAGGGCTCCATTGACTTTTAGAGAGAGTGAAAGAGAAGGGGAAAGCCAGAGAGAGAGAGACATCCATGTGAGAGAGACACATGGATTGGTTGCACCTCGACCAGGGCCAGAGCCTGCAACTGAGGTACATGCCCTTGGGACCAGAATTGAACCCGGGACCCTTCAGTCCTAGAGCCATGTTCTATTCACTGAGCCAAACCAGCTAGGGTGGGCTATTATTTTTTGAGAGAGAGAGGGAGAAAGGGGTCAGAAACATGGATGGGAAACATCATCAATTAGCTGCCTCCAGCACGCCCCCTACTGGGAATCCAGCCTGCAACTCGGGCATGTTCCCTGACTGGGAATAGAACCGGTGACCTCTTGGTTCCTGGGTCTACACTCAACTGCTGAGCCACACCTGCTGGGCTAACTTCGTGGTTTTTGTTTTACTTTTTGTTTCTAGATGATTGTAGATTCTGCATTCTAATGCTGAGAGCTCCCATATCCTCGCCAGGCTTCCCCTAGACTCTAGGGCCTAGAGTAACATTTTAGAAAACTGTAGTGCAATATCACAATCAGGATATCAACATTGATGCAATCCAGCCATCCTATCTGATTTCCCCATTTTACTTGTACCAGTGTGTGTGTGTGTGTGTGTGTGTTGTTCCCTTCAGGTTTTTTTAATCCTCACCTGAAGATATGCTCTTTTATTGATTTTTTAGAGAGAAAGGGAGAGGGAGAGGGAGAAGAAGAGGGAAAGGGAAAGAAAGAAACATTGATCGGTCACCTCCTGCACACACCCTGACCAGGGATCGAACCCACAACCTGGGTATGTGCCTTGAGCTGGACTCGAACCTGCAACCTTTGGGTGTATGGCATGGGACGATGCTCCAACCAATTTAGCCACCAAATTGTAGTTCCCTACAATTTTACCACCTGTGTAAGTTCATAAATCTACCACCACCGTCCAGGGACAGACCAGTTCTAACAAAAAGGTCCCTCATGGCCCTGACCGGTTTGGCTCAGTGGGTAGAGCATCGGCCTGCAGACTGAAAGGGTCCCAGGTTCGATTCCAGTCAAGGGCACGTACCTTGGTTGCGGGCACATCCCAGTGGGAGGTGTGCAGGAGGCAGCTGATCGATGTTTCTCTCTCATCGATGTTTCTAGCTCTCTATTCCTCTCCCTTCTTCTCTGTAAAAAAAAATCAATAAAATATATATGTTTTTTAAAAAGGTTCCTCATGACACCCACCCACCTTTCCTTCCTGCCACCACCCTTCGCCCTGACAACCACTAATCTGTTCTCCATTTCGTCATTTTGCCACTTCGAGGATCTTTTTTTTTTTTTAAAATATATTTCTTTATTGATTTCAGAGAGGAAATGAGACGGACAGAGAGATAGAAATATCAATGATGAGAGAGAATTACTGATTGGCTGCCTCCTGCATGCCCCCCAGTGGGGACCAAGCCCGAAACCCAGGCATGTGCCCTTGGCCGGAATCGAACCTGGGACCCTCCAGTCCACAGGCTGACGCTCTATCCACTGTGCCAAGCCGGCTAGGGCCACCTCGAGGATCTTAATAGCTGGAACCACACATCATGAACCTCTGGGGATGATCCTTCCCACTCAGTGTCTTTCCTGAAGATCCATCCAAGATGTTGCCTGGATCCATAGTATGTCCATAATTTTTCCTTCTGAGTCATAGCTTGTGGTGTGACTGGCCCACAGTCTGTTTTCCCATCACCTGTTAAAGGACATCCGGTTGGTTCCAGTTTGGGGATTTTGCAAATACAGCTGCTCTGAACACATGTACAGGTTTTTGCATGAACAGAGGTTTTCATTTCTCTGAGATATATGCCCAAGAGTCTGTCTCTCTTAAATGAATTTTCAATTCCTTTTTTTCACAGAGAAATGCTGCCATTCGCTATGCACACACCTCCTCTTTTAATCCCTACAGCACACCTGGCTTTCCATTCCACAAACATCTATTCAGCCTACTGTGCACTGGGCCCTGGAGACACCTGGGGGACCGGGTAAGGCATGCACCCAGAGGGTACAGCACAAGGATGTTAGCGCTGTGTTGGGAAGCCAGTTGGGGTGCCTGGCCCAGCCTGGTGAGATTTGGGAGGACTTCCTGGAGGAAGAGGCAGCTGACCTGAGGCCTGATGGGTGAGTGAAGGTATACCTCGCCCAACAGAGGGACCTGCATGTGTCAAGGGCCAGATGCAAGAAGAATGGCAGCAGTTCAGGAAGCCACAGGGAGGTGTGATTTGGGAGATGTGGGAGGAGGAAAGGGAGGTGAGCAGGGCCCATGAGCAGAGAATTTCATCCTCACATCCAGCCTGGAGGCCAGGTCTTAAAGACCAGAACAAAAAGGTTCAGGCCAGCCGAAACCGGTTTGGCTCAGTGGATAGAGCGTCGGCCTGCGGACTCAAGGGTCCCAGGTTCGATTCCGGTCAAGGGCATGTACCTGGGTTGCGGGCACATCCCCAGTAGGGGCACGGTGCGCAGAAGGCAGCTGATCCATGTTTCTCTCTCATCGATGTTTCTAACTCTCTATCCCTCTCTCTTCCTCTCTGTAAAAAATCAATAAAATATATTTTTAAAAAAAAAAGAAAAAAAAAAAGGTTCAGGCCAACATCAAAACAGCACGATGGCCCGATCGGTTTGGCTCAGTGGATAGAGTGTCAGCCTGTGGACTGAAGGGTCTGGGGGTCAATTCCCATCTAGGACACGTACCTCAGTTGCAGGCTCCTCCCCAGCCCTGGCCCTGGTCGGGGCGTGTGCAGGAGGCAACCAATCGATGTGTTTCTCATATTGATGTTTCTTTCTGTCTTTCCCTCTCTCTTCCCCTCTCTCTAAAAATCAATGGAAAAATATCCTCGGGCGAGGATTAAAAAACAACATGATGTTCTAGCCTCTCAGTCTCATATTAATGTCTCCACAAATCTGGGTGGTGTGGAGAGCTATAATGTCCCCACATAATTGGGGAGGACAGGGGCCTTCCAAGATATGGGCAGCTGTCCCTCAGGGAATGAAGCCTTCAGCTTGCAGGGCTGTTTGGGAGACTGTACTATGCCCTCCTCTCCCCAGCAAGCACATGCAGCCCCACCCATCAAGAGATGGGGTTCTTCCCCCCCACACACACACACACACACACGCACACACTTCCACCCCAGCTGTGGAATCTGGTGGGATTCTGACAGCTCGGTATGGGAAAGTGAGGCTTTGGGACTCCTGAGCCCAGGCCTCAGGAAGCATGTAGTTTCTGCCTCTTCTCGGAAGTTTCTGCCGAGGAATGTCTGATTTTCCTGACGGCCATCCAGGAGAAAGCCCCATGGCCTCCTAGGAGCGCACACGGGAGGGAAGCTTTCTCCCAACGTCCTGGCCCAGCCAACACCACAGGGTCACAGCGCCGCCGGGCTGGAGCCCCATCACCCCACAGAATAATAAGAGACGATGAATGGCTGCTGTTCTGAGACACTCTGACTGGGCCAGTTTGTTACACAGCGGTCAACCCTGCCTCTTGCACAGCAGCTCCATGCTCTGTGCCCCAGCGAAGTTTTCCCAGCCTCTGGGGAGCAATCATAGCAGCCTGTTCTGCAATTTTAACATGCACATGGTGTTCACATTTAAACTTTTTTACTTATTGATTTTATTTTTTAAGTGGTTTTTTAAGTATTGATGTCAGAGAGAGGAAGGGAGAGGGAGAGATAGGAATATCAATGAGAGAGAAATATCCATAGGCTGCCTCCTGCAGGACCCCTACAGGGGATTGGTGGGCTTTATTGATTGATTTGAGAGGAGGCGGACATTGATTTGCTGTTTCACTTATTTATGCATTCGTTGGTTGATTCTTGTATGTGCCCTGACCAGGGATTGAAATCGCAATCTGGACGTATTAGGGTGATCGCTATAACCAACTCAGCTACCTGGACAGGGTGTGTTCGAATTTTAATATCGCTGACAATGGGATGAATCTTGCGATCGTACAGTATACCGAGTGAAAACAAAGTCTATTGATGCTTCCTGGAAAGTTCCAGATGGTGCCAGCATCAAAGTATCTTCAATTTCAGGACATAAAGAAATAATAATCACAATACCAACAACTGCAAACATCACAGTTTGTAACAAACGTTACAAGAGGACATAACATTTTCACTAAGATGATCTTGGACAAAAAATAAATATATTAATAACAGAAAAATGGCAACTGCTGTTCAAGCAACACCTGTTCCAGAGCGGGGCCCACCTCGATTCCACCAGAGTCGGCTCAGAGAGGGGCAGCATGTTCGCTCAGGACGCACAGCCTGCACGGCCCTGGCCCGCTGCTTCCCGGCTTCTTCTTCGTCGTCCTGGGGTCGCGAAGGGAGGCGGGGCGGTGCAGCTCCGCGTGGGTGGGGGGCGGAGAGATCCGAGGGTCCGAACCGCGGGGGGCGCTGGGGGCGCGTGGAAGCGCAAGAGCAGACGCGGCGCAAGGCCTGCCGGAAGTGCGAGCCCAGGAACGCGTAGAGCAGCGGGTTCAGCGCGGAGTTGCTGTAGGACATGCAGTGCGCCCAGATCTTAAGCGCGTAAGCCGCATAGCTGCGAGGGTGCCAGGAGCCCGACGGGCCCAGTGCCTGCAGCACCAGGAACAACTGGATGGGGCCCCAGCAGAGAGCGAAGAGCAGAACCACGGCCGCCACCAGCCTGGACACCTTGGCGCGCACAACGTCCGCTCGCTCCGCCAGCATCTGCCCCTGAGGGTGCAGGGGGGGTGGGAGGAGGAGAGGCTGTGGGACCTTCCCTCAGAGCTGCCCTCCTTGCCCCTCCGTTCCTCAGGTGTGCCTCCCCACCCCCCACTGTGCCCATCCCAGCCTGGCTACGCCTCCCACCCACCCAGCAGCGCACCTGCCGGGTGCTGTCAGCGGGCGCCGGGCTCAGGGCGGCGCGGCCCAGGTGGCGAAGCATCGCTCCATAGCAGGCACAGGTGGCGACCAGCGGCAGCAGGTAGAGTGCCAACAAGTTGTAGAGCGCAAAGGCGCGCTCGAGGGCGCGGCTGGGGAAGGCCTCGCTGCAGTAGGTGCGCGGCCCCGGCGAGAGGCGGTGCAGGGCGAGCACCGGCGCCGACACGGCTGCGGAGCCTGCACCACAGGCGGAGCTGAAGACCTTGCCCGGGGCCCGGGGACGAGGGCCAGGGCCCTGGTCTCCCAGGAGCCTCCCCAGTCTGCGCGCTCAGTGGTTCTTCTCAGGCAGCGCTATTGTGCGCATTTCCCGACGGCCAGAGAGAGATGGTGAGAGGGAAGGCGCCCAGGGCACGAGGACTTGTCCCCCCCCCCCCCCCCGTGTGCTCCCGCGCTGCACTCACCCACCCAGATGCCCAAGCTGACAGACAGCGCCAGGCGGGGCGTGCGGCGGTGCAGGGCGCGCAGCGGGAACACCGTCACGTACCAGCGGTCCACACTCATGGCGGTCAGAGTGGCGCACGTAGCCTGTACGGAGACCTGGGAGGGCCGGGAGCTGGGCGTGTGCCCCGCCCCCATCCTACTCCCCGCCTGGTCTGGGGTCTGCCTTGTCTGTGTCCACACTGCGGGTCCCCCTCCGCTCCCCACCTCCCCCACAAATGTCCAAACACTCAGACGCACACAGGGCGTGTCCTGGGAGGGTCTTCGGGGCCACAAATTGAAGGGTCAGGAGAGGGGCGATACCAGAGAGGACCCCAGAATAGGGAGGGCTTGAGGGCACCATTGGGGGCCTTCTAGACCCAGAGACTGAGACCCGGAGAGACAGAGCCATCCTCGGGACCGGTGGGTGGGGCGAGAACCCGGATCACCCTCCACTGCTCATCTCCAACACCCAGTGCCTCTCTGTAGTCCTGCCCTACCCATTGCTGGGGTCCTCCGCCCCCCCCCACTGGGTCCAGGCTACACCTCCTCCCAGCCTATCCACCAGGCTGATTCACCCCCCACACCCCCCAACCCACTTCCCACTGGGCCCCATCCTCCCCACTGCACCCGCCTGCCCACACCCAGACCTGCCCCTGGCTCCCCAGCCCACAGCCCACCTGCTGAATGTAGTTGACAAACTTGCACATGAAGTCACCCAGCACCCAGGCAGGCAGTGGGTAGAGTAGGGCGGTGAAGGGCACACAGCACAGCAAGAAGGTCATGTCGGTGGCTGCCAGGTTGGCTGCAGGCAGGAGAAGTTCCGGCTCTGGACAGGGGGCCTCCCCCCCCTCCAGCGCTTCTGGCCCAGCTCCCTAGCACCCACCTTTGTCTGAGTGACCAGCAGGACAGCTCCGGAAGGCCCCCTACATCCTCCAGTCTTCCCCTTTTATATTTCAAACATCCCCCACACCGACTTCACAGCTATTCAAGCTTCAGTGGGCTCACCCCGGTCTGGGCTGGGAGAGCCTGAGCAGGCCCCTGTCCCTCTGAGCCTCAGTTTTCTCATCTGCGAATTGGAGACCATGGTGCTGGCCCAACACCCACCATAGGATGGAGAACACGAACTGAGCACTCCCCTGTATGGCAGGTCATTCCATCACACAGGTGTGCAAACTGAGCCATGTGGCAGAAATTGCAAACTGGGAGCCCAAGGACCAAGCAGCCCCTCCCCTCCACTGCTTTTATTCATCGAATACTGTGTCGTAAGACCACATTTCAATCGGGCATCTTCCTAGAGTGGCCGGGGCGAGCTCTCCAAGCCACACGCTCCAACCTTTTAACTGCTGCGACCGCGTTGAACCCTCCTCCAACGCCAGTTTGCGACCTCTAGCCCAAGGCACGGGGCCAATAGGGAAAAGAGCGGGGACCCGGGGGAGACCCCTCTCTGGGAGGGCCCGGGGCACCGCTAGGGGGCGGTCCTGCCACTCCGCCCTCGTGGCGACAGGGGGTCTGGCAGACACGCACCGCGCAGCGCCGAGGTGCTCACCTATATAGAAGTTGGTCACTGTGCGCATCTGCTTGTGGCGGCAGATGACAAAGATGACCAGCGAGTTCCCTGTCAGGCCGAGCAGCATTAGCGCGCCAAAAAAGAGCGGCACAAGCCAGGCGTCCACGGACCACATCGCGGGGACCGGGCCGTCCGAGGCGTTGGCGCCACAGCCTGGACAGCCCGAGGCGTTGGCCAGCGCCCACCTGGACGCATTGGGCCCAGAGTTGGCCAAGGCGCACATGACTTTGCCGCCCTCTTCCTATCGATCGCTCTCCGGGACCGCCGCCCGGGGATGCACCTGCGGATCTCGGGAAGGATCTCGGCTGGAAGCCACCGGGTTTGGAAGGTGGCTCCTCCGGACTCAGCTACGCCTCTGCTCTTCCCGCAGCCGCCCCGCATTTATACCCCGTTCCCGCCTTGTCCCCGCCTTCCTGCCCCTCCTGCAGGCGCTCTCCACTCCTTCCCCTGCCAGTGGCCCTCCTGCCCGCTCAGCAACCTTTCCCCATTCTTTCCTCCCCCTGAACGGCGAGGGAGAGCACTGGAGGAGAGGGACTGGAGGAAGGGTTGGGGCAGAGCGGGGTGGGATGGGGTAGGCTGCTGTGCAGACTGGAAGGACCCACCCTGATCAGGGGAGGTGGACTCACTGTCCAGGTTCTGGCGGTTAGAAGATGCCTCTTCTTTAAAGAACACAATCTCCCTGGATTTGGGTTGCTGCAAATCAGACCCCTTAGGCGCGTCCACCTACCAGCTCATGGGCAGCTATTGGCAGACACCTGTACCGCTGCTGGTAGGTGGACGCTGTTGTACCTGAAAACCCACACCTAGAAATGGACTCCATAGGCTGGCCTGTGTACCAGGATGGTCGCCATTGTGGAGTACTTTGCAGCAGAGAATAAGATGCTACCATTTGTATAAAAAGACTGAAATGGGGGGAGAAATGAAGAGCTATGCACAGGCATCAAAGCACATCAGCTATCTCCAGGGGCAAGTACAAAGAGCCAGGTGGAGGGGAATGTCTCCTTGTCCACTCTTTTTATGCCTTCAAAGTTGTTCTGGACAACTTAGAATAAAAACCAGGGAAGAGAAATCCATGTGGGATGGTAAGAGGAACACGTTAGGTCAGTGATGGGCAACCTTTTGAGCTTGGTGTGTCAAACTTCGCCAAAAAACTGAGCATAACTCAGGTAGTGTGTCACTTTGAGGGAAAAACATTATTTCGCAAATGTTTCATCCTCAGGAGCAGCAAATGTTTCATCCTCGGCATGCGGCCGCCTCAGTGACCGCGTGTCATCAGAAATGGCTACACGTGTCAGTGCTGACACGCGTGTCATAGGTTCGCCATCACTGGGTTAGATGGAGATAGAGGAACTATTTGGGGAAAGCTGCTGAGTTTAATGGGCCTGAGGGAGCACTCAGCAAGTGGCTGGACCTTTGAGGTGGGGGGGACTCTGGGGAACAGCAGCAGCTCACTGACAGGCCAAGGGTCCAGGAGGTTGGAAGAAAGCGTGCCGGAAGCCAATTCCAGCATGTCAGCAGGGCTGAATCACCTGGGATGGCTGAGGGCATTTCCCCAAACCTGAAAAAGATTTGCATAGATGATTGCTTGCTGCCAGACAACTGAGGGCATCTTAATCTACACGTTATTGCCTCCTCCTGGCCAAACACCTGAACAGCTGGAGGTCATTCTCCAATCTGACAATGGCTTCTGTATACCAAAACCTGGCCTTTGAAGCATATATCTACCTTGCCTGAGACAATTTGTGTTAATAAATAGCCAGGGGTCCTGAGACAAGGAGAACTTAGTTCCTTTAGCTAAGCTCCTCTGGCCCCCCAAATGCCTTCCAAAATTATGTTTCGTCTCTGGACTCTTATTTAATTTACACACAGCGCTTCTCCAGATTCCTGAACCCTTCCAGATGCTGGATCAAGACCACTGGCAAAAGTGCAGTCCAGACTCGCTGGGAATGAGGCCCTGTCAGGTCAAGGCTCAGGCTGCGAACTCTAGGATTGGCACATTTACTGAGCAGCTACTCATCATGGGCCAGAGCAGGAGAGCAAACATTTGTAGCCCCCAGAGCCCCCTCCTCACTTCTTTCTTCTCTCCTGATGTGTATCACCATTAATTTCTTTGACATCTTTGCACATTTATCTACATGAAGTCACACAGTATGAGCTCTTTGGGGAGGGGGGGGGTCTTTTAATTGCTCCTCTTTTATTTCTGCCTTCCATTGCTCTTTTTAAAAAAAATATATTTTATTGATTTTTTACAGAGAGGAAGGGAGAAGGATAGAGAGTTAGAAACATCGAAGAGAGAAACATCGATCAGCTGCCTCCTGCACACTCCCTACTGGGTATGTGCCCGCAACTAAGGTACATGCCCTTGACCAGAATCGAACCTGGGACCCTTGAGTCCGAAGGCCGACCCTCTATCCACTGAGCCAAACTGGTCAGGGCTCCATTGCTCTTTTTTTAAAAAAATTTCCCCATCACCATTTATCCCATCTATGCCCCCTTCCACCTCCACCCACCCTCACGCCTGCAATCTCCCCCTTGCTCCTTATTTGTTCAGATAATTGGGTTATTTGTTCTGTACAATTTGCACCCGACTGGGTCTGGCAGGTTGCATCCCTGTGGTGTAGGTTCCCCACTTTCCTGGTAGACTGAAGGGTGGATTCTGGATGTTAGAGCAGATTTAATTCTGTGCTCTAAGTCCTCCCATGGCTCCCCAGTGCCTTCGGGACCAAAACCAGATCTGTCATCACCAGACTCAGGAGCCTGCCCCTCCCCTCCACCTCTACTCCCCCTGCCTCCCACTCACCTCCCTGCTCTGGCCACTCTGCATTGGCTATTTGTTCTACCCTGTGGGTGAGGGAGGGGTCGTCTTGGTCACTGCTGGGTCCGCAGAGTCCAGAAGTGGCCCCATGAAATAGGAGGCTTCTGTTGAATGAATAAGCCCAAAATGCCAAAAGTGGTGGGTGCTGACATCCCAATTATTTGGTTTTTAGTCCTCACCCAAAGATATGTGTGTGTTTTTAATTGATTTTTTAAAGGCAGGAAGGGAGAGAGAAACATCCATTGATTGTCTGTGCCCACACTGAGGGTCACCCCCTTCTCCCCCCGCCCTCCTCCCCCCACAAATGTCCAAACACTCAGGTGCACACAGGGCGTGTCCTGGGAGGGTCTTCAGGACCCACAAATGAAAGGGTCAGGAGAGGGGTGATACCAGAGAGGACCCCAGAATAGTGAGGGCTTGAGGGCACCACTGGGAGCCTTCCGAGACCCAGAGACTGAGACCCGGAGAGGCAGAGCCATCCTCGGGACCGGTGGGTGGGGTGAGAACCCGGATCACCCTCCAGTGCTCATCTCCAACACCCAGTGCCTCTCTCTAGCCCTGCCCTACCCATTGCTGGGGTCCTCCGCCCCCCACCACTGGGTCCAGGCTACACCTCCTCCCAGCCGATCCACCAGGCTGATTCACCCCACCCCCCAACCCACTTCCCACTGGGCCCCATCCTCCCCACTGCACCCACCTGCCCACACCCAGACCTGCCCCCTGGCTCCCCAGCCCACAGCCCACCTGCTGAATGTAGTTGACCTCGGGATTGAACCCGCAATCTGGGTATGTGCCCTGACTCAGCCACCACCCTTGCGTGGACTGGACGACGCTGTAACCAACCGAGACACACTGAGGAGGGCCTGAGTCCTGCTTTCAGAGATGTGTAAACTGAGGCATGCGGCTGGTGCTCCAGGGCTACACTCTCATGAACGACACGGAGGGAGCTGGTGGAAGAGAAGGCCCGCGGTGCTTGGGGAGGGGTGGGGAGCTCGAATCATCCATCCTTCCACCGCCTCCGGGAAGGACGTCCCTGCCCTCCCCGTTACCCAGGCCTCAGTTTCCCGTTCCCCGGCTGGCGCCCCGCCATGCCCGCAGCCTGGGTTTGTGGCCGCCGAGCCACTACCCCCTCCCTTTCTCAGTTTCCCCGTCTGGGCTGGGTGCCCCCTCCAACCGCAGCCCGGGGTTTGGCCGCCTTCCTGGCAGCGACCCCGCCCCGCACGGCCAGCCCCCGAGACCCGCCCCGGCCCGCCTCCGGGCGGCCGTCACTTCCTGCCCGGCCCCGCGGAGGCCTGGCCGGGCGGCGGCGGCGGCGGCGACCTCCGAGCCATGGTCGCCCTGGAGAACCCCGAGGGCGGCCCAGAGGAGGCGGCAGCGACAGCCGGGGTCGTTCCGGGCGGGCGGCGGACGCTGTGAGCGCGATGGGGCGGGCGGGGCGCGCCCCCCCAGGGCTCCGGGGCTCCCTTCCCTCCACCTCCTCGCCCAGCCACAGCCCCGAGCCCTCCCCGCCCCTTTGCCTCGGTGACACCCCCCAGACGCCGGTGGGAGTGGGGGGCTTATTGTTTCCGTGCGTTTCCCTGGGGAAATCCCATTTCCGACCCGCGGGGTGTTTGCTGGGGCGGAGGGCGCACGCCGGCGGGGGGTGTAAGGACCCCGGGGCCCTGGAGTCCCAGGTACCGGACCGTCTGGGGTCCTGGGAGCACCTGTTACCGCTCGGGCCAGGCGGCCGCTGTGTGGTGTCCCCCGGCTTTTGTCCACACGCGGGGTTCCTGTCCCCAGGCTGGGCACTCACCCCACAGCCAGGGCTGGATCCCCACCGGGATTGTCAGCCTCCTTCCTGGGTGCACAGGGTATGGGTTTATCTCCGGCTACATACCCAGATTAACCGGGGGTGGAGGGGCTTAAAACCCGGTCAACCGGAGCCTGTCTGTCCTCGGAGGGAGCCTGGACGCCAGTGGAGCGAACCCATATGGGTGCAGACACCCCTCCTCCATATGAGTGTGGATCCTGTGGGTCCCAGATTTCCTTTGAACCCTGGAGTTTAGGCAGAAACACCAGGGTTCAAAGGGTGTGGTCCACCCGCCCTGTGCCTCAGTTTCCCCCCTAGTAAAATGAGATAATAACAGTGGCCTCTTCTCAGAATGGCTGGGGGTCAGTGACCCTGTGCCCCCTGAGGTGCCCAGCACAGGAGTGTCCATTCTTTTATTATCTTAAACATCTTATTATTGTAGTTTTATTATTATTTGTAAAGGATTTTATTGTCTTGTTATGTTTGTTATTACTTTATTGTTATTTATTATTAGCTTATGTTATCTCATCTGGGCATTTACCTGAGGCCTTCCTGGTCTCTACATATATCGGTATTTACCGGAATGAGAGGTAATACCTCTTTTAAGAGGCCTTAACCACAAAAGTGCGTATTTACCTGCCAGGTGTGTTACTCTGACCTGCACAGAGTGACCCTCACCTCTGTGTTTTGGGGTGTGTGGCCACTGCTGGGTGGCCCCCGCTGGCCCCACCCAGTCTGAGTCATCTCTCTACCCTGAGCCCTCTTGGTTTCCTGCTAGGGAAGTAGGTTCCCGTCTTGCCCGTCCCTGAGGGAGGGGACAGGTCGGAGGAGGTGATTTTTGCCCAGGGCAACAGTGTCAAAATTCCCCATTTCAGGGAGCAGAATTGGGGGCGATAGGGTCTGCCCTCCCAAACCCAACCTGACCTAGCAGCTGTTCACCATTGGGCCTGTCCACTGTGCACACGTTTCCTGAGGACTGCTGGTCCAGGAAGCCTCAGGTGCCCCCTCTGGATCCTCAGTTTCCCCATCTGTAGAGTGGTCTTTTTGGGTGGCACAGAGAGCAGGTGAACAGCTATTGAGCACCCGCTGTGGGCGGCCCGGTGTTGGGGACACAGCAGCGACCAAAACGACCTCGTCCTGTGTCCTCTTTGCACAGGTCTAGCAAGGAAGGTGAGGATTAAGGAGTAAACACATACATGGACCAGCTGATCTTGGATCCAATTGGTGAAGCATGCAAACAGGGCTGATGGGGCTAGGGGGGGCTGAGGCGGTTTCTGGGGAGGTGACATTTGAGCAGAGGCCAGAAAGAGCTGAGAAAGGGTGCCTCAGGCATAGGGCTCAGCACATGCAAAGCTCCTGAGGTGGGTTGTTTCTGGCTGGTTTGAGGGACATGGAGGGGATCCCTGTGGCTGGAGCAGAGGAAGCCCCCAGAGGAGAGATGGGGGTGGGCATTGATGTTTTGCCATGTAGAGATCATTTTATATAAAGTTTACACTGATAGTCAACACCCCTCCCCCCAGCCTTTATAACAAATATGAATTCCTGGGAAACCGTGCCCCGCCCCCTTTATGCCTTGTCCTCTCTGTGTCTTGAGTGGGGGGACCCAGGCCCTTCGTATTTACGTGTTTCTTATCTCCTGCTGGAATCTGGGTGAAGTCAGGAGGCTTGAATTGATGGTGGACTCATTTTACAGTGCTCAGCCCGGCACTTGAGGCCCAGAAGAGGGTAGTAAGCCCCCTAAATGCCTGGGAACAAGACAGACAGTGTCTCCAACACCAGGTCAGGGCAGAGCTGGGCCTTTCTCTGACAGTGCGAGGGAGCCACGGGTGGTGGTGGAACAGGGGAGGGACCTGTTGGGTCTTAGTTAGGTGGGCTTTCGTCTGGGGTACCCACCACGGATCTCTGTGAACTCACAAGTGAAGCAAGAGGCTTCCTTTTGTTGTATGTGGGCGTTCTGTTCAGACTCAGGTTCAAATCTTAGCTCTGCTCCTACTCTGGAGGTGCCGGGAAGCCCTTTTTCTCAAAGAGCCCAGGCCATAAGGGCTGGAGCTCTCTCACGGAGTCCTGCCCTGCTCTGATGTCTGATAGCTCCCCCAGGATGTGGCTTCTGTTATCTGCCCAACCAGGCTACCATCCTGGACTCTGTCCAGCTCCTGGAGTGGAGACCTAGACACTGGAGCCCCAGGGAGGCCATGGGTGAATCTGGAGGTTGGGGTGGGCGTGCTTGAGCCTCAGGAGTCAATTCTCAGGTCGGAACCTGTGCTGACTTGATAAGTGAATGCTCACCCCAGGGATGTTGCTATGATCATTGGTGTGGCTGAGGGGGTGAGCTTCCCCATCACAGGAGGAAACCAAGCCTATGGGGGTTGGGATGCCAGGGGAGGGTGCCTGTTCCAGCTTCTCTTGGCTTTGAGTGCCCTCTCCCAGTGTGTGTGTGTGTGTGTGTGTGTGTGTGTGTGTGTGTGTGTGTTGTGTGTGTGTGTTTGAGCACCTACTGTGTGCCAGGTATAGCTGTGAGTGCCCCAGGAGAGGTTATGATCTATTGGGAGAGGTGAGGAGTCATCAGTGGAGTAGAATGTACGGTGATCCAAAAACCAAAGCAATAAAGTATTACACGGAAGAGGTTGTGGTCTTACTGAGGAAGTTTCAACAGAAGCCAAAAGGAAGTGAGCCAGCGAGCCATTCGGAGTCTAGGGGACTGTGTACCAGGCAGAGGGCATAGCCAGCGCAAAGGCCCAGAGGTGGGACTGCGCCTGGCTTATTGGAGGAGCAACAGGAGATGACGGGAGTGAATGAGGGAAGGTACATGGGGAGGGGGATCCTGGCACCCCAGACATTCAAGAGCCAGAATCCACTATTGCCCCACACCGTGAGGGGTTCTGAGCCCAGCAGGGACCGCCCACACTCTGTGAGTCCGCTGGGGACCATCCTGTGGTTTGGTGTTGTCAGGGACTGACCAGAAAGCCCCAGCAACTTCTTGCCTTGAGGTTTCTATCCAAGAGCCCCCTGCCGCTCCTATGCACCTGGCCTTCTGGTCCCCAGCAGGAGGCTGGGTGGCCCTGCTAATCCATCTCCATAGTTAATGCCATTTGCTCGGAGGAGGGCAGATTAGCTGGAGGGGGGCACTCCAGCCCCCTCCCTGGTCCTGGTCCCTGGGCACGTTGGGGAAGCTGGGCTCAGGCGAATCAAGTCTTGGAGAAACTCCCAGAGGATGGTGGTGCTCAAATCCATACACTCTGGGCCTCATCGGCTTACAGCTACAGTCTGGAAACCTGGGGGAGAGGGGAGCAGCTTTTCTCAGCCACCCACCTGATGTGCGAATTCTCTGAAGGCAAGTGTCTTCTCAGAGCTTCAGTTTACTAATCTGTCATCACAAGTATGCCTGCATTTCGGGTGATGTGGCGATGAAACACAATTAAATGTTAAGGGTCCAGGGCTACATACATGGCAGGGGGTGAGCTGCCGCTGCTGAGGGAAACCAAGCAGGTGAGGACTATGGTAGAATGGCAGTGGTAGGGTTCTGCCTGGGCGTCCTGGCCTGTCTTGGCCCTGAGGACGGCTCCCCGCCCTAAACCCTGGCCCACAGGCACCTTTCGGGATGCCTGCCCGCTCTAGCTGGCTCCCAAGTGAAGAGGTTCTCGGCCTCCAAGCGGAAGCAGCACTTCATCAACCAGGCCGTGCGGAACTCAGACCTTGTGCCCAAGGCCAAAGGGCGGAAGAGCCTCCAGCGCCTAGAGAACAGTGAGCAGGGGTCAGGGGTGCCTCCTGGGGGTTCCTAGGTCTCAGATGAGAATGGTATGCATGTTGGAATTATCTGCTGCCCTTACCGTGAGCCTGGCCCTGAGCTGGGCAATCCTGGGGCTGGGCCAGAGGGAACTTGAGGCATTGGAGCCGGGGCTTTAAAGGGTGTGTAGGAGTTCAACAAGGCAGGAAGAGGTAGGAGGAGTTCTGGAGGCTGGATGGTTTCTGTACCTTCTGGGAGAGACAGTTGGAATGTGGAGGTGGGGAGGCTGGTACAATCCAGAGAGCAAAAGCTATAAATATAGAGAAGTTAGAGTGTCAGCCCGAGAACTGAAGGGCCTCGGGTTTGATTCCCGGTCAAGGGCACATACCTGGGTTGCAGGTTCAATTCCTGACCCCAGTCAGGGTGTGCGTGGAAAGCAACCAATAGATGTGTGTCTCTCACATCGACGTTTCTCTCTCTCCCCACTCCCTCCCTCCCATTCTCTAAAAATCAATGGGAAAAATATCCCCATGAGAATGAACAAAAACTATAAACATAGAGAGAGGGAGGAAGCCTGGAGGGCCCCAAAGGCCACACCCCAGCTCAGAGACCATCTGTTTCCATCTAGCTCAATACCTCCTGACCCTGCTGGAGACCGACGGGGACACACTTGGTCCGGAGGATGGGGACCTGGCGCCCCCCGCAGCACCTGGCATCTTTGCGGAGGCCTGCAGCAATGAGACCTATGTAGAGGTGGGGCTCCCGACGCCCTCGCTCCCTCCCTCTGCTCCAGCCACACTGTGTTTCTGTTCTGGCTCCCACCACCAGGCATGGCCTGTGCTAGTGCCTCCACCGGGAGTCCCCATCGACCTCTGGTCCCTTGATGAATGCCCCTTCAGTCTCCCTCTGGGTTCTTCAGACCAGGCTAGAGCCCCCCCACCCCACCCCAGAACCTCCTAGCACCCATGACTCCTCTGCTCATCCATATAGATACCCCTCCCCAGACAAGCAGGTCTTCAGGTGTCCCATGACCTGGCGGGTCCAGTGGGCCAAGGTGTCCACAAGGAGTATTTCTGTACACTTTGTGGCCCCCTGTGTGCACTGGCCAGATGGGGAGACTGATGCCCAGAGATGCACCATCATTAGCCCAGTGCCTGCCTGCCTCTGTTCCAGGTCTGGAATGACTTCATGAACCGCTCCGGGGAGGAGCAGGAGCGAGTCCTCCAATACCTGGAGGATGAGGGCAAGAGCAAGGCCCGGAGAAGGGGTCCTAGCCGGGGGGTGGACCGGAGGAAAGGTGCGGCCTGCATGGGGGGTGGGGGGTCCAGACTTGTGGGTTGGGGCCTGGCCTAGTGTGTGGGGCGGGACTAGGGACAGCTGGGGAGGAGCCCAGTGGGGCGGGCAGGCAGTTTGCTTCAGCTGCTGCCCAAAGCCTTGGACTCTTGCAGAGGACCCAGCCTACACCCCCCGAGAGTGCTTCCAGCGCATCAGCCGGCGTCTGCGAGCCGTTCTCAAGAGGAGCCGCATCCCCATGGTGAGTATCAGGCTGGGCCCATCTTTCCCCACCTGCCTGTCTCAACTTTTCAGTTGGGGGTGGCATGAGGGCACCAGTTACATAGTGCATGTGCTGCAGTGGAAACTGGGTGGGATACACACCAGTGTGATCAGAATGCAGGGCCCAGGGCTGGTCAAGGGTGGGAGGGTCAGGGGCAATGAAGGTGGGCACTGCAGGATGTGTAGGAGTTCACCAGGCAGAAGGGGCAGGCATTCAAAGATACGAAGATTTCTAAGTGCCTGGAATTCTTGGAACTCATTAAGTAGCCTCATGTTGCCGGTCAGAGGCCGCATTTGAACCCAAGGCTTTGAGCTCTGGAGACTGTCCTGGGCATGGGGGTGCTTGGACAGCCTGGCCAAGATCTCAGTGTCAGCCTGACCCCGGGCCTATATCTCCTGCAGGAAACGCTGGAGACCTGGGAGGAGCGGCTGCTGAGGTTTTTCTCAGTATCTCCCCAAGCCGTGTACACGGCCATGCTGGACAACAGGTGACTGGTGGGGGCAGGTGCAGCAAGCTCCCTCCATGTGTGCCTTGACCCCAGCCTGTGGCCACTCACCACCCATTCCTCCACAGCTTCGAGAGGCTCCTACTCCATGCTGTCTGCCAGTACATGGACCTCATCTCAGCCAGTAAGTGCCTGGCAGCTCTGGGACCCTCCCAGTGAATCAATTCTGCCCACAGAAACCGAGGCTACCCGGGATCTGTTTACTCAGTGGGAGGCTTCTGGAGGCGGGCGGGGGCAGGGGGGGGGGGCGCAGGGAGACAGCCTGAACAAAGCAGTGGTAGTGGAACTCTGCGTTAATTCATCAGAGTACCTGTGGTCCTGGCCTCACACAGGGCGATGCTGTGGACACAGACCCCACCTCCATCCACATCTTCAGAGCCAGGGGGAGAGAGGGGCCTATGTGAGGGTGATGAAGCTGAGCCTCGAGGGGACCCCAGTGTCTGCAGGGTCCTCATTTAGCCATCCTCCCCTCTGCTGTGCCACACATGACTTCTGGCAAGTGCCCCTTCTTGGGGCCTGTGTCCCCAGTTACAAAGGGTGGTTTTGGGACACAGCTCTCTAGGGAGGTTGCTTGTAAGGCTTTGCTGCCTGTCTGGCTGTTTCCTGCCCAGAGTTGCTTAGGAGACAGTTCCCATGGCAACCCAAGATGTTTCATCCACATGCTTGTCTTTGTTCTCAGGATGGATGGGGGGGCTTGGCTGGGGGGTGCTTTTCTGCTGGAGTCCAGCTGTTGCCTGAACACAGCGGAGGAGGGGCCCTGGTAAGATGGGGAGCAGGAGAGAGGCAGAAGTCTCCAGGTGGGACTGAGCTTCAGAGTCACCGCTAGGGTAGGGATGGAAGCAGGCGAACTGGGAGGAGGCAGGACATTTGTTCCAGGCTGTGAGTGTGCCCTTGGCCTCCGGCCTGTGTATACTCAGTGCATCAATCTGAACACGGATAAGAAACAGAAAGGATGAAACAGGTTGCAGATGGAAGTTCTCATGGATTTGGAGCTGCTATTGTGAGCCTGTCACCGTCAGCCAGACCCCAGGTGCCAGCTTGCCATGCCTCTTGCATTCTTTTCATTCTTGCCCTACTTGTCACCTCTTGCAGGTGCCAACCTGGAGGGCAAGAGACAGATGAAAGTCAGCAATCGGCATCTGGACTTCCTGCCCCCTGGGCTGCTCCTGTCCGCGTACCTGGAGCAACGCAGCTGATGCCAGCCTGCCTGCCCCCCCGCCCCCCTTCCCTTCAAGATTCCCTATACCTCCACTGAAATGTTTGTTAATTTTAGAATTTGTCATGCTGTCCCCTTGGGATGGCACTCTCACCCTAGCCCCATCCCATCCCAGCTCTTCCAGGGAAATGCTGGCAGCTGGAGCTGCCTTAGACTACACTGGGCCCATAACTCCCCGCTCTGGTACTCGCATTTGGGCAGCTTTCTCAGCCCAGTCTGAAGCTTACGCGAGGAGGGAGAGGCTAGGTTTTTATCACTTTTAATGAATTCGGGATGATGTGTTGTTGATTTTAAAATTTTCCTTTTGGGAAGAAAAACCAAAAACGCCAACTGATAAATTGGGGGCTTTGTTCTAGTCCCTGCTTGACTTCCCTCCCAGTTTTTGGCTAGAATTGGGGGGTCTCTGGGGTGCTGCCCCTCACCCCAGGAGCATTACGTGTTGTGTGTGTATGCGTGTGTTAATATGCATGCTGGTGTCCTGCTACCCAGGACAGCAGCTGTGTCTTAAAGGCTGGTTTTACCCTCTTGGGAATGTGTGTTTCCTCCCCAGGTGCCTTTTGGTGGCTTTTGGGGCCCTGCCTGCTCTACAACTCCTCCCTCCATCTTTTCTCCTCTCTTCATACTGGGAGTCTGGGACTTCCAGCCAGAAGTCTCCACCCTCCCACTGCCAACTTCCCCTCTCCGTGTTCTCTCACCACCACCCCTCACCCACCCCGCCCCCCAGCCTGACTCTGGTCTATAGCTTCGGGGTGTCACCCTGAACTGGGCCACAAAGCAGGGCTGGGGGACACCCCTCCACACACTGCCGTATGTGTGGCTAGTTGTGCTTTGGGAAAAGTGAATAATTCAATAAATTTCTGGTGCTCTGGTCTCCAGATGTGGGATTTTCTTGTGGGGCCAGGCGGGAGGCACAATAGGTGCTCAGGATATGCGTGGGTCCTGATCACTGAGGGCGGTGGGTCTGGGGGAAAAGCTGAGTTGCTCCTGGAGGGTGAGGCAGGTGGTGGGGAGACTGCTGGGAGCATCTGTGCGTTGGCTCTGCCTACCTGGCCGTTCCTGGATGTCCAGGCTCAAACCCCAGCTCTGCCACTTCCCAGTTGTATGACCTCCAAAAAGTCACTAGTGAGGTTCCTGGTGTAGCCGGCACAAAACACCGCACACCGCAATAAAATAACCCGCACTGAGGCTGACAACAAGGGTTTATTGTCTCCCAGTTCTGAAGGCCAGCAGTCCAAACTCAAGTGTCCCAAGACCTTGCTTCCTCTGGAGGCTCCAGGGAGGGTCCTTCCTACCTGTCCCAACTCCCATTGGCTCTGGTATCCCTCAGTTCCACCTCCCTGAAGACAGAGAATCTACATTAATTATGGGGATTTCTGCCTAGGAAGTTTGTCTCTTCTCCCCCATGTATGGATTTATTCAATCATTTTGTAGCAATGTGGAGGCATGGGTATTTCTACTTTGGATTATAATGCAGTATTACTTAACTTTGTTATAGAAATGATTCCAAGTTTGGCTCCTGTGTCTGTTTGTCTCTCTTTTGTTATTGATTTCAGAGAGAGAGAGAAAAACATCAATAATGAGAGAGAATCATTGATTGGTTGCCTCCTGCATGTCCCCCACTGGGGATCGAGCCTGCAACCTGGAAATTGAGCCTGAAACCCAGGCATGTGCCCTGACTGGGAATTGAACCATGACCTTCTGGTTTCATAGGTTGACACTCAACCACTGAGCCACACTGGTGGGGCTCCTGTCTTTTTTTTTTTTTTTTCTTTATTGTTGAGAGTATTACATATGTCCCCTTTTTCCCCACACTAACCCCCTACAGCCTCCCCCCTCCTCTGCCCCACCTCCCGCCTCAGGCCTTCACTACCCTATTGTCTGTGTCCATGGGTTATGCATATATGCATATAAATTCTTTGGTTAATTACCTCCCACCCAATCCTGTGGCGTTTTTATTTCTTGAGCATAATTCTGACTTTCTGCCATTACATGATGCTCAGGCTGGGCTGGGGTGTTTCTCCAAGGAGTCCAGTTCCTTTTATCGGGGCACCGTGTTAGAAACCAGTGGACGCTGGGTGCATTGTATTCCATTTTAACATACATTTAAGTAGTTTTAAAGTTAGACACTAAATAACGGAAATCCAAATGGCCAGTATGGAGGATGGACAAACGGAGATATTTGAGTAACAAGCCCAGAGGCTCCCATCTGCAAATGGGACCCATCCCCAGGTTCCCAGAGGACAGGATTGGGTCTCAGGGAGTGGGGCTGTGGGGGTTCTTCTTGCCCCTCTGCCCCAGCTCGGTTCCCAAGCTGCCTGGCCTCCAAGCCTTTGTCCAGGCTTTGCCTTCAGCCTGGTGCACCCTTCCCTGCAATCCCAGGAGGTAAGACCTTCCAAACTATCGAGAGTCTAGCAGGAATAGAAGCAGCTTTTTGGAGGAGGAAGTGGGGATGGAGTTTGGGTCCTCAATCGGATACGTCACCTCACTTCTGAAGACTACAAAAGTAAAGCAAATACAGAATGGAACTTACTAGCTTTAGAAGGAGTTAGAGATGTGGTCTGAGGTTGGGAGGGCCCTCAATTGATTAAGGCACTTTCTTATCCAGCCTCAGTTTCCCCACCCACGAATATTAGAAAAGCAAAATACTGAACGCTTCACGAGTTTGTGTGGCATTCTTGTGCAAGGGCCGTGCTAATCTTTTTCTGTACCGTCCCTGTTTAGTATAGTACTGCCGAAGCCAGCATTAGCTAGGGGCCGAACCTAGGGCTATTTACAGGGCATATAAACACTTTCCACTAAGGGCAACCCATCTTGATATGATATTAGTGCAGCACATAATGGGATCTTTCACTGGAGTTGAAACAGCGTTCGTTATTCTAACAAAGCTCAGGCAGCTGCTGGGAGCCTATTAAGCCTCACAGACAAACAAGCCCGGAAGTGGGGCGGAGCCAGAGCCGCCGCCGTCCCAGAAATCTCTGGGAAGCGGCCGCGCTGCGCGGGCGACTCGTTGGTCCCAGGGAAGATGGCGGCACCGGAGCCGGGGAGGTAGGACGAGTGCGGGCTGCGGCCGCAGCGCCCTGACTGGCCCGGTGAGCCAGAGGCACGGGGGTCCAGAGGGGTCGGCCGGCCTCCGGGCGCCCCACGGGAGCGCGTCCCGGAGGAGGCGGGGACTCGAGGGCCTGGGGCGGGGCCTGCGGGGTCAGAGGGCGGGTCGGAAAAGCAAAGGGTGCTGGGTATGCGGCCTGGGCGTGGTCTGGGGTTGTTGCGGGAGTTGGGTCCTCATCCGGGGGGAAATCGCAGCGGAGCCTAGGGATCGTTTCTCTCTGGGGAGGGTCCTGGGCGAATTGGGGGCGGAGTTTAAAGGGTTTTTTTTTTGGGGGGGGGGGTTGGGGACGGGACCTAGTGGTTGCATGTGGTCCCTGGTTGGGCCTGGAGTTGTAGGGGAGAATTGGAGGCGGAACCTGGAGGGCCCTGTTGTGGGGATGGGGTCTGGACAGCAAAGGGTGTTAGGGGCGGGGCTGGAGGACTTTGGGAGCGGACCTGAGGATTGTTCGGGAGTCCCTGCGGTGAAGCCTATGAGCTCAGGCTGGGCCTGGAGGTTCTAGAGGCAAATTGGGTGCAGGGTCTGGAAAGCAAAGATGGAAGGAGAAGGGGGAAAGAGGGCTTTGGGGGCGGGGCCTGAAGAATTCGGACGTGGGGGTTGTGATTGAAAAAAGCATTTATCATACTAACTTCACGGGGCATTTGTAATGGTGAAAGGAAATAACCCGTAATCGATGCCAGGCACATAGAGAGCACTGAGGAGTTCACCGTTATTGTTACTCTTACAATCCGTAAGTCCACACCAAAAATAAACTGCTGACTTCCCCAACCTGTCTTCCCAACTCTGCTGAAGGTAGCCCAGCCGGTGCCCTTCCTTATGGACAGACCCAGAGTCTGACCTCTTCTCAGTTTCCACTGCTCACCTGGACCAGTGCAGTCACCTCACCCCATTCCCCAGCTGCATCTTCCAGACAGCGGAGGGTCCTGCTGAAATAGAAATAAATCACTGCCTTCCCAGGTCTTGCATGCCGTGCAAGGGGAAAGCCAGGACCCTGCACTGTCGCCTCCCACCCTTACTCCAATAACCAGGCCACTTCTTAAACACCCCAGGCTCCATCCACCCTCTGTGCCTTTGCACTGGCTGTTCCCTCCACCAGCAGTACGCTTCCCCAGATAGCTGCATGCCTCTGTGCGTTCCCTTGCACCTATGCTCACATGTCTTCTCCCGGTGAGGCCTCCCCTGCCCTGTTTAAAATGCAGCTTTCCCCCCTGACACACACACACACACATAAGACCCAAGGGCAGGAATTGGGTCCTTTTCATTCCTCATGGTGACCCAGCATCCAGCATGGCATTCAGCACCCTGCAGGCACTTGGCAAAGGCAAGCCAGTCCTCCCTGTCACTTCCTCCTTCAGGTGGTCATTCTCTTCCTCAGGTGACTGTTCTCCGTGTGTGACCTGTGGCCGGTGGGCACAATGGATCTGGCTTATGTCTGCGAGTGGGAGAAGTGGCCCAAGAGCACCCACTGTCCGTCAGTGCCCCTGGCCTGCGCCTGGTCCTGCCGCAACCTCATCGCTTTCACCACGGACCTTCGGAATGACGACCAGGGTACACCCCTTCACCTCCAGCCCGGCTCCCATTTCCTCTTCTCCCCTCCCCACACATTGTTATACCCCTGGCTCCCATGGTGCCTGGCATGGGTGACTCCATGTCTCTAGCCTGCCTGGTAGCCACCTCCAACCTGTCCAGGCCCTTTCAGTCCTTCCTCATTCACAATTGGGGGGTGGTGAGGGCCCCAGCCTCTCAGGTATGCAAAGGGCAGATGCATTTAACGGATGGCTGCAACCCTAAGTGAGCCTTCTATTTAACGGATGCTTGCTCTCCTCGGTGACCCACCTCCCATTTAACTGGTGGCTGCTTTCCTCAGTGAGCCACCCAATTTAACTGATGGCTCTGTGATGGTGATCTCCTACATCTGGTGCCTGGGGGACACTGGGATCACCCCTGCAGGATAGAAGAAGGGAAAGGTGAGCATTTTACTCAGGCTTGTTGGAGATTTGAGTCTCACTTAACATACCTTACATATCACTTTTTTAAAAATATATGTTTTTATTGATTTTGAGGAAGGGAGCAGGAAACAGGGAAATATTGATGTGAGAGAAAAGCATTGATTGCTATCTCCTGCATGCCCTCCACTGAGGATTAAGCCCACAACCTGGGCATGTGCCCTGACTGGGAATTGAAGCAGCAACCTTTTGGTGCATGGGATGATGCCCAACAACTGAGCCACACTGGCCAGGGCACATGTCACTTGTGACTTTTGAAAGCCTCTAAGGTGCATGCCCACCGCAGTCTTCTCTCCATCATTTGAGTAATGCGCACCTGTTAGAGAAAATTAGAAAAGCACAGAAATTTAGGATAAAGAGAATCACCTATTACCTTCCACGGAGAAGCACACTGTTAGAATTTTGGGGCCATTCTCTTCCCGTTCTGTTTTCTGGGTCTCTAAAACACGTAGTCGTAGGCACACTGGTGTCAAACTCACAGGCCTGCTCTTTTTCCCGAGGGAGCACAAGCCTGTTCCGCATTCGTTCCCAGGCTGTGTATATGGTCAGCAGCATCTCCATGACTTCCCTTTGGGTGAGACTTTTGCTGGGTTCCTCCATGACTTCAGAGCCACATCATTGTCACTGAACTGACCATGCCCCGTCCCGTCTCTTGCAGACCTGACCCGCCTGATCCACATTCTGGACACGGAGCACCCCTGGGACGTGCACTCCATCAGCTCCGAGCACAGCGAGGCCATCACCTGCCTCGAGTGGGACCAGTCAGGTGAGGGCGGGGCTGGTAAGGTTGGTAGGGTCCTGTGTGGCTGAAGGAGACCATGGTGATGCTCACACTTGATCCCGAATCCCAGGGAGATGTGTTCTGTATTTCTTTGGTCCTGTCCCCAGAGTCAGAGCTGGGACTGGAACCTTCGATTTACGGCTTTGCGGCTACTGCTTTTCCTGTTCCCGTGTTCAGAGCCATTTCCGCATCATGCCTTGTGCCTCTCCCCTGCTCCATCTCCCCTGGGCTGGCTTCTCCCAGGTCCTTGAAGTACTGCGGGTAATAGTCCTTGCCCTTGGTGGGGATTTGTGATGCAGGTTTGCTTCACACAGGCTCCCGGCTCCTGTCAGCTGATGCCAATGGACAAATCAAGTGTTGGAGCATGGCGGACCACCTGGCCAACAGCTGGGAGAGCCCTATGGGAAGCCTGGTGGAGGGGGACCCCATCGTGGCCCTGTCTTGGCTGCACAATGGTGTGAAGTTGGCACTGCACGTAGAAAAGGTGGGTGTCTGCCTGAGTAAGTGTGGTAGACGAGACCACTTGTTTTATCCATCCGTCAACTTGGCTCCTCCTCCCCCACCACCAGCATCTTCTGTTGTTCTTTTTTTAAAATTTATTTATTTTTTATTTATTTCAGAGAGGAAGGGAGAGGGAGAAGGGGAGAGAGAGAAACATTAATGATGAGAGAGAATCATTGATGGGCTGCCTCCTGCACACCCCCTACTGGGGATTGAGCCCACAACCTGGGCATGTGTCCTTGACCGGAATCGAACCCAGGACTGTTCAGTCCCGCAGGCTGACACTCTATTCACTGAGCCAAACTGGCTAGGGCAGTGGTCGGCAAACCGTGGCTCGCGAGCCACATGAGGCTATTTGGCCCCTTGAGTGTGGCTCTTCCACAAAATACCACGTGCAGGCGCGCACGTACAGTGCGATTGAAACTTCGTGGCCCATGCGCAGAAGTCGGTTTTCGGCCTGGGCGAGTCTATTTTGAAGAAGTGGCGTTAGAACACTCAAGGGGCCAAAGAGCCGCATGTGGCTCGCGAGCCACGGTTTGCCGACCACTGTCCTAGATCAAGGGAAACCTGAGTTAAAATTCTGACTTCATGCCTATATGCATCACTGTGCTTATTACCAAGTGGGGTTGGTGGTGGGTCCTGGTGAGGATTCATTGAGAGAATGCATGAGAGGAGTCAGCCTGGGGCCTGGCACAGGCCAGAGGCCCAGGAACCTGCATTCTGTTCCAGCTCACGGGAGAGGGGTGTACCAGTGCTCTCAGACCACTTAGAGAAACCCTGTGTCGCCTCCAGCTCAGTGCTGTTTCAGTGATTAAACAGCACAGACAAAGCTCACAAGTGTCATGCTGAGGGAAAGAAACCAGGCCTAAAGGCTGCACACTGGTTCCACTCAGGTAAAATTCTAGAAAAGGCAAAACTAACAACACAACCAGGACCCAGGGTAGGGTGGATGGGGACTGACTGCTAAGGGCCATGAGGGCCCTTTTGAGGGGAGTGGATTCTGGCCACGATTTTAGTGGTTTTCCATGACAATACGTTTGTCAAGACCCATGGAACCATATGCTTAAAAAAGAGTGAATTTTGTTGCACATAAATCGTAGCTTAAACCTAATTTGACATAAAAGAGCAGCAGCCAGTACTTTTGTGGTACCTCCTGAATTCTTAGCGCAGGGTCTGCACAGTACAGCCAGCGGGCCACACGCAGCCCCACCTGTGTCTGTGGACAGTCTCATTGGCAGCTGCTTCTACAGACTCAGAGAAAGAGCAAGTAGTCCACCAGCTGAGGCCACCTGGCCTGCAAACCTAAAAATACCGAGTGTCTGGTCCCGTAGGAGAAGCTTGCTGACTCCCGTCCTTCATGTGTTCAGTCATTTGACTCTCAGCAGGGTCCTCTGAAGTACAGATGAGGAAACTGAGGGTCAGAGAGGCCCATATGACAGTGCTCAAGTGGCCGAGGCAGGATTTGAATTCAAGTCCACGCTTTTGTAGCTTCTACCCCATTGTTCCTGTTTCTGTGGGTGTGACTCCCAGAAGGGGGTCGTCGGGTCACAAGAGGCAGACCCCTAACAGCTCAATGGGGCATCTTTCCTCAGGCCCGAGGTGGGGGTGGAACCAATACTAAGAACCCTCGCTCACTCTCCTGCAGTCAGGTGCCTCCAGCTTCGGGGAGAAGTTCTCCCGAGTCAAGTTCTCACCGTCGCTCACTCTGTTTGGGGGCAAGCCCATGGAGGGCTGGATCGCAGTGACAGTCAGCGGCCTGGTCACTGTGTCCCTCCTGAAGCCCAGTGGGCAGGTGCTGACATCGACGGAGAGCCTGTGCCGGCTGCGTGGCCGTGTTGCCCTGGCCGACATTGCCTTCACGGGTGGCGGCAACATTGTGGTGGCCACGGCGGATGGCAGCAGCGCCTCCCCCGTGCAGTTCTACAAGGTGTGCGTGAGTGTGGTTAGCGAGAAGTGTCGCATCGACACCGAGATCCTGCCCTCGCTCTTCATGCGCTGTACCACCGACCTCAACCGCAAGGACAAGTTCCCCGCCATCACCCACCTCAAATTCCTGGCCCGAGACATGTCTGAGCAGGTGAGGCCACCTGGGATGCGGCTACAGTGCCACCCATTTCTCATTTCCAGTCCTGGATCGGGAGTCCAACGTGGGTCTCACGGGGCTAAACCCAGGTGTAGGCAGGGCTGGTCCTTCCAGAAGCTCCAAGGAAAACCGTTTCCAGCTTCTGGAGGTGCCGCATCCCTGGTTCTTGGCACCTTCCTCCATCTTCACAGCCAGCAGCACAGCCTCTACCATCTCTGACCCTTCTGCCTCTCTCGTGAGGACTCTGTGATGACACTGGGCTCTTCAGGGACTCCAGAATCGTCCCTATCTCAGAACCTCAGAGTCCTTGACTTAAACCCACCCGCAAAGCCCCTTTATCATGTGAGGTGACATGTCCACAGGTCCTGAGACCAGGACAGGAATATCTTTGAGGCTGTTGTTCAGTTGACCCCACTAAGTCACTATGTTCCCGTCATAACAATGCAGCAATAAGGTCTAAAGTACCAGAGAGGGCACCATGGGGGTGATGTGTACTGTTCCAGCAGAGTGGTGGGTATGTAGTCCTGGGTTCGAGTCCACAGCGGCTGTGAGGCCAGGGCCAGTGTGAGCGACTGAGGAGACACAGGCCTAGGGAGGGGAGGTAGCTAGATAAGGAGGCCAGCATCTGAGCCTGGGTTAGAGCCAGCCCTCCCATAAGGTGTGAATGCCCAAGGTGCCGCCGCAGCCTCCAGTCACCCCTTGTCCTCCCAGGTGCTCTTGTGCGCTTCCAGCCAGACAAGCAGCATTGTGGAGTGCTGGTCCCTGCGGAAGGAGGGGCTCCCCGTGAACAACATCTTCCAGCAGATCTCTCCTGTGGGTGAGTCTCCTCGATGGGGCTGGGCATTTGACTTTTAAATTGGGGAAACTTGGGCTCAGAGAGGTGAAGTCCTTACTTGTAGTCACCCAGCAGGCAGCCCAGCCACCGCAACCTGAAACCTGTAGGGCGTGTAGGCTGGTGGAGGAAGAGCAGGGCAAAAGTCCTGGGCACAGAGCCAGGAGCTGAACCAGCTCAGCAGGGGGGATTGGCTGCAGGGAGGCACTTAATCCTAAAAGCCAGGGAATCTTGCAGGAACCCTGGTTTAGAGTGAGGAAACTGAGGCTGGAGGGCTTAACTGAGTTTACCAAGAACAAGCCTACAGTCTCACCTCCCTCTCCTCCATTCTTTCACCCATGGGGAGACCATGGCTCAGGATGGCCCCAAGACTGGCAACCCCTCCTCAGTACAGACCCTGGAACACACTGGCCTGGCCTGGCCTGAAGTCAGTGGGAAGCTGGAAAAGCTACTGGTTTTCAACCCCTGATGGCGCGGCTGTGGGGGGTAAACCCTGCGCCGAGACACAGATGTAGATGTTTTCCTGGCAAAAGAAAGCTCCGCTTTCTGCTGATGAGTGCTAATGGACTCTGGGGTAGTTGGATGTTGGGGGCGGGTTGCTGCTCAACAAAAGCTGCTAATGAAGCTGTGTCAAGAGGCCCCTTGAGGCTCCATTCGCTGCTCAAGGTGGTTACATAAGCCGTCTATTGTGGCTGCAGAGTAATTAACTTGAAGAGGGCCACATTGCCCTGTCCCTGGACCAGCATCCCAGGGAGCTTTTAGACATGGCTGGTGGCCCCACAGGGGGCAGGCAGGGCTGCATTAGTGCCTCCATGTGCAGCAGGGGGGCAGGAAGGGTTTAAATGCTGGGCACAGTTCCCAGCCCACAAACCCTCCCTGGAAGTCTGCTGTGGTTGTTACCTTGACACTCTAGTGTCTTCCATGCCAGATGCTGAAATCCACTCTAACCTCTCTGGGCTGCAGTGTCCCCTGAGGGCTTATAAACTGTGAGGAGCCACCTGGGGCACAAATCTGGACATGGATGGTGGCAGAGATGAGCCCTCTGACAGTCAGTAACAAACCACAGCCCAGCCCTGGCCGGTTTGGCTGTGTTTATAGTGTTGGCCCACAGACGGAAGCGTCGTGGGTTCGATTCCCGGTCAAGGGCACTTACCTGGGTTGCATGTTCGATCCCCGCCCCAGTTGGGGTGTGTGCTGGAGGCAACCAATCGATGTATCTCTCTCGTGTCAATATTTCTCTTTCTCTTTCTTCCTCTTTCTCCCCCCTCCTCCCTCCCTTCTACTCTCTCTAAAAATCAATGGAAAAAATAGCTTCCGGTGAGGATTAAAAAAAACCAAACAACAAAAAACCACAGCCCATACTATTCTAGGCTGGGTCACCTGGCTGAACCTACTTGGTTCCATGTGCCTCCGGGCTCAGGCTGCTGACCACCAGCTGGGCCCATCCTCCCATGGCGCACATCCCCGCAGCCCAGTCTGCTAACTCAGTGTCCTGGGTACAAGCACTGTCTGACCCTTTACTTACATCACGTTCACCAGCGCCCACTGGCCAAGCCCAGATTCACAGAAATCAGTCCACTTCTTGTTGGGGCAGGGGCTTCATCATCACTGAGGGGGTGGGTACAGGAAGGGGATGCATCTCATCTGATGGGGAGAGATGGGGTCCTACCTAGGATCTCTTAGATCATAAGGGACAAAACCAAACCTAAGCTGGCTGAGTTATGAGGGGAATTTGGGGGTTTGTGTGGCGGCAGGATATCGAGGGTGGTGTCCCCCTTCTCAGTGTGTTGGGTCCATCAAGTGGGTACCCACTACCACCAGCTGACAGCTTCCTGAAGGATACCTCCTCCCCGTCCCCAGGAAGTCCCAGGATTGAGTTCTGTTGGCCACCTTGGGTCATATACCTGTCCTGCACCAACCACCTGGCTGGGGCATGATGTACTGGGTGGCCAGGGCTGGGGTAGGGCCCCTGTGGGGGACAGGCACTGGGATCAGAGAAGGGGACTTGACCACTGTCGGGGCCCCCATTGTGGTGTTTGTCTTGTCTTCATTCCATTGCTGTCTTGTGTCCCTGCCCCCTTTTCAGTTGGCGACAAGCAGCCCATGATTCTCAAATGGCGGATCCTGTCAGCCACCAACGACTTGGATCGAGTGTCTGCCGTGGCACTGCCCAAGCTGCCCATCTCGCTCACCAACACTGACCTGAAGGTGGCCAGCGACACGCAGTTCTACCCTGGCCTTGGTACGGCGGTCTCGGGGCTGCGTCTGGTGTCAAGTCAGTTCCCAGCGAGGAGGTGGCCCCACTTTCAGGATCAGACAAGCTCAAAGGGCTGGGAGGCTGGCTGATGAAAAGCTGCTTCTTTAGCTCATAAAGGGCAGTTAGAAACCAGTCAGGCAGAGGTTGGAAACTTGGGGGCAAACTTTCCAGATAAGCAGCTGAGACGTTGATCCTGGGTTCAGTGCCCGGAGCCTGTGACCATGAGTGAATCAGGCGGGAAGCACTGGGATGGCTAACAGTCAGCCCCAACCCTGTTATACATTCGTTACAAGCTTTGGGCTTGAGGAGCCCCTGACCTTGCTGACCTCTGTTCCTGCTCTGAGGCTCTTCGTGTGCTCCTGTCCCCTCCACTTTGCCCCCCTGGGAGTTGTGCGTTTGCTCACATCAGCTAAAACCTAGTGCCGCCGCAAGGGGGCCGGGGATATGCAGCCTGAGCGGCAGTGGCTTGCTCCACTGACTCTCATAGGCTGGTAGCAAAGGAAGAGGGGGTAACGGCGATGGGGGCAGCCAGCCAGTCATGGGGTGGTGGCCCTTTGTGGCTTGGGGCTCACCCAGCCCCAGAGTAGTCACTTCCCATTGTTCAGAACTGGGCAGCCCCACAGCTGCCCGTGGGCCTGTTCTAGGCCCTTCCCGCCCCGACCCTGCATGTGCCCCGCCCCTAGGGCTGGCCCTGGCCTTCCATGACGGTAGCGTCCACATCGTGCACCGGCTGTCACTGCAGACCATGGCCATCTTCTACAGCTCCACCGCTCCGCGCTCCATGGATGAGCCAGCTATCAAGCGCCCTCGGACCACGGGCCCCACCGTCCACTTCAAGGCCATGCAGCTGTCCTGGACCTCCCTGGCCCTCGTGGGCATTGACAACCATGGGAAGGTAAGCACTGTCCCAGGTGCTCCAAAGCTGCCCACTTAGTGTGTGTTTGTGTGGGAGCACCCCCCTCTCCCTCCCCCTGGCTGTCCTGGAGGAAATGGGCTCCGTCTGGTCACTGTCGGGCGCCTGCCACTTGTTTTGGTGTCTACCTGAATCCTGGTTCATTTCCTCAGCACCTGCATTTAGGGGCCATCTGCCGTCCACAGGCCTGTCTTGCATGAGGTGCTCAGCTTCCCTGGGGAACTGTCTGTGTCTGGAGGTCCCCACGCCCCCTCCCACATGGGTTTGTGTCCATCGTGTGTTCATTTGTGTCCTAAGTGAAGGCTCCGGTCACTCCCAAGGTGCCTGTGGGTACAGGGTGGCCGCTTGGGCCATTTTTGGGGAGCACTGCACAGCTCCCTCAAACCCATTAACACTTCCGCACACCAGGCTCTGCCCACACAGCAGCAGGACCTTAAGCCCTTGGAGGGACATGGTGCCCGGAGCCTTAGTGGCCTCACCTGCCGTTCCCTCTCCCACAGCTGAGCATGCTGCGCATCTCGCCCTCCATGGGCCACACGCTGGATGTGAACCTGGCCCTGCGGCACTTGCTCTTCCTGCTGGAGTACTGCATGGTGACCGGCTATGACTGGTGGGACATCCTGCTGCACGTGCAGCCCACCATGGTGCAGAGCCTGGTGGAGCGGCTGCACGAGGAGTACACGCGCCAGAAAGCTGCCCTTCAGCAGGTAGTCTGGGGCCACGTGCCGTCACCTGACAGGATGCCCCCTCCCTTCTTACCTAGTCCTTCATCTGGAGAGATTTCTGTGGGAAGTCAGAGCCCTGTAGGTGACACGTGAACCCCTGGGGCCACCGCCTCTGCTGCCAGTGGGGGCTTTCTTCTCAAACTGCTTGGAGTGCACGCGTGTGCGTGCATGTGGAGCTGGGGGTTCCTCATGAGACAGGAGCAATAAACAGGCTTAGAGATCAGAAAGGAAGAGAGAACAGTGACCCGGAGACATGATTGTGTGCCTGTGAGACCACAGTCACCTCGAGGGTCCCTGAACTCCAGTGCGAGTTCAGCGTGGAGGCTGCAGAGGACAGTTCCAGAAGTCGGTAGCTTTCCTCCGTGCCAGCGATGACCAGTAAGACAGTAAAGTGGGGAAAGGTCCCCCTCATCAGAGCAGCCTGATGGGACATGAGTGGATTATCTGGGTGGATGTGAGGGTGCAGCAGAGGTTCTGGGGTGATCGTAGTGGAAATAAAATCACTGCTGCCTTTTCCGGCGGTGATGACCTCCCCACGACAATATGCCGCTCGCTAAGGCTCTCCTCCGTCCCTCTCCCGAAGAGGAGAGGAGGAGACACGAGAAGAAGCGCCCGGTGCAGAGCCCCAGTTCCTACTTCATGGCTGTGAAGTGCCCAGGATGCTGTAAACCACCACCGCCTTCAGCCAGGCACCAACGGTGGTTTTGTGTGTCGGTTGCTCCGTTGTCCTCTGTCAGCCGGCGGGAGGGAAAGCAGGGCTGACAGAGGAAGCTCCTTCAGAGGGAAGCGGCACCGAAAGCACCTCGAATCAAGATGAGTGGGAAACCATCCCAATAAACACATTTGGATTAAAAAAAATATCACTGCTTATGGGCAGTAACCTAAAGCATTTTAATTCTTTCGTGCATTCACCCATCCCATGAGACCAGGTCTCCCCTCGGCACCGCTGACATCTCGGCCAGGTCAGTGGTGGGGGAGCTGACCTGGGCGCAGTGGGGTGTTGAGCAGCCCCCACCCACTCAATGCCAGGAACACCCCCATGTGACAACTACAAATGTCCCCAGAGGAGGCCCTAGTGTCCCCTTGGGGCAGGGCCACTCCCAGGCTGACCCCCTCCCCATTCTGTGAGATAGGTTCTCTTTTCTGATTCTGCCATAGGGAGGTAAGGCACAGAGACATGAAGCAGGTTGTCTCAGTTTGCCCCCCGAGCTACACACTGGCAAAGTGACTTCCTCACACTACACCCCCCAGGTCCTCTCCACCCGGATCCTGGCCATGAAGGCTTCGCTCTGCAAGCTCTCGCCCTGCACCGTGACCCTCGTGTGTGACTACCACGCCAAGCTCTTTCTCATCGCCATCAGCTCCACTCTCAAGTCCCTGCTGCGCCCACACATCCTCAACACCCCCGACAAAAGTCCCGGCGACCGGCTGACGGAGATCTGCGCCAAGATCACAGACGTTGGTGGGTCCTGCCCCCACCCAGCAGGCCACCCTGAGCTGCTGCACATGCACAGTTGTGTGCGGGAATGTCCTAACCCACCCACACACTGTCCACTGGGAGCTGACTGTGCCAAGCATGGGGGTGGTAACTGAAGGGAGTGGAGGCCTTGGCCCTCAGGGCTGCCTGGAGCCAGGGACAGATGTTAACCAGCTGCAAGGGGCCCAGTGCAGGTTGGCCCGAGGGACATGGTGGTTGTCCGAGAGCTGGCAGTGGACACTGTTGCTCTAGGTCCAGCCCTTTCCTCCAGGCTCCTCAGCTCAGCCATCTTGTCCACTTGCTTGTTCAGTGTTGGGTTGACCTCGTCAGGCCCAGCTCACTTGGGTGCTGGTGGGTAATAAGACGCCCCGGGTGCAAAGCAGGGTTGGTCTCTGTGCATGGTGGGGCCCAGCCACCTGACCACCCTCCCCTTCCAGATATCGACAAGGTCATGATCAACCTCAAAACAGAGGAGTTTGTCCTGGACATGAACACGCTTCAGGCCCTGCAGCAGCTCCTGCAGTGGGTGGGCGACTTCGTGCTCTACCTGCTGGCCAGCCTGCCCAACCAGGTGTGCCCCCTCCCAAGTCCTCCCCGAAGCCCCCTCCCCCAGGACCCATGGAGGTGATAGGATGTGGCCCACATTTAAATACCCAGCCTGAGTGCCTTTTCCTGCAGGGCGCCCCGCTGCGGCCTGGACATAGCTTCCTGCGGGACGGCACCTCGCTCGGCATGCTGCGGGAGCTGATGGTCGTCATCCGCATCTGGGGCCTGCTGAAGCCCAGCTGCCTGCCCGTGTACACAGCCACCTCTGACACTCAGGACAGCATGTCCCTGCTCTTCCGCCTGCTCACCAAGCTCTGGATTTGCTGTGAGATTCCCAGCCCCGAACCAGCATATAAACCCTAGCTGAGCCCCCCCCACAAATCGAACCAGCTCTGTCTTAGTCTCTACTGTTTACCCAGCACCCAGCACGGGTCCAAGCACGGGGTGGGTGCTCATTAAACATTAGCTGTTATTAGGCACCTAGTGGCTTGTCTCGAGTCACCAGATTACATTTCTGTTGTCCTTGCAGCCCTGTTCCTAGGAAGGCACCCAGTGCTCACTGAATGTTTTTCAAATGAGTGATTGGGTTCCCGTTCTATAGAGAAGGCCAGAGAGGGAGGAGCTTCCAGGGCAACTCTGGAAGCCGGGTCAGAGCTGGGCCCAAACCTGGTCCCTGAGCGCTGAGCTGACCACGACATCCCCGCGGTCCCTCTCTGCAGGCCGTGACGAGGGCCCCACCAGTGAGCCAGACGAGGCACTCGTTGATGAGTGCTGCCTGCTGCCCAGCCAGCTGCTCATTCCCAGCTTGGACTGGCTGCCCGTCAGTGACGGCCTGGTCAGCCGCCTGCAGCCCAAGCAGCCCCTGCGTCTGCACTTCGGCAAGGCTCCCATTCTCCCCGGCAGCGCCACCACCTTGCAGCTGGATGGCCTTATCAGGTGCGTGCCCTCTGCCTCGGGCCCTTTGCATATTCTTTCCGGAGGGTTCCCCCCACTGAGCCTACCCGACCCCTTCATGCTTCTGCCTCAGGGCTGCTATGCTGTGCCTGCTGCTTCCTCTGACCTTGACCCGAATGCTGTCCCTGGGGAGGTCCCTAGCTTAGGCAGTGAATCCCCCCGCACCTCCTCCTAGTATCTGTCACTTCTCTCCACCATCACCTCAGTCTTTTTATTTCTTTATCTTTAAATTTTTAAAAATTTTTATTGATTTCAGAGAGGAAGGGAGAGAGAAAGAGGATAGAAACATCAATGATGAGAGAGAATCATTGATCTGCTGCCTCCTGCACACCCCCTACTGGGGATTGAGTCCGCAACCCTGGCATGTGCCCTTGACTGGAATTGAACCCAGGACCCTTCAGTCCACAGGCCGACCTAGGTTGTGTGCTCAATCCCTGGTTGGAGGCAACCAATTGATGTTTCTCTTTCTCTCTCTCTCTCCCTTCCTCTCTAAAAATAACCAATAAACATATCCTTGGGTGAAGGTAAAAAAAGTAAATAAAACAGGTGAATAAAGGAAATAAACATTCACACCCTGGGGTCCTACCTCTGAGACCGCCGTGCATTTCCTTTCTTGTGTCACGCCCTGATGAATCGCAGGCTTCCCTCTTTTTGGGGGTTCAGAAAAGACTTTATGAATGAGTATGCTGGTTACAGAGAGGTTTTAAACCCTTTGTTCTGGAAACTTCCAAACATGTTTTAAATGAATATAACCACCTGTCCTGCCCCAGCCACCAGGTCCACTCCTGCAGAAGCTCCTACTGCCAGGTTCTCTGGTGTCGTCCAGGGTGTCCGCACCATCCCTGCAGGGTGTCTCTGTGTGTAGAGGGATTGTAGATGCACACCTACATGCACACACTCCCTTGTGTTTTGCCACAGTGGATGTGTCGTGTGTGCATGCATCTGTGTTCGCATGTGTGCACATGTGCATGCATCTCTCTGTGTGTTGTGGGGTTGGAGGCCTGATCCCCTTTGCTCTCCCCTCTCATCGGCCAGGGCAACGGGCCAGCCCAAGATTGACCACCTGCGGAGGCTGCACCTGGGAGCCCACCCCACGGAGGAGTGCAAGGCCTGTACGAGGTGAGCCCCCCACTGTGGACCCTTTGTCAGTCCCGCGGCAAACACTGTCCTCACTCTGCCACCAGGTGACCACAGGGTGAGAGGTTTGTCTGTGAACTTCACTTCCCCCACTTGTGGGGCTGCCGAGAGGGCACACCAGGCAGTTTCTGTAACGGACAAACTGCCTCTGGGGGTCCTGGGCTTCCTTTCCTGGGGCACGATGGTGATCAGGTGACCACACAGCCCTTGATCAGGTGACCATACTGCTGTGCTCCTGCAGAGCTCCTAGCGCAGGAATGAAGGCACAGCCACAGCAGTATGAGGCCTGGGCCCTGTGCTGGCCCTTTGCAGACGTGGCCCTGATTGCTGCCACACGATCCCAGACACAGGTTCTCACTCGCAGGTCACACCACTAGGGCATGTCTAAGCCAGGACTGGAATCCCTACCCTTGCCTCGTTCACTGAGGGAGGTGAAGGGGCAATGCCTAAACTTGGACGGGAGGATGTGGAAGAGTTAGCTCAGTGTGGAGGGTAGTGTATGGAATAGTATTCCTGGTGGGGGAACAGCATGTGCAAGGGCCCAGTGGCAGGTGAGAGAGGGCCCTGCCAGCACATGCTACCACCCAGATCTGTCTGCAGGTGTGGCTGTGTTACCATGCTCAAGTCTCCCAACAAGACAACAGCCGTCAAACAATGGGAACAGCGCTGGATCAAGAACTGCCTGTGTGGGGGGCTCTGGCGGCGGATGCCCCTCAGCTGCCCTTGACTGGGGCCCCCAAGCCCTGTAAATAGATTCCTGATGGATTTTATAGGAAGGTGATTCTGTCCCTTCGCCAGTGACAGCATTCCACACACTCAGGCCCTTTACTAGTACATTAAAAGGTGGTCATCCTTGACCTGGCCAGGCAGCTCAGTTGGTTAGAGCGTGGTCCCCACACACCAAGGTTGGGGGTTGAATCCCTAGTCAGGGCACATACAAGAAATAGCCAAGGAACGCGTACACCAGTGGAATAACAATCGATGTTTCTCTCCCTCTAAAAATAAATAATTTTTTTTAAAAATAGTCATTCTTCAAGTGTGGCTTTTGGAGCCTCATCAGCCAAGGCCTGATGAGGGGGGCGGGCAGGTGAAGACATGGCCTGCAGCCTCAGGTCGGTGCCCAGGGGCTCCACTTTTCCTCTCGGAGCCTAACGGTGCATCCCAGGAAGTGGGGCCAGTTTCACAGCTGGCCTCTATCCATGCTGTGTGCTACCTGAGACAGACCTAGGTCTGCTCACACGTCTGTGGCTCAGGTGCCGACTTCCCCGAACCTCCAGACCCCCGGGCTTCCTAACTCCCAGATGCCCCTCGTCATAGTTCAGAGGGTCCAGGACATTCTGAATGTTGGTCCTTTAAATGTCCTATGTGAGCCCTGGCTGTTGTGGCTCAGTTGGTTGAGTGTCATCCCATGGACCAAAAGGTAGCAGGTTTGATTCCCAGGTTGCAGGCTCAATCCCTGATATGCGGGAGGCAGCTGATTCATGTTTTTCTCTAAAGTCAATAAAAACATATTAAAAAATAATACAATGTCCCACTTGAATCTATTGGGTGTCCAGCGGTTGCTGCTGGTAACACCAGCCAGGCATTTTCCTCAGCTTTATCTACCGATGCTGTACCTGCTCATACAAGTGGCTCTGACCCAGGTGGCCCAGTAAACGTTGAGCTGTATAGGGTGGCAGGTGCTTGGCCATGTGGTGGGCATCACCCCAGCAGCGCCCCCCAAGTCCCACCCAATCCTGACTTCCCCTCCCCCATCGTGTTTCCGGGCAGTTCTATCTCTATGTGCCCATATGTGTGCTCTCTTGCTCTGTCAGCATTTACGGAATGCCTAGTGTATGCCAGGCACAGGGGTCCCGAAGGGAGCAGTGGGCTGGTGAGGGTGGGGACTGGGCCTGGCCTGGCCTGTTTCTCTGGAGGTGGGTGGGTGTCGGCCTCATCTGTCTTTGAGTGTGTCTCTCTTGCTCTCTGTATTTGTCTCTCCCACCCAGCCCCAACCCAGAGCTGCTCAGGTTCCCACCCCCTGCCACCAGCAGGCACTTCCTCTGATTATGCTCACACCCCCCCGCCCGCCCCCCCTCCCCCGAGGAAGGAAGATGCAGTGGCCTGCCTTAGTGGTAATTGGTTCTCATGTTTTTCTTCTGGAAGCTCAAGGCAGGCAGGCCAGGTGGGCACCCCGCAGAAGGTAATGCCTTCACTGCACAGGCGCTTTTTGGCCTCTCAGGATGGCGGGAGCTCAGGGAGCCCCTTACCTGGGCTGGGGTCATGTTTAAAGCCCGCCTACCCATGGCTACAGGACTCAGACCGTGTCTAGTCCTAAGTGTGACCAGTGTGTCTAGCTGGTGCTTCCCACAGGGACTTGGCGCTCTGAGCCAGCAGCGGGAAGGGAAGGGGAAGCTGGCCATCACTGCCCACTGCCCCTTGGTGAAATGGGGATCCCCAGGGCAGTTCCCTGGAGGAGGGGTCACTGCCCGAGGGTGAGGTTTGTCTGTCCCACCCAAACCTCACCCGTGACTCCACTTCGGTGCCATCTGCGTGTTGAGGTGGGTGGAGGTTAGAGGCTCGTCCTTTTACTGTCATGTCATCTGCACCTCATTTGGCCACGTACCTGCTCAGAGTCTTCCCAGCTGGGACCCGAGGGGAGTGAAGACGCCTGCACGTGACCCCAGGTCACCTGGACGTGGTGAAGTAGGGGCAAGCCACCTGCCTCCCGATTCCCAACCCGCAGAAGCTGAGCATCAGTGACGTAGGGGCTCTCTGTCTGTAAGTTCGGGGTTTGTTTCGCAGCAGGCCACCAGAACATCCGGTAAATGGCTCTGTTGCCCTCGTAGGCAAAACGTGCCAGGCTGCCCGGGAGCATTGGCTAATGGGGGGCACATGGGGTAGCCTGCCTGCTATGGGCCCCCTAGAAAGAATGTTGGAAGGGGAGCACTTGTGGCTTAAGATGTCCAGTTACCCCCCAACCTGCCCCCCACCTGGAGTCATCGTGATGCCCACAGGTGTTCACACAGTGCAGTTCCCGCCTCGGGTCAACAATGACCGTGTGACTGTAATAGGAAGAGGCTGTCAGCCCATCAGGCTGCAAGTGTTGTCTGTGCACCCGAATCCACAGCCTCCGTAGAGCCAGGGACCCTGGGCCTGCGTGACGGGCGAGGAAACCAGGGCCGCAGCAGCTGCGAGGTTGGAGCCTGTGCCTTGGATTTGGAAGATACTCATCCCTTCTCTGCATTTCGTGGCCACGGTACTCCCAGGCCTCCAGCCTTCCTCTACTCACAACCCACCTCCTCCTCCCAGACCATCTCTGGAATCTTCTGTGGCTCCCACTGACCACAGGATGGGGGTGAACCTCCTGTGACCCTCCCCCCAAGGCTGCACCCCCCTTCACCTCTCCCATCCCACCCTCCAGCTGGAGGAAGCCTGGCCCAGCTTCATCAGGCATCAGCTCACGGACAGGGAGCAGTCCATCTGGAACCCCCAGCAGTCTTGTCAGATAAAAGGCAGGATGCCCAGTAAATGTGAATTTCAGACGAACAGTGAATACTTCCTTAGTATAAGTCTCTCCCAAATGTCACCTGGGACAGATAAAATATAAAATGTATTTGGTTTCTGAAAGTCCCATTTAACTAGCCAGCCTGTATTTTTATTTGCTAAATCTGGTCATCCTCCTTCCACCCCTTTCAAAGCCACTCCCTGGCATCATCTCTTCATTCAGAAAATACCTACTGAGTGACTGAGTCTTTGGTGCTGAATGACCAGCAATTACATCTCTCTTACGAAATTCATGAGCGTGCTGAGAAGGATCTTTTCATAGGAAAGCCTAAATGAGTTAGATTCCTTGCAACAGAATACAGGACCGGCTCTTCTGAGCAGGACTGGAGGCAGCTGTGTCCACAGCGCCCAGCCCAGGGCCAGGCACACGGGATGAGCTCAATAAACTCTTGTGTATAAATTAATGCTCCATGTACAAAAACAAAACCCTCCCACAGGTCCCAATTCCAACTTCCCAATCCCCAGTGGGGCACACAACTTTACCTTTAGACCCTCCTTTTTTTTCAACAAAAGGGAAGTCATGCCGAAACCGGTTTGGCTCAGTGGATAGAGCATCGGCCTGTGGACTGAAAGGTCCCAAGTTCGATTCCGGTCAAGGGCATGTACCTTGGTTGTGGGCACATCCCCAGTGGGGGGTGTGCAGGAGGCAGCTGATCGATGTTTTTCTCTCATCGATGTTTCTAACTCTCTATCCCTCTCCCTTCCTCTCTGTAAAAAATCAATAAAATATATTAAAAAACAAAAAAACAAAAGGGAAGTCATGAATGCCCTTGGGGACTAGGCTTAACTAGTGGGACCTTAATGGTCCCACATCCGGGCAGGAGAAAGGGCACAGGGCCTGGGGGCCTGGGTTCTGCCCTCTGTCACCTCCCTGTCATTGTCCAGAAGGAGGGCAGTGAGGGGGTGGGGACAGGGCAGAGCTGTGTGGCTGCTCAGGGACACCCGTCAATCTCTTTCGACGGCCCTCTCAGCCCAGGGAATGCCTCTGAACGCAGGCGCCATGGCTCTGGGTTCGAATTCAGACTTTGCCCGGTAGCTTCTGTGTGACCTCAGGAGATTCACATGAACTCTCCCAGCCTATTTCCCAATTTGCGACATGGTCATAAAGCACAGCTTTAGAGTCTCTGTACACCTAAGTCTCAGCCCAGAGCAGGGGCCTGCACACATAGGCCCTCGCCGTCCATTTGGGAAGCAAAAGGAGAGCTGGACATTAGCCAGACCAAGGGGACAGGAGTCCTCTCTACTGGTAGGAAGGAGTAAGGGCGCCACCGTGTGGCCAAGGCATGGAGAGGCTCCTGACAATTTCAGCCCCTCATGAATGGTGTCAGATCTGACCACTTTTACCCTTCACCCCAAGGTCCCCCCAACCAGGTTCACCACCTTTCACCACCTGCCACCTCCCAGCACCGCATTACTGGTGCAGGTACTGTCATTTGCGGATTCCGCCACCCCTGGGTCTGGCTTGTCTGTGTCCTGCAGTGTGTGCTCTCATGGCAGCAGCAAGGGAGCAGCGGAACTCACCTAATCAGAGGCTAATGAATAGTTTCTGAACAGCAAATGAGAAAGAGTCAGAACAAAGAACCATAGGGCGGCAGGAGCTCTATTCAGGGGATTTGGCCCGCAGGTCAGCACAGGAGGTTCCCAGCTATACTGCCTGGAACCTTTTGCCTCCAGACAAAGGGACAACGGGGCTGGTGTCACCCTGCACACCCAGCCTCCCTGCCAGGGAGTCACTCAGGTCCACAGGCCGGAGCCCCAGGCGTTATAATGCCTGCCCAGCTCCAGCCAACCTCCTAAACTACAAAACCCACACGCAACACCTACACAGTGGTCGCTTCTATGCCAGACCACTTTCTAAAGGACAATCAGGAGAGGGAACGTACAGAGAAGATTGGAGCGTGAACTGCAGGAACTCTCCCGGATGGCGGGGGTCAGAGGGGTCACGAGTGTCATTGTTTACATCCCTCTACCCTCTATACGGCAGCAGGAGCTCTATCCACGGGCTTTGGTCTGCCTGCAAGGTCGCCTTCGAACAAAGAAAGCAAGCAGGATGAACAGGGCCTCGCCACACTCACCTGGCCTCCCTCCCCGGGGCCACTCCAGCTCAGTGGGCCAGTGCCCAACACGTTTGGCTCCCACCAGCTTCCCAAACCACCGGGCGCATGCTGACTAAACAGAGGCCGCTTCTCCATCAGGCCACTTTATCAAGACTGGGAGAGACAGCTATTTTGTCCAATTGATATTTTAAAAAATAAAATAGAAATCGAACAAAATAAATGACAGAATATCTCTGAACTGAAGGAACAAGAAAAAT